>NC_143550.1:672500-1345000 GCF_054136105.1 Typopeltis vanoorti | reverse complement strand
TGATAATTCTGACACTGCGTTAGATCACAGTGCAAATGTTTCGTGTAATGGTAATTGAAAAGATATACCATATTTGCTGGTGTATAAGACGCACTTTTTTTTCTTTGAAAATAGGTATGAAAAACAGGGTGCGTCATATATGCCGATACTCAGTTTTTTTATTATTTTCATTTCTGGAAATTTCATTTCTGAAAGGGGGGGGGGGCACCCTAGCCCCCTACCCACTCATAATTACATCTGCTGATGAAATTATCAGATATAAAACTTTCAGTCCTCATGTGCCTTCCCTTATACACTTTGTAAAATAGTCGTCTCTCAGGAACTCAAGAAATTAATTTCCCTTATTCCCAAATGCTATCTCTATATTACAGTCTATACTATATTACAGTTATTTTATTTTTCTCATTTCCACACACACACTCATCTAAAGGATGCATTCTCACCTCCATCTCTTCTAGTAGTCATAGTTTTCCTGATTTTGCACATCCATTCTCTCATTGAACAAAACTTTCACTAGAAACTTAATTCCAGTTCTCAAACTTGTAGGGCATATGAATACTCTGCAGTTTATTTGTTGTGTCTGTCACTGACAGATGTCCTACTTAGCATTCAGTTACCATTGCATTACTGTCTTTCTCTCAGGATGTCTGGGAGATAGTGTGTTCGTTCATTCCCAAATATCCAGTTAGTGACTATGGTGCAGTACAAGAAATCAAATGGCAATATTATAAATATCAGAAATTCAAAAGTTCTGCAGTGAGTAAATATTAATGTTGAGTATTTTCTATTTTAATTGCCATTTCATAGGATAATACTGCTTGTTCGTAATAATGTAAACATAATTATGTAAGGCTAATTATAGTTTCCTGTGTACTCCTTGAAGGTACATATCAGGAAACTGTGATGATGCTACTCCTTAAAGAGGGTATGGGTGGAATGATCTAAAAATTCTTTGAAACTGGAAAGATAATTTTAGACTATTTTGTATATACAGGCATCCCTTGCTTAGCGCAGGATTTGATTAACGTGGCAATCCCTTAATATACGCGGCAAGAGTTTTGATTAACACGCCTTTAACCCTGCAGAGCTCGTAGTGACAGATACATGCAAAATGTTTAATATAAATATTTCTACGCAATAAAGCTTGGAGGTCATGAGTAGTAGCTGTGCATTTATATGTTGCGAGTGATATATTATTATTATCAAACAAGACCTCATGGAGTCAAAGACTCATCTAGGAGGTCCTTTTATCTCACACACATCTCATCATACCGGGTCTTAAACACATTCAAACGCCTTGCAGACACCACACTCTCAGGCAAGGCATTCCAATCATTCACAACTCTGCACGAAAAAAACCTGCCTCTCACTCCCCTACTCACACCCTCTTTATACAGTTTCCAGGGATGACCTCTGGTTCTCCCCTGATCTCCCACTATTCGCTGTAGAACTTCTCCACCATTGATCCTATAGCAACCCCTTACCAACTTGTAGGTCTCTATCATATCTCCCCTCTTCCTTCTCTCCACTAATCTCTGCAAATTACATCTTTTCAATCTTTCCTCATACTCGACATTCCAGAGGTCAGAAACTACCTTAGTCAGTCGCCTTTGGACCCTTTCCAACATCTCTTCATCCTTCTGAAAACCAGGTGACCAAATCTGGGCACAATAGTCCATGTGTGGCCTAATCAAAGCCTTATACAATGGAACAAGAATCTCCCTACTTCTACACGTCAGTGTCCTCCTCATCATTCCCAGAAGTGTTTGTGTTGTCTTCACAATTTTGGCGATGTGACCCCTAAATTTTAGATCCTTATCCACTATCACTCCCAGATCTCTTATTTCCTCTACTTCCAACAATATATTCTTACCAAGCATAAATTCTGCATCCCATCTTTGTTTTCCAAATTTTAAAACCTTACATTTTGCAACATTGAACTCACATCCCCATTTGCTTGCCCAATCACTCAATTTATTCAAGTCTTCTTGCAAGGCCACAACATCTTCACTACTCTTTATGGTTCGTCCCAACTTTGCATCATCTGCAAACAACTGAATATCTCCATCCAAATCTTCGCCAATATCATTAATATACAAGTTAAACAGTAATGGCCCTAAAACAGATCCCTGAGGCACTCCACTAGTGACTTTCCTTTTCCTGGATATTGCACCCCCATACACAACTTGTTGATACCTATCAGATAGCCAGTCTCCAATCCAATGCACTAATCTAATATCCAACCCCATCTGCTCTAGTTTGACTGTCAACTTATCATGAGGCACTCTATCAAAAGCTTTTGCAAAATCCAAGTATATTACTGTGTATCCTTCTCCTCTGTCCAAGGAAGCAGTCACTTTATTGTAATAAGTAAGTAGATTACTAAAACACGACCTCCCTTTAGCAAATCCATGCTGTCCATCAAAGATTATACCATTGTTGTCAACCCAACTCTGGATTCTAGTTCTCACAAGCTTCTCCAACAACTTAACCACAACACCCGACACACAGATAGGCCTATAGTTTGATGCTTGAGTTCGATCACCTCCTTTATGAAGTGGCACAATCTTGCCCTCCTTCCACTCTTTAGGGACTTGACCAAGTGCAAGACTCGTATTAAAAAAATATGTCAAGGCAGGTGTCAACTCTCTGGCACATTCCTTCAGAATACGCGGTGATATATTATCAAGTCCCACAGCCTTATTTACATCTAGTTTACTCAACTCCCCAAACACCTCTTGCTCACTTACAGTCAGTCTCTCCTCCCCATCATCAACTGCTCTTAATCTCTCCATGAAGTCACATTCACAAGATTGAAAGATCTTTATGAACTGCTCATTAAGTATCTCCACCACACATTCTGCAACAGCTGTCTTTATACCATTTCCTCCAATCAATGTCATCCTTCCATAATCATTCTTTCTTTTGCTGGCTACATATCGAAAGAACTCCCTAGGATTCTTTTTAGCTTCATTAGCTAACTGCTGTTCATACCTCTCTTTAGCTACTCTCACCAACCAAGTCACTCTCCTTGCCTGGTCTTTGTAGAACTCATGAAATTGGTTACTTCCACTTCTCTTATGCTGCCTCCACAATGCCCTTTTTCTCTGTATTGCATGCTTAATCTCTTTATTCATCCATCTCACACCTAACTTATTTAACCTTCTCACCCGTGGTATACATTTAGACATTGCATCCACTAAATATTTTTTGAAAATCCCCCAAGCTGCATTGATCTCTTTTCCAGCTAACTCCTCATTCCATGCTACACCTGCAAGCTGTCTCCTGAGCTCTTCATAATCACCCCCCTTGCAGTTCCACATATACCCTGTTTTCACAGGGGTCCTTGCACTGCTGGCAACCACCCAAGTAATCACCTCATGGTCACTTTCACCAATTGGTGGATGATTTGATACCTCATTGATAATTACATCCTCCGATGAGATGACCAAATCCAAGACCCTTAATCCTCTTGTGCCCTCTGTTACATACTGTCTGAGGTAGTTATCCCTCAAAAACTCAAGAAACTCATTTTCTTTACTTCCAGTTGCTATCTCTTCATTCCAGTCTATATTGCCATAATTAAAATCACCCATAATGATCACCCTTTTCTTATTTGCTTGGCTTATTTGACTATACATTTCACTATCACCACCATCCACATTACCAGGTCTATAACAACATCCCACCAAGTATTTGATTCTATTCACCTCTATCTCACACCATACTGCCTCAAAACCACTGGCCCCATTTCCCCCTTGCATCTCTACCTTGTATGGACATAACTCTTTCTCTATCATCAATAGCACTCCCCCTCCCTTTTTACCCCTTCTATCCTCACGAAACACATCGTACCTTTCCATCTCTATTCCTGTCAGGATGTCATCCTCATCTAACCATGTCTCACTTATTCCGACAATCTCTGGGTGCGCAGACGCAATTAGTGCAACCATTTCATCCGCCTTGTTACTTATACTTCTAGCATTGGTATACAAACACAACAACTCATTTCTGGATCTACAGCTAGTTCCACTGATACCACTCACTCGATGTGATCTCTCCATGCTGGACTGGGGCCATTTCCCTTTCTGCTTCATTTTAGAACCCTTTGCAATTCCATCTGTTTCCTTTTGATCCCTGATCATCCCATTACTTTCCTGCCTACACATTCTCTCACCTCCTCTTGGAGCATCCACCTTTCTCACGCTGTGTATCCCTGTCCACCCTGAGCCTCCCCGTTTCCCTGCTCCTCTTGCACACCCATTCTCTCATTATCTATACTCATACCACTCACTTCCACATTCATTTCCACTCCTTCAATCTCTCCTGTCTTACTCTCCTGCTCTTCCACATCACTCCTCTCTTGATCTGATTCATTCTCTCTATTCACTTCTCTACCTTCCAGCAGCAGTCTCTCCAAGCGACTCACACTGTTTCCGCACTGTTTTTTGCTGTCAGTTTGGTTTAACGCATGTTATGTAAAGGTTTGTGATATTTGACAGTAAATTGTATCTGAGAGATACCCCGAACCTCCGATGTCAGTATAGTATGGTTTAGCTGTTTTTTGTTTTAATTCTTTATTCAATAATTTCTAGATTGAACTGAAAATAAATAAACCATCATGTATTACTGGAATAGAGAGCCAAAGGCTTATTTATCATACATTTCCTCTAGGAGATGTACTTTACATTATTGAAAATGCTAAGAAAAGTGATCTGGAGCTTACTCCACCTTTACTAGAGTTGCCCATAAGGTTGCTTATTCTTGCATCTGCTGAAACGTTTAGTTTCTATATATTCGGCACGAAACTCTTGTAGTTTCTATATTCGGCTATGAAATAATGTTGGATTCAATATCCACTTAATTTGTACCATCATGTATTACATTTTTTTTTCTTTGTTTTATTTCTTGTTTACCGAGGCCTTGAGAGTCATTTTGCTTGTTATCGTAGAATTTATGCCGAACTGTTCAAACAACTCTTGATAATTTCTTTTAATAAAAAAATTGGAGTAAATAATGTAGGTACAAGTATTTATTAAACATTTACTTTGCATTCATTTTTTATCTTTCCTAAAAGAGTACCATATAAAACGAATTCTTAATTCGTTTTATATGGTCCTCTTTAGTCGATCATGGACGAATTGTAATTTTTACCATTGATTATTAGATTTGATTAACGCAATTTTGATATACGCGGTAACATCGAGGGATTAATTAACCGCACTAATCGAGTGATACCTGTGCTGATGAGTTTTTATTCCCCCTCTCCATGCAAATCATTCTTTAATTATGATCTTTTGAGTTTATTATTATTTTTATTGCTATTGAAATATTTTTCACCTGAACTTTTATTATTATAGATGTTAATGATTAAAAATTCTCTTAATTTTTCTTAGGAATTCTTTTCAGCTGGACCTGTTCGATTGGCTATTAATCGTATGTGGTTTGAAAATGTGAATACACATTCAGATTTCAAGGTAGGATTATACAGTCCAAATAAGTATGTTACTGTTAATATGCAGATTTGAAGAAATATTATCATTTAATACTTTTACTACTGTTTGGCACCCTATGGTTTATTTACCTTGGGGAGGAAAGACTACTCTTGGTATAGTACCTTCTACACATGCTGAATTAGTTTTCATGTTGAGCCCATACACAAGAGGTTGGTTGATCAACCTGTAGTGTATGGGAGTTGGTGTGTGTGTAAACATTGTTGCATGGAGAAGGAGATGAACACTAGATTGTGGTCAGAATTGCCTAGGAGGCCTCACAACATTCACTGTATATTTGAAAGGGTCATTGGTCAGGAAGAGATCTAGGGTATTTGGAGAGTGTTTCGGGCTATCTGGTATTCTGGTTGGCATGTTTGCAGGTGATGTAAAGCTGGGAAGGGTTATTAGTAATAGTGCAGATGTGGCAGCCCTGCAAGAAGATTTGAATAAACTAGGCAAATGGGCAAATGAATGGGGGTACCAGTTTAATGAAGCAAAATGTAAAGTCTTGAGGTTTGGGATACGTCGATGGGAAGCTGCATACTCGATTGGAGCAGCTGTACTGGAGGAAGTAGGGGAGATGAGATCTGGGAGGGTGATGATAGAAAACTGAAATTCAGGGAGAATATTGCAAAGGTAGTGAAGGAACCCAGAGGATTGCTGCAATACTGAGAAAGACACTGACCTGCAGAGGTAAGAGTTATCATTCCATTGTATAAGACCCTGATCAGACCACACTCAGACTATTGTTCTCAAATTTGGTACCCAGGATTTGAAGGGGATAAATTAACTGTGGAAAGAATACAGAGGCAGATAACAAAGATGATTTCAGGACTGTACAATGCTAGTTATGAGGATTGGCTGAGGGAATGTGGACTGCCGAGTTTGGTGAATAGAAGGAGAGATGATATGATCGAGACTTTTAAACTGTTGAGAGGCAGTTAGAGGGTTGACACTGGGGAGTTCTTTCACTTGTTGGAACAGTGGGAAGGAGCAATGATGACAAAGGGCCATCCCTGGATGTTACGAAAGGAAGCTGTGAGCAAGAGAGTGAGGAGTGGTTTCTTTGCATGGAGGGTGGTTGAACCATGGATTGCATTGCCTGATAGAGTGGTGAGAGCAAGAACAGTCAATGCGTTCAAGGAGTGGTATGGTAGACTTTGTGTTTCCTAGGAAGGACCTCCCACAATGAGTCTCTTGATTCCATGGAGGCCTGAACACTAATAATAATAAAATGTGAACAAGTTGTGTAAGTGATGGCAAATGTTTCAGCATCTCTGCCATCAAGATCTATACAGCTGAAGGAGGAAAGCCAGTTGGTATTGTGGATATTTGCTGTTGGGAAAATGGGACTGGGAAAAATCAATTTTTAAGGAGAGGAAATTGAAGAGCTTAGAGGTTGGTTGGTTGCATTAAGGGAGTGATAAATCAGAAAAATCTCAATTAATGGCATAAGTACATACATAGCTTACAATAAGCCTATTACTAAAAGATTACAGATGAATAAATTGTAGTTGTGGGTTCATAAAAAAATTAAAAATATTAAATCTGCATTGAAATGGTTATTATTATGTTAACCAGACATTAAGTCCAAGGATCTATTTCAGAGGTTACACTAACCATTAGTGGTTAGTGTAAACCCCTCCACCATGCTATAAAACCTGTATTATAGGTTTTATAGGATGAGGCAGACTGCAGGGGGTGTACACTAACTATTATTGGTTAGTGTAGTCCACTCCCCCATTCTAAAAAAAACTTGTATTCACATACAGTACTTAATGCACTTTTATTTTTTCTCTCTACATACTAACTAATTACACAAAGGAAGAGGAAAGCCAAAAAATAGTTTTGGCAATATATAAGCAAAATATGCACAACTGGCACTAACTGCCTATTTGCTCATTCACCACTCTTCAAGCAAAAATCTGGTCCTCATGCCTTTGCTACCACACACTTTCAGAGTTTGCAGAGATAATCTCCCCATTTTTTCCTTTCATTTATTGACAAATTTATTTTACATTGGTTTTATAAAACCTGTTTAGCAATATGTTTATCATATCCATTCTTTTCTGTCTGTCAACTAATTTTTGTAACTTTCAACTTTGTTCTCATAGGGAATATTATGTAGACCAATCACCATCTTCTTCACTCTCACTTCTCTATCCCCTCCACCCATTTCACATCCCCAAGAAACACAGATGACTAAATCTGTGTACAGTAGTCCAGATGTGGTCCTATTAAAACTTTATCATCATCTTAGTTTATTCAGATATGACTAGGAAAGTATATTAGAAATATGCTTTTAACAGCAACTTACGAAGATAGTCTATTTTTTTTTTTTTTTTACTAAATAATTTAAGGAAATTACAATGTCAACTAGGATATATATTAAAATAAATTTTAATATACTTCAATATTTCGGCAACGTCACATTGCCATTTTCAAGAAACTTAAGAACAAGACACGTGCACGCAAGCACAATAAACAGTAAATGAGGAAGAAGCAGGAAGCTATTATTTCTCCTAAAGTCCTGATGGTGCCCCCTAGCAGGCAATGTTGGTATTCTTGAGCAATTGGACTGAAGGTCTTCTGATGTAGTTTTTCCAAATTTAAGGCAGTCTCATGCAGCCAAATTTGTTGAGGTTTGGATTGTTTCTTAGGGCTGAAGCTGATTCCTTGAAAAGCCTTTCATATTTGTATTTACTACGATGTATTATCGTGGCTTTCTTCCGCCGTATTCTATGGCAGGTATCCAGCGTATGGTCAGCAAGACTAGAGTGGCTGACCATGCGCAGGGACTACATCCGGTCTTGCTGGTCAGTGGCTGACCAGCAAGACTGGATGTAGTCCTTGTGTTCTGAAATTCTGATAATTGCTATCCTGCCTGTTTGGCCAAAGTAGGACAGCTTATAGTTGCATGGGACCTGGTATACACCAGGTAGGTCTAGAGGGGAGAGGTTGGTCTTTAGCAGAGCAGATAAGGGATGCCGATTTTTTATAAGGTCTGTAACAAGAAGTTAAGTCATGTTTTTTTAGGATTTTTGTAATTTTTTCTGAGGTGCCTCGGATATAGGATATGGTGATGGATTTACAGTAATCCTTGTTGTGATGGGGGGGGGAGGGTGGTTGTAGTTTACTGGTTTCAATATTTTTTGGATTTTTTTGGGGGGAGTAGCCATTGGCTGAGAAAGTGTTGAGAATGTGGTTTAGTTCTAAACTTATCTGTGTCATTTGAACAGATAAGTTTAGCCTTGTTGTGTAGTGTCTTAATGACTCCATATTTTTGCGAGGAGGGGTGGTGGGATTGATGGTGAATGTATCTGCCTGTATGGGTGGGTTTTCTATAGATTGAGAAAACCAAAGTTCCATCAGGCTGGTGGGTGACTAGTGTGTCTAAGAAAGGAAGGCAGTTGTTTTTTTCTTCTTCTAGGGTGAATTTGATTCTGGGGTGTTGGTTGTTTAAGTGTGTTAGGAAGGAGAGGAGTGCATCGGAGCCATGTGGCCAAATAGCGAACACATTGGTGAAACCGGATGTAGTCCTTGTGTTCTGAAAATCTGATATTTGCTGTTCTGCCTGTTTGGCCAAAGTAGGACAGCTTACAGCTGCAAGGGACCTGGTATACACCAGGTAGGTCTGGGAGGGGGGGGGGTCTTTAGTAGAGCGGATAAGGGATGTCAATTTTTTATATAGTCTGTAACAAGAAGTTAAGTCATGTTTTTTTAGGATTTTTGTAATTTTTTCTGAGGTGCCTCAGATATAGGGTATGGTTGTAATTAGATGCCATCTATGTTGAAAAAAAGAAAACAAAGAAAGCAGGTATTAGTTAGGTCTTAAGATGACTGTCTCCCAAATCTTTGGCAAATTTATACCACCATACTTGTTGAAGTTTGGAATATATTACAAGGCTTCTGTTGATTCCAAGAACAATCTCTCTGACTTATGAAAGCTTCTGTGCAGCGCTTTTCTTTTTTTCCAATTGATCCTGTTGCATGGGTATCAGAAGTATGGTCTGCTAGACATGACTTGCCTTGTCGATATTGCCAGATGTATTTTTTATGTTCACTGAGGCAGATGCTCACACTTCTTTCTGTCCATCCATAGTAAGCTTGATCACATGAACAGGCACTTCATAGATGGACTCCTGGATGTGATGAAGGACAGATTCTGTCCTTGGGTGAACGAATGACAGTTGCAAATTTTACATGCAGTTTAAATACGGTGCGTAGTTGATATTTATTAAGCACTCTAGATATCTTTTGAGATGTGCCTTTAATGTATGGGATGGTGACAGTTTTGTTGTAGTCTTCTGTGGTAGACATTAGGGGGGATTTCTGGGGAGCATTTAGTATTTTGTCTATCTTATGGGGATTATAGCCATTGGCCAAGAAGGTATGATGTAAATGAGTGAGTTCAGCAGCGAGAGTAATGTCATTGGAAAAAATCGCTCTAGCTCTGTGGGTTACCATACTGTTAAGATGAGTGATGGTGTGATTGTTTGTGTAAATATCTCCCTGTATGGGTTTTCTATAAACTGAGAATGATAAGGAAATCATCTCGAAGATGCATGATTAGTGTATCTAGGAAGGGCAGACAGTCATTAGTTTCCAGTTCCATTGTAAAGTGAATTTTTGGGTGTTGGCTATTTAAATGCGCTAAAAAATGTATCCACTGTGTCTGGGCCATGTGACTAATAGCAAGCACATCAACAACATAGCATAGCCAAAGCCTTGGTTTGAAAGTGACTGTATTGATAGCTAGCTTTTCCAAGTGTTCTATGTAGAAGTTGGCTAATGGGGGGGGGAGTCCATTGCTATCTCATCTAATTGTATGTATATTTTTCCCTTTCCATGTAAAATAACCTGCATGTACTGTGAATTTAAATAGTTCAAATATATCAAGGGGAAAGTGTGACTTTAGTAAACCATGGGTTTCAATTAACGGTACATTTGTCAATAGTGAGGTGATATCAAAACTCGCTATTATGTCTGAACTTTTCAAGGTAAATCTCAGTGTATAGAAAACACACACATACAAGGAGATATTTACACAAACAATCACACCATCATCCATCTCAACAGTAAAGTATCCTAAAAACACTAACCCCCCAGAACTAGAGCGATTTGTTCCATTGACATTGCTCTCACTGCTGAACTCACTCACTCATGTCACACCTTGTTTGCCAATGTCTATAATCCCCGTAAGATAGACAAAATACTAAATGCTCCCCAGAAATCCTACCCATTGTCTACCACAGAATACTGCAACAAAACTGCCACCATCACATACATTAAAGGTACATTCTGAAAAGATATCTAGAGTTCTTAATAAACATTGACTATGCATTGTATTTAAACCATATGTAAAATTGGCAACTCTCATCTGTTCACCCAAGCATCTGTCCTTTATCACATCCAGGAGTCTGTTCATGTGATCAAGCTTACTATGGATGGACAGGAAGAACTGTGTACATCCACATCAATTGAACATAAAAAATATATCTGGCACTATTGCTATTGCAAGTCAGGTCTAGCAGACCATGCTTTTAGATACCCCCTGCACAGAGGATCAATTTGAAAAAAACAAAAGTGTTGCACAGAAGCTTTTATAAGTCAGAGAGATTGTTTTTGTAATCAACAGAAGCCTTGACACATACTCCAAACCTCAATAAGTAGGCTGTATAAATTTGGCAAAGATTTGGGAGACGGTCATCTTAAGACCTCACTAATATCTGCTTTCTCTCTCTGTTTTTTTTTTTTTTTTTTCAACATAGATGGCACTTAATTAGGACTTCAGTCTTTGTGTACATTACAGTTGTTCAAACTAGTCCCATTGTTATGCTGGATTGTTGTTGTTTCGCATACTGTGACAAACTATTTTTGTGTTTTTAAGATGCTGTATAGAATACCAGCGAAATATCAGCAATAAATTAATAAATAGATATTTTCTGAGATAAAAAGCCAATAGGCTTCACTTTGGCAAAGTAAATTTATTCAAGTTAAGTGGATATTGAATCCAATATTATTCCTTAGCTGAATAAGAAACTCAAAGATAGAAAATCACTGATGAGACCTCAAAAAAAGGTGTCGAAACCGGTCTGGGTAGTGACCTTCTCCCATAATGTATAACAGCATACATCTCCTAGGTGTTGGGTTTTACATTATGGGAAAATACTAAGGATAGTGATCAGATCTTACTCCACCTTTACTACAAATTGCCCCAGCATGTATCACCTGTTGGCTTATGCTTGGGCTCGCCGAACTTTTATAGTTTTCTATATTCGGCATGAAACTCTTAGATAGATTTTCTATCTTTGAGTTTCTTATTTGGCTAAGAAATAATGTTGGATTTAATATCCACTTAATTTGAATATAGTTTTTTTCTTATCAGTCTGTGTTCTCATCTGTGCAACTAAAAATAATCAACATGTACGACAAATACATAAGCCTTCCCACACATAAGCAAACAAAGTTTGCGCCTGAAGTATTTTCAGAACTGGGGCTACTCATATATAGAAACTAATGACTTCACATTACTTGCCTTAGTATCCCCTAATGCTATGCATTATGGGAAGGGTCACTACCCAGACCGGTTTCAACCTTTATTGAGGTCTCATCAGTGGGAACCAAACCCACGGGTGATACTAAGGTTGAAGTAATGCAGAAGTCATATTTTCATATACAAGTAGCCAGAAGGTGTCACACCTTCTGGCTACTGGTATATGAATTAATTTCTATAATCTCTAGTAATACAAATATTAATCTCTAGTAATATGAATTAAACTCTTCATTATCCATTACTCTCACAGGGTAGTCTGCTATGGTTCTGCTATTGTTATAATTATTTTCAACAGTAAGCCATAATAACTGATAATTTTGAATTGTTTGAATTGAAAGCATTCAGAATTTGTTGTGCTTTAGATTAAAGGAAGGTTTTTATCTCTTGCTCCTCCTAGCAGCCTTAAAAGTTTTGTTCCTTCCCCCCTCCCCTGCCTCAAGACAAAGGACTACAATTTGTCTGTAATTTTCAGAGTTGTTCAGATTGCCTTTTTTGGGTATTGATTTTATTAGGACATTACAGTACTTATCTCCATTGGGATGGAATGTTGGATGTAGCTAGAGCCATATTAGAAATTTTTTTTAATAGTTTCCAAACCTCCTTACATGCATGTTTAATAGCCTTTGTTGTTATATCATCTAATCCAGGTACTTTCTTGTTTTCAGTTTTCAGTGTGGTTTCATATTCTTGTATTTTAAAATGTTACACTTAATGGGAGTTCTCTTTGGATTATTACTTTTGGCAAAGCATCTATAGCGAAGGTCACTGGTTCTTGAATGATTGTTCTTCATTATGAGTTCATCATTTTTGTCTTTGAATGTATTAGTTTGGGTTTCTCTTCTTTGGTGAATAAGAAATGACCTAACCGGTACATTTCTATGGTTTTGTGCATCTTCTGGCATAGTTCTAATTTCCAACAGTCTTTGTTTTTCCTTGTCATTTTGGACAGCCATATGCAACTTCTGTCCAAAAAGAAACCGAACTTTTGATATAAAATAAAACACAGGACAATTATAATTATTCAAATTTATTTCGATCAATATACTCTCCCTCAGCTTCGATACAGCGTTTGGCATGGTCAATTAATTTGTTAAATGAGTTTTTTATATCAGTTTTTGGGATACTGTTGAGGGTTGTGGTTACTGCTGCTTGAATGTTTTCAGTGGTGTCATATTGCTTTCCTTTCATTGGGAAATGAAGTCGGGGGAAGAGAAAGAAGTTACAGGGTGCTAATTCAGGTTAATACGGTGAGTGATCGAACACACAAACTTGGTTTTTTGCTCAAAAACTGTCTCACAATGTTTGAATGATGACATTTTGCATTAGTGGTGCAAAAGTGACCAGCTGCCTGCATCACAATATTCATGCCGTATGCAACAAATTCTCGCTATCAATTGCTTCAAAACTTCGAGATAAAACTCACCATTGACTGTTTGGCCAGGCAGAACCAATTCTTTGTGGATAATGCCCTTGGAATTGTACAAGCAAATCAGCATTGTCTTTACTTTTGACTTCTCCAAGCCACTTTTTTTTGGATGCCTCTATTCTGGTGGTCTCTGCTCACCACTCTGACACTTTGTTTCAGGCTCATACTCAAAACATCATGTTTCGTCACCAGTAATGATCGTTTCAAGGAAGTTTGAGTCCTGATGAGGTTTTATTAAGATCCTTGCAGTGTTCAATTCGATACATTTTTTGGTTGTCTGTCAACGTGGGGAACAAATTGTGATTTCAGTTTGCGAAGGGCCCAAACTCTCAGTCAAAATGTTGTGCACAGTTGATTTTGGAATCCTCAGTTCATCCTCAATCAATCTCTTGGACAATTTCGGGTTTTCTTTGATGAGATCATGCACTTTTTGGATGTTAACTTTGCTCAGTCCAGTTTTTGGACGGCCCGGCTTTTCGTCATCCTCAAGTGTCTCACGACCACTTTGAAATCGCTTAAACCACTTGTAAACTTGAATACAGGATAAGCATTCATCACCTTATGCTTTTTGAAGCATTTGTGTTTCAGTAAAACTTTTACGCAGCTCTGTTTGAAACTCATTTTCCAACCGTTCGTCAAAACACACTATCACTCTTGGCACTATAACTCGGCTTCTAATGAAACATATATCATAAACAGTTGACACAACACTAATGAAGGTTGCCGCTTTTGACAACAAAAAGATACAAAAGGTGGCGCCGCTAGTTTCTTCTATTTTCGAAAAGTTCGGTTTCTTTTTGGACAGAAGGTTTTGGTGTATACTTGATCTTTAGTCCATCTAGTGATGATATAGTGTGCCAACAGCATCAGACGATTGAATCCCTTCCACACTCAAGCTTGCTTAACTTTGCTGAGCCATTAGTAGCAGAGGCTCTACCGATCAACCAACCTTATGAAAGAGGGAAGATAAGGATTTGGGGGAATTGCCACTAGAGGGCTATAATGATATGCCGTGTTTGTGGATAGCTCCTGAACAGATAAGTAATATTTTGAGTAAAAATTGATGAATTTGCATAGTATTTACATAGTATTGTTTACTTTTAGTATTTTAGCGAGTCTGAGTGATTTTTGTGTTTTTTGAGTATTTTAATAGTACATTGACAGATACGATTATCTGTGCACATGGCTCCCATAAACAGGAATACAGCGTCCAGGTCGCCATATTTGTCTAAAAATCCTAACTTAAAGGATTTGATTCAGTGTACCATTTGCGAAATGTATGCATTGAGGAGAGCGGTTGGAGTCTGGTTAAACAACGATAGTGGAGTGAATGTGTGCAAAAAGTGTAAAGAATGTGAGGATTTAAAGAGGGCTTCAGGTTGTGTGAGTGATATTATTGATGAAAGTGAGAATCTAGATAACAGTGATATCCGAAGTATGAATGGTGATATTTGTGAAGTAGTACCTGATAGCTGTGAGTGGCATTGAAAGTGAGAATGAAGGTAAACATACAGAACGATTGAATGAATTATTGAAGAATAAAAACGATGACACTGACGCAATTAGTGAGATCACTTTATTATGCAAAGCGATACATATGGTAAATCGGCGGCTGGAGCATTGGCAAAAATGTTTACCAAGTGTACTGACTAATAATCGGCAAAAGTATGATAGAATAAATAAGGGTATGATAGTAAATGTAAACAAAATGAAAGAGCGTGTGTTGTATGGAGATTCCTTAGTAAGGGATGTGTTAGTTGAGAGTTTAACAAAATCATACCAACCCGGTACGAACGTTAAGAATGTAAGCGAGTCAATTAGAATGCAAAAGCAGCGGGTGAAAGAATTGATAGTGCTGGCAGGTACAAATGATTTGAAAGGAAACAAAAAGGCTATGAGTGGGGATGTGAAGGAATTGTTTGAGGTAGCAAAAGAGAAGAGTGAGAGAGTTAGGTCGGAGAGTCTGTTGCCGCAGTATGACAGTGAAGAGTATAGAAGGAGGGCCATAATTGCTAATGACTTTATGTTTCAATTATGTTTGAGTGGTGTGGAATTTGTGGATGTGTGGAATGAGTTTGATGGGCGAAAGGATTTATATAAAATGGATGGTTTACATTTGAATGGATTTGGTGTACAGAGACTTGAAAAGGTGTTGTCGAATGTAGTGGAAGTGAATGTACAGAATCAGGGAAACTAGAGTTATTAAGGGGGGGGAGTAGATATGCAGATTTTAGGGAGACAGTTGAGTATGTGAATGTGTGTAATATGCCCAAGCGAGTAGGAAATACCACAAATCAGAATGGGATAGTTAGTATAAGGCATGAAAATAGGGATGGGACAAATCGGCTTCTGCAATTCATGTATACAAATGCCAGAAGTATTAGGAACAAGAAGGAAGAATTTTTTGGCCTTGGTGGCACTTCTAGATCACAGGTTATTGGCATTAGTGAAACATGGCTGACAGAAGCTGACACTGCTAGTGGGGTTGAATGTGAGGGGTATGGTGTGTTCAGGAGTGACGGGGAAAATAAAATGGGGGGAGAGCATTGTTATTGATAATAGCTAATGAGCTACAGCCAAGAAGAATAGAAGTGGAACTGCAGGATAGAGGCTATTGGTGTGAGATTTGCACATTTGAGGCTATTGGTGTGAGATTGAAACTAGCAGAACTAAATATATAGTTGGGTGCTGCTATAGACCAGGTGATGGAATAGATGGTGGAGATATTAATCATAAGCAAATAGAAGAAATGAGTGGAAGGAGGGTAATTATTATGGGAGATTTCAACTATGGTATCATTGATTGGAAGGAGGAGAGGACACATGGGAAGAAGGAATTGGATTTTATGCAGTTATTAAGGGATAACTATCTGCAACAGCATGTAATGAAAATACTAGGCGTCAGAGAGTGCTTGACCTGGTAATTCCCTCTGAGAATTTGGCTGTAACGAATGTGACCACGTTGCCACCAATTGGTGAGAGTGATCTTAGGGTCTTGACTTGGGAGGTGGCTAAAGGTGTGGAATTTAAAATTAAGACCAGGTATATGTGGAATTATCGGGCTGGTAAGTATGACAAGCTTAGGAGATTGCTTGGTTCATTGCCATGGCATGTACAACTGCAAGAGCTAGATGTTGATAGTGCATGGGAGGTGGTAAAGAAGTGTTTAATTGAAGCAATGGCTGACTGTTTACCTAGAGTCCGAATAATAAATCAAGTAGGGGTTAAATGGATGAATAACACCATTAAGCTTGAGCTGCAAAAAAAGAAACAAGCATGGAGGGAATTTAAGGAGAAAGGTGACCGACAGGTATATGAACGGTATAAAGCGCATGCAGAAGGGTAACGAGTGTGGTAAAGCAAAAAAGGATTATGAAAGACCATTGGCCATGCAGGCTAAAGAGAATCCTAAACAGTTTTTTCGATATGTTGCGAGTAAAAGAAAAAATTATATGGCAGAATGATTTTAAAGAATGCCGATGGTAGGGAGGTAACTGAATCAGGTGATATAGTTGAATTACTGAGCGAGCGCTTTGCAAGAATATATCTTCCAGGTGGTGACATTGCAGAAATGAATGAACCAATAGATTATACGGGAATTGTGGTGAATGAAGTGGAGGTGAGTAGTGTATTTTAAAACCTCAGTGTCAATACATCTGTGGGATTGGATGGTATACCAGCTCATGTTGTACGTGAAGTGGCTAAAGAATTGTCAGTACCTTGACTATTTTGTTTAATTTGAGTCTTGGGTCTGGTTTAGTCCCGAGGGGTGAAAAGAGGGGAAAATAGGAAAAATATCCACTGCATAAAGGAGGTTCCAAGACTGCTGTTGTAAATTACTGACCGGTAGCATATCAGGAATCATTGTCAAGGTCTTGGAGAAATTAGTTAAGAGAAGAATACAGGATTGGATAGATGAAAATGGGATACTGTATGGGGGACAACATGGTTTTGTGAAGGGTAGATCATGTGCCTCAGTAACTTGCTCACGTTTTATAACACAGTGATGGCTGGACTGGATAAGGGTAATGGGTTTACAGTGATTCTATTGGACCTTGCCAAGGCCTTTGACAGGATACCACATGGAACGCTAATCATTAAACTTGATCATATGGGCTTGGTGAGATGGATAGGAGTCTAGTTGATGAGGAGATACCAGACAGTGGGTTATTCAGGAGTGGAGTCCAAAAGACTTTTGACTAGTGGTGTGCCGCAGGGTTCTGTTCTTGGACCACTACTTTTCAATTTGTTCATTAATGATATAGGAAAGGATCTGAGAGGAAGTCTTCACTTGTTTGCTGATGATGCAAAGTTGGGTAGAGCACTTGTTAGTGCACAGGATCTCAAAATTTTGCAGGATGATTTGGATAGTTTGGAGGACTGGGCTAGGGAAAATGGATGTGAATTTAATGTGGCAAAGTGTAAGGTTATGCACTTTGGGGTGAAAAGATTAGCAGCAGTATATCACATTGGTGGAACCATGCTCCAGGAGATTGATGAGTCCAGGGATTTGGGAGTGTTGGTAGATAGAGAGTTGAAGTTTTGGGCACATTGCAAAAGTGGCTAAATCAGCTCATCAAATCACTTGGTTGCTGAAAAATACTTTAACAAGCAGAGACAAACTAGTTATTGTTCCACTATATCAAGCCTTGATAAGAGACCGCATCTAGACTTCTGTGCCCAGATATGTGGGCCAGGGTTTCTTCTTCTTGGGTAGGAGGTGGAGAGGATCCAGAGACGAGTGACCAAGATGATAGCAGGTCTGTGGAGTGAACCTTATGAGAACAGGTTGAAGATTTGTGGATTGCAAAAATTGGTTGATAGGCAGAAAAGGGGCGATATGATTGAGACAGTCAAATTACTGAAGGGTTTCCTATAGGATTATTCCTGAAGATATTTTTGAGAATAGGACTGGTGGTGGGAAGACTAGGGGCCATACATGGAAGCTGGGCAAGAATGTGGTTAGCAGGGTGTTAGAAATAGGTTTTTTACTTGGAGAGTGGTGAATGAGTGGAATAAGCTGCCAGAGTTTGTTGTGGGTGCTATGACCGTGAATGAGTTCAAGGCGAGTATGATAGATACTGGTGAATGGCGAATAGTTGTTCTTGACATGATGTTAGGGCCTCCCTCGATAAGTCTGTCGATTCCTTGGAGTTGCCTGAAATAATAATAATAATAATCTAGTTTTGTTTAGAAATATAACCTAATAAGAAGAGTATTTGAGAAGAGTGAAATAAAATTGTTTTCCCAGAACCAAAGTTAAGGATATTAGTTATGCATCCAAAGAAGGAAAATAGAGATGATGGTTTTGGCAAGTAGTAATGGCCTGGCAGGTGACAACTGTGGTATACAAGAAGATACGAGAGAGTTGTTGGTAGAAGTGAACCAAAAATATTTAGATTAAGGATAAGGAATTTTTTTGGATTGGTTAGTTCAGGCTTGGCCAAAAGTTGTAGGCACTAGTGAGATGTGAAAATACAATAGATATTTTCAACAGAAAATATATATTGTATTTTCATAGAGGAGAGAGAAAACAGAATGGGAGAGGAATTTGCTAATGATAGCAGATGAATTGAAACCAACAAGGGTAGAAGTACATCAGGAGGACAGGGGTGCAGTGTGTGGTTCATTTGAGGCAATCTGCTGTGAGATATAGGCCAAGTGGATGAAATATTTGGCTGCTGATATGGGCTAGGGGATAAGGGAAAATGTAACATGAATTGGAAAATTAGTGGAATGAATGAGTACAGGACAAGTAATTATTATGGGAAAGGGAACTTCAACTATGGTAAGACAGATTTGTAGGAGAAATGGTAAAGGAGAGACAAAAATGGAAATTGCACAGCTTCTATTATATTATTACTGAAGACAGCATGTAGTGGAGAAGACTGCTATGTGTTATCTCACACTGCCTCTGCTTTGGGAAAGTGAACATTTGTTCTTGATCTGAGTGACTGCCAGATATGCAGAATTTTGTGTTAAGAAGGGGTATATGTGGAATTACAAAGCAGGTAATCTGAGGAGATTAGGGCAGTGCCATGGCATAAGAACTTGGAGGGGTGGGGAGCTGTTAGCAGTGCACAGTGAAGAGGTTTTTGAAGAAGAATGTAGTAGCCTTTTAGCCTTATAAAGAGAACAAATAACCTCAATATCCATGCGTGTCAATATGCTCTTCAACATAACAAAACCTCTAAACTTCAACAGGGAATATTGCCCTTGGCAATATGTCCTCTAAACTTCAACTTCTTGTTCACAGACATCCCTACCTGATTTATTCTCCAGCATCAGGAGGATTAATCAGGTAGGAATCAGATTGGATGAGCATCACTATCAAACAGTACTAAGCTCAAACAAGAAAGGGTGATGAATATGGTAAGGAAACAAGCTAGTTAGGAAAAGGATGACTTTCATAACAAGTGCTGATTGAACTTGTTAAACAGGGGTAACAGAGGTAACAGAAGTAGAAATAGTTTAGTTACTGAGTGATCATTCCAAAAGGGTGGAGATATTGCAGTACCCATTGTTACATGGACTGATAAGAGAATAGAGATAGATGAATTGGAAGTGCTTTCAGTGTTCTAGAACCTTAATGTGCACACATTCTTGGAATTTGATGGCATATCATCCTATGTATAACAAACATGCACAAGGGAATTGGCATCTCCTCTGACCAAGCTATTTAATTTGAGCCACGGTTCTGGGAAGGCACCAGGGGAGCTGAAAGAGGGCAGAAATAGTTACATTGCTTAATGGAGGCTCCTTGAAAGAATTTACAAATTATATGCTAATCAGTATCTCAGGAGCAGTGGTTAAGTATTGGAGAAGTCAATAAAACATAGACTTCAGAACTGGAGGAGAGGAATATACTCTATGGGGGACAGCATGTTTTTGCAAAGGGTAGATCATGCCTTAGTAAATTTTCTTACTTTTTATAATGAAGTAATAATTGAGTTGGATAAAGGAAATGGCTATTCATCGATGCCGCTATACTTTTCAGAGGCATTTGACAGGATTCCAAATAGAAGTTGCATAAATCGGAGCAAATGGAGATGGATATAAAGTTGGTGATTTGGATAAGAGGGTGGTTGAGGGACAAATATCATAGAGTTGTGCATGTAGGAGTTGAATCTGGAAGAAGGCAGTTGATTAGTGGTGTACCACAGGGTTCATTACTTGGTCTGATCTTTAATTTGTGCATCAGTGATAGGAAATATTCAGTTGTTTGCAATGATGCAAAGCTAGGAAGAGTGATGGTAAATGAAGGTGATATGTAGAGATCCTGTAGGATGATTTAAATAGACTGGAAATATGGGCAAAGTTAATGCTCCCATTTTAATGTGGCCAAATATTAAGGCAATTCACTTTGGAACAAAGAGATCATAAACTGTGTATATTGATGGAACTGATGTGGCCAGAAACTTGGGGATGATTGTGGACAGGAAGTTGAAGTTAAGAGGGCATATTGTCAATGTGCCAAAACAGCACATCAGATTATCTGGTTGTTAGAGAGTACATTGACAAGCAGGAATATTGAGGTTATTTTTATTTTAAGGCTAATAAATCTACATCTGGACTACTGTATGCAGATCTGGTTGTCTGAATTCCATGGGGGAGGGATGACAGAAGTATAGCAGATCAAGGAGTGACTAAGACTGTGGTAATGGCAGGCCTATGGAATGGTTCCTATGAGAATATATTGAAGACCTGTGTGGGCTTAAAAACTAGTTGATAGAGAAATAAGAGGAGACCCGATAAAAGCAACTAACTTGTTAAAGGGGACTAACACCAAAGAAAACAAATAGTCATTCCTAGAAATTGTATAAGAGTGCAGTTAGATGACTATCATAATTATATTTTTAGTTTAGTATTACTTCCGAGACTCTATGAAGTCTGAAGACTCATCACGTGAGGTCGAACCCTCACAGACCACAAAATTATCATACCTTGTCTTGAACACATATAATGTTGGAGTTATCAGTACCCACTCTGACAAAGCAATCCATCTGTTCACCATCCAGCAAGCAACAATTCTCTCTTTGCATAAGCTTCTGTGAAGACAGGACATTCTAGAAATATTTTATCTGTATTCTACTGGGTGCAGAGACAACTGAGTGCAAATTTCTAGAGACAGGCTAGGAAAGATAAAGAAAAACATCTAAACAAAAGGTACAAGGAAACTGGAGAAAGCAATATTATGGGTAGAAGAAGAGATCTTATTCTACCCGTAAAATGAATTATGTTTAGAAAGATAAATGATGTTACGATGTTACAGCAAAGTTTATCCCTTGATTAAGTGTTGTAAAAAGTAACTCAGGAAAATGTCTGATTGGAGAAGAAGCAGTGAAAAATAATATGGAAAGATTATGTAGAAGATTCGTACAAGAAAGATAATAATATTGAAGGAGAATTTTAAAGGAGAGAATTTGTTGAGAAGCCTGTGATAGTGAAAAGTGAAAAGAAAAGAAACGAAAAGCTCTTGAAACTGATGGAGTGTCAACAGAATTATTGAGAGAAGCTGGGAATGAAGTAGTGAATATATTGACTGAAATTTGTCAACAGGTTTGGCAGAAGGTATACTGGCCTAGAGATTGGAAAACATCATTATTCATCTCAGTTTGCAAAAAAAAAAAAAAAAAAAACACTATAGATTGTGAGAATTATAAAACCATTGCTTTAATTTCATATGCAAGTAAAATTATGCTGAAAGTGATCCAACGAAGACACAGCCATATTACAAATAGAGAAATGCCACAGAACAGACAGGCTTTAGGAGAGGTAGAGGAACTAGAGACCAGAAAGCAAACATGAGATGGATTATGGAAAGAACATGAGAATTTCTGATGGAAGTAGTTTGTTTTATTGATTATAAGAAAGTTTTTGATTGTGTGATCACAACAGACTGTGGATCGCAATGAGATTAATGGGAATACTGCTAGTGTGTAGTGTTCGTGCAAGCTCCTGATAAGATAAGTATTATTTTCAGTTATTGTTGATAAAATTACTTAATATTGCGTAGTTTTGTTTCCCTTGCGTATGTTAGTGTGCCTGTTTGTGTGTTTTTGGTGTGTTATAACTTATAATTTGATAAAACATGTTGCAAATAAGTATGGCATCTGTACGAAGGAAAATGGCGGCCAGTAATGATGGTTCGCCATCTTTATCAAAGAACGGTAGTATAAAAGAAATGAGTCAGTGTACTAGCTGTGAAATGTACGCTTTGTGGAATGCGGTCATAGTGTGGTTAGAAGATAATAAAGGATTGAATGTGTGTAGAAAATGTAGGGAGAATGAGGAATTGAAATGTATTTCGGATCATGAGTGTGATATTTTTGTCAAACTTCAGAATGAAGAAAATAGGGATATGACAAGAAATGGCAAGGTTGTACATGAGAATTGTGAGAGTGTGAATATAGAAAGTGTGAATGATAGTATTAATGATTTCTCAGAGAATAAAAAAGATCAGATAGATGCATTGAGTGAGATCGCGATGTTGAATGGTGCGATAGAAAGGGCAAAACAGCAGCTAGAGTGCATGAACAAAAGTAGACTGAATGAACCAACCAATAATAAAAGGTATGACAGGAAAAATAGACGCATGAATGTGAACATGAATAAAATGAAGGAGCGAGTGCTGTATGGAGACTCTTTAGTACGAGGTGTGTTAGTAGAGGATTTGACAAAATCGTACCAACCTGGTGCGACCATAAAGGATATCTATTAGAGAGCAAAAGGAAAGGGTGAAAGAAATGATTATTGTGGCAGGTACGAATGATTTGAAAGGAGATAAAATGGAAATGATAGAAGACCTGAATGAATTGTTTGAGGTAGCAAAAGAAAAGAGTGAGAGAGTTAGAATGATTAGTCTTTTTGCCATGGTATGCCAGTGAAATGTTTAAAAGGAGGGCCATAATTGTGAATGACTTTATGCGTGGGTTATGTATGACGAGTGGTGTGGAATTTGTGGACATGTGGAGCGAGTTTGATGGGCGAAAGGATCTGTATAAGATGGATGGCTTGCATTTGAATGGTTACGGTGTAAGAAGACTTGAGAAAGTGTTGCTGAATGTAGTGGATGTGCCAATTCAGGGAAACTAGATTTGTTAAGGGGGGGGGGAGTAGATATACAGTCTTTAGGGAGGCAGTTGAATGTAAGAATGAATATAATATGCCAGAGCAAATAAGGACAACCAACCAGAGTGGGATAGTTAATATAAGGCATCAAGGTAGGCTAATGGGGGTCTTAAATTCATGTACACTAATACTAGGAGTATTAGGAACAAGAAGGAAGAGTTTTTGGCCATGGTTGGCACTTCCAGACCACAGGTTATTGGTATTAGTGAGACATGGCTGACTGTAGATGATATAGCCAGTGGGATTGAATGTGATGGGTATAGTGTGTTCAGGAATGACAGAGAGAATAAAATAGGGAGAGGAGTATTGTTGATGATAGCTGATGAGCTACAGCCAAGGAGAATAGAAGTTGAATTGCAGGATAGAGAAAAGAGCACATTTGAGGCCATTCGGTGTGAGATTGTGGCTAGCAGAACTAAATATACAATTGGGTGCTGCTATAGACCAGGTGATGGAAAAGATGGTGGTGACAGTATGCACAAGCAAATAGAAGAAATGAGTGGAAGGAGGGTAATTATTATGGGAGATTTCAACTATGGTTGCGTTGATTGGAGTGAGGAGAGGACACACTGGAGGAAGGAATTGGATTTTATGCAGTTATTAAGGGATAACTATCTGTGACAGCATGTAATGGAAAATACTAGGGGTCAGAGAGTGCTTGACCTAGTAATTACATCTGAGGATTTGGCTGTAACAAATATGACCACATTGCCACCAATCGGTGAGAGTGATCATAGGGTCTTGACTTGGGAGGTGGCTAAAGGTGTAGAATTTTCAATTAAGACAGGGTACATGTGGAATTATTGGGCTGGAAAGTATGACAAGCTTAGGAGTTTGATTGGTTCAGTGCCATGGCATGTACAATTGCAAGGACTAGAAGTTGATAGTGCATGAGAGGTAGTTAAGAAGTGCTTGCATGAAGCAATGGCTGACTGTATACCTAGAGTCCGAATAATAAATCAAATAGTGGTTAAATGGATGAATAACACCATTAAGCTTGAGCTGCAAAAAAAGAAACAACTATGGAGGGAATTTAAGGAGAAAGGTGACGGGCAGGCACATGAACGGTATAAAGCGCAGGCCAGAAGGGTGACGAGTGTGGTAAGAAAAGCAAAAAAGGATTATGAAAACATTGGCCATGCAGGCTAAAGAGAATCCTAAACAGTTTTTTAGATATGTAGCAAGTAAAAGGAAAAATGTACATGGCAGAATGATTTTAAAGAATGCTGATGGTAGGGAGGTAACTGAATCAGGTGATATAGTTGAATTACTGAGCGAGCGCTTTGCAAGAATATATCTTCCAGGTGGTGACATTGCAGAAATGAATGAACCAATAGATTATACGGGAATTGTGGTGAATGAAGTGGAGGTGAGTAGTCTATTGCATAACCTCAATATCAATACATCTGTGGGATTAGATGGTATACCAGCTCGTGTTGTACGAGAAGCAGCTAAAGAATTGTCAGTACTGACCATTTTGTTTAATTTGAGTCTCGGGTCTGGGTTAGTCTCGAGGGTGTGGAAAGAGGGGAAAATAGTTCCACTGCATAAAGGTGGTTCCAAGACTGCTGTTGTAAATTACTGACCGATTAGCATATCAGGAATCTTTGTCAAGGTCTTAGAGAAATTAGTCAAGAAAAGAATACAGGATTGGATAGATGAAAATGGGATATTGTATGGGGGACAACATGGTTTTGTGAAGGGTAGATCATGCCTCAGTAACTTGCTCACGTTTTATAACACAGTGACGGCTAAACTGGATAGGGGTAATGGGTTTACAGTGATACTACTGGACCTTGCCAAGGCCTTTGATAGGATACCACATGGAACCCTAATCAGTAAACTGGAGCAGATGGGGATAGATATAGGGTTGGTGAGATGGATAGGATGGTGGTTGAAGGAGAGATACCAGAGAGTGGTTTATTCAGGAGTGGAGTCTAAAAGACGTCTTGTGACTAGTGGAGTGCCGCAAAGCTCTGTTCTTGGACCACTGCTTTTTAATTTATTCATCAATGATATTGGAAAGGATTTGAGAGGAAGTGTTCACTTGTTTGCTGATGATGCAAAGTTGAGTAGAGCAATTGTGAGTGCACAGGATGTCAAAATTTTACAGGATAATTTGGATAGTTTGGAGGACTTGGCTAGGAAAAATGGATGTCAGTTTAATGTGGCAAAGTGTAAGGTTATGCACTTTGGGGTGAAAAGAATAGCAGCAGTATATCGCTTTGGTCGAACCATACTCCAGGAGATTGGTGAAGCCAGGGATTTGGGAGTGTTGGTGGATAGGGAGTTGAAGTTTAGGGGGCACATTGCAAAAGTGACTAAAACAGCTCACCAAATCACTTGGCTTCTGAAAAATACTTTAACATGCAGAGACAAACAAGTTGTTGTTCCTCTGTATCGAGCCTTGATAAGACCCCATCTGGACTTCTGTGCCCAGTTATGGGCACCAGGGTTTTTTCGTGATGGGGAGAAAGTGGAGAGGGTCCAGAGACGAGTGATCAAGATGATAGCAGGTCTGTGGAATGAACCTTATGAGAATAGGTTGAAGATTTGTGGGTTGCAGAAATTGGTCGATAGGCGGAAGAGGAGGTGATATGATTGAGACATTCAAATTACTGAAGGGTTTCTATAAGATTAATCAAGAAGATATTTTTGAAAATAGGACTGGTGGCGGGAGGACTAGGGACCATGCATGGAAGCTGGGCAAGAGCGTGGTTGACAAGGGTGTTAGAGCTAGGTTTTTTACTTGGAGAGTTGTGAATGAGTGGAATAAGCTTCCAGAGTCTGTTGTGGGTGCTATGACTGTGAATGAGTTCAAGGCAAGGTATGATAGATACTGTGTGAATGTTGAATAGTTGTTCTTAACATGATGTTATGGCCTCCCTCGATGAGTCTGTCGACTCCTTGGAGTTTCCCGGAACAATAATAATAATAATACCTGAGCATCTAATTTTCTTGTTAAGAGAGCTGTATGACAACCAAGAAGCTCCAGTAAAAACAGCCTTTGGAGAAACAATGTTCAAGTGGAAAAAGGGATGCAGCATGGTTGTATACTGTTACCCTATTTTTTTAATACTTATAGTAAATATCAGTGGTGTTATGTGCCCATTGAAGCTGGATGTACTGTCCTGTGAGACTTATGCAACCTACACATCAGAATTCATGTCAGTTTGTCTGTATGATTGCAATTTAACTGATGTATGAAAGTATTAAGAGTGCATAGCACATCAGTCCTCATCTTAATTGGTCCAATGCAATTAATTGTAGGATAGCTTTGAATACTTTAATTTATCAATTAATATAATTTTAAATTTTGAAAGCATAAAAGTCAAATGAACTCTAGCTATGCTTCCCCCGTGCCATTTATGCGAGAAGCGCAAAGGGTTTACACTTCATGGGGAGATTAGATTATCACTGGCAAATACTAGAGTGTCACATGGATAATTTGAATTTTCATACGAGTTTTAAATACAGCCATATAATACACACAGAAATCAGAAAAATCGATCACTTGAGAAATTATTATTATTATTGCACCCTCCATGAAGTCGGCACACTCATCGTGGGAGGTTCATTCAACTGATAGCATATTTATCATAACGAATCTTAAAATCCTTAACACTCCTTGCATTACCCAGACATTCTGGTAATGTGTTCCATTCACTGACAATTCCCTATGTAAAAATCTGCTTCTCACACTCCTCTTCACTTCCAGGGATGACCTATGTTTTCCCCTCTTGCCTTCTCGTTGTTTTATACTCTCATCTAGATTAATCTGATAAAATCCTCTCACTAGCTTAAATGTCTTTATCATATCACCTCTTTTCCTCCTATCCACCAAACTCTGCAATCCACATGTTTACAACCTCTCTCTCTCTCTCTCTCTCTCTATAGCCAGCGTTCCATGTCTTAGTAACTTGCCTTGGGACCCTTTCCAATGTATCCACATCACACTGAAAACCAGGTAGCCAAATTTGAGCACAATAGTCCAAGTGTGGTCTGACCAGTGCTTTATACAGTGACACAACCAATTTCTTATCCCTACATGTTAGAGTACTTCTTATCATAGCAGTACTACAATGTGCAGCCATTGCAACACTAGCAATATGCTCTCTAAACTTCAGTCTACTGTCAACTACCACTCCCAAATCTTTAATCTCATCCACTTCCTACAGCAGGGTTTCCCAAACTGTGTTCCACGGAAGGTGAATAAGTGTTCCGCGAGAAGGTATCCCGGAATTTGTCATTTTAGTTTTCTAAGCATTTTTCATGAACAAATATTTTATAGTGGAAATATTTCGAGGAGAATAATATTTGTGAATATGTCAAAAAGCTCAGACACAGAACACCTAATAACATCTGTGTAGCAAATGTTAGTGACCAAGCTGTGTATTTTTAAACGTGGAAGTATTCATGAATTATCATTAATTTTCACACATCGAAACCTTTCAGCATTTGGGAAAGGGAACACCGCTGTTTATGACCGGTCATAAAAATTGCCTGCAAGCAGATTATAACAATGGGCGGCGTATCCTGTTCTCAAAACTGAAGGAAATGACATCTGTGTAGTGAATGTCAGTGATCAATCAGCAAGGAAATATAAAGAAAATTTTTCCACTAAAATTGAAGATCAAGGTAGTCTGTATTCAGTTCTCAAATCTAGTAATAGGCCTGCAGATTTAAATTTTAATATGAATAAAAGACAAGGGACATGGTTTAATTTTGGTATTAAGAAATCTCTTATTGAAGGTGTTTGTGATGCAACCACCACTTGCTTACAAAGTGATCTCCAGGATGTACAAAAGGAGGGGAAAACTACCAGCATACAGAACGTCAAATTAATTTAATGACGTTTAGTTTAATTGATGTTTAATTAATAATTAATGAAAATTATTAATTAATAATAAAAATTGGCTGAATTAACAATTAATTGTTAATTAATACATTACAAAATAATCAAGGTGTTCTGTGAAAATTTCAAGATTTGTGAAGTGTTCCATCGTAGGAAAAGTTTTGGAAATGCTGTTCTACAGTATGGCACCATCATATGGTACACAGCCTTGCACTTATGAATATTAAAACTACAACCCCACTCCTTTGTCCAAGTAAAAAGTCTATTCAAATCTTCCTGAAGGTGAATTAGCATCAGCAGTGCTACTTATAATTCTCCTCAAATTTGCATCATGACATGAAATATCATATTTAACTTGTTTGTAAATGATATATATAATGTGGAACGGCAAGGGCCCAAGAACAGAACCCTGGGTACGCCACTGGTTATAATCTCCTTTTTTTGAGACATTGTTCCATCATACACAGCCTGATTGTATCATTCAAAGAGCCAATCTCTGATCAATCCAAACATTATACTATCTATTTCCATCCTCTCTAGCTTGTACATTGACTTATCATGTGGTAATCTATCAAACGCTTTTGCAAAGTTCTCAAAGCTTTGCAAAATTCTCTCTTATCTAACACGCTTGTTACGTTATCATAAAATGCAAGTAAATTGCTAAACGAGGACCTATTCCTTTATAAATCCATGCTGACCTTCATAAAGAATGCTGTGTTCATCAACCCAATCTGTCTATTCCTTACCAATCTGTATAACATCTTGAATACAACCACAGTTATACAGTTTGGTCTATAGTTGGAGATTTCTGTCCTAGAACATGCTTTTTTTTTTTTAGAATGAACAAAAGAAAGGCTGAAATAACTTGTTTTACTTACTTCTTTATACACAAGTTCCAACTTGCTTCAACTATAATCATACAATCTGCGAAAGCTCTTGCAGAAAATTGGACATTCAGCACATCATTAACACTGTTTTCCATTATAAATATGGACAGGAAAGTTATAAATTATTTATAGAAAACTTGTCTTTATCGGTGTCCTGTTCTAAACATGTCAATTCACACTTCATGAATTCAAAACATGTGAAACTCAGAAAACAAATACAGCAACTCATGACAAATGACAACGTTCAATTGGATTGGTTGACACAATAACCAATCACAGCCACTGATTTTTTTGATGCTGTTGTCTCAGCACACACACCCTGCCTCTGGGTGCTTTAAAACCACCTAAATGCTAAGAATTTGGCCCACTGCATGTCTGTTCAAAGGGCTCGAAGGGTGTCAGCATTTGTGACCACACACCTGGGCTATTAATGCAAATGCGATGCATTGTTTAGGTGTTGAAAAGTGTCCTCATCATGAAGCTTTAGTATATTGTGTTTAATTTTTTGAATCACGCAAAGCCAGGGAACAATCAGGGAAGTATTTATCAGGAATAAATGCAGAAATATAATATCGGTGATTTTGATGTTCTTGGGTGTTACTACACACCCTGAATATATGCCCCTGGTGAATATATGGTAAGAATGACTAACTTAGGCAAAGATCCAGTTGTATTTAAGAATGGTGGAAGAAAAATAAATAATTTAAGATATGCAGATGATAAAACCCTTACAGCAGAAACAACGAAAGATCTGGAGTGGTTTATTGTATCGGATTAAAAGGGAAAGTACCAAAGTCAAGCCTTAATTTAAACATTAGCACTAAACAAAATAAACAGAACAAAAGTGATGGCTTCTGGCAATTTAAATGAATTTATAATAGTGGGAGATCAAATAAAAATTATTGAAAGTTATGATTTTCTGGGAACCAGAATCAGAAATAATGATAAATGTAAAGATGAAATTCAAAGAAGGATAATCATGGGGAAAAAAAAAGCTATGCTTAACCTAACAAAAATTATGAAAGCTAGAGGTGTGAGTAAGGCCATGAAAGTTAGAATTGTCAGATCAATGGTATTTCCAGTAGTGATGTATGGATGTGAAAGCTGGATTATTAAGAAGAAAGGCAGAATGCAGGTTGATTCATTCAAATTATGGACATGGAGGAGACTATTAAGAATCCCATGGACTGCAAGAATGACCAACAAAAAGTTTTTAGAGAGTATAAAGAGAGAATGATCCTTGGAGGCGATGACCGCTAAACGCAAGCTAATGAATCATTGGTAAAGGCAGTTATTGTTGAGGAAGATTGAGTGAATGAGAAGAAGATGAAGAAGACAGGCAAAAGAGTTGGAAGGACAACATAAAAAAAAAACTTACCAACTTCAACAATTGCTGAAAGAAATTTCTTACAATTGCTGAAAGAAAGACCAAATGGGGTGATCTTGTGCACAAGATCACCAAGTATCAAAAACAACTGGATGGCACCTTAGAACAACATTTGACCACAAACAAAACTTCCAAATAGACACAACTTTTTTTTTTTAATTTCAACTAGTTTTGTAAAATGCTTTGTTTTGCTTCATCAGGATATAGCACTTCATCCATCTATTCATTGGACATCATCATCAGATGCCATATGGTCACTCAGATGCTCAGTGATGTGCCATACCAGTCCTCACTGGGTGGTCCTATTGTGTGCTTTTCTAGAGGCTTCAACTCTCTGAAGATCAATCAATTCACACACACACCATCCATCTTGTTGATAGTCCATCCCTTCCTCTTTTTCCAGGAATTTTACCTTCTCTTATTATTATTATTTGACACCTCCAGGGAGTCCATAGACTCATCGAGGGAGGACACCTGCTCTACAACTCTGTTTCCACCAACTCAATCCACAACTGACCCCAACTACACCAACACCATTTACCACCACCACTAGTATATAAATAGACAATCACAAACATCCATGCCCATGGCAGGATTCGAACCCGCAGCCTTTTACAGTTTTGAGACACCCTCCTTCAATCCTTCCAATGTGTTCAAAGTATTTCAACTTTCTTTTGTCGATATCTTTAAGGAGCCTTAAAATTCTACCAATCTTTTCTAGCACCAATAAGTTTGTCTGCTTTCAGTATGTGATATCCTCAATAGCCTCCTTCTGTAACAATCTGATTCATGGGTTGCTGTATACTTCTGGTAGATACCAATGTGTTGTGATGGATTAAGGAAGACCAGACTTGATGTAAATTCATCCTTTGTTTTCTTTGTTCCAATGCAAATCCATTGTTTCGCATCATTCACTGCAGCAGATGCTTTGTCATTTCAGCTGATTCTTTGAACACTCTTGAGTACAAATGGTAATCTATGTGGAGCATTATATGAGGTAGGTTCCAAAAGTTTCCAACCTGACATACCAAATTCATGCCAGTTTTAAAACTCCGTGCATGATGGATAGCACCATCTATGGGAAACTATGTACCAGTTTCAACTCTCTCCACCTGCATCATTCAGTTGGAGGCCCTCGTTTGACTAACACATGGCATGCTAAGTGGCTGTAATGTTAAAAATTGAGTATGCAGTGATAAAAGTTTTCTCCAAGTGCTATCAAACAGCAATTGGATGGTGTTTATGGGGGAGCTTCTCCTTCACATTCCACCATGAATAGGCTAAACAGTTTTGCCTAGGAAGAGAGAGAGAAAGAGAGAGAGAGAGAGAGAGAGAACATCAAAGGTGATAGTTGGCCTGAAGTGATGACTGAGGAAAATATCTCTCTTGTTGAGGAGGAACTGCTCAATGATAGATGGCTGAAGCTCAAAGAAATCTCATCAAGGTTGGGACTTTTTTGAGACAATCACAAAAACAAGACAATCAAGGTTGGGACACCTACCTTGAAAAGTTCAAGATAGGTGTCCCAACTTCTCTCTTCACTTCAGAAGGAGCATCGTGTGACCTGTTCCCACAAGTTTTTAGAGCATTTCCAAGGGAATCAGAGAGAAGTGCTGTAATCCATTGTCCCCAGGGATAAAACCATGGTCTTTTATTATGATTCTCTTTCCAAAAGGGAATCCATGGAGTAGCGCAAACCACGCAAAGCACTGCCGAGAGAAACCAAGATCACTCAGTCCACCAAGAAGATCATGGCAACAATCTTTTGGGATTGCCAGGGAATTCTCTTGATTGACTTCAAGTAAAAGAATACCACCATGAATGCAGAATATTATGCTTCACTCCTGCACAAACTGCGTGACGCCATAAAGGAGAAGAGATGAGGAATGCTGAGTCATGGTGTTTGCCTGCTTCACAATAATGCTTCAGTCCATACGGCTGCAGTGAAGCACTGTGGCTTCTAGGATATTGAACACCCACCCCGAAAATGAAGAAATACCTCCAAGGAAGAAAATTTGCAGATGAGGTGAAATGAGGTAAGGTGAAAGTTGCACTTTTATGCTATTTTGCAGACAAAAGTAAAGACTATTTTTCAAGGGCAAAGAATTGTTAATTCAAAGATGTGAAAAGTGTGTTGAAGTAAAGGGGGATTATGTTGAAAAGTGACACAGTTGCTTTCTTTCTATCGCCTTTAAAAGTTAGCCTGAAACTTATGGAACCACCCTCATAGTTTGTTGCCATTCTACTTGATGTTTCTGTTCTATGTGCTGCCAGCCCTGATTTGTGCTTTCATTCATTTTCAACATCTTTGAAGTGTTCTAATCAGTTTATCTCTCCAGATTTGCCTGTCTGTCTTATGTAGTGTAGACCACAATTGCAACTGATCTTGTAGACCTGGTTTTTTAAGTGGCAGATATAGAAGTTTATTAGGTTCAAGGTGATTGGAGAATTTGTTGATTTGGCAGAAGGTGACCTTCAAGTTTTGTTGGCAAAGCAATCTTGCTATTTTATTAATCAGTCACAGATTGATTAGGAAGATTAATCTTGTGATTAATCTTGCTGCTAATCAATCCGTGACTGATTGTATATATGGGAGAATCACTGCTCTTATATAGTCTTGGTTTATTTGTTCTTCTGATTGTTTTGGAGGTTGAAATAGAATCTTTTTGACTAATGTTCTCTTGTAACCATTTTTTGGAAGAACTGAAATAAGATGTTGGTGGAAATTCTGTAGGCACTATGGTGCAAAGAATGGATGATAGCTATTTTCTGTGCTGCCTGGTAATGAGAAATTGCTTGTAGGTAATGTCCTGTATTGGTTGGTTTCCTGTAGACTGAGAAGTTGAACATGTGTTTTGTTCATATACTTCAACTATTGTATCCAGAAATGCTAAAGATCTGTTTCTTTCTAATTGAACAGTGAATTTAACTTGAGGATGAATACTGTTCAGGTAGATGAGGAAATTTTCTGGGTAATAGTACCGGTACATTGCACCCTTCAATTAGAAAAGATCCGAGTTCAGTTCTTTTCATGATGAGAGATTCTTTATGTGGATTTTTTCAGTTGAAGGTGAGTTAGCGATCTCATATGGAGGTAGCAGGTTTGTATAAGGGATAGAAAAACCTCAGAAACTCAGGTTTTTCTATCCCTTATATAGACAAATTGGCCATGAGAACATGCGTAATTTACAGACAAAAAGTACTAGTGTTATTATTATTATTATTTGACACCTTCAGGGAGTCCTACAACTCATCGAGGGAGGGCACCTACTTTACAACTCTCCGTCTCCACCACTCAACCTCATCCACAAACTGCCTCATCTACACCAACGCCATCTACTGTCCACCATCACCACTATTATTTTCACAGACAATCACAAACAACCATGCCCATGGTGGGATTCGAACCTGCAGCCTTTTGACTGGAGAGCGGATATGCTAACGTGTTGGGGGGGGCAGTAGATGCCGTCATCTGGAAACAACTCAATATCTCATTCAAACCTAACCAAATATACAGGTCAAACAGCAATAGTCCTAAAACAGACCCCTTGAAACACACCATTAGTGACTTCTGGAATATTGCTTCCCCATGAAAACAACTTATTGATATCTATCACATAGCCAGTTTAAATGAATTGCGCTAATCTAATATCCAACCCTCCATTGCACCATTAGAAGAACGATGGTACATTGCATCCTTCAATTGGAAAAGGCCCAAGTTCGATTCTTGTCATGATGAGAGGATTCTTTATATGGGTTTTTTCAATTGAAAGTGAGTTAGCCGATCTCATATGGAGGTAGCAGGGTTTTTTCTCCTGGAAACTTAGGTTTTTCATCTCTCATACAGACAAATTGACCATGAGAACACATAATTTACAGACAAAAAATACTGGCATTGGGCATGGACAATAGATGGTATTGTTTATAAATAATGATAATTTTACTGGTGTTTTGTGTTGGTGGGCAGTAGATGCCATTGTCTATAGATGATGATGATTTTCCTGACATTTTGTGTAGCTGATAGATTAATCAGTGGAGACAGCTGTAGAATAGAGTGCCCTCAATAATTCCTTCGACCCCTTGAAGGTGTTTGTAACGATAATAATAACAACTTATCATTGCAATCAAGCAGATATATTTGCAAAATCTAAGTATACTACTGTGTATCCATCTCCCTTGTCCAGTGTGCCTGACATCTTTTGTAATAAGTAATAGATTACTAAAACATGACCTTCCATTAGCAAATCAAGATCCAAAACTGTTATTTACCAGTTCTAGATCTTGATCTTCACTAATGTCTAATACTTTAACCACAACACCTGACACACAGGTGGCTTATAATTTGAGGGTTGTCTTATCACCTTCCTTATGAAGCATTACAATCTTGTCTTTGTTCCACTGATTTGGAACTTGTCCCAGTGTAAGACTCATATGAAACAAGTATATCAAGCCAGGTGTCAACTCCCTGACATATTCCCTCAAGACAAGTGGTAATATATCAAGTCCCACAGCCTTGTTAACACCAAGTTGCTCACTCACAGTCTCTACTCTCTTTCCACTGCCCTTACTGCATGAAGTCGAATGAAATAACTTTATGAACTGCTCATTTCATATCTGAACTATATCTTCTGCAGTAGTTATTCTTTTACTGTTTTTACCACTGCTGCAATCCTTTTATAATCAATCTGGCTTCATTAGCTAACTGCTGCTCACTGCACTTTTTGCTGTCCTTACCAACCTTATCACCTTCCTTGCCTGCCCTTTGTGTTCCTCATGTAAATTATTACCACTTATCTTATGATGTCTCCATAATATCTTCTTCTATTAAAATCACATACTTAATCTCTTCATTCATCCATTTCACACCTACCTCATTTAACCTTTCTGACCCTTGGTATAAATTTATACATTACATCTGCTAGATATGTCTTCAATTCCACCCAAAAGGCACTGAGCACTCCTTGGGTGGAATTGAATCATGATCTCATTTTCAACTCCTCATCCCATGATACAGTTACAAGCTGTATTGTGAGCTTTTCAGGATCATCATTCTTTTCTTCAAGTGTCATCCTCTAGAAGGAGGTTGGCAACTATATCACGGAACTTTTTTTTCTTTTGCTGCTCTTGAACATTTATGGTAAATAAAGCAAATCCAGTCCTTAATGTGTTCAAACCACATTCTCCTGGGTCTATACCTCCCTCTCTTTCTATCCAATTTCTCTTCTGATATTAATTTCTGAATGTCTTGTTGTCTAGTTAGATGTCCAAAATATTCAAGTTTTTGTTCTTTAATTATTTTCATTAACGTTCTTTTCATTTTTTCTTTCTTTAAAACATCTTCGTTTTTCATTTTCTCTGTCCATGGTATTTTCAACATTCTTCTGATGGTCCACATTTCGAAAGCTTCTAATTTTTTCTCTACTTCTTTATTTAGAGTCCAAGTTTCACTGTTGTAGAGAAGGCTTGACCAGATATAGCATTTTATTAATCTTTTTCTTGTGTCTATATTAATTTCTCTGGATGTTAGAACAGTTTTCCTATCAATGAAGGCTTTTCTTGCCATCTCTATTCTTCTTTTTATTTCTTTAAGGGAATTTCCTCTGTCTGTAAAGAGAAATTTGTCCCAAATATATAAAAGACTGAACCTGTTCAATTTTCTTTTTGTTAACAGTTATGTTCAGTTTCTTATTTATTGGTTCTTTTGATATAATCATGCACTTTGTTTTCTTTAGGTTAATAATTAATTCCATGTTTAAGCTTCTGTTGTAAATTTCTATGATTAAGTTTTGAAGATCATTTTCAGATTCAGCTATAAGGACTGTCATCTGCATACCTGAAGTTCTTACCTCTGACTTTTACACCTTTCAGTTCTGAAATATTTTTAAAAACTTGCTCACTATATATATTATACAATAAAGGTGATAAGACACATCCTTGTCTTACTCCTTTTTTGATTTCAAAGTTGTCAGAATATGCATTTTTATATCTTATTGAGGCCATTTGATTCAAGTATATATTTGTAATTATAAGTAGATCTTTTCCTTTTAACCTATTCTGTAGGATATGTATTAATTTCTTGTTATCTATTGAATCAAATGCTTTGGTGTAATCAATAAAAAAAAAATATATGCTTTTCTGGTTATCAAGGCTTCTTTCACATAATGTTTTCAAATTGAAAATTCCTTCTCTTGTACCTTGTCTTTTTGATAACCTGATATTCTTCTACGATTATTTTCAGTAGTAATTTTGTAACATGGCTTGTTAAACTTATTAGTCTATATTCTGAACATTCAAAAGTTCTTGGAATTTTGGGAATTGTGACAAAGATGGATTTCCTTAGATCATCAGGGATGTATCCTGTATCATAGATGTTATTAAAAATAATCTTTGGGTCATTAAGTGTGTTTTCATTTACTTTCTTTAACAATTCGATAGGAATCTGGTCAGGGCCTGGTGTTTTACCTGTTTTCATTTGACTTAGAGCATATTCTATTTCTTCATATGTAATTGGTTCACCATCCATATTTTGTATATCTCGTGCACTGTGCAATCAGGGTTAAACAGTTCTTTCCATTTTGTGTACTGTTCTTTTTTTGTCTTTCATTCATAAGTTCTAGTATTAATTCAGTCATCCGTGGTTTTTTCTTATTGTATTTAATTTTTGGAATAACCTTGTTAGCTGTCTCATATATTGCACTTTTAAAATATGATTACCTGTTTTCAATTTCCTCATTGCTTTCATAGTTTTCGATCTTAGAAGACAATATACTTTGTCTTCTAAGATCGAAAACTATGATCTAAGAGTTTCATGCAGAAGAACTATTGGCGAATCTAAGTAACCACCTGGTAGTACAACATCCAGGCAACTCGAAGCAAAGGTGGAGCAAGCTCCCTCACTATCCTTGATATTTTCTCATAATGTAAAAACACACACAGCTCCTAGGAGATGTAATATTACTTTACATTATGAGGACCCAGACCAGTTTCTACTTTTTTGAGGTCTCATCAGTGAGTAGCTAGACCTGGATGATATCAAAGTTTACGTGAAAAGAACTTGCATCCCTTCACTATACGAATGCCAGAATGGTGTGCCCATATATTATATTATAACTAAGATGAAAAGCCAAACGGCTATTTTTTCCTGCGCAGTAATTAAATTAAGGGGATAAAAATCCCATATTATTTTACAGCTAGTATGCGAAACTCTAAGATCGAAAACTCGATCTTAGAGTTTTCGATCTTAGAGTTTCTCTCGATCTAAAGATGTCTTTCTTAATCATGAAACCCACTCCATATTCATGCTTTTCTCCAACAGAATACACAAATGTAAAGCCATCTTTTTCTAGTTCCCCCCGTGTTAGGCCATCGTGTTTCACCAATTCCTATCACATTAACTTTAAGTCTTTTCATTTCCTGTATAAGGTTGTCAAAATTCCCTAGTTTATATAATATTCTCACATTCCAAGTTCCAATTTTCAAGACTCTGTTTCTTGTTTTCAAATGAGGAATATCAGATGCTGACCTTCCTTTTGGATTAAGTTGACATCATCATGGAATGCATTTGCGGTGCTCATTTTACTCACAGTTTCAGTGTCTTCTTCCCTGTAACTATTTACAGCTTGGAACATTGCAGAGTTTCCAACTTTCAAAGCATTATTTCTGTTTCTCTGTGGCCGACTATAGCAGCGCTTCCCAAACTGTGGGCCACGGCCCCCCTTGAGGGCCATACATTTTGTTAAGGGGGGGCCGTGAAATAATGAAAACAAATGTAAAATGTTTTAAGACTAAGTAGATTTTTTTTTATCTTAAAAGAAACATATTTAATTTTTATTATTTATTATTTCTTTTTTGTTCTTTTATATTTTAATGGAAAAAATCACACATTGGTGTTGGTTCACAAATTCTGCTTCTTGCGTATTTTGGCGATTAATGAATATTAGTAAATATATACTTATTCATATAAGTTTCATTTTAAAGGTATTGATAAGAAACACAAAAAGATTACATGAATATAAATATAAATTATATTTATATTTGAATATAAATTATATTGAATGTAAATACAATAAATATTATAATAATATATGTCTATATTACAATTTTTTTTTCAATGGGGGCTGTGAAATATTTTAATTTTTCCAAAGGGAGTCTTGGCATCCATAAGTTTGGTAAGCACTGGACTATAGGATAGAGGATAGTAACGTGGTGAGGCCCCAATCTCTTCCACATCTGCAATAGTCAGCTAACCTTTAGTTCTCACAGAAGTCCTCATATAGCTGTCAGTCACCTTGGTAATCACTTCATTGTCACTCTCACTAATCAGAGGGACTTCTCATTTATTATGATCAAGACCCTTGATCCTCAGTTTTCTTTACTTCTGAATGCTATATCATCATCCTGGTCTGTATTCTTCTTCTTATTATTATTTGACACCTCCAGGGAGTCCAAAGACTCATCAAGGGAGAGTGTGCCAACAGCAGCATATTATCTCCTTCCAACTACTAACTGTGCTCAAACTTGCTTAACTTTTTTGCATGAGCCATATTAATCACTCTTTTCCTATTTGCTTGACTGATTTGCTTTTGCATTTTATTGTCACTATCCTCTGTATAGCAACAACCAACTAAGTATTTCATTCTGTCCACCTCAACCTGATGCCACACTGCCTCAAAACACATTGCTACTGTTTCCACCTTGCATGGGCACAACTTCTTTTCAATCATCAGTAGCATTCCATTCCCCTCTCCCGTTTTTGTTCTTTCTATCTTAACAAAAAAGAAAAATTCATCCTTCCATCTCTGTTCCTCTCGGGATATGTCAATTATTCCAATAATTTTGAGAATGTGATTAGCAAGCTTGCTAAGATTAGATTTTTTAGCTAGAGAATGGTGAATGAGTTGAATTTTTATACAGAAGTAATTGTAAGTTCATCCAAAGTATTAGTGCTTTCAATTAAATATTTTTTCAAAAAAAATTGTGGTGTATTGCTCTGATATATATATATATATATATTACTGTACTTGCTTTTCTTTGACATTTTTTTCTCTTTTAGCTAACATTCGCCATTTTCAGTCCATTGATAATTCCAAATTACATTCGATTTCGAAATGATGAAGTAACTGGGAAGCAACCTAGTTCATTTTCCAAAGTTTATTTATTTTATAAATCTCCAGTAATTAAACGCAAGATTCATTTTGTAAGTCACAGCTACTAACTTATTTTGGAAAAACATTTAAAAATACCAATAATTTTATTACTTTACTTACTATAATAATTTTACTGAGATATCTTTCTTTTAACTCATATCTATTTACTGTCTGAAAAAAATGTTGATATTTGTGTAATTTTTTTTTTATTGTAAAGGATAATTGGTTTGATTTTCAACATAATAGGTTTTTGAGAATAGTAAACATATCTACATTTTCCACTAATATTCTTTTTTTTTTAACCTCGAAATTTTTCTTTCAGTATTCTCCATTCTGTATGTTATAATTAATTCTTATAATTGTTATAATTAATAATAAAATGTTATAATTTTCCTCAAGGGCTCACTCTAGTGAGTATGGGAATGGCAAACCCGAGGTACCTGATGCTGGACCATGCCTTACTTCGTGTAATGTACATCTGTTATATTATGGGGACGATATGATAAAATGTTTGAAAAACAAAAGAAATTACAAATATTTAAAAAAGCATAAGAAATCTGGCATTAGAAGATAAGCAAGGAAAATTGATTTATGATATCGAAATACAAGGTGAAGGAAGGAATACATCGAAGAACTTTATGCAAAAAATGAAAGGCCAACAAAAATTGAATTGAAAGAGAAAAATGAAATCTCAACAGAAGAAAGAGGTCCTGAAATACTAAAGAGAGAATTAGAAACAGGAATTAAAAAGTGAAAAGATGGAAGGAGTGAATGTAATGCCTAGTGAAATCCTAAAACAACTTGAAGTACAAAGGTATAACAGAAACATGGAAACTCTGCAACCTCATTTACAAAAGAGGAGTATGGCCTCAAGATTTCACAGAGAGTATTCTTATACCAATTGAAAAGAAAAGCAATCCTGCTAAGTGCAGTGACTACAGAATCATAAGCATACTCTCGCATGCTTCCAAAGTACTGCTAAGAATATTAAATCAACGATTGTATAATAGAGTGGAGTATTTTCTGGGGGATGATCAATTTGGATTTAGAAAAAACAGCGGAGAGATGCAATTGAAGTAATGAGGACCATATGCAAAAGGAATATAGGAGTAAATAAAGAAATTTAGATATGTTTCGTCGACTTGAAAAAGCATTTGACATGGTGAAATGGGAAAATCTGATGGAAATGTTAATCAAAATAGGTTTAGAGTGGAGAGACTGAAGGTTAGTAGCTCAATTATATATGAACCAGATGGCCATAATAAAGACCAAAGTAGGAAAAACTAAAGAATGTGTGTGATTGGCAGAGGTGTAAGACAGGGATGCTGCCTGTCACCGACGTTCTTCAATATATTTGCAGAAGAAATGATAAAAGAAGCATTTGATGAAGAGAAAAGAGGAATCACTATTGGAGAGAAGAACAATACAAAATATTAGATTTGCAGATGATCAAGCAATATTAGCTAATACTGAAGATGAACTACAGCACCTAATGCAAAAATTTGAAAGTATATGCAAGAAATATGGTGTGAAAATTAACACAAAGAAAACAAAAACGATGAGAGTCTCCAGGAAACCAGGAAGTATTAAGGTGATGATGAATGGAGAAAGTGTAGAGCAAGTGAGACAATACAAATACCTTGGTAGTATAATACAAGAAAATGGAAAATGTGACATGGAAATAAAAGAAAGAATTAACAAAGGAAAATATGCATTTTCTAGCAAGAAAAATTTGTTTATTAATAAAATGAATAAAAATCTAAAGAAAAGGCTTATTAAGTGTTATATTTGGAGTATGACCTTATATGGATCAGAAACATGGACAATTGGGAAGAAAGAAGCTAAAATGTTGGAGGTATTTGAAATGTGGTTATGGAGAAAATAAAGTGGACTGAAAAAAATCACCAATGAAGAATTATTACAAAGAGTTGAAGAAGAAAGGAATTTACTAAAGACCATAAGAAGAAGAAAGCATAACTGGATAGGACATGTATCAAGAGGAGACAGCCTACTGAAAAGAATGATAGAAGGGAAAATTGAAGGAAAGCGACCAAGAGGAAAGAGACTACTAACAATGCTTGATGATATAATGGGAACAAGAAGATATCAGGAAATGAAGGTGGAAGCAAGAGACAGAGGAAATTGGGGAAAGAGAATCCGCTGAGTTATACCATTAGACCTGTCAAGAGACAGAACACTAATGATGATATAATTAACAGGAACTTATTATATATTCTTGTTTTAATTCTTTACCCAAGCATAAGCAAAGTTTGCAATGAAATTTCTTTGCACTTAGTGTACTTTTATATAGTCTTACTTCTAAGCCTTCAGGGAGTCTGAAGACGCATTGTTGGAGTTCAAACTCACATGCTACAATCATTATTTTATCTTCCCACCAACTTTTATGTATGTGATATCACCTCTCCTCTAGAGGTAGACAGAGGAGATATGATATGTGTGAATGTAGTCTAACATTCACTCAGTCTGTCCTTAAAATATTCCAGAGTCCTGAGACACTCTTAGTTATTCACCTTTGCCTAAGTTAGCACCTTATTCAATGGAACTATCACTTCCTTATACTTGTCAGGATTATTTGTATTATAGCAACAATTTTCTGGGTAAACCTTACAACTTTCATGATGTGTCTCCTGAACTTCACTTCCTTATCTACCATTATCCCCAGATCTCTTGCCTCCTTCATCTCCTGAAGCAAAGTTCCTCCAATATGACAAACCTGATTCTATCTTCTCTGGCCAAAGTCCATAACACTATATTCGGCAACACTGAAGAGACATCTCCATTCTTCAACCCAAATACTAACCTGTTTAAATCCTCTTGCAACAATATTATATCAGAATTTCCTGACATTGCTCTTTCTAATTTAGCACCTTCAGCAAACAACTGAATATATTTTCTCACATCCTAAACTCTAGAGGATGTTGATTTCATGTCAGTTGTCTCACTATCCTGTAATGCAAAAGCATTATGGAAAGAGCCACTATCCAGACCCAGTGAATGTTTTTCGACCTTTATCAAAGTCATCGATGGGAGATAAACAAACCCAGAAAGATACTATGATTATATCTATGCCTAAGTCATATATTTACTATATAATTATTTATTTATCCTCTTCATGCCTCATAGCACCTAAGGCAGAGATCCATTTCTTCTTCCAGATTTGTCTTGTGCCACTATTTCTGCTTCTCTCAAGCTCTCCCAACCAGACATTCTTCTATTCTTTTCCACCATTCTCTGCCAAGTTAATTTACATCCAATCCCCTTTTCCTTTTTTCCTTCTGGAATCCACTTCAACGCTACTAGTGAAAGTTCTCTGCTGCCCATTCTCAGTAGGTTCAGTCCATTTCCAGCTGCATTTTTTGAGGATACTTTTTTTGCTTGTCAGGTTATATATGTCATCATTTGTTATATGTTAGAACCAAATTATTTTTAATATTTTATTCACATATTTTGTTTGAAAACTGTTTAATTTAGCTTCTTGTTTTTTGGCAAGTTTCCATATCTCTGATCCATATAAATCCATATAATAATACAGCCTTAACATTGCTGTTAAAAATCTTTATTTTGATTTTATTATGATGTTTGGATGATTTCCACATGTTGTTTAATTTTCTGAAAGCAGTTTTTGTTTTTGTCAGTATTTGCATTATATCCCTATCAGTTTAACCTTCAGTATCTACATTTGTTCATAAGTATGCAAAATTCTTAACTTCTTATACTGCATGTTGATTGATTTTAATTTCTTTGTGGTATTTGTTATTCAATTTAAGAACTTTTGTTTTAGAAATGTAAGTTGATTCAGGAAAGAAAAGAAAAAAAATTTTTTTGTTTTCGTCATATTTATTTTAAGACCAACCTTTTCAGCTGTTTTATGCAGTGCTTAAGATTTTACTTGTATATCAGTGTATTTTTTTTTATATCAAAACTGTGTCGTTAGTGTAATCTAGATCTTCCAACTGTTATTACATAGGATTCCATTTAATTTCTCTTCTTACTCATGTACTTTTCTCATAATCCAGTCAGTGGCTATGTTAAACAGTAAACCAGACATTATATAACTATGTCTCCCACCAATCCTTATTTTAAACCATTCTTATGCTATTTTCTGCTCAGTAACTTAACTTTTACTTTCTTTCTGCATTTCAATTATTATTCTGCTGGCCTTGATTGGCCAAGTGAATTTTCATATCTGCTCTTCAACCAACAGGTTGAGGGCTTGAATCCTGCTTTGGGTTCAAGCCCTCATGAATGTTTGTGATTGTCCTTGGGTGAGAGATGAATTTCATCATGTGGTATGAGATCACTGTCATGCTTATGGGAGGAATGAAGTGGCTTGAAAAAGTTCCATGTTCATCTGTAGAGCAAGGTTTCTGGGCTGTGTAAAAAATGAATTTTTAAAAAAATGTAAAAAATATATAAAATCGATTAAAAAAATCCTTTACTCACATTTATTATTATTCACATCACGTATACAAGATATACATATTATACTATTCAACTTGTACATTTCAATGTACAATATTTCACAATACAATTAAATGTACAGTACAATATTATAGAATAAATTTCAAGTATTACTATCATATTCTGTTGGTACTAATACTTATTTTGGCTATTATTTATTATAGTTAATAAAAAGTTTTCTCATATATGCAAGTAGAGTATAATATATTAATTATTTTTATATTTTTATATATATAACAAATTAATTAGTTAGTTAATAAAATTGCAGGTACTGACAGTAAACTAATTTCTTCAATTTTCACATCTAGTGAGATCTCTGGAATAATAGTTCTTTCCACAATTTGAGTATCTTTTCAGTATAAATAATAAATTGGTGTATTGCCATATTATTAAATACTCCAGATGAGAGATAGTCATAGAAAGTTTTACCACTTGGTTTTAAAGTATATCTCTAATTAAGAATATTTAAGAATATGGTGATAGACACTCACTCACTGATGAGACCTCAATAAAGGTTAAAGCATTTTTGGGTAGTGACCCTTCCCATGATGTTTTTGCATTATGGGATACTCAGGCAATTGATGTGAAGTCAACAGCCACTGTATATAGGTAGACTGGTTGTCAAGATACTTCATGTGCAAACTTTGTTTACTTACATGTAGGTAAAGGATGAAAGCAAAAGTATAATATACTTACAAACCCAGTAAGTCTTTCTACAACTATTCTCCATTCTGTTTTCATTATATCAGAGGTTAGTATAACCACAATAACCACATGTGCCTTAGTGCCTGTGAGGTATTTCTTAGACAAACATGTGCAACTTAAGCGTAGTCTTTTCAAAAGGAATAGCTACACGTTAAAAAAATCAAGAGATAGCTAAAGTTTTTATAGTTACTGCACTTTGACTTGCGACATTTTTCAAGCTTAAAAACATTCATTTTCAGGCATATTGATTACAGGTTAGAAAATTGCTTAACATCAGGAACTTCAAGTTATTCATACCAAAATAGAAGACCCGTAGCATGAGGTTTTACACTTATTTTTAATTCATTATAAATTTCTTTACATTTTTTTTCCTTAAATATGTATACCTGATAGATAATTATGTTAATAAACATTGGTCATATTTGCTTCTGTATACATTTTTAAATGTTATTTAGTTTAATTCAGTTTTCATTATCAGAGTTATGTCCAGATTGAACTCATGCTTTTCAAACACCATAGCTTCTTCAGCTTCCAAAAATCTAGGTATACTTTTCTGTTCAGGACACTATCCTAGAACTGTCATTGGCAACTACTGATGACTGTGTTGATCCTAAGTCTGCCTTCTCTTTCATTCTGTGCTTTAAAACAACCTCTCTCGCTCTCTTTTCCCAATAGACTGCAGCCTTCGTCTGTTTAGGAGGCACATCAGATTCTTTCTTCTTTCTTGTTTTCTTTACCATACATGGCAGGGATGGAATATAGATTTTGCAACCTATATTATTCAGCAAGTGTCTGATTTTTAAAAAAAATAATACTTGGTCCATAATATTATCAATATTTCCTGCACTATAATAACATACTCTTGCTTCTGCAGGCTCCTTGTTTTTTTTGCACTTGTCTGAAACTCTTGCCTTATATTGGAATTCAGTTTATCATCAATCCAATATTCTAAGTCTTTCCTGAGTATTAATATGCTTCCTCCTCTTTTCTGTTTGATCTCTTCTACATTATAATTTTCATTATTCAATTCCATATCATGAGCATCATTGTAATGCCATGACTCAAAAAGCTCTGCGTTCTGTTGGTGTAATTTCTACTCTGCCATCCTTTAAAGTTACCTTGCCCTGCCATTTATATAAACACATCTCCTTTATTATTTGGAATACTCTTCATCCTTAGATTCAATTTAAGGATGAATAAATTAAGGATGAATATCTACCATAAATTTCCATATGTCTAAATCTTTAAAATCCCTACAGATTTTACGGCCATGCTAAATTCAGTTGATCTACCAGTATTTCTGTATTTATATGAATATCACCACCACCAAACATTTTTTTATTATTAATAATATAATATTCATAATAACATAAATAAATAAAGTTTATTAATTGCCTGGTTAGAATCCAATTAGTTGTCGTTGCTCTGAAATCTGAGCATTATATTAATAAAATTAGCCTTGTTTAGCTCTGTTGATTTAGTAGTTATACAAGTGTCAAAAAATTTCTTGCAGTCTTCTAAAAAAACATGAGTTTTACATAATTTGTTTCCAGTATCAGAATTTTTGCAATTTTCTTTACATATCATTTTGCTTGATTAATAATTCATGCAATGTAACCACCTGTATAAAATATTCCCTGCCTCTTTTATTATTATTATTATTATGATTATTATTATGGGCAACTCCAAGGAGTCCTTAGACTCATCGAGGGAGGCCCTAAACATCATGTCAACAACTATTCAGCTTCCACACAGTATCTATCATACCTTGCCTTGAACCCACTCACAGTCATGGCACCCACAACAGACGCTGGCAACTTATTCCACTCATTCACCACTCTCCATGCAAAAAAACCTAGTTCTAACACCTTTGCATCTAACATCTTGCCCGCTTTCCATGGATGGCCCTTAGTCCTCCCACCACCTGACCTGTTCTGAAAAATATCCTCTGAATTAATCTTATAGAAACCCCTTCAGTAATTTGAATGTCCCAATCATATTACCCCTCTTCCACCTATCAACCAATGTTTGCAACCCACAAATCTTCAACCTGTTCTCATAAGGTTCATTCCATAGACACCTGCTATCATCTTGGTCACTCACTTCTACCTCCTCCCCATCAAGAAGAAACCCTGGGGCACAGTAGTCAAGATGGAGTCTTATCAAGGCTCGATACAGAGAAACAATAGCTTGCTTGTCTCTGCTCGTCAAAGTATTCCTCAGTAACCAAGTGATTTGATGAGCTGATTAAGCCACTTTTGCAATGTTCCCCCCCTAAACTTCAACTCCCTATCCACCAACACCCCCAAATCCCTGACTTCGTCAATCTCCTGGAGTACAGTTCCACCAATGTGGTATACTGTTGCTAATCTTTTCACCACAAAATGCATAACCTTACACTTTGCCACATTAAATTGACATCCATTCTCCTTAGCCCAGTTCCGCAATCTATCCAAATCATCTTGCAAATTTTGACATCATGGGCATTCACTATCGCTCTACCTAACTTTGCATCATCAGCAAACGAATGAATAGTTCCTCTCAGATCCTTTTGGATATCATTAATGAACAAATTAAATAGTTACTGTGTTATAAAACGTGAGCAAGTTAGTGAGGCATGATCTACCCTTCACAAAACCATACTGTCCCCCCATACAGTATCCCATTATCATCTATCCATTCCTGTATTCTTCTCTTGACTACCTTCTCCAAAACCTTCACAATGACTCCTGATATGCTGATCGGTCAATAATTTACAACAGCAGTCTTGGAATCTCCCTTATGCAGTGGTACTATTTTCTCCTCTTTCCACCCCCTCGGGATTAACCAGACCCGAGACTCAAATTAAACAAAATGGTCGAGGGCACTGACAATTCTTTACCTACTTCATGTAAGACCCGAGCTTGTATACCATTCAAACCCACAGATGTATTCATATTAAGGTTTTGTAATAGACTATTCACCTCCATTTCATCCACCTCAATTCCTGTATAACCTGTTGGATCTTTCATTCCTGCAATATCACCACCTGAATGATATACTGCAAAGTACTCGCTCAGTAATTCTGCTATATCAACTAATTCAGTTACCTCTCTACCATTGGCATTCCTTAAAATCATTCTGCTGTATACATTTTTTCTTTTACTTGAAGCATATCGAAAAAACTGTTTGGGATTCTCTTTAGCTTGCATTGCTAATTTCCTTTCATAATCTGCTTTTGCTTTTCTTACCACACTAGTTAACCTTCTGGCCTGTGCTTTGTGCTGTTCATATGCATACGGGTCACCTTTCTCCTTAAATTCCCTCCACAATTGTTTCTTTTTTTGTAGCTAAAGCTTAATGGTGTTATTCATTTATTTAACTCCTACTTGATTTACTCTCCGGACTCTAGATATGCAGTCAGCCATTACCTCCCTCAAACACTCCTTTACCACTTCCCATGCACTATCAACCTCCAGCCCTTACAGTTTTACATGCCATGGCACTGAACCAAGCAATCTTCTGGGCTTGTCATGCTCACCAGCCCGGTGAGCATGACAAGCCCAGGAGATTGCTTGGTACTTCCACATGTATCCTTTCTTAATTGAAAATTCCACACATTTGGCCACCTCCCAGGTCAAAACCTTATGGTCACTCTCTCCAGTTGATGGTAAAGTGGTCATATTCATTACAGTGAAGTTCTCAGATGCAATTACTAGGTCAAGCACTCTCGAACCCGTAGTATATTCCATTACATGCTGTCTCAGGTAGTTATCCCTTAATAACTGCATAAAAATCCAATTCCTTCCTCCCATGTGTCCTCTCCTTCCAATCAATGATACCATAGTTGAAATCCCCATAATAATTACCCTCCTTCCACTCATTGCATCTATTTTACTATAGAACTGTTTGATTTTTGTGCCAGCACTTAAAGCAAAATTTATTATTATTATTCCTGACACCTCCAAGGAGTCCAAAGACTCATCGCAGGAGGACACCTACAACTATCTCAACTGATACAACTGTCTCAACCACTACACTAAACCTCTACTATGAATCATCTCCATCAATGCCATCTACTGCCCACCTCCACCACAATTGGTATTCTATGTCTGTAAATTGCATGGGTTCTGAAGGGCCGATTTGTCTGTATGCAGCATGAAAAACCTGAGTTTCCGGGAGAAAAAACCTTGCTACCTCCATATGAGATCGGCTAACTCACCTTCGATCGAAAATCGTCCAGATAAAGATTCCTCCCGTTGCAACGAGAATCGAACTTAGGCCTATTCCAATTGAAGGGCGCAATGTACCGCCAATCTTCCAATTGCACTACGGAAGCACTTATCTAGCACACAATCAGAAAAGGCATACTGTTCATTAAAATTCTGACCTGCGAAATTCAGTAAAAGTCAGCTATTTTCACCTGAATTATCACTCGTCTTATTTATTCCTGATCTGCTACTTTCAGTATCAGAATATTTGTCTCTTTATCATCTCCAGATAGCTCAGCCATTGTAACCCCAACCCCTCCAAAGAAACTTTCTTCATTTAAACAGCTATCACATTTAAGTGATGTACTGTCAACTAATCCGATACATGAATAAACATCACTGAGCTCTGCACTATCAAATAGTTATTTAATAGTATTCTGCAGTATATTTTATTTAAATGGCATCTCAGATTACAAATAAATGTAATATTATTTTATTCACCTTCGTATGGTTGGCATACCTTTATGTGCAACAGCTATCACAAGCAGTTGGCCTTCCCACTGTTGCATCGTCCTATCTTGCTAATTGATCCATTTATGTTGGTTTGATGGACTTATCCTTACTTCTTTAAAGTCCGTTTTTAATTTTTTAGATGTTGAATGATATTGATCCGAATATAAAGAAATTTATATTATCCTGTGCCTTGATCTTTATGCTTAACTTCTGGTTTAGTTATGGATATTAGTTGCTGTGAAGGCTTATCAGTGTCAAGTAGTGTTTCTGGCTGATAAGGTACAACAGATTCTGTATCACTATCCTTCACAGTTGGTTCAGTCACAGATAATTGTACCTTATTTGGAGTAATTTTTTTATTAGGTATACAAAACTTTTCCTTCTGTCTCCTTGATCCATCATACATATAATTGCTACCTCTTCTGATATTTCTTTTCCTGTTCATTAGGGATATTTCCCTTCTAAAAAAAATCACAGGAGAACTGATACCTTTCTAAGAAATTTGTTCCTAGTATGAGATGTGAGAGCTTATGTTAGAGGCTGAGGGGATAACAAGTAAATCTTGCCCGATACTTAGTTTAAATTCTGGTAGGTAGATTCTTGCAGAGCCTTTTCATAAGCTATGAAATTTGAGTCTGAAAGAGTAGTAATTCTTACAGGTTCTCTTAGTTTGGCAACATTCTTCCACAATTTGTGTTTTATACTTAGGAAATAGTCCTTTCTAATGGTTGAAGCATTACATCCTGTATCCAATAAAATTTTACTCTTAGAGTCTAGGATTTCTCCTCTAATTCTCATCAATCGTTCACAACATCTTTGGTGTTTCTGAATTCTATTATATCCTCTATGAGATATGTGTCCAAACTTTGAATCCAAGTTTTTATTAGAGTAATTTCTTTTGTTATAAAAACAATTTCTAGCAGGATGTCCAACTTTATTGCAACTATAACATATGGGAGTTCTATGTTCTCTCTCTATCTGAGGTTGAGAGACAATGGGTATCTGTTGTTTAAGATTTTGTAGTCCTTGTAACAACTCACTTAAATTTGCTAAAATGGGCTGATTTTGTCTTTCTACTTCTAGTTTGATTCTTTCATCAGCCTTATCTGCTGTTGGGGTTTTGATCTTCTTTAGACTTCACAGTGATGCTGTCAATTGTCTCATCACTTCATTTAGACTATCCATAATTGCGTGTTGCAATTTCTTAACTTCTTGGTGAACTAAGCTTTGTACATCTTCCATCAACTTCTTATTAGATTGTTCTTCATTCACAGTCATGTGATTAACACTAATAGGACTTTCTCCCATATTCTTTCTTTTCTCCTCTTCTTTTTTTCTTGTCTCCAACTTTAGACTGTTCCAAGGGATAATCAGTTTTGTTCACAACATTTATAAGGCCTACATTGGATGAGGGACAAAAGTCTCCAATCACCTGTTCTCTTTCTTTGACAGCCTTAAAACATTCTTCCAAGGTGTTAATTCTTTTCTTTTCTTAACTCTAATTTTACCTCTTGTCAAAACTGTTGGAATACAGCCCAATCTAAATGAGGTTTATCTTCATTAGTCACATTTAAACTGTTGGAAAGAGGCAACAAACGACTGTAAAAATCTGTGACCCTTTCTTTATCTTTTTGTGTGGCTCTCTGCAGTTTCCATAAGTTGGGACCAATACTTCTTAATCTAGAATACTGTGAAATTAAAAAATCCTTAAATTTTTCATATTCTAATGTTTCTTTAAGAATTGGGGATGAATACAAAAATGTTTTGCCTTATCATTTAATTTACTTCTCAGCAATATTAATAATTGAAAGTCAGTCCAGTTTGCTATTTCCCTAAGCTTTTCAACAAAAGAAAAAAAAGACAGTACATCATCTGATTCTTCTCCCGAAAATTGAGGAAAAACTTGTTTGGGGTTTACAGTTGGGAAGAATTCACTATCTTCCATTCTCAAACTAGATGTAACAGCCATATTAATCTATCAGCTACAAACTTAAATTTAAAAATCTGAATTCTAAAAATGCCTTTTTTCTTTGCCTGATTCTAGTTCACAACCTGCTCACTGTGATTCACTTAAATTTACTATTAAGGTTTTAGGAATCACTTCTTCTTCTACAATAGCACAAAAAAAAAATTAATTGCTCAATTAATTTATTAATTATTAATTTATTAATTTACTACTAGTGTAGCAATTCATTTTAAATAAAAATTAATTGCTACACTAGTGAATTCACATCCTGTCAACTGCACCATTTTGTTGCATCGTCCTATCTTGCTAATTGATCCATTTATGTTGGTTTGATGGACTTATCCTTACTTCTTTAAAGTCCGATTTTAATTTTGTTAGATGATGATTGATACTGATCCGAATATAAAGAAATTTATATTATCCTGTGTCACCTTATATTCAGATTAGACTATATAATATATAGGAATCAATCATCGACTAATGTTTGCAATCTCACTTTTCTACAGGCCGAGGTTAATATTATCATTTAAGGCTTCCGCAAGGTCCGATAAATTTTATGAGCAGTGCAATGAAAGAAATCAGGCAAACACTGAATTGAATTCAATAAAACAAAACATTTAATGCAGGGTTATATAACATGTACATTTAAGTATAACTTTCTAAACAAGATAATGCAATTAAACAAATCCAAAATATCTCTGAGATACAGGTAGCTATTCAGTTAGGTTTCAAGATTAAAGCCAAAATTCTTAGATCTTATTATTCAAGGCATAAGTAGCTCTATCACAACTTGTCTCTATTCTATGAGACAAATCATATCATCTACACATCAGTTTAGTTCTAGTACTGAAAAAAAAAATAAAATGCATTAGGTATCAAATATTCAACTCTCAGTTCTCTATATTCTGCCAATTAATAGATAATAGTTCTCATAATTCAAAGTTCCAGAATTCACAATAAATATTCTTATAGTTGGCCTCTCTAATTCACTTCTAGTATATAAACACTTTATTGAATTACTAGGCAGTTATCAATTCAAAGGGGAATTACTTTAGTTCTTCATTCTTTCGACTAATTATAGTTAAACAGTACAGCTAGGGTTAAGATATATTAGGCGGAACTAACTTTCATTTGCTTCACACTGGATGTAAAAAGGATAAGTCTTACCAGGTTACAACTTCTACACATTGAATTCACTTAGGCACATTTTAAAATCCCTGTTAACTAATTACCGTGAAGTAACACAATTGAAAAAATCTTCACTATATTAACTGAAATATTAAATACAGAGCTACACAAGTCTTGATGCATTAGATTCACGACATCTGCTAATTCCTTAACTTCCACTATGTATCGACTTCAGCTCTGCAGTATTCCTCCTCTAACTATTAGGAATCTATCGCAATATCAGAATTCCATGGAGGTAGTTTTTAATGCCTATTTATTCCTGCTGCTTTCCTTGTCAATATTTCCACATATCTTCACTCCTTTTAGTTACCACAACCAGTCTCTTCACTGTCCCCAAGCTTTCTCCTCCTTGTTTACTTTCGTTTACCAATTAACTGCTTTTATTCTTCCCGCCCAAAAATCCGGTTCTCTAGCCAGTTCAGCCTTCATCTACAGGCTTATCTCCATATCATAGCTGTTCACATTCTAAGCACGCACTAACTAAAAGCAACCGCGTTTCTCCTTTACTAACCAATCAAATTCAATCAGAAGAATTACATAAAATCATATCAGCAGAATTCCACATATTTACATTCTTTTTTAGAAATAACAAATAAAGAAATAATCTGTAATTCATATAAAATACATTTAAATATGATAAATACAAATTCTTATTATATATATGCACAGCTTCTTACAACTTTAACACAAGAATAAATAAAATAAATTGAATGACATTTTAATACAGGGTCCTTTCAGTCTTCTTCTTCTTCTTTTACAACCTTCTGGTTCTGTCCCCTGCTGGATGAAGGTCTTCCCCATGATTTTCCAGATCACTTGGTTTTCTGCTTCTCCCATCCATCTCACTCCTGCAATTTGTTCCAGTTCATCTCTCCACCTTCTTCTCAGTCTTCCTCTTTGTCTTGCTCCGTCCATTGGTCTCCACTCTGTTGTTTTTCTAGTCCATCTCCCATCACTGCATCTGGCAATATGGCCAGATCATCTCCACTTAGCCTGTTTAATGTATTTTACATGTCCATGACATGTAAAATATCCATGTCAATATCCATGACACCTGTTTGAGATTTTATCCAGATATTTGTCTTCCTATCTCTTAATGTTATTTTTAGTACTTCTTTCCATGCAATGTTGTGTTGTTTGCAGATTTTTTTTGTTTAGAGCTTCTGTTAAAGTCCATGTTTCTCCTCCATATGTTAGGACAGGAAGTATGCACTGGTCAAAAGCTTTCCTTTTTAGACTCATAGGGATGTCATTTCTGAATATGTCTCTCATTTTCCCATAAGCCATCCATCCAAGGTGAATTCTTCGTTCAATCTCTTTTCTTTGCCACTCCTCGAAGCGAAGGATAACAATTGGCCCAAATATACATATGAAGTAACTTGTTCTATTTCATGGTTTTCAACTTTGATGGTTTCTGTATTTATTCATCATTATTTTTGTTTTTTCTCTATTTATTTTTAATTCAATTTTTCTGGAGTCTTCCTTTAGCTGATTTAGCCTTTCTTCCAGATCTTGAAGATTATCTGCTATCAGGACAATATCATCTGCAAATTTCAGATGATGCAGCCTTTCTCCATTTATGTTTATTCCTTTTGTTTCCCAATCAAGGCTTCTAAAGATTTCCTCTAGTGCAGTTGTAAATAATTTGGGAGATATGGTGTCGCCTTGCTGGATGCCTTTTTGTATTGGGAACTTTTCACTGTTTTTATATAATTTAATTACAGCAGTTGCATTATTGTAAATATGTTTTAGTGTTTCAATATATGGTTTCTCAGTTCCCTGGGTTTCAAGTGCTTTTAGTGTTGCAGATGTTTTAACTGAATCAAATGCTTTTTCATAGTCTGTATAGGCCAGACATAAGGGTTTATTGTATTCAATTGATTTTTCAGTGAGCTGTCTTAATGTGTGAATATGGTCCAAAGTATTGTAATTCTTCTTAAATCCAGCTTGTTCACAGGATTGCATTCCCTCTAGTTTAGATTTTATTCTAATTTTATTCTATTATTTATAATTTTTGTGTAAACTTTATATATGGTGGGGAGTAGGCTTATAGGTCTGTAGTTTTTAATTTCTTCTTTATTGCCCTTTTTAAAAATAAATATTAGAAGTGAATTGTTCCCATTTTTCGGAAATTTTCTCTGTTTTAGGCATTTATTGAAGAGTTTACTCAACTGTTTGATGACAGGGCTTCCTCCCAGTTTAGCTGTGCAGAAGAAAGTGATTTTTAATCGGTGAATAGTCCGCTTTTTTCCCCCGTTTTTCTACGTTTTTGAGTGCTAAATTGTTTCTCTGAATACGAGTGTACTTCAGTGGTTGTTTTTTGGAAGTTAGTTGCTGTCGCGATATAATATATTTTGGTACCGTCGGAATCGAACGTGTAACGGTGGAAGACAAAACGAAGCTAAGTTACAGTATTTAGTTATATTTCATTTTATTTAATTATATTTAGTACTTAAATGTTCTGATGTTTGTACTTTTTTTCCCTCTTATTTATTAATTGAATAATTATTAAAGATTACGCTACTCAGCAGTAAGGAATGATGGTGGATTCAGCAGCAGTCGCAAGTGGCGTAATGCCAAGTCCTCCGCCATTTAAGAACTCAATTATTAGCAATATCATAAGGGACTTTGTGGCATGCAGTACTTGCGGCATGTATGCGTCGCGGGAATTACATATGTGGCTTGTTAAAGAGAGTGGGGAGCTTATGTGCGCAAAATGCAGGCAGCTGGAGGAAATAAGTACATTAGATATATCGATATCCGACTTTGTTGCTCCAGGAACGGGGAATGAATGTAGGAAGACAAGTAGTGTGATAGGAGAGAATGAGAAAATAATAGTTGATAGTGTGGAAGGTGTGAGTGACTGTGAAAGTTTAGGAGATGATTTTGTTTGGGAGAGTGAATTTAGATTAAGAGTGACTGACCTGCAGAGGGAGATAGATGAGTTGAAAGAGGAGGTGGAATGTCTTGTGAATGAGAGCAGAAGTATGAAAGATAACATTAGGAGAATGGAATAAATAAATGCAAGGCGAATCAGAGTAGGAGAGAGAGAGAATTTAGGGAGTATGAGTAAGAGGTATGGGGGTGCTAGAAGAGTAGAGAATGGAAACAGCAGAAGAGAGGGAATGAGAGAGAGGTATGGGAATGCTAGCAGACGAGAGGATGGAAACAGTAGGAGAGGCGGAATGAGAGAGAGATATGGAAGTGCTAGAAGAAGAGAGAATGGAAATGGTAGGAGAGATGGAATGAGAGAGAGGTATGGGAATGCTAGAAGACGAGAGGATGGAAACAGTAGTAGGAGAGACAGAATGAGAGAGGGATATGGAACTGCTAGAAGTGGAGAAAATGGAAACAGTAGGAGAGAGGGAATGAGAGAGATGTATGGGAGTGCTAGAAGAGGAGAGAATGGAAACAGTAGAAGAGAGAGGTATAGGAATGAAAGAAGAGGAGAGAATGGAAACAATAGGAGCGAGGGAATGGTAAGAGGTATAATGTATGGCGACTCAATGATCCGTGGTGTTCAAGATAGGATGCGTGAGGAGTGTTTGCCAGGAGGAACAATAGAAAGGGTGGCTTTGGCAATTAAGAGAGGTGAAAGGGTGGATGATATGATTGTGATGGTAGGAACGAATGACTTGAGTGGTAATGTAAGTCGGGCAGCGAGAGATATGAGATTTTTGCTTGAGACTGTACGGAAGAAGACAGAGAGAGGAAAAATAGTGTGCATGTTGCCTAGGTATGATAATGATGAGCTGAGCAGAAGAGCGGTGATATTGCTTGGCATAATAGCGAGAATGTATGACAAGAGAGGAATGGTATATGTGGATGCTTGGAGTGCGTTTGAGGAAAGAGAGGAATTGTATGCGAGAGACCGTTTACATTTGAATGAGGAAGGACGTAGGCATCTGGAGAGATTGCTGTTCTGAACGAGTCAGTGTGTCCCAGGGAGGATGATAGCAGGGGTGGCCTCTTGTGGGAATGGATACTTGGGAGAAGGGAGACAATGTCAGGTAACACTGAGCCCAGTGGAGTCTAGAAGGGATAATGCTGGGTATAGAAACAATGGCATTTATATGCTTTATACTAATGCCAGGAGTATCCGGAATAAGGGAGAGGAATTGGTAGCGCAGATAGCATCGCCTGGCCAAAAATTATTGCGATCACTGAGACGTGGTTGACAGAAGGGGATATAACAACAGGAATAGAAGTCGCCGGGTATAGCATTTTTCGTTAGGATAGGAGGGGAAAGAGTGGTGGTGGTGGGGTACTGCTTATGATAAGTGATGACTTATGTCCTCTAAGAGTGGAGAATTTGGAAGGAAGTGAGACAAATAATTTTGAGAGCGTATGGTGTGAGGTAGAGGTAGGCAAGACAGGATATTTAGTGGGGTGTTGCTACAGACCCAGGAGCACAGAGGATGGGGACCAGGAGATGTTTAGACAGCTAAGTTTGGCAAGTGCAAGAAGAATGATTGTTATGGGAGATTTTAACTTCAGTAGTATAAATTGGAGAGAGGAAGATGCATGTAGCAATAGGGGAATGGAATTTCTAGAATTCTTAAGGGACAAATGTCTTAGGCAACATGTAACAGAGGGAACAAGAGGTTCAAAAGTTTTGGATTTGGTTATAGCATCAGAAGAGTTGATAATAACCGAGTTGATGTCTCTCCCACCAGTTGGAGAGAGTGACCATATGGTGTTGACTTGGAAAATGAATAGACATGCAGGAGTACCAAAGAGACGGGAACTTATGTGGAATTATAAGGCAGGTGATTATAATAGTCTTAGACGTCAACTTAGGGAAGTTTCATGGAGGCAGGAATTGGAAGGCCTGGATATCACTAGTGCGTAGGAAATTGTGAAAGAATATTTGTTATCAACAATGGTAAGTTGTATACAACGAGTGAAGAAGAGGACGCAATTTGGAGTAAAGTGGATGACAAATAATATTAAATAGGAATTGCATGCGAAAAAGAGGCTATGGAAGAGATATAAGGAGACAGGTGAAGAGATGCATGAGGAATATAAGACACAGGCCAGAAGAGTGACTAGTGTGGTAAGGAAAGCGATACTTGAATATGAGAGGAAATTGGCCCTAAGATCCAAAGAAAATCCTAGGGAATTTTTTAGCTATGTAGCCAGTAGGAGGAGAAATGACTGTGGAAGAATGATATTGTGGGATAAAAATGGGAATAGAGTGACTGATGCAGAGGACATAGTGGAATTGTTCAATGAACATTTTATTGGAGTATTTCATCCTAGAGGTCAGTTTTAATGCTAGAGGGATAGGACTGGTTCGAGGTCTGGAGGTACAGGAGGAGAATGTATTTCAGATACTGAGTACTCTGGATGTCAGTAAAGCTGTGGGACTGGATGGTATTTCACCACGAGTTTTGAGAGAATGTGCTAGGGAATTGACAGTGCCTTTAACGTGGCTTTTCAATGAAAGTCTGGCTTTGGCAAAGGTGCCCATGGAATGGAAGGAAGGTAAGATAGTGCCATTGCATAAGGGTGGTAACAGACTGGAAGTGTCTAATTATAGGCCAGTCTGTGTGTCATCAGTAGTTAAGATCTTGGAGAAAGTAGTGAGGGGACCATATACAGCATTGGGCAGATGAGTGTAATGTTATCTGTGAGAATCAACATGGATTTGTGAAAGGACGCTCTTGTTTTAGCAATATGCTAGCCTTTTATAATAAAGTTTCAAGAACATTAGATGAGGGAAAGGCATAGACTGCAATTTTCTTAGACTTGGCGAAGTTATTTGACAGGGTGCCACATGATAAGCTGATATTTAAGTTGCAGCACATGGGTCTGGATGTCAGATTGGTCAACTGGATTCAGGATTGGCTGTCTGATAGGTATCAGAGAGTTGTGTATGGTGGAGCAGTTTCCAGGAGGCAGAGGGTTACAAGTGGGGTCCCACAGGGCTCAGTACTAGGACCTATATTGTTTAACCTTTATATCAATGACATGGCCAGTGGATTGCAGGGGGATATTCAGTTGTTTGCGGATAATGCGAAGCTGGGAAGGATTATTAGTAATAGTGCAGATGTGGTAGCCCTGCAAGAGAATTTAAATAAGCTAGATAGATGGGCAAATGAATGGGGGTATCAGTTTAATGCAGCAAAATGTAAGGTCTTGAGGTTTGGGAAACATCGATGGGATGCTGCATACTCTATGGGAGGAGTTATACTGGAGGAAGTAGGGGAGACAAGAGATCTGGGGTTGATGATTGATAGAAACCTCTATTTTTTATCAGTTCACCATTTTTTCCTCTTACAGCAGCTATTTCCTTTGTTCCAACTGATAATGTTTGTCTTAGGACCTTCATATTACTATTGTTTTCTATTGTTTCTTTAATTTTCCTAGTATTATACAATCTAAGTTCATGTTTCATCCTTTTACGTATAGTTTTACAAATTTCCATATATTCTATTTTATTGGTGTCATTCAAATCTCTTCTTTTCTTCATCAGATTTAAGGGTTCCTGTCTTAGTTTTTCCTCTCCTTGGTGCCTTTTTACACCTCCTATTTCTAGTGCACAATTCAAGATATATTTTGTTAATATTTCATTAGCATCACCGATGGTAGTATCTGTATTTAACTTTTTTAGTTCATTTTTGAGTGATTCTCTATAACAGCTTTTATTGTGGTAGAGGTTTGTAGATTCACTAAATTGGACTTTTTTTCTTATGAGCTTATTCTGTTCCCATTTTTTGTTGATCCATACTTTTGCCCTTACTAGTCTGTGGTCACTTCCTGTGTTAAATCTATTAAGCACTTCAGTATTATTTATTATATATCTTCTGTTGGAGAGAATGAAGTCTATTTCATTGTAAGTTTGTCCATTTGGGCTTCTCGAAGTTCATTTTCGGTTGATTTTCTCTTCGAAAAAGCTGTTCATAATAAAGAGGTTATTTTCTTCTGCAAATTTAACAAGTCTTTCTCCTCTTTCATTCCTCTGTCCAAATCCAAATTTACCGATGGAGTTCAGATGGTCATCTTTAATGCCAATTTTGGCATTAAAGATGACCATCTGAAAAATCACCCATTATAATTATGTAGAATTATTGAATGTGGATTCTAATGTTTCATAGAAATCTTCTATCTCTTCATCTGGATGGTCCATAGTTGGGGCATATACTTGTATAATTTTCAATTGGTATCTTTTATTTATAAAGAGACTTAGTTCAGCTATTCTTGATGCTGTTTTATTTACAAACAGAACATTGTCCTTGATTGTTTTATTTATTACGAATCCTACACCACCAGTTGAGTTTCTGTCACATTCACAGTGGCAGAGTAGATGTCCATCTTTTAGTCGCATGAGAGTTTCTTCTTTCCTTCTTATCTCTGAAAGGCCCACAACATCCCATTTTATATGTTTCAATTCTTTCATCAGTTCTTCCAATCTATCATCATCCTGTAGAGATCTGCAGTTATATGTTTCTACTAATAACCTTCTATCATTGTGCACTGCAGGTGAACTCATTGTATCTAGTGGAGACTGTAGCATATTTTTCGACCTAGACCCTCTGCCTAAGTCCAGGATGCGTCCCTTTTTATGCTGGGTGACGGATGATTATCAGGGGAGATATAAATATCAGGGGAGATATTTGGCCTTATAGATTAAATAATATTCTAGATTAAATAATCAAACAATAATAAACAAACTCAAAGTTATTATATGAATAATAATTTACAAACAAGAAATTAACATCAAATAATATTTACAAGTGTTGCTTAAGTTATGGCAGATTATGTTAAATGTGAATGAAGTATTATAATTCTCAAATATCCTCATTCACAGTTTAACACCACCCAGTTCCTTTTCTTCAGAAATAACCACCTCCATTTTTCTCATAAGTTTTGGACATCCCAAGGAAAATAAAAATTATAGACTAAAAACTGATTCAAATATATGTTGAAAGTTTTTTCACTTGGTTATCAATTAAATGTATTCCTTCGTTATATGTTATATGTATTCCTTCGACTACATAAATGATTTGTGGATGTTTAGTGCGGATGGAAGAAGGGGGTGTGCGAAATGTGACCTGAACGAGGAATTGATGAATGCGAATATGAAGTTGATGACAGAAAGTGCTAGTACCGATTGTGTCGCGAGTGCACGTTTGAAAGAGAAAGACAGGCGAAAAAATGTTAAAAAATCAGGAAAAAAGAAAAAGAGCGATTTGACAACCGTAACGGATGTTAAAAGGGACGAAAGTGAGGCGGAAAGAAACGAAATTGAGAGAACGAATGAAAGTAGAAATGGCGTGGTGCAGAAATCGCAAGTAAAAAAAATCGAAAGAATGAATGATAGCGAAAAAAGAATGACTGATGGCGAAAGTTGGACGCATGTTGGAACGAAAGTACTGAACCAAAGAAAGATGAATGACAGTAAAAGTGAGAAGAATGATAGCGAAAGTTGGACGCATGTTAGTCCGAAAGTACGGAAACAAAGAAAGATATGTGAGAGTGAAAGTGAGAAGAATGATAGTGAAAGTTGGACGTATGTTGGACCGAAAGTACGGAAACAAAGAAGGATGAATGAGAGGGAAAGTGAGAAGAGGGGGTCGAGAGTTAGAAAGTTAGAAAGATTTAATGATAGAGTGAATGTGTCGCGAGGTTCAGAAGGTGAATTGGATTGGATGAACCAAGAAATGAAATGGATGCGGAATGAAATTAAGAGAATTCAGGTCAAAACTATTAAAATAAATCATGATGGCATGAAAGAGATAACAAAAGATGAGCGAGTGGTGTTGTATGGCGACTCCATTATTAAAGGTGTGCTAGAGGATAAAATGCACAAGGTATGTTTTCCAGGCGGTAAAATGAGTAGAGTGATTGAGGCATTGAATATGAGGCGGGAACGAGCAAAAGAGTTAATTGTATTAATTGGTACGAATGATTTGAGAGAGAACAAAGAGCATGTCAAAATGAATGTCAGGAGACTGCTTGGAAAGATAAAGGAGAATAGTGTGACAGGAAGGGTGGTCAGTGTGTTGCCTAGGTATGATTGTGGTGAAATGAGGCGGAGAGCAAGGATTATGAATGATATTCTGGCTGAAATGTGTAAGGAGATGGGAGTACAGTTTGTTAATGTGTGGAATGAGTTTGAGGGACGAAGTGAGCTGTATGGGAGCGATGGACTGCATTTGAGTGGTTATGGTGTGAGTCGCTTGGAGAGACTGCTGCTGGAAGGTAGAGAAGTGAATAGGGACAATGAATCAGATCGAGAGGGGAGTGATGTGGAAGAGCAGGAGAGTAAGACAGGAGAGATTAAAGGAGTGGAAATGAATGTGGAAGTGAGTGGTATGAGTATAGAAAATGAGAGAATGGGTGTGCAAGAGGAGCAGGGAAACGGCGAGGCTCAGGGTGGACAGGGATACATAGCGTGAGAAAGGTGGATGCTCCAAGAGGAGGTGAGAGAATGTGTAGGCAGGAAAGTAATGGGATGATCAGGGATCAAAAGGAAACAGATGGAATTGCAAAGGGTTCTAAAATGAAGAAGCAGAAAGGGAAATGGCCCTGGTCCAGCATGGAGAGATCACATCGAGTGAGTGGTATCAGTGGAACTAGCTGTAGATCCAGAAATGAGTTGTTGTGTTTGTATACCAATGCTAGAAGTATAAGAAATAAAGCGGTGAAATGGTTGCACTATTTGCGTCTGTGCACCCAGAGATTGTCGGAATAAGTGAGACATGGTTAGATGAGGATGACATCCTGACAGGAATAGAGATGGAAAGGTATGATGTGTTTCGTGAGGATAGAAGGGGTAAAAAGGGAGGGGGAGTGCTATTGATGATAGAGAAAGAGTTATGTCCATACAAGGTAGAGATGCAAGAGGGAAATGGGGCCAGTGGTTTTGAGGCAGTATGGTGTGAGATAGAGGTGAATAGAATCCAATACTTGGTGGGATGTTGTTATAGACCTGGTAATGTGGATGGTGGTGATAGTGAAATGTATAGTCAAATAAGCCAAGCAAATAAGAAAAGGGTGATCATTATGGGTGATTTTAATTATGGCAATATAGACTGGAATGAAGAGATAGCAACTGGAAGTAAAGAAAATGAATTTCTTGAGTTTTTGAGGGATAACTACCTCAGACAGTATGTAACAGAGGGCACAAGAGGATTAAGGGTCTTGGATTTGGTCATCTCATCGGAGGATGCAATTATCAATGAAGTATCAAATCATCCACCAATTGGTGAAAGTGACCATGAGGTGATTACTTGGGTGGTTGCCAGCAGTGCAAGGACCCCTGTGAAAAAAGGGTATATGTGGAACTACAAGGGGGATGATTATGAAGAGCTCAGGAGACAGCTTGTAGGTGTAGCATGGAATGAGGAGTTAGATGGAAAAGAGATCAATGCAGCTTGGGGGATTTTCAAAAAATATTTAGTGGATGCAATGTCTAAATGTATACCATGGGTGAGAAGGTTAAATAAGTTAGGTGTGAGATGCATGCTTAATCTCTTTATTCATCCATCTCACACCTAACTTATTTAACCTTCTCTTTATTACACCTAACTTTCACTTCTCTTATGCTGCCTCCACAGAGAAAAAGGGCATTGTGGAGGCAGCATAAGAGAAGTGAAAGTAACCAATTTCATGAGGTCTACAAAGACCAGGCAAGGAGAGTGACTTGGTTGGTGAGAGTAGCTAAAGAGAGGTATGAACAGCAGTTAGCTAATGAAGCTAAAAAGAATCCTAGGGAGTTCTTTCGATATGTAGCCAGCAAAAGAAAGAATGATTATGGAAGGATGACATTGATTGGAGGAAATGGTATAAAGACAGCTGTTGCAGAATGTGTGGTGGAGATACTTAATGAGCAGTTCATAAAGATCTTTCAATCTTGTGAATGTGACTTCATGGAGAGATTAAGAGCAGTTGATGATGGGGAGGAGAGACTGACTGTAAGTGAGCAAGAGGTGTTTGGGGAGTTGAGTAAGCTAGATGTAAATAAGGCTGTGGGACTTGATAATATATCACCGCGTATTCTGAAGGAATGTGCCAGAGAGTTGACACCTGCCTTGACATATTTTTTTAATACGAGTCTTGCACTTGGTCAAGTTCCCTAAAGAGTGGAAGGAGGGCAAGATTGTGCCACTTCATAAAGGAGGTGATCGAACTCAAGCATCAAACTATAGGCCTATCTGTGTGTCAGGTGTTGTGGTTAAGTTGTTGGAGAAGCTTGTGAGAACTAGGATCCAGAGTTGGGTTGACAACAATGGTATAATCTTTGATGGACAGCATGGATTTGCTAAAGGGAGGTCGTGTTTTAGTAATCTACTTACTTATTACAATAAAGTGACTGCTTCCTTGGACAGAGGAGAAGGATACACAGTAATATACTTGGATTTTGCAAAAGCTTTTGATAGAGTACCTCATGATAAGTTGACAGTCAAACTAGAGCAGATGGGGTTGGATATTAGATTAGTGCATTGGATTGGAGACTGGCTATCTGATAGGTATCAACAAGTTGTGTATGGGGGTGCAATATCCAGGAAAAGGAAAGTCACTAGTGGAGTGCCTCAGGGATCTGTTTTAGGGCCATTACTATTTAACTTGTATATTAATGATATTGGCGAAGATTTGGATGGAGATATTCAGTTGTTTGCAGATGATGCAAAGTTGGGACGAACCATAAAGAGTAGTGAAGATGTTGTGGCCTTGCAAGAAGACTTGAATAAATTGAGTGATTGGACAAGCAAATGGGGATGCGAGTTCAATGTTGCAAAATGTAAGGTTTTAAAATTTGGAAAACAAAGATGGGATGCAGAATTTATGCTTGGTGAGAATATATTGTTGGAAGTAGAGGAAATAAGAGATCTGGGAGTGATAGTGGATAAGGATCTAAAATTTAGGGGACACATCGCCAAAATTGTGAAGGCAACAAAAGACTTCTGGGAATGATGAGGAGGACACTGACGTGTAGAAGTAGGGAGATTCTTGTTCCATTGTATAAGGCTTTGATTAGGCCACACATGGACTTTTGTGCCCAGATTTGGTCACCTGGTTTTCAGAAGGATAAAGAGATGTTGGAAAGGGTCCAAAGGCGACTGACTAAGGTAGTTTTTGACCTCTGGAATGTCGAGTATGAGGAAAGATTGAAAAGATGTAATTTGCAGAGTCTAGTGGAGAGAAGGAAGAGGGGAGATATGATAGAGACCTACAAGTTGGTAAGGGGTTGTTATAGGATCAATGGTGGAGAAGTTCTACAGAGAATAGTGGGAGATCAGGGGAGAACCGGAGGTCATACCTGGAAACTGTATAAAGAGGGTGTGAGTAGGGGAGTGAGAGGCAGGTTTTTTTCGTGCAGAGTTGTGAATGATTGGAATGCCTTGCCTGAGAGTGTGGTGTCTGCAAGGAGTTTGAATGTGTTTAAGACCCCGGTATGATGAGATGTGTGTGAGATAAAAGGACCTCCTAGATGAGTCTTTGACTCCATGAGGTCTTGTTTAATAATAATAATAATAATAAATTAAAGATGCCAAGAAATTATGTTCTTATTTAATCCTTTATTATTATTATTATTATTATTATTACTACTACTACTACTACTACTACTATTATTATAACATAAATACCTCTGAATTGTAACCTGAGATTCATTGTGGGAAATCCAAACACAATATGTATCCTATCTCTCATTGAAACCTTTAACAGACCATGCACTCACATCTGTCTCAGGTAACCCATTCCATTCATTCACCAATCCCCAAGCCAAAAAATCTAGTCCTCATGCTCTTACTACCACACTCTTACCCAACTTCCAGGGATAAACTCTTCTTCTGTCCCCTCTAGCCAAGTGCTGAATAATTTCCCCTATATCAATTCTATAAAATCTTTTAAATAATCTAAATGTCTCTATCATATTCGATGTTTTTTGCCTATCAACCAAATTTTGCAACCAACAAATCCTCAGTCTATTCTCGTAGGGAGTATTCCACTCACCTCAGGATCCTCTCCACCACTTCCACATACCCTCAAGAAACCTAGGTCACCAGACATGAGCAAAACAATCAAGGCTTTATAAAGAGGAATGATAGTCTCTTTATCTCTGCTTGGTAGCGTGTTCTTCAATAACCAAGTAATCCTGTGAGCTAACCTGGCTATTTTAGCAATATGCCCTCTAAACTTCAACTCTCTATCTTCTACTACTACTACTATCCCCTGCCAAATGTCTGGCTTCATCAATTTCCTGGAGTACAATTTCCTCAATGTGGTACACAGCTTATAATCGTTGTATCCCAAAATGCATAACTTTATACACTTTTGTACATTAAATTGACATCCATTATGTTCTGCCCATACTGTCAGCCTATTTAATCAAACAGCTGAATATTGCCCTTCAAATTATTTCCTATATCATTTATATACACTAAACAGCAGTGGTCCAAGCACAGAGTCCTGCAGTGCACCTCTAATCACCTGCTTCTCCTGGATTCTGCTCCTCCATATACCACTTTTTGGTACCTGTTCCATGAACAACCCTTTTATCCATATTGCCAATTTTATATGCATCACCATTTGTTGCAGTTTGCATAATAGATTTCCATGTGGTAATCCTGTGAAATGCCTTGGCAAAATCCAGCAATATCATTTTGTAGCCATTCCTTTATCCAAATCTGCTGTCACTCTATTATAAAAAGTTAGCATATTACAAAGGCACGACTGACCCTACACAAAGCAATGTTGTCCCTCATAAAGTATCATATTCTTATGCAACCATTCCTGAATTTTCTTTTTGACCAACTTTTCCAGTACTTTTATCACCCCTCCTGAGATACTGATTGGTCTATAATTTACTACCACAGGCTTAGATATCCTCTTTTCTGCTAAGGAATTATTTTTCCCTCCTACTCTCCTGGAACTTTTTTAAAGCTGAAACTCTTACCTGATTTACTCTCTTGGCCTTGGGTATACATTGTGATATTGCTTGCTCTATATACTCCTTGACTGCCCCCCATTCACTGTTAATGTCCTTCCCTTGAAGATCTTTATGCCATGGTATTGCTTCAAGCTACCTCCTAAGTGTATCTTAATTACCTGCCTTATAATTCCACATATACCCCTTCTAAACTGCAATTTCTGCATGTTTTCCTACCTCCCAAGTCAAGACCACATGATCACTCTCCCAATTGAAGGCAATGTAGCCACCTTATTTATGGACAGGTCTTCTGATCCTATAAAAGATCCGACACTCTTATATCCTGAGTCCCTTCCGTCACATGCTGCTTCAAATGATTATCTCTCATTAGTGTATAAATTCCATTTTCTTCCTACCATGTGATCTTTCCTTCTTCCAGATGAAGTTCCCCCAATAATATTTACTCAATTTGCATTCATTATACTAATGTGGAAGCCATGGCTAATGCATCTCTTCCACATCATCCCTGACATCTCCTTCCCTATAGTCCCTGTTCTGTCTACTCTGTACACCCTAAAATTACTAAATCCATCACACTCTATCCCTCTAACTATGCCATCTGCTGTTATTCAAGTATCATTAATGTCAAATTGAAGTTGCACTAACAAATGCCAAAAGCTCCTCCCTCCTCTTATTCCTGATGTTTCTAGCATTAGTACATAGAAACTGTAGCATCGCCTTATGTTCCCAGCCACCTTTACATCTTGAATTGACAATCCCATTCGATATTGCTGCCTGAGAGAGACTAGATTCTTCTTCTTCTTTTTTTTTTTTTTTGTTGTTGTTCATAAGCACACTCATTTGCTTCTTGGGTGTCTTCACACACTCCTGCATTTTCCCTAATTTCTGTAGTTTTCCTGGCTTTGTGCTTCCACACTCTCAGTGAACAAAGCATCTTTCTAGATGCCTAACTCCAAATCCATTTAAATGAAATCTATAATCATTGTACAGATCCTTCTGCCCATCAAACTGAGGCCATAAACAAACTCTACATCATTCCTTCTGCACAACCTCTCATTGATTCATTAGCCATCATCTCTCTCTCCTTCTCAGTTTGCCTTTTGTAGCATGGCAGCAGACTTACAAACTTCAATCTCTCACTTTTCTTTTTAGCTTCTTCCAGTAACTCTTTCACATCCTCCCTCATACAATACTTCTCACCTCTCAGGTCATTGGTCCCAGGAAAAACAATTCTTTCACCTTCCCTTTCTGCATTCTGACAGCATTACTTATATTATTAATTATCTAACCAGAAAAACAAGATTTTGTAGCACTTTCATGAAGTACTATTCTTATCATACATTTAACACAAAAAATTATCTGCTTGAGATCTTTTTCTCATTTATTCTTATGAATTTATTCTTAAAATATATCCATTGTCAAAACCATAGTTTTGACGATGGATGGATGGCAGATGTTAGCAAATAAATGTTCATGCGCTTCAGAAAAAACAGCAGAACTTTAAAGAAACATAATCTCTTCCCTACTATCAACCCCCATTTAAAACTAGCTTTCCTTCTCCACTCTCCTAAGGATCCATTTCCTCCCTTCTTTATTCTAGGTGTTTACCAAGTTCCTTTTTCTTGCATCTTATCATAGTATGATCAGACTGAGAGTTCTGCTAACATCTGCCTAGATGAATACAAAATTTACATCGGCCTCCACAACTATGGTCAACTTTACTCATTCAAGTGAAGTTGACCATGCTTTGGATAACTTGCACAGAATTAGATGGAAGAAAATTATTATGCTCTTCAGAAATAAAGCTCTTTCTAGATGCCTAACTCCAAAATAAATACAAACTTGAAATACAAGAAAGGCTCTTTTTAGAATCAGTAGCCAATTTAAAAAACCAGCATAATCTTTATAAATATGGTTGTGTTAAATTTCCCAAGATTTGGGAAACTAATTTTTAGGGCTCTCACCCAACAACTACAGCCTAGTCAACAGCACCCATCATAAGACTTTAGTCTTTATATAGTATAATTTCATTTCTTCCACTTATTATTTATTGTGTGTGTGTGTGGGGGGGGGGGGATTATTACAGTTTCAACATTGTATTCCTGAACATGTCTCTGTTACAGAGATGAAATGTTGAAGCAATTAAACCTGCTGTTTAATTATTTCTCTTTGTGATGCAGTTATTCCATTAATCATGAGTGCAAACTAGCACCTAAGTCTAAATGTGCCATCTCTCTCTCCCTCTTTTTTTTTCTTATTTTTTTTGTCACTATCCATAAGTTTCTACTATTATACTGTTCAACATGTAATTTTCTTTAACATAAATTGCATAAATATATTTATCAAAATTTATTACTGTATATTTAATGTATTTGTTGCCAAAAGTGAATGGTTTGTGGTATGAGAGTGGAGAGAATATTTGTTGGTAAATTACTAAAAATAAAGAGCCAAAGGCTTCAAATTTAAAATTAATATCCACTAAATTTGTATAATTTTGCATCGCCAATTTGAAGTTTGGCTCTTTATTTTTAGTAAATACTTTACACACTGACCAAAAGTTCAGTTATGGAAAATACACCTCTCCGACACTTAGAGTTTCTTAGTACTGAGAGTTTTTGCTCTCCTAGTTTTCTGCCTGATCCCTGATAAAAACCAATGAGTTTGAAATAGCTGTCGGGTCAGTGAAACCCTATCAAAATGAACCAACAGGAGGCAAATAATATGGGCGCTTTAGCATTCATGCCACCTATTAGGTTTGGCTAAGGCAACTCATAGTATGGCGTGGACATATTTCCATAGGCTCTCTGGTCAAATTTTACATGAAACTTCTATGGTTTCTGTAATCGGCTTTGAAATGATGTTGGATTTAATATCCACTTAATTTGTATAATTTGTTGTAATGTTTCATAAGCAAGTATATAAGAAATGCGAGTTGTGTTGGAAGTGAGAGAATGAAGTGACTGATATTATGGATATAAGGCAGGATTGTGGAAGTGTTGCGGAGAATGTAGTGGAAGCAGTGAATGATAATGTATGAAATATGAATGAGAGCTTGAAGGAAGTAGTTGAAAGTATTAATGTGGATCATGGGATGCCAGTGCAGAAAGAAATTGCATGCTTACAAGGACTCCTTCAAAGGACAAAACATTAGCTCGAGTGACTAGAAAAGCAATTGGCATGTGGTACAGAAGGATGGAGAATGAAAGAAAGAGTGAATGGGAAAAGATAAAAGTGTGAGTAACTGGGAGAAAAATGATGGTATTGTATGGGGGATTCGATGATAAGGGGTATACTTAATGAGAAAGTGATGAAAGCATGTTTTCCAGATGCAAAGATAAAGGATGATACTAAAGCTTTAAGTTCGTAGAAGAAACAAGCAAATGAGTTAATTGTTTTGGCAGGCACAAATGACTTGAAAGGTTAGAAATATGTAATGAGAGAAGATATGAAACAGTTGTTAACAGAAGCAAAAATGAAGAGTAAAAAAGTAAAGATTGTGGGTCTGCTGCCTCAGTATGATAGGAGCTATGATTGTCAATGAGGTTTGTGCAGGAGGAATGGTGTGCAGTTTATATGTGTGTGGAGTGAATGTGATGAACATAAGGACCTGTATATGTTTGATTGACTGCACTTAAATGGTTTTGGAGTTAGGTGCTTGGAAAAAGTGTTGTTTAGTGAGAGTTTGGAAGTACAAAACCAGGGAAGCAATCAAACATGAGTCTAGCCACCCCGAGACAAATGAGTTTGAGTGCAGGAATAATTGTGTGGAAATAGCCACCCCTATGATAGATAAGTGTAAGTGCAGGAACGATTGTGAAGAGCTGGGTGCAGTCCCCCAGGTTTCTAATCTGAATGAGCAGGTAATGACATTATGTAAGGGTAACTGTGGGTCTAAGGAGATATCGAAATGCTTGTACACGAATGTCCAAAGTATCAGAAATAAAGGAGAGGAGTTTTTGGCATTGGTCAGTTTGACTCAGCCAAATATTAATGGCATTGACATGACCTAGATGCCAGAGAATGATGTAGTTACAGAGAGAGAATGTAAGGAGATATAGTATTTTCAGAGAAGATAGAAGAAATAGGGCAGGAGCATGGAGTATTGTTATTATTGGCTGGTCTGGTTGGCCGAGTGGTTAGCGTATCTGCTCTCCAGTCAAAAGGCTTAGGGTTCGAATCCTGCCGTGATCATTGATGTATGTGATTGTCTGTGAAAATAGTGGTGGTGGTCAGTGGTAGATGGTGCTGGTGTAGATGATGAAGGTAGTTGCAGTTGGTGGAGATGGAGAGTTGTAGAGCAGGTGCCCTCCCCTTGATGAGTCTTTGGACTCCCTGGAGATGTTATGTAATAATAATAATAATTATTATTATTATTATTATGGATGACTCCAGGGAGTCCTTAGACTCATTGAGGGAGGCCCTAAACATCATGTCCACACAACTATATGACATTCTCACAGTATCTATCATACCTTGCCTTGAACTCGCTCACCATCATAGCACCCACAACAGACTCTGGCAGCTTTTTCCACTCATTTACCACTCTAAAAGTAAAGAACCCAGCTCTAACACCCCCTGATAACCACACTCTTGCCCATCTTCCATGTATGGCCCCTGGTTCTCTCACCACCAGTCCTGATCTCAAAAATATCCTCTGAATTAATCCTATAGAAACCCTTTAGCAATTTGAATGTCTCAATTATATCTCCCCTTTTCCGCCTATCAACTAATTTCTGCAACCCACAAATCTTGAACCTGTTCTCATATGGTTCATTCCATACAGCCGCTATCATCTTAGTCACTCATTTCTGGATCCTCTCCACCTCCTCCCCATCAAGAAGGAACCGAGGTGACCAAATCTGGGCACAGTAGTCGAGATGAGGTTTTATCAAGGCTCGGTACAGAAGTACAATAACTTACTTGTCTCTGCTCGTCAAGGTATTTTTCAACAACCAAGTGAATCGATGAGCTGATTTAGCTACTTTTCCAATGTGCCCCCCTAAACTTCATCTCCCTATCTACCAACACTCCCAAGTCCCTGGCCTCATCAATCTCCTGGAGTACAGTTCCACCAATGTGGTATACTGCTGCTAATCTTTTCACCCCAAAATGCATAACCTTACATTTTGGTACATTAAATTGACATCCATTCTCCTTAGCCCAGAACTCCAATCTATCCCAGTCGTCCTGCAAGATTTTGACATCATCTGCATTCACTATCACCCTACCCAACTTTGCGTCATCAGCAAACAAATGAACTGTTCCTCTTAGATCCTTCCCTATGTCGTTAATGAACAAATTAAACAGCAGTGGTCCAAGAACAGAACCCTGCGGCACACCACTAGTCACAGGCCGTCTTTTGGACTCTACTCCTGAATAAACAACTCTTTGATATCTCTAAATCAACCACCAACCTATCCATCTCACCAACCCTATATCCATTCCCATATGTTGTAGTTTACGGATTAGAATCCCATGCAGTATCCTGTCAAATGCCTTAGCCAGGTCCAGCAGTATCACTGTAAACCCATTACCCTTATCCACTTCAGCCATCACTGTGTTATAAAACTTGAGCAAGTTACTGAGGTATGATCTACCCTTCACAAAGCCATGCTGTTCCCCATACACTATCTCATTTTCATCAATTCATTCCTGTATTTTTCCCTTGACTACTTTCTCCAAGACCTTGACAACGACTCCTGATATGCTGATCGGTCGGTAATTTGCAACAGCTGTCTTGGATCCGACTTTATGCAGTGGAACTATTTTCCCCTCTTTCTACACCTTCAGGACTAAACCAGACCCAAGACTCAGATTAAACAACATGGTCAAGGGCACTGATAATTCTTTAGCCGCTTCACGCAAGACCCGTGCTGGTATACCATCCAATCCCAAAGATGTTTTCACATTAAGGTTCTGTAATAGACTACTCACCTCCACTTCATTCATCACAATTTCCATATAAACTAATGGTTCCTTCATTTTTTCAATGTCACCACCTGGATGATATACTTTTGCAAAGTGCTCGCTCAGTAACTCCACTATATCGACATTCAGTGACCTCCTTTCCATCATCATCATCATCAAATTCCTGCCATGTACCCTCAAGGGGTGTACAGGATATGACAGTACTATATGAAAAAATTACATCATTACTAACTTCCTATCTACAATTTTCCTCCAAAACAAGACTCCAACATTATCAGATCTTATATTTCTATCGTCTAAGGCACTTTGTACCGTATCAATCCACCTATATCTTGGTCTTCCTCTGGGTCGTTTTCCTGCCAACCTGGCAGAGAACACTTGTTTTGCTAATCTTTCCTCTCCCATTCTATTTAAGTGACCATACCATCTGAGATTAGCTCTGCTAACGCATTCCTGGATGCTGACAATGTCAAGTTCTTTCCTAATATCCTCATTTTTAATATGATATTGCCATTGATGCCATCTGTTCATGCCTCCAATCCTTCTCAGGACTCTCATATCTGCGGTCTCTAGTCTTTGGTCAAGTGTTTTACTTCTGACCCAGCTCTCAGATCCATAAGTTAAAATTGGTTTGAACACAGTCTTGTATACAGCCTTTCCATCCTTTCCATCATCATTCCTTAAAATCATTTTGCTGTGCACAGTTTTTTTCTTGCTTGCAGCATATTGAAAGAACTATTTTGGATTTTCTTTAGCTTGCATAGCTAGTTTCCTCTCATGATCTGCTTTTGCTTTTTTTACCACACTCGTTACCCTTCTGGCCTGCACTTTATACCATTCGTGTGCCTGCAGGTCACCTCTTTCTTTAAATTCCCTTCACAGTTGTTTCTTTTTTTGCAGCTCAAACTTAATGGTGTTATTCATCCATTTAACCCCTACTTGTTTTACTATTTGGACCCTAGGTATACAATCAGCCATAACCTCCTGTAAATGCTCCTTGACCATTTCCCATGCTCTATCGACATCCAGCCCTTACAGTTGTACATGCCATGGCTTATCATACTTGCCAGCATGGTAATTCCACATATACCCTGTCTTAATCGAAAATTCCACACCTTTTGCCACCTTATGATCTCTGTCACCAATCGGTGGCAACATGGTCATATTCATTACAGTGAAATTCTCAGATACTATTACCATGTCAAGCACTCTCACACCCCTAGTATTTTCAATTACATGCTGTCTCAGATAGTTATCCCTTAATAATTGAATAAAATCCATTTCCTTCCTCACATGTGTCCTCTCTTCCTTCCAATCAATCTTACCATAGTTGAAATCCCCAATAATTATTACCCTCCTTCCACTCATTTCATCAATTTGTTTATGCATACTATCTCCACCATCTATTCCATCACCTGGTCTATAGCAGCACCCAACTGTATATTTTATTCTGCCAGTCTCAATTTCACACCAAATAGCCTCAAATGAGCTCTTTTCACTCTCCTGCGATACAACTTCAATTCTCCTTGGCTGCAGTTCATCAGCCATCATCAATAACACCCCCCCCCCCATTTTATTCTCTCTGTCCCTCCTAAATACACTATAACCTACACATTCTATCCCACTAACTATATCATCTTCCGTCAGCCATGTTTCACTAATGCCAATAACCTGTGGCCAGGAAGAGCCAATCTAGGCCAAAAAATTCTTCCTTGTTCCTAATACTCCTGGCATTATTATACATGAAATGCAGTGATCCCTTTGTCCCACACCTATCTTGATGTGTTATTCTAAATATCCCATTCCCATTTTTTGTTCTTAGTACTGGCTCGGGTTCATTATATACATTCTTACACTCAACTGTCTCACTGATGTCCGCATATCCCCCCCCCCCCCACCTTGGTAGCTCTAGTTTCCCTGGTTCTGCACATCCATTTTCACTTCATTCAGCAACACGTTTTCCAGTGTCCGTACGCCAAATCCATTCAAATGCAGGCCATCCATCTTGTATAAATCCTTTCGCCCATCAAACTCATTCCACACATCCACGAATTCTACACCACATCATCTGCATAACTTGCGCATAATGTCATTTGCAATTATGGCCCTCTTTCTAAACTCCTCTCCAATAATAATAATAATAATATTGTGTGACACATCTAAGGAGTCCAAGGACTTATCATGGGAGGGCACTCTACTCTGCTGCACACATCTAACCATCTGCCCCTACTACTTAATTCTTCTACTATACACAACTACCATCAATTGCATCTACTGTCCATCACCACTAACAGTATTTTTTGTCTGTAAATTGCATATGTTCTGAATACCTGAAGAACTTCAACAGAAGTTAAGGAAGATCATAGATCTGATGAAAATGGCTCATTTGAGAATGTCTGATGTAAGAGGCCAATAGGACAAAATATATTGGTGGTTGCTGCTACGTGGATGACATGCATTAGCAGATTAGCACAATGAGTTTAGGCCAAGCAATTATCGTGGGAGACTTCAACTATGGTGATATAAATTGGAACGAGAAAAGGGCACATGGCAGAATGAAAATGGTGAATATACAGTTGCCAAGGGATAATTACCTGAAATAGCATGTGATGGAAGGGACCAGGGATTTGAGTGTGTTGGATCTGGTAATAGCATCGGAAGATCTAGCTATAACTGCAATAGCACCTCTACCTCCGATCGGGGAGATTGACCATGCAGTCTTGTCCTGGGAGGTTGCTTGAGATGTGGAAATTTCAGTAATGAAAGATGCTTTCTTTTAGGGTTGCACAGTGGCCAGCATTCATAGTGAAGAATTTATGGAGATAAAAACACACACATTGGAATAATTATTTTACTTATAATTAAGAAATTAATATTTGATATTTCAACCTCTGTATTGAGGTCATCATCAGGAAAACATATGTACAGGACACAAGCCTCATGACACTACACAGTAAGGAGAATCTAAATGCTTTGTTAATCATTTACCTTATCCTAACCTCTGCTAAAAAAAAAACCTTTAAATAAAATAAATATTACTAAACAAAATATATGCAAAATTAAAAATTAATCTGCCATAGGGCATAAGAGTGTATCTTGTTTGTGAATTTTGGTGCTCCATATATCCTGGATGCTTTAATGTGGAAGGGCTTGAGTTTGTTAACAGTTTCTTTAGGCCAGGAAGTGAATTTTTCAATAATTTGAAAAACAGTGAGAATACGTTCTATGTTTGTATTGTACATTACAATTGTTCAAACTAGGAAATAGAATTTATACACCTGCTGATGGATAATTACTTAAGGCAGAATGTGATGGAGGGGGACTAGGGGTTGGAGAGCACTGGACCTGGTCATAGGATCAGAAGAGCTATCCATAACAAAAGTGACAACATTGCCTCCAATTGGTGAAAGTGACCTTGTGATCTTGACTTGGAAGATTATAAAACATGAGGAATATTCTATCAAGAAAGGGTATTTGCAGAACCACAAGGCAGGTGATTATGACATGCATAGGGAAAAGCTTAAATCATATCTGGCATAAAACAATACAGGGTAAAGATGTTAGTAGTGCATGGGATATAGTTAAGGGTCATCTAGAGCAGTGTTTCCCAAACTTCTGGATGTCAGGGCCCCCTTTGGAAAAATTAAAATATTTCAAGGTCCCCCCCCTCAAAAAAAAATTGTAATATAACATATATTATTATAATATTTAAAAAAAAAAAAAAAAAAACAGCTAACGCCTTTTTATTCCCGTATACGGGGAGTAGGCGAGGCCATTTAGCCCTATCTAACTTTTTGGAGACTGAGTGGGCAGTTCAATCTCCACTGGTACCAATCAGAGACAGATGGCCCAAGGCTATCACTAATTAAGCGGTACGCAGTGAAGAGAGACGGCTCAAATGTGCCGCCATCTCGTGGTCTCTAACCCTAACACAATATATTTAATGTCTGAAATAATGTGGGTTCTACGGTCGATTTTCTTGAGTTTACAGGACGAAAAACCCGAGTTTCCGGGAGGAAAAACCTGCTTGCCCGTGCCAGAGATCGACTAACTCGGGAACCGGTCGAAAAAAAGGCTTAGAAAAATTTCCTCTAGTCGCCGACTAGACTCGAAACCAAGTCTTCCTTCGTGCAGCCAAGCGCAGTGGTTGGCAAACGCCACATCCACTGAGCTACACAGGCTCTTATAATATTTATTGTATTTATATTCAATAGAAAACATACACAGCAAATATTGCAAAAATCAAATGCATATATTACATTTTTAGCATCTTACATACATATTTGACATGCACATTATCTCATATTTTTATATAGATAGATATATTGTTATTGTACATTTGCAGTACAAGCACATGAAACGTAAAATGATTAGTAATAAAGAAAGAATTAAAAACATAAAAGAAGCTTAATAACAATTTAATGTGACGGATGTGTTTCAATACTGTTACACCAATATCAGGTGAAATATTTGAAATTCTTAGATTTCTACTTTGAAATGAAACTTATATGAATAAGCATTAGTAATAAAGAAAGAATTAAAAACATAAAAGAAGTTTAATAACAATTTAATGTGACGGATGTGTTTCAATACTGTTACACCAATATCAGGTGAAATATTTGAAACTGCAATTCTTAGATTTCTACTTTGAAATGAAACTTATATGAATAAGCATATATTTACTAATATTCGCTAAGCGCCGAAATATGCAGGAAGCAAAATTTGTGAACCTGCACCAATGTGTGATTTTTTTTCCATTAAAATATAAAAAATAACAAAAAAAGTTATTTTTTATATTTTAATAAAATATAAAAATTAAATACAATAAAATAATAAAATTAAATACATTTCTTTTAAGATAAAAAAAAATATAATTAGTCTTAAAAGATTTTAAGTTTGTTTTCATTATTTCACGGCCCCCCCTCAACAAAACCTGCAACCCCCAAGGGGGCCCGCAGCCCACAGTTTGGGAAGCGCTGATCTAGAGGAAGCAGTATTAAATTGTACACCTTGGATAAGGAAGGTTAATCAGGTAAAAGTTAGATGGATGAGTAATATCATTAAGTACAAGCTGCAGAAGAAGAAAATGCTGTGGAGGATATATAAACAGAAAGAAAGCCAGCAAACTCATGAACAGCACAAGGCTCAGGCAAGAAAAGTGACCATCATGGCAAGGAAGGCAAAATCAGATTATGAGAAGAAATTAGCCAAGCAGGCCAAAGGAAATCACAAAGAGTTCTTTCACTATGTGACAAGTAAGAGAAGGGAATGAAAGATTAACCTTAATGAGTGATGTTAGTTGCAAGGGGACAGAAGTGCATAAAATAGTTGAGTTTCTGAGTGACCACTTTGCAAGCATATATCTTCCTAGTGAGGTTACTGCTTTAACCTATGTGACAGTGAAGAGAAAAATAATAATTTTTCTCTTCTCATGTCTCTTCACAGAAAAATGTTTTAAATCTTTTCTCCCATGTTTCTCATTACTCTTTGATTATGAGATGCTTAAAATTTCTCTTCTTTTCTAGTGTTAAATTGTGAATGAAGATATTTGGGAACTATAATACTTCATTCACATTTAACATAATCTGCCATAACTTAAGCAAGAGTTGTAAATATTATTTGATGTTAATCACTTGCTTATAAATTATTATTCATGTAGTTACTTTGAGTTTGTTTATTATTGTTTAATTATATAATTTTGGGATTTATATTAGTACTGAAAAGACTCAGTATTAAAGTGTCATTCAATTTATTTTATTTGTTCCTGTATAAATATTATAAGAAGCTGTGCATATGTATTATAAAAATTTGTATTTATCACATTTAAATGCCACATTGTTTTAAAACCGAATAAGAAACTCAGATTGGAATCAAAGAGTTTCGTGCCGAATATAGTAAATATAAAAGTATATCGGCGACTACTAGCTTAAGCTAAAGCACGTGGTTCAAGTACGTAGTACAAACTAGGGCAACTTGTAGCAAAGGTGGGTAAAGCTCTGATCGCTATTCTTAGTATTTCCCATAATGTAAAACACATCTCCTAGGAGATATATGATGTTATACATGATGGTGGAAGGTTACTAACCAGACTGGTTTCGATCTTCATTGAGATCTCATCAGTGAGTAGCTAGACCAAGTATAATACTAAGGGTATAGCGAAAAAAACTTATAACAACTCGTATAGCAAAGTATATAAGTTCTTTTCGCTATAGTCGCTGATACTTTTATAGTTACTATATTCGGCACGAAACACTTTGATTCCGATCTCTGAGTTTCTTATTCGGTTTTAAAACAATGTGGGATTTAATATCCCCTTAATTTAAATAATGTTTACATTGCCAAAATGAAGCCTATTGGCTCTTTATTTTAAATAATATTTAAATGTATTTTATGTGAACGACAGATTATTACCTTATTTGTTATTTCTGAAAGAAAATGTATATATGTAGAATTCTGCTGATATGATTTTATGTAATTCTTCTGATTGAATTTAATTGGCTAGTAAAGAAGAAACAGAGTTGTTTTGAGTTAGTGCCTGCTTAGAACGTGAACGGCAATGATACGGGGAGAAATATATAGATGTCAGCTGGACTGGCTGCAACCGGATTTTGACGGGAAGAATAAACGCAGTTAATTGAAAAACGAAAGTAAACTGGAGAGAAAGCTTAGGGACAGCAAAGAGAATGGTCATGTGTAACGAAGGACGAGTTGTGATATGCAAAAAAATTGACAAGAAAGTACCGGGGAATAAATAGGCAATAAAAACTACCTCTATGGAATTCTTATATTACGATAGAGTCCTAATCATTAGAGGAAGAAAGCTGCAGAGCTGAAGTCAATACACAGTGGAAGATAAGGAATTAGTACATGACGTAAATCTAATGTGTCAAGACTTGCTCTGTGTTTAATATTTTAGTTAACATAGTGAAGATTTCTTTGAATTGTGTTTCCTCATGATAATTAGTTAACAGGAATTTTAAGATGTGCCTAAGTGAATTCAGTGTGCTGCAGTTGTAACCTGGTAAGACTTATCCTTTTTACATCCAGTGTGAAGCAAATGGAAGTTAGTTCCGCCTAATATATCTTAACTTTAGCTGTGGCCTTTAACTACAAATAGTCGAAAGAATAAAGCACTAAAGCGTTTCCCCCTTGAATTGATAACTGCCTTGTGATTCAATTAAGTGTTTAAAGACTAGAAGTGAGTTAGAGAACCACAACTATAACAATATTTGTTGTGAATTCTGGAATTTTGAATTGTGAGAACTATTTTCTATTAATTTCTATAGAAACAATGGAATTTATATGCTTTATACTAATGCCAGGAGTATTCAGAATAAGGGAGAGGAATTGGTGATGCAAATAGCATCAGCCTGGCCAAATGTTATTGGGATCACCGAGACGTGGATGACAGAAGGGAATATAACAACAGGAATAGAAGTTGCTGGGTATAGCATCTTTCATCAGGATAGGAGGGAAAAGCGTGGTGATGGGGGTACTGCTCATGATAAGTGATGACCTATGTCCTCTAAGAGTGGAGGCTTTGGAAGCAAGTGAGACAAATAATTTTGAGAGCGTATGGTGTGAGATAGAGGTAGGCAAGACAAGATATTTAGTGGGGGTGTTGCTACAGACCCAGGAGCACAGAGGATGGGGACCAGGAGATGTTTAGACAGCTAAGTTTGGCAAGTGCAAGAAGAATGATTGTTATGGGAGATTTTAACTACAGTAGTATAAATTGGATAGAGGAAGAAGCATGTAGCAGTAGGGGAATGGAATTTCTAGAATTCTTGAGGGACAAATGTCTTAGCCAACATGTAGCATAGGGAACAAGAGGTTCAAGAGTTTTGGATTTGGTTATAGCATCAGAAGAGTTGATAATAACTGAGTTGACATCTCTACTACCAGTTGGAGAGAGTGACCATATGGTTTTGACTTGGAAAATGAATAGACATGCAGGAGTATCAAAGAGACGGAACTTATGTGGAATTATAATGCAGGTGATTATAATAGTCTTAGACGTCAACTTTGGGAAGTTTCATGGAGGGAGGAATTGGAAGGCAGGGATATCATTAATGCGTGGAAAATTGTGAAAGAATATTTGTTAGCAGCAATGGTAAGTTGTATACCACGAGTGAAAAAGAGGGCACAATTTGGAGTAAAGTGGATGACAAACAATATTAAACAGGAATTGCATGTGAAAAAGAGGCTATGGAAGAGATATAAGGAGACAGGTGAAGAGAAGATGCATGAATATAAAACACGGGCCAAAAGAGTGACTAATATGGTAAGGAAAGTGAAACTGGAATATGAGAGGAGATTGACCGTAAGAACCAAAGAAAATCCTAGGGAATTTTTTAGCTATGTGGCCAGTAAGAGGAGAAATGACTGTGGAAGAGTGATATTGTGGGATATAAATGGGAATAGAGTGACTGATGCAGAGGTCATAGGGGAATTGTTCGATGAACACTTTATTGGAGTATTTCGTCCTAGAGGAGTCAGTTTTAATGCTAGAGGGATAGGGCTGGTTCGAGGTTTAGAGGTACAGGAGGAGAGTGTGTTTCAGTTACTTAGTACTCTGGATGTCAGTAAAGCTTTGGGACTGGATGGTATTTCACCACAAGTTTTGAGAGAATGTGCTAGGGAACTGACAGTGCCTTTAACCTGGCTTTTCAATGAAAGTCTGGCTTCTGCAAAGGTGCCCAGGGAATGGAAGGAAGGTAGGATAGTGCCATTGCATAAGGGTGGTAACAGACTGGAAGTGTCTAATTATAGGCCAGTCTGTGTGTCATCAGTAGTTAAGATCTTGGAGAAAGTAGTGAGGGACCGTATACAGCATTGGGCATATGAGGTTAATGTTATCTGTTAGAGTCAACGTGGATTTGTGAAAGGGAGTTCTTGTTTTAGCAATATGCTAGCCTTTTATAATAAAGTTACAAGAACATTAGATGAGAGAAAGGTATATACTGCAATTTTCTTAGACTTAGCAAAGGCATTTGACAGGGTGCCACATGATAAGCTGATATTTAAGTTGCCGCACATGGGTCTGGATTTCAGATTGGTCAACTGGATTCAGGATTGGCTGTCTGATAGGTATCAGAGAGTTGTGTATGGTGGAGCAGTTTCAAGGTGGCAGAGGGTTACAAGTGGGGTCCCACAGGGCTCAGTAATAGGATCTATATTGTTTAACCTTTATATCAATGACTGCCAGTGGATTGCAAGGGGATATTCAGTTGTTTGCGGATGATTCGAAGCTGGGAAGGATTATTAGTAATAGTGCAGATGCGGAAGGCCTGCAAGAGGATTTAAATAAGCTAGATAGATGGGCAAATGAATGGGAGTATCAGTTTAATACAACAAAATGTAAGGTCTTGAGGTTTGGGAAACATCGATGGGATGCTGCATACTCAATGGGAGGAGTTATACTGGAAGAAGTAGGGGAGACAAGAGATTTGGGGTTGATGATTGATAGAAACCTGAAGTTTTGGGGACATATTGCAAAGGTGGTGAAGGTAACACAGAGGATTGCTGCTATTATGAGAAGGACACTGACCTGCAGAGATACGAGGGTTATCATTCCGTTGTATATGTCTCTGATCAGACCACACTTGGACTATTGTTCTCAGATTTGGTCCCCAGTATTTGACGGGGATAAATTAACTGTGGAAAGGATACAAAGACGGATGACAAAGATGGTTTCAGGACTGTACAAGGATAGTTATGAGGATCGGCTGAGGGAATGTGGACTGCAGAGTTTGGTGGATAGAAGAAGGAGAGGTGATATGATTGAGACTTTTAAACTGTTGAGAGGTGGTTACAGGGTTGACACTGGGGAGTTCTTTCGCTTGGTTGAACAGTGGGAAGGAGTGATGACAAGAGGCCATCCCTGGAAGTTATGAAAGGAAACTGTGAGCAAGAGGGTAAGGAGTGGTTTCTTTTCGTGGAGGGTGTTGAACCGTGGAATGCATTGCCTGATGGAGTGGTGGGAGCGAGAATGGTCAATGTGTTTAAAGAGTGGTATGATAGACTCTGTGTTTCTTAGGGGGGGGGGGGCGCCCCCTCGATGAGTCTTGACAGACTTTATGTTCTTAGGAAGGACCCCCCACGATGAGTCTTTTGACTCTATGGAGGCCTGAATAATAATAATAATAATTGCCAGAATATAGAGAACTGAGAGTTGAATATTTGATACCTAATACATGTATCTGTTCTAAACACTAGAACTAAATTGATGTGTAGATGACATGATTTATCTCATAAACTAGAGACAGGTTTTGATAGAAATACTAATGTCTTGAATAATAAGATCTAAGATTTGTGGCTTTAATCTTAAAACCTAACTGAATAGCTTCATATATCTCAGAGATATTTTGGATTTGTTCAATTGCATTATCTTGTTTAGAAAGTTAAACTTAGATGTACATGTTATATAACCCTACATTAAATGTATTTTTTTATTAAATTTAATTTGATGTTTGTCTGATTTTCTTTCATTGTACCGCTCATAAAAATTTATCAGACCTTGCGGAAGCCTTAAAAGATAATATTAACCTCTACCTGCAGAAAAGTGAGATTGCAAACATTAGTTGATGATTGATTCCTCTATATTATATAGACTAATATGAATTTAAGGTGACGCAGGATAATATAAATTTCTTTATATTCGGATCAGTATCAATCAACATCAGACAAATAAAAAATGGAATTTAAAGAATAAGGATAAGTTCAACAAACCAACATAAATAGATCAATTAGCTAGATAGGATGACCCAACACTAGTATGTTTTTGTTTCAAGAAAAAAAAATAACTTATAAAATCAAATTAAAATAATCATATAATTATGCCTGTTTTTATGGATTTTTATAGTCATTTTATTGAGGTTAATTGTTATGAGGTAGAATCTCTCTCTCTCTCTTTTGCTCATGTTAAACACGCTTATATTTTTCTGTAGTTTTTAACAGTGATTATTAATTTTATTAAAAACAGTTTTTATTTAAAAAAAATTAAACAGTTAAATTTTTATCACTTTTGCAGTTTTCCTATGTGACATACCTTCTGCTGTTTTCCTATTTTGTACTATTTAATTTTGATTATGAAAGAAAATGGACAGAAACCTTACTTAATGTTTGGACTCTTGGCATTATTTGTGAAATTGTAGAGGAGGTAAGTTTATTGAGATTTATCAATCAGATGTGCATTTTAGAAATTATTATTATTAATCTCTTGACCAAATTTCGACACCCCTCTGGTAATGTGTTTCTTAGACTACTCTGAAGCTTTTGATTGTGTTGAGCATGTGAAACTGTGGGAAGTAATGAAAAGAATGGTTTCAAGGAGACACGGTAAGAACAGGTGTTGAATTAACTGATTGGCTTCATGTTTACTTTCTCATCACTTGTTTAGTATATATATGCTGAGGACATTGTGCATTAAACATGGGATGAGCTTAAGACAGGAATTAGGATAGGTAGTAGACATCAGTATACCTCATTATTCTGAGGTATAGTGATGATACAGTACTCCTCTGTGATGACAAGGAAGAACTAGGACAAATTTTTGATAAACCTAACAAGATCAGTAATAACAGAAGACTTCAACTCTGTCCTAGCAAGATAAAGATTATGGTTCTCAAAGGAAATACAAACAGGAAGCTCTTGAGAAACAAGTGTACCTTAATGGAGAAAGAATTGAGGAAGTCGCACGTTTGAGTTCCTGGGATCCATTATTTATGTGAAGAATTGCTGTTCACAAGATGTCAGAAGAAGAATAAGGAATGGCTGAAACATCAGTCAGAGACTTGTCTAAAATCTGGAAGGATGGATTGAGGATTTTGGATGCAGTTTTTTTTCCAACAGCTACTTATGGATATGAGACTCGTAACCTAAAGAAGTCAGATTAGAAAAGGATAGCTGCTTTTGAGGATATCATATACTGAAAGGTGTACAAATGAATGGGTGTTAGAAAAGATCAGTAGAACTTTAAGGCTACTTAAGGATATTGACAGAAGAAGTTCAAATATTTTGGACACATTGGAAGAAGGACTTCTCAGAATAGTGATAGAATTTAAAGTTCCTGGAAAAAGAGGAAGGGGTAGACTGTCAATGAGATGGATGGTGTGAGTGCACGTGCGTGCGGAGTGACTGATCTTTAGAGAGTTGAAGCCTCCAGAAAAGCATACAACAGGACTACATAGCAAGGGTTGGTCTGGCACATCACCGAGCGTCAGAGTGACCATACGGCATTTGTTGATTCCAATGAACAGATGATGACAGATCTCTTGACCTTCATGGAGCCACAAGACTCATGGGAGTTCAACAATAGGCAGTACAAAGTCTATCGCCCGCTCCTTAAACTTATCCACCACATGCACGTTCACCACTCTCTACCTCTCTGCATGCAAAAAAAAAAACTAACTTGTTATTCATGATATCTGTTTTTTACTTTGAGGGCTCTTGTCCTTGTTCCTTCCCTCATTCTACCATATGAAAAATCTCCACAGTGTTCGTTTGATAATAACCCTTCAATAGGTTACCTGTTTCAATCATATTTCCTCTTTGTCTTCCATTTGCCATACTTTGTAGCAGGGTTGCCAGATGAACACAACATCTTATGGCCAGAATTTAAAGAAAATATGGCCAAAAATGGCTATTTTGGAAAAGTATTAGGCCAAAAATATGGCCAAAGATATTGGCCATATTTTTGGCCTAATACTTAATTGTTGGTATGTTAATTGTGTGAATTAACATACCAACAATTAAGTGTGCATAAATTATGCCTATATATTCGATTACATATCATCAAAAATACTTTTAATTAAAATTAAAATACTTAACAGTCAAACTCAGCTGTTAATTTGACAGCATTTCCTCAAGATATTGAATATCTTGTTCTTCTTTTTCTGCAGTCGAGTCATAAAGGGTTTTGCTGTTGTACTCCCGAAATGCTACAAATGCACATTTAAAGTTTTGGCAGCACATATTGTTATCACTTAAGAATGAACGGATTCTTACAATTGAATCCAGCAGTTTAATTTGCATCCTGTTTCTGGGTTTAGTTTTGATAGATGTTACATAAGAAAAAATTTGTTCAACTACTGCTTTACTTGCTGGCACGATAAGGCATGTTAGGGCATAATTCGACAGTTCTTTAAAATTATTGTGTTTGGATACTGCTTGCCAAAATCCTAAAGCTCCCTTAGGGATCCCATCTTGTTTGAAGTTTTCTTCTTCATTCCATGCAACAAGGCTAATTTTTCTAGAGTATTGGTCTTCTACTACATCAACATCGTTTATTAGGTGGAAAAATGGCAGATCAGAAAATTTTCCCTTTTCTGTTTGGCTTAGAATTACAGTAGGATTTATAAGTGACAGACCTTTAAATATATCAGCTGACTCAGGGAGCCGCTTGTTCACTTGATTCAACGATTCTCGAAGCATGGCTTGACACCTAAATTTCACAGACTTTATTTTATTATTTTCTTGTTCCATATTAGGAGAAGTGCTAAAGCTGATCAAGTACATCCTAATTTCTTGATCAAATTTAATTCCAAAGTCTACATTTTCTACTATTTTGCACGTTCCATCTTCGTTGTACAGCCTTTGATAAAGACTATCTCTGTGTGCACGCAGTTCTTTGGCAAGATCGTAAGGATCAGCATAGGTTTGCTGGAACAAAACATTAAGCCTTTTGAACTCTTTAACGATGGGAGTAGCAAATACAAAATAAAAATAATTCATCCTATCTTGTAACATCTCTTTTAATAACTATGCTTTATACCTTGTATCCTGACCTCCAGATTGTTCACAGCAGGTGAAGTAGGCAATTAATTCTTCCTAATTTAGCAGTATATTATTGAAGACTTTACCTCTCACTAACCACCTTGTCTTGAACAATTTCTTAAATGGAAGGAGTGCATCTCGTTCCTTCATCTTCACTGCTGAATTCATCACTTTAAAAAGAGCAGCAGTTGAAGATGACCAGGAATTTCAGTCAAAATGAATCCAACATTGGATGGCAGCTTTGAAAATGCATGCTGTATACAAATTGCCAGAGAGTGGCAAATGCACTTCATTTGAATACAGTTTGGATTTTCATTTCTAATCCTAGTCCACAGGGAATTGTTACTTCCAACCATAGCAGCAGCACCATCAACAGCAAACCCAGTACAGTTCTTAAGAGTTTGATTATGTGAAGCTAACACTTCTGAAATTTTATTAAATAAAACCTCTGCTGTTGTCTCTACAACAGGTATAAGACCCAAGAAAGCTGAGTGAATTAGATTTTTTTGCAATGAAACAAATAAAAGAACTATGCACAAATGCTTTTGTATTGCAATATTTTATCAACTACTAGGTAATACATACTTTTTACCTTCTAAATCATGATTCAGTTGCTCTTTCAGTGAAGCAGCGATTACATTTTCTATAATTGCAATACATTTGGTTCTGTGCAGTTTAATGCCACCAAGAACACTATTTTGGCAATGTTTCTTAACTACTTCACCAATATGATCTCAGCACAAATTGAGGAATAACATGCTATTGCAAGGCTAAGTTCTGTTTCTGCTTGTTTTTTCTGGTCATTCATGGACGATTTGATAACTTTATCTACAGTTGTTTGTGATGTACTGGGAGATTTATATTGGTATTTCTTTGATTTTATCAACAGAACTGGATCAAGTTTATAGCAACAATAGTGAGCGGAAGTTTTGTGTACTTATACGCATGGATAGGCTTATGTGTTCATCAGACATGTTGTAATAGGTTTCACGGTATAATAAGAACACAGATGGTTAAGAAAATAACTATTTATTAACTTAAAGCTAATATTTTGCTGGTATTATATCCAGCATCTTCAGAGCACACAACACAAAGTTTGTTACAAATGTAAGACAACCACAATCCGGTGTAACAGTGGGGACTAGTATAAGTGATTGCAGCGTGCAACACAAGACTAAAGTCCTAATATGGCGCCATATAGGTAATTTCAAATTGAAAAAATATAAATTAAAAAATATTAATTTGGTCTTAGGATGACTATCTCCCAAATCTTTGGTAGATTTATACAGCCATACTTGTTAAGGTTTGGAGTATGTTTTAAGGCTTCTGTTGATTCCAGGAACAACCTCTCTGACTTGTAGAAGCTTCTGTGCATTACTTTTGTTTCTTTCCAATTGATCCTGTGTGCAGGGGTATCCAAAGCATGGTCTGCCAGACCCGACTTACCATAGCGAAAGTGTCGGATATATTTTTTGTGTTCACTGAGGCAGATGTCCACATTTCTTCCTGTCTGTCCGTAGTAGGCTTGATGGCAAGAACAGGGCACTTCATAGACACCTGGATGTGATAAAGGAGTGCATTTGTCCTTAGGTGAATGGATGAGAGTTGCTAATTTTATATAAGGTTTAAATACCGTGCATAGTTGGAGTTTGTTAAGCACCCTAGATATCTTTTCAGATGTGCCTTTAATGTATGGGATGGTGATGGTTTTGTTGTAGTCTTCTGTGGTAGATAGAGGGGATTTATGGGTAACATTTAGTATGTTATCTATTTTGTGGGGATTATAACCATTGATTAAGAAGGTTTGACGTAGGTGAGAAAGTTCAGCAGTGAGAGCAATATCATTGGAACAGATTGCTCTAGCTCTATGGGTTAGTGTTTTTAAGATACCATATTGTTGAGAAGGGTGATGGTGTGATTGTTTGTGTAAGTATCTCCCTGTATGTGTGGGTTTTCTATAAACCAAAAATGATAAGGAACCTTCTGGAAGACGTGTGATCAGTGTGTCCAAGAAGGGCAGGCAGTCATTGGCTTCTAGTTCCATTGTAAAGTGGATTTCAGGGTGCTGGCTATTTAGATGCACTAAAAATGTATTTAATGTGTCTGGGCCATGTGGCCAAATAGCAAACACATCGTCAACATAGCGTAGCCAGAGACTAGGTTTGAGAGTGGCTGTGTTGATAGCTAATTTTTCCAGATGTTCAATGTAGAAGTTGGCTAAGGGGGGGGGGGGGGAGAAAGGGGTGAACCCATAGCTGTCCCATCTAATTGTTTGTATATTTTCCCTTTCCATGTAAAATAACCTGCCTGTACTGTGAATTTAAATAGCTGAAATATATCTGGGGGAAATTGTGAATTTAGTAAGTTAAGTGTTTCAATCAGTGGTACATTAGTGAATAATGAGGTGATATCAAAACTCACCATTAGGTCTGAACTATTTAAGGTATGGTTTTCTAACCCCACTGTTACACCAGATTGTGGTTGTCTTACATTTGTAACAAACTTTGTGTTGTGTGCTCTGAAGATGCTGGATATAATACCAGCAAAATATTAGCTTTAAGTTAATAAATAGTTCTTTTCTTAACCATCTGTGTTCTTATTATACCATGAAACTTATTACAACAGCTTTGTGTACTTGTTTTATACAAGTACAGAATGAAGCTCAAGCATGCTTGGTGTTATTGAGGGAATCATAGTAACAAACTATAAGCCAGCTACCAAAAGCTCATTATGACGTCATCGAACAAACATTTTCAGTAACAATCAATTTATCAAGCGCGTCACCACCAACCAAACACTGCGTAAAGGGATACCGATGTGATAACAATATTAAACTAAGTAAATAATGCATATGATTTGAAATCTTTGTAAAAATGGCCAAATTAGTGGCCACATTTGCATAAATGGCAAAACTGATTTTTTCATGGCCCCAGAGTTCAAAAAAGTGCCAAATTTTTGAAATTTGGCCATGAAATGGCCAATCTGGCAACTCTGCTTTGAGTATGCATGCTCTCAGTCTATCCTCATAATCAACATTGTACAGATCTTATGTCATTTTTGTTATCTGTTTCAATACATTCTCCAAGGTTACATCATTCCATTCAAATCCTGGGGACTAGACCTGAGCACAAAAATGCAAATGTGAGCTGATCAAAGCTTTATACAATGGTTCCACCACCCTTTTGTCTCTAATGCCTCAATGCTCTCAGTATTGCAGCAGTTCTCCAAGATGTCTTCACAACTTTTGCAATATGTCCCAGTACTAAGCCTGGGACATATTGCAGGAACTTCACTTATAACTTCCCTGATACTGCTTCCACATGTACAACTCTCTGATATCTATCAGAGAACCAGTGACCAATCCAGTGCATTAAACTGGTATCCAGAACAATAATCAACTTGTTATGTGGTCCCTTGTCATAATCAATTAAAAATCAACTTGTTTTGTGGTCCCTTGTCATAATCAATTAAAAATCAACTTGTTATGTGGTCCCTTGTCATATGCCTTCAATGTTTAAAAAAAAATGACAACAATATGCCTTACCCTCATCCACTGCTCTTGTTACTCTGTTATAAAAGATAACTAGCTTAATAAAACAAGAGCACCCCTTAACAAATACATGCTGACATGCATAAATAATGTTGCCCAATTCTGTATACGAGTTCTTACCAGTCTCTCCAAAATCTTATCAACTACACAATAAATACAAACATGCCTATAACTTTAACTCCATTCTTCCACTACCTTTAAGCAGTGGTATTATCTTACCCTCTACTCTCCAGAAACCTGCTCTTTTTCAAGACTTTCATTAAACAGCCATGTTCATAGCACATTCCCTTAAAACGTGGTGAAATTCCATCTGGTATCCCTGCCTTATTGACATTTAGCATAGTCAGTATTTGAAATATATCCTCTTCATTCATTTCTAACACTTCATCACTCCTTATCCCTGTAAGAATAAATTCTGCTGTGCCAGGATGGAACATTCTAATAAAATGATCATTTAAATAACTCAACGGGGGTGCTTAAGGGTCAAAGCTGTATAACTGAGAGGAGACCTCCACATAGCCTTTAAAGGAATGCGGAGAACCGACCAGGGCTTCTGACCTAATGTCCAATCCTCACCTTCTCGTGGTGCACCCTGTTTGGTATCTACTTTGATACTGAACGAACGAGGATGGGCTGGCAATTTGGGATTTAGCCGACCAAATTGTATTCTTATTGGTTAAACCAAAATAAAAAATGATGGTACAACATGACAAAATTTCATGCCGGCTGGGGCGTCGCCCGGTTAAACAAGGCCCCCGTTGTTTTCGCCAGGGAACCAGGGCGAACAGCGAAAAGTCAGCTACTGGAACAAATCTGAAAACAAACCCCAACTCAACATCCCCAGAGTTAAAGATCGGTACTATCAACGTAAGAAGCCTGAATAGCAAAGAAATGGAGCTAGCTGAGGAATCAGATAAGTACCAGATCGACATAATAGGGGTGACTGAAACAAAAAAGACCAAAACTGGTGAGATCTTTCTGAGCAATAAATACAAAATGTTATATTCAGGCAATAACAATCAAGGAAAAGAAGGAGTAGCCATAGTATTCAACACAAAATACGAGGCTAATCTTCTTGAATGGCAGTCAGTCTCAAGTAGAGTAATGTGGGCAAATATGAGAATGGGGAACTGGACAATGAGACTTATTTGTGCCTATGGTCACACAGAAGGTTCTAATAAGATAGAAGTGGAGGAATTTTTTGACGCTTTAGAAAAAGCAACTAACACAGTAAAAAAGGAAAAGTTGGTGCTTGTTGGCGATCTAAATAGCAGAGTAGGAAATGATTGTGAGATGAGACATACAAAAATGTTTTGGGAAAATTTGGAGAAAAGAGCAAAGCTAATAATAATGGCAAATATCTGTTGGATTTCTGCTCAGGACATGGACTGGTTATTACTAACACCATGTTCCAACATAAAAATGTGCACAAATTCACATGGAGAGAAGAGGCTAGGAATAAGAAAAGTCTATTTGACTATGATATTGTTGATAGCGATGTTTTCTCCTTGGTGCAGGACACCAGAGTGTACAGAGGATTTGAAATTGGAAGCGATCACTATTTAGTCTTGAGCAGGATAAAATTGAATTTCATATTGAAAAGAATAACATGTAAGAAAGTTTTAAAGCGAATAAAAGTTGAGCAGCTCTCAGATGTGAACTGTAGACTAAAATACAGAGAGATTATTGAAAAGAAAATGAAAGAGTTTGAGAACAGGAATCAAACCTTGGAGATTCAATGGCAAACTCTGAAGAAAACATTGATTGATTCTGCCAGAGAAGCATGTGGTGAGATTGTGTGCAAGGATAAAAAAATCAGAACTCCCTGGTGGACACAGGAAGTTAAAGAGGCAGTGAAGGAAAAGAAGAAAGCATATCAAAAGTTCCTGGCAAATAAGTCAGCTTTTACTCTTACAGAATACAGAGACATATGTAAGAAAGCTAAACAGTGTGTAAAACTAGCTAAACAAAAGTCATGGGATGACTTTGGCAAGAATATAGAAAATAAATATCAAGAAGGTGGCAAAATATTCTGGAGGTTGTTGAAGAAGCTTAGGAATAGAGGAAAGAGTGCTGTAAAAGGAGTTGGAAATGATAAAGGTGACATGAAAAACGGGAGAAAAAGATATCCTTGAAGTATGGAGTAATTACTTTGAAAAACTGCTAAATGAAACAAGCAGTGATGACAGCACAGTGATAAAAAACGCTGACCAGGCATGCAGTCAGGAATACATATCCATACTTGAAGTAGAAAAAGCCATCAAAGGCTTGAAAAGTGGAAAGGCAGCAGGAGTAGATGATATTTGACCAGAAATGCTGAAGTATGGTGGTATAAAAGTCTTACAGTGGCTGCACTGCATAGTTCAGAAAGTCTAGACAGAGGGACGAATTCCCGATGATTGGATTAGAGCTCTCATAGTACCCATATATAAAAAGGGAAATAAAACTGAATGTGAGAATTACAGAGGTATTTCCCTACTGAGTGTTCCTGGCAAGATCTATGCAAGTATACTTGAGAAACGGTTGAGAAGAATTGTGGAAGAAAAGCTTGGTGAAGAACAAGCTGGATTCAGGCCAAATAGAGGCTGTCAGGATCAGATCTTCACTTTACGACAAATAGTCGAGAAAGCATGGGAATATAACAAAGATATGTATTTAAGTTTTGTCGATTTGGAAAAGGCATATGACAAGGTGCTAAGAGAGAAGCTATTCAATACGCTGTAGTTATATGGTGTCAGTGGGGCATTATATCAAGCAATACTTAGTCTTTATTTGATTTGTAAGTCAGCAGTTAGAATTAAAGGAAGTACAGGAAGATGGTTTAATGTTAAATCTGGTGTGAGACAAGGATGTACATTATCCCCTCTGTTATTCATTATCTATATGGATCACATTATGAAGGAAAGTGGTATTAAACCTGAAATCAAAATTGGAGATGTTAATGTCAGCTCTTTGCTTTATGCGGATGATGTTATACTTCTAAATAAATCCGCTACAAGTCTGCAAGATTCTCTGACTAAATTGAATAACTGTTGTAATAGATATGGTATGAAGGTCAGCAATAAAAAGACAAAGACAATGAAAATAGGCAGAATCATTGAAAATGTCAACTGTGTTTGAATGGAGAACCTGTGGAACCAGTAAAACATTTCAGCTACTTTAGGCATGATTTTTACTGAAGATGGTAAATTAAATATAGAAATAGACAACAGAATCAGCAAAGCTGGTATGGTGGGAAGTCAATTGAATAAATTCATATGGAATAAGAGAGAAATTAGTCGGAACACTGAATTAGCTGTATACAAGACAGTGTTCAAACCAGTTTTAACTTATGGATCTGAGAGCTGGGTCAGAAGTAAAACACTTGACCAAAGACTAGAGACTGCGGATATGAGAGTCCTGAGAAAGATTAGGGGGTGAACAGATGGCATCAATGGCAATATCATATTAAAAATGAGGATATTAGGAAACAACTTGACATTGGCAGCATCGAGGAATGCGTTAGCAGAGCTAATCTCAGGTGGTATGGTCACTTAAATAGAATGGGAGAGGAAAGATTAGCAAAACAAGTTTTCTCTGCCAGGTTGGCAGGAAAACCACCCAGAGGAAGACCAAGATATAGGTGGATTGATACGGTACAAAGTGCCTTAGACGATAGAAATATAAGATCTGATAATGTTGGAGTCTTGACAAGTAACAGACTGATTTGGAGGAAAATTGTAGATAGGAAGTTAGTAATGATGTAATTTTTTTCATGTAGTACTGTCATATCCTGTACACCCCTTGAGGGTACATGGCAGGAATTTGATGATGATGATGATGAAATAACTCAACTATGACATCTGCATTGGTCACTTGAGTCCCATCTGCATCCAGCAAGATAATCCGACCACAATGATTTTTCTTCTTACTTGCCACATAGTGAAAACTCCTTAATATTCTCCTTTGCAGTGTTGGTCTCTTCTTATATTCTAATTTTTCTCTCCTTACAATACTAGTCACTTTCCTAACCTGTTGAAAGTTTATTTTTCACTTGGTTAGAGTATAATAAATTTAGTTTAATCCTTTATCCAAGTGTGAGCAAACAAAGTTTGCACCTGAAAGTATCTTCAGGACAGGGGTAAGGTGATACAACACCAGGGCAACTCATTGCAAAGGTGTAGCAAGCTACCAACACTCCTGTCTCAGTATCTCCTTTAATGCAAAGCACATCTCCTTGCGGATATGTCTAATGTTATGCATTAAGGGAAGGGCCACTACCCAGACTAGTTTCGACCTTTATTGAGGTCGAATGGGAGTTCATGTCTCTCATCATCGACCTTTGGAGAATAAAGCATGCTGAGGGTCAGCAAACAGTAAGAGAGGAGAATAATGAAAGATAGAGTAGGATAGTAGGAGGTAAAAGAGGCCTCAGTCAACCTGTTTAGCCTTATATGGCTAATTGGTCTGTGACACATATTCTCAATTTATCTGTTAAAAAAAAAAAGAAAATTTAACCATAAAAATTTTGACTAATAGTTCACTTATAAATTTATCCTTAATAATTTCGTCAGTTATCTGTGAAGGAGAACCATTGACCTGTTTTGAAAACAATAATTTCAGTTAGAACTTTTTTTATTTTTAAATTACATAAAAATCAAAGGACTTAAGGTCCGGTCAGTTGAACTGAAAGGGAACAAAATAAGGAACTTGCAGACCTGGTACCACTGGGACTTAGAATGGGGTAGAAGACTGGCCCGGGAGATGCCGCTCACAAGGAGCAGCACCGCCTCGCAGTAAGCCTTCGCAGCCCGGGTTCTCAGATCTACCCCCCTTATTTGGAGTAAAGGAAACCGTGCCAGCGAAAGCTTTGTGGCGAGGAAGAACAGAGTGGTTGTTACTTTTCCTAAGGAGAGTTAGGTGGAGTTTTGGAGATACTAAAGAAATATACAGGGCTTGATGCGTCCCTGTATAAGAAAGCATATTTTCGGTGGTTTGCAGTATTTGTTCACAAATTTAAAGTCGCCTAGTAGATGTCTCTCTTGCGCAAGAAATTTAGGAAGATAAAAAAAGAAACCTTTCCTTATTCCTGCGTACATTCAATTTGCGTCCCGTACCTGGGATTTTTTCCGTACCTTCCAGATGTGATACTTTAAGACGTTAATTAAAAAAATGGCGAATTTTTGGGTCTTGTTGACTGGTGGCGGGAATTGCAGGTGTATGACCTCTTCTAGTGATAGCATCGGGATTCCCAGTGCTGTGCTCAGTCTTTGCCAGACGTGTTGGGCTGGTGGGCAAAAATAAAAGAAATGCTCCACCGTTTCCACGCCCCGGCAGCCATCACAAAAGGGATCGCACGGACTGGGTACGTACCTAGATTTAACCTGTTTCACCGGGAGCTGCCCATAAGCTATTCGCCAGGCCAGATCCCGATGAAAAGGCTGTCCCCAGCTATTCTTGATGTTTTTAAAGAGAATTTCATTGTTTGTCCCGAGGTTTGGTGTATCACGCCTGGAGAGTTGGAAGAAATCCCAGTATACTTTCGGTTTGTGTGTGAGGATTTCTGTTCCTTTGTCTCTAAGTACTGCGAGTGATTTTACTAGTGTGCGGTACCACTTGGGCACAACCCTTGCACGGGGTCCAGCATAGTCCGTGGTTCCAAAGAGGGGGAGGAAAAGTCCTATAAAATATCTAATTAGGAGGCCTGAAATATGATTTGAGTTTAAGTCCTTCCGTACGGTTTTGAATGTATTTGCATAAAGCAAGCTTTTGAGATCAGGCAGAGCGTACCCCCCCTTCTTCATGTTTTAGTTGCAGGTATTGTTTTTTAACCTCATGTTTTTTTTCATTCCAGAAGAAATCTATGAGTTTTTTGGATAATTGGTTTTCTTGTAGCAGTGTGATGCCTGTGATATTGATTGTGTGCATCAGCATTGGGGTAATGATTGTTTTTATCACTGTGGCTCTGCCATAAAAGGAGAAAAAGGTCGGTTTGAATAGACTTATCTTTTCTGTACTTATTTCCTGTAATTTTTTAACTGGTAAAGCTAGCGACTCAGAAAAGGGAACTCCTAGTATTGTTAGCGGCTGTGTATGCAGCGCTAAACCGTAGGGAAGTCCGGTGTTATGGAAATTTCCAAAATTTTTGATTTTGGTTTTTTGTGCATTAACTCGGAGACCACTGACTATACTGAAGTTTTGCAGTATGTCAAGATAGATGCAGATAGACTCAGAGTCTCTGAGTGTGGCCACTACATTATCTGCATATGCTACTATTTTGCACTGTTTGGAAACTTGGGGCAGTGGAATACCATTAATTGCAGGGGTGTTCTCTATTCTTTTGATGACGGGTTCTAATGCTAGGAAAAAGAGAAGGGGGCTTAGTGGGCAGCCTTGCCTAACCCCTCTCTTTATACGGATTGGTTCTGTCAGAAACCCGTTAATAGACAGTTGTTTCGAGGCCCCCGCGTACATATGTTTAATTGTACGCCGAAGTCTCGGGCCTATGCCTACTTTTTTTAGGGTGTCCTGTAAGTACGTGTGGCTGACGCTGTCGAACGCTTTTTCCAGGTCGGTGGAGAGAAGTGCCAGGGGGTATTTTTTTTCCTTGGCCAGTCTGATTAGGTCTCTTAGCAGGAAGAGATTAAATTCCATAGATCTACCTGGGATTCCATAGACCTGTGAACTTGTTATTATGTTTTCTATTCCGCACTTAATGCGTGTACAGATAATTTTTGCGAAAAGTTTATAGTCTAGGTTAGTTAAGGAGATGGGACGCCAGTTATTTGACAAGGTCCGATCTCGGTCTTTTTTGGGGATAAAGATTGTATAGCTCTTAGCAAGTTCCTCGGGGATGTTTCCCAAAGTGAGGTATTCGTTAAAGATCTTTACTAGTGCTGGCAGTACAAGGTCCCAGATAGATCTATAGAATTCTATCCCCAGTCCGTCTGGCCCTGGGGTCTTTTTTGTCTTCATCGTTTTGCACGTGGCTTTTATTTCAGCTGCAGTTATCGGCCTGTCATGCAGGGCGCTAAGATGCTCGGGAAAACGTTTGACGTCCCATTCATTGAAGTCATCCATGCCCTGCTGGTCAGCGAAGATGCCGAGATACTGCTGGTGAAAGTGACGGAGTATTTCATGGGTTGAATTTAGAATCTGGCCTTTCTCCTCGATCTGGTAAATCGTTCTTTCATCGTTTGCTGCCACCCGTTGTTGATTGTAGAATGCGGCGGAGGGTGTTTCCAAATTTCTGAGATAGAGTCTCGTGCGAAAGTCGAGGTCATCGACTCTACTCTGCCGCTCTTGCTGCAGCTCTATTTCTACCTGTCTGATAAGATGTCCGCAGGGAACTCCGCTCCGTTCGCTTGACCGGTACCAGCCGAGTTCCCTGTAGAGATCCCTCAGCCATTTACATTGTTGGTAGACCCTTTCGCACCCACATTTTTGAAACAGTTCCTTAGCCTGCCACTTAAAGTGCAGCCAGTTTTCCCACTCCCAGTTGATGTTTGTCCATTCATCACAGAGTTTCTGTAGCTGGTCTCTAAAAAGACTGGGAAAGGTAGGAGGAAGCCTCCGAGGACCTCTGGCTGTTTCCATAATCTCTGGGAGTGTAATTTTTAAAATGACCAATTTGTGGTCTGTTGACATGTTGTGTGCTGTGGTGTGACGTGACGTGTCCTTTGAACATACTGTTCCAAGTTTTGGGACACGTACGCCCTATCTAGTCGTCGATATCTGGCCGCAGCACCACGTTGTTTCTACCTTCGATGGGTTATTCCTCCTCCAGACATCGACGAGATCAAAATTTACATAGCATCTTTTTAGAGCAGCGGTTCCGGAGTTTGCATTCCCGCCTACTTTGTCCACACAATTCCAGTCCCCGGCTACTATTAGGTGTTCTGCTCCCAAGATGTAGTTTTCAAGGGCAGAGAAGAAACCGCTTCTGTGGTATGGGCTGTTCGGGGCGTATACTGCAACAAGCCGGATGGTATGGCCACCGTACTTCCAGTCTACCGTTATTAGACGTCCCATGGCGTCCTTCTGGATGTTGAAGAACCCCCCGCGATTGGGGGGCGAATTAGTATCCCCACCCCTCGCGAGTGAGCATCCCCAAAGCACCAGTAGCTGATGACTGGGTAGCGTCTCGAGAAGTTCTCCACGTCCCAATGCTTATAAAAATGGGTTTCTTGAATCAGGAGGATATTAATTTTGTACCTTAACATTAGCTTCCAGACAGTGCTTTGTGCGAAGGGGTTGCGTAAACCGTTGGTGTTTAAAGTGGCAATTTTAAAATCCATGTTGGTATTTGGAGGAAGGGGGGGGGGGGTTGTCTGTTTGTTGCTCTACATGTTCCACCTGTGATTCACTATCGGAGCTGTTTGGAATATCCATAACGAGGTCGTTTTGAAATTCCATTTCTGTGATGCTATAAATGTCCGTGCTGCAGATATGTGAATGGGGTTCTGCAAGTTGGTCTGCTACTGGGGATAGGTTTCCTGTCTTTGTTACCGCCTCCTCAAGGGGCTGGATGCCTTCGCGTTGGCTTGTAGTTTGGATGTTGTCCATTTCATCTTCTGACGAGAGTAGGCTGTTTTGTTTAGCCTTTTTTGCCTCTTCTGTTTCTGCCTCTCTTGTGCGCTTTATTGGGGCGCTGGTTGTTACGACTTCTTCCTCTTTGCTGCGGGTTTCGAAGTTGGCTGTTATTTCCTTGATGTGGCAGTTTGCCCTGGGTGTCTTACCCGTTACGGGTTTCATGGCGGTTGTGTTTTCTGCTAGTGTTTCTTTTTCGGTCTGTTGCCAGAGCTCTGGAAAATCACTCCCTGATGATACCTCAGGTGTACCAAGGGGTATAGCCCTGATTGGTATTATGGTCCCTCCGGCTGCTTCTGAGAGTGTTCTGTGCGAGCACATGTCCACTTTATGGGTCAAGTCCCCACATTTAAGACAAGCTTCTGTGCAGTTTACTATTTTGTGCTCTGTTGATTTGCAATTTCTGCACTGTAGTTTTGGGCATTCTGCCCCTAGGTGACCCTCAGAGTTACATCGGAAACACAATCTTTTAACACCCGGGTAGTTAACCATGACCCTTGTTTGGCCCACTAAAATGAAGTTGGGAACTTCCTTTTTCATATCCATCTGTATTTCAACGTCGCCTGTTTTCCAGCCTTTGTAATAAGCATGTTCAAATGCTTTGATACTAATAATATCGCCCCATTGGCTAAAAAATTTTTTGACGTTGTCTTTATTCTCCAGGTATTCCAAGGGAAATCTAGTTATTCTTAACGTTTTCCGTAAACTCCCTATTAAATAAGGTTTGATCATTTGTCCCGCACAAGGGAAACCCTCTAATAATTTGCTTCTTGTTTGGTCATTTTTGACTACAATTTGGAATCTTTCTTTTGAGTATAGTGTGAAACCGTATGTGTTTTCTGCCCCTACTGTATCAATCAGAGCTTTCACTAACGTCCGCTCATCTGGGAGCCGCTTGACTTCGATGCCAAGCGTTCTAGTTCTGGGTAAGAATAACGGCATTGTTGGGGGAAGACCTAACTACTGGCTATAGAAGGGGGGGGAGGTAAAGGAGGGCAAAGTCGGGGAACACCCGGTGTCCCTCACAACAAGCGAAGAGATAGCAGAAGGAATGGGTAAAAGAGCCAATAATAAGAAAAAAGGTCTTACCAACGCCGAGGTACTTCTGTAGAAAGTGAGCATGGAGCTCTCTCTTCGGGCCGCAGGAACTGGATCCTCTTTTGGACTGGAAGGCACAGGTTCTTTCTTCTTTGAACTGGAACTGGAGCTCTCTTTTCTTGGCAAATAAGGTCTCTTCAGTGGGAGCCAGGCCCAAGCTGAGATACCAGGCAGAAGCATTCGCAGGTCATCTCTACCTATAGGAGTTGCCAAATGGTGTGCCACCCTTTTTTAATAAATTACTCTGGATTTAGAGAAAGATGTTGAAAGTTTATTTTTCTCTTGGTTAGAGTATAATAAATTTAGTTTAATCCTTTATCCAAGTGTGAGCAAACAAAGTTTGCACCTGAAAGTATCTTCAGGACTGGAGTAAGGTGATACAACACCAGGGCAACTCGTTGCAAACCCAGACTAGTTTCGACCTCAATAAAGGTTGAAACTAGTCTGGGTAGTGGCCCTTCCCTTAATGCATAACATTAGACATATCTGCAAGGAGATGTGTTTTGCATTAAAGGAGATAATGAGACAGGAGTGTTGGTTGCTTGCTACACCTTTGCAACGAGTTGTCCTGGTGTTGTATCACCTTACCCCAGTCCTGAAGATACTTTCAGGTGCAAACTTTGTTTGCTCACACTTAGATAAAGGATTGAACTAAAGTTATTATACTTTCCTAACCTGAGCCAACCTCTCATTCCTTTTGTCATCCATATGACTCCTAATTGCTTTATCTTCTTCACTTGAGGGGTACAGTCTGTTATTACAGTCAAATTGCAATAATATACAAATGATATATGCATGCTGGCACTACATTGGATAAGTTAGAGCAGAGCAATAACAAAGGGTGAACGTAAAGTCTTAAATAACAAAATAATATAGTAAGATAATATAATGATAAAAATAATAATAATAGCCTGAAACAGAAAAAATAGCCAGAACTTTAAAGAAATACCATCTGTGCACTCCTTTTAAAAATCTCTACTGAAGCGGGCTACTACCCTTATCCACTTTCCTAAGGATCTGCTCTCCCCCCCCCCTCCAAGTGTTTATAAGTTTCTTGCTCTTGAAGCTTATCATATTATCATCAAACTGGCAGATCTACTAACATCTGCCTTGAAGAATAGAAGAAATACATCTGCTGCCATAAGGGTGGTGCTAGTTGCAAGTGAGCGTAGCGGTAGTTTTGAGCAGTGATAAAAAAAAATAATGTTTTTAATTAGTTTATAGTGTAGCCTTCATCACCAATTGTCTGCATTCTTTTCAGTTTGGATACAAGTGTCCTTCAGTGGTGTTGTTGAAATTTTTTTGTTGTTTATATTGTGTTTTGCTACTTGTTTGTTGTACTACTTCAGCTTCTAAAGATGGTGTCCATAAACAAATGTACATCAGTTGCATGGAAGGCTTCTGTGCAAAAATCTGGCTTTGAAAAATATGAAAGATCTGTGGACTGTTTGGGTAAACGAGAAGAAGGAAAGTGTTAACTTATGTGAAAAGTGTATGGATAGATCAGAGTGATTAGAAATGGGAGCAAATATTGGGACCATAGTAGAAGAACATTGGTAATAGTTAATGACATTGAAAAGCAAAATGAAACTAGAAGAGTATATTAAACAGCTAAAGGAGAGATTGGCTGATGAGAAGGAGGAAATTAATGTTATAAAGAAAGAAAGAATAATCGGATATCAGTGTATGGCGACTCGATCATTATAGGTGTGACTACTAATAAAGTGCACAAAACTTGCTTTACTGGTGGAACAATAAAGCAAATAACTAATGTGTTGCAGAAAAGGAAATATCAGGCATCAAAATTAGTAGTAGTAATGGGCACAAAGACCTAGTTGGGGAGAAGAAGAATGTTGAAAGAAACTTGAGGAAGTTGTTGCAGCAGGTAAAGAAGAATAGTGTTGTTGGGAAAGTCATAGGCATGTTGCCCAGATATGATAACAGTGAATTGAGAAGAAGAGCAGAGATGATGAATAGTAAGCAGGCTGAGTTGTGTGAGGCAAAAGGGTGGGTTCAATTTGTAAATCTGTGGAGTGAATTTGAAGGGAAGTTCAAATGGTATAAACCTGATGGATTACACTTAAATGGGTTTGGTGTTGGACATTTAGAAAGGATAATGTTTTCTGAGAAGTTAATGGAGCAAATGATCAGAGTCTACCTGTGGAAAAGGATAGACACACACACATCAACAGATTGTACAGCAGGAAGAAGATGGATATGAGGTTGAAGATGTGGTTGAGACAGGTAAGAATGGAAATTGCAATCAGGATCAGGGAAATGGGAGTGGTCACACCGAAGAGAGAGGTGTAGTATATCAGTTAGAATAGAGAATGTTGGTGCTGGTAGGATGGCTTCACACACAGCGATTGTTATGTTTGTACACAAATGCAAGAAGTATTAGAAACAAGAGAGCTTAGTTTGTCGCGGTGATTGAGACTATATGCCTAAATGTAATTGGAATAAGTGAAACTTGATTGTCTGAGGAGGATGTGAGGTTGGGAATAGAATTAGAAGGATGTATAATTTTATGGAAGGATAGAGATGTGAAAAGATTAGGGGGTGGTGTTAATAATCGCAGAGGAATTGTGTCTGCAAAGTGTGGAATTTGATGACGCATGCACAGATTTTGAATCTGTGTGGTGCGAAGTTGAAATAAACAGGTAAGTATATCTGAATAAGATGCTGTGCTGTTATAGGCCAGGGAATGTAGAGAATACTGATTGTGAAATGTATAGCAAATTAGTTGGGCTTGTAAAAAGATGATGATCCTGATGTGACACTTTAATTACAGGAATATAGACTGGAAGGAAGAGATAGTGTATGGGAACAGGGAGAGCGCGTTTGTGAAGTTTCTGAGAGATAAGTATCTTAAGCAGCATATGATTGAAGCAACTAGAGGCTTTAATGTTTTGAATTTGGTGATAACTTCGCAAGATGTAGTTAATGAGATGTTGACACTACTGCCAGTTGGTGAGAGTGATGAAACAAGAAAAGGTCACTGCCAAAAATTTATGCACGTGGAAGTATAAAGCAGGTGATTATAGGAAGCTCTATAGTCAGTTAGCATGAGTACGTTAGGTAGCTGAGTGGAAAAGATGTTGAAAATGCATGGAAACTCATAAGGCAGTATCTGATAAAGTCAGTATGTGACTGCATACCGAGGGTTAAGCGAGTTAATAGAGTGGGAGTGAAATGGATGAACAGTGAAATCAAGCAAGCTGTGCTGGAAAAGAAAATGTTATGGAGGAGGTACAAGACAGTTGTTGGTGATCAGATCCATGAAGAGTAGAAGGTGCAGGCTAGAAAGGTGACGAGCATGGTAAAGGAAGAAAAGGTGCAGTATGAGAGGAGATTGGCTGGTCAGGCCAAAGTTAACTCGAGGGAATTTTTCCGTTACATAACAAGCAAGAGGAAGAATAATTATGGCAGACTAACATTGGTGGATAGTCATGGCAGCAGACTAACAGCTGCAAAGGATATAGTGGAATTACCGAACAAGTACTTTATCAGCGTATATCATACTGGTATAAAATGATAAATGCACGTAAACTTACATGTTTATGTAAGTTTACGTGTATTTATCATTCAGTCTTATGTCACAAGTATCCTTAAAACAGCAAATACTGGTATAAATTATCTGGTACAATATGTAGAAGAGAGGCAAGTATTTGGAGAATTGGAAGTTAAAGAAACAGAGGTGTATCAGATGTTGGTTGGGTTAGATGTGAATAAGGCTGTGGGAATGGATGACATATCACCACTTATGCTTAAGGAATGTGCACCACAGTTGGTTATGCCCTTGACCTGTTATTTAATGAGTCATGCAGTGGGTAGGCATCTTATGGAGTGGAAAGAGGGCAAAATATTACCACTTCACAAGTATTTTTCTAAGACAGAAGTCTCCAACTATAGGCCAGCCTGTATAACTGCAGTTGTGGTCAAGGTGTTGGAGCGATTGATAAGGAATAGAATACAGAATTGGGTTGATGGACATGGCATCTTTTATGAAGGTCAGCATGGATTTGTAAAAGGTAGGTCCTGTTTCAGTAATTTACTTGCATTTTATAATAAGGTGATGAGTGTGTTAGATAAGGGAGAATCATTTACAGTGATAGACTTTGCAAAAGCATTTGATAGATTACCACATGATATGTTGGTGTACAAGAGGATGGGAATTGACAGTATATTGGTTAGATGGATCAGAGATTGTCTCTCTGAATGATACCAGTAGATTGTGTATAATGGGGCAGTGTCTCAAAAAAGAAGGGTGACCAGTGGCATTCTATGGCCCCCCCTGCTGTTTAACTTGTTTGTAAACGATATATTATTATTATTCGTGACACCTCCAAGGAGTCTGAAGACTCATCGCAGGAGGACACCTATTGTGCAACTCTCCGTCTCCACCACTATACCGGACCTCTACTACCAATCATCAACATCAGAGCCATCTACTGGCCACTACCACCACCACAGCTAGTATTTTTTTTATCTGTAAATTGCGTGTTCTGAAGGGCCGATTTGTTTGTATGCGGGATGAAAAATCTGAGTTTCCAGGAGGAAAAAACCCTGCTACCTCTGTATGAGATTGGCTAACTCACCTTCGATATATCTTGTGGACTGACTGGGGATCTTCAGCTATTTGCTGGTGATGCAAAGTTGGAAAGAATTATAAGTAGCACTGCTGATGCTGAATCCCTTCAGGAAGATTTAAACAGACTTTTTACTTGAACTAAAGAGTGAGGTTATAGTTTTCATATCAATAAGTGCAAGGTGTTGCATTTTGGAGTGCAGAAATATAAGGCTATGTACTATATTGATGGTGCCGTGCTGCACGAAGTGGATGAGATTAGAGATTTGGAAGTGATGGTTGACAGTAGACTGAAGTTTAGAGGGCATGCTGCTATGGTTGCAAAGGTTGCACATCGTATTGCTACTATGATAAGAAGTACTCTAACATGCAAGGATAAGGAAGTGGTTGTGCCACTGTATAAGGCACTGGTTAGACCACACTTGGACTATTGTGTTCAGATCTGGTCACCTGGTTTTCAATGTGATGTGGAGACATTGAAGAGAGTCTAGAGCTGAGTGACTAAGACAATATCTGTGGTTTGGAATGCTGTCTATGGAGAGAGGTTGAAGAGATGTTGATTGCAGAGTTTGGTGGATAGGAGAAAGAGAGGTGATACGATAGAGACATTTTTAAGGAGAGGATTTTATCAGATTAATCCAGAGGGGATTATAAAAAGAGTAGAAGGTGAGAGAGGAAGAACCAGAAGTCATTCCTGGAAGTTATGTAAAAGTGTGGTGAAGAAGGATATGATAGTAGATACAGTAGATTTTTTACATGGAGAACTGTCAGTGAATGGAATGCATTACCAGAATGTGTTGCAAGGAGTGTTAAGGACTTTAAGATTCTATATATATTAAATATGTTGTCAGCTGAATGAACCTCCCACGATGAGTCTGTCAACTCCATGGAGGGTGTAATAATAATAACTATCATCAGTCAGGTCTAGTTGATTATGCACTAGGTTATCTTATACAGAATCAAATGACAAAGAACTACTGTGCTTCACAAAACAAATACAAACTTAATAGTTTTTTCTTAGAATCAGCAGCACATTTAAAAAACCACCCTTATCTAAATAAACACAATTCTAAACTTCCAAAGATTTAGGAAACTTGACTTCTTTGTCCCCCCCCCCCCCACACACACACCTAAAAGCTAAGATTAGCCAACATGCACCCATAAAGGGGACCTCTCATAGAACTTGAGGCTTCCAGTCTAACTTTTTCTACCTATTGTTTTGCATGTTTTAGTGTGTACTTTTGCATTTGCAATTTTAAGATTGTATCCCTCATGATGCCATGACAGAAACAAAACACAATTCAATTAAACTTGGGTTTCATTATTTCTCTGTGCTGTATTCATTCCAGTAAACCAGTAGTTCCCAATATTTTTTTTTGCTCCATGCACCCTTTTTACCATATGTCTGAATATCATTCCTACCCCTCCCCCCCCCCTTTTTTTTTTTTAAGATTGTCTGACTAAAAGTTGTGTTCAAATAAGATGGACACAATATTGAAAAAAAATCTGTTATTAATTTTTTATATTATTGCATATATATTTACTGGAATTATTTTTATAGTGAAGTTTTACAAATTTAGTACCAATAGAAAATGTTGATAGATTTTAAAACTTGATTAAAAGTAGTTTTCTTATATTCATAACTAATTAATGGACTAAACTAAAGCATACTTCAATAAACAAAAAGTTCAAAAGAATGCTAGCATATTGCAATTCATTTTATTCAGACAGAGGTTACGGTTAATGAGAAACCTGTGATTGTTTATCCTTCACCATTTCTTGGATACGAGGAGGAGGAGTGCTTGAAAGGGCACAACACAGGTCATTTTCAACCTCCAACTTACATGGTTTCATTTTCATTTGCTACAAGGTTGAAAAGCCTAGATACACAATGATACATGAACACAAATGGAAGCAATACGAATAGCTCTTTCTGCCAGAAGGAGCTATTCATACATTGCATACATTCATACTTTATCCTTGCATTTCTTTTGGATGAATCGCACATCAATGGCCAAAATTCTGTGATTAATTTTCTAATTGAACATATCTCTTGCTCCTGAAATTCAGTTCCAGAAATTCATCTTGACAATCTTCAGGAACTTTTTTCCACTAAGCTTAAATGGATTTCGCACTAAATCCAACTCCTCATCACTTAAGTTCAGGAAAATATTGGCTGAATTCATTTTCCAGTGATGTCAAATGCTACAAAATGTCATTTTTCATAAATTCTGGAAGTACCTTGTCTTTGCCACCAGCAACAAGAACTGTAACAGCTTTTCAAACATTGCAACATTTTCTATCTTGACATTTCTCTTCCAATTTTGCAACTTACTTATGAAAGTGTTCAGGGAATAAATGAATAATATGATGGTTGTATTCCTTCCTTGAATCTGAAGATTCAGTTTATTCAGCTACTCAAAAATGTTAACCAAATAGGTAAGGCACATGAACTATTCCTCATCGCAAAACCAGGCAAAAAATTTCATTTTAACCTGAACTTCGAAAAATAATTTTACTTCATCTCTAATTTCAGATACTCAATGAATTACATTTCCTCTACATGTTGATTGGATTTTAACGGTATAGATGTGAACACGGATTGATATGAAAATAACTATTTCTTGAGTAATTGCTAATATTTCGCTGGTATTCTATCCAGCATCTTTAGAGCACACAAACAAAGTTTGTTATAGTAGTAAGACAACTACAATCCAGTGTAACAGTGGGACTGGTATGAGCAATTGTAGTGTGCAACACAAAGACTAAAGTCCTAATTAGGTGCTGTCTAAGTTGGAAAAAAAGAGAGAGAGAAAGCAGGTATTAATTTGGTCTTAGGATGACCGTCTCCCAAATCTTTGGTAGATTTATACAGCCATATTTCTTGAGGTTTGGAGTATGTTTCAATGCTTCTGTTGATTCCAGGAACAACCTCTCTGACTTGCAAAAGCTTCTATGCAGCACCATTGTTTTTTTCCAATCGATCCTCTGTTTGGGTTTATCCAAAGCTAGACCTGACTTGCCATAGCGAAAGTGCTGGATATATTTCTTGTGTTCACTGAGGCGGATGTCCACAGTTCTTCCTGTCTGTCCATAGTAGGCTTGCTGACATGAACAGGGCACTTCATAGACTCCTTGGATGTGATAAAGGAGAGAATCTGTCCTTAGGAGAATGGATGAGAGTTGCCAATTTCACATAAGGTTTAAATACAGTCTGTAGTTGGTGTTGGAATGTACCATTAACTGAAACCCTTAATTTACTAAATTCGCAATTTCCCCCTTATATTTCAACTATTTAAATTCACAGTACAGGCAGGTTATTTTACATGGAAAGGTAAAATATACAAACAATTAGATGGGATAGCTATGGGATCGCCCCTTTCTCCCCCCTTAGCCAACTTCTACATAGAACATCTGGAAAAACTAGCTATCAATACAGCCACTCTCAAACCTAGTCTTTGGCTATGCTATGTTGATGATGTGTTTGCTATTTGGACACATATCCCAGACATGTTGAATACATTTTTAGTGCATTTAAATAGCCTACACCCAAACAAATCCACTTTACAATGGAACTAGAAGCCAATGACTGTCTGCCTTTCCTGGACACACTAATCACACGTCTTCCAGAAGGTTCCTTATCATTCTCAGTATATGGAAAACCCACACATACAGGGTGATATTTACATAAACAATCGCACCATCACCTTTCTCAACAATATGGTATTCTAAAAACTAACCAACAGAGCTAGAGCAGTTTGTTCCAGTGACATTGCTCTCACTGCTGAACTTTCTCACCTACGTCACATCTTCCTGACCAATGGCTATAATTCCCATAAGATAGATAAAATACTAAATGATCCCCAGAATTCCCCCCCCCCCCCCACTGTCTATCACAGAAGACTACAACAAAACTGTGACCATCCAATAGATTAAAGGCAATCTGAAAAGATGTCTATATTGCTTAACAAACAACAACTATGCACCATATTTAAACCTTATGTGAAATTGGCAACTCTCATCCGTTCACTTAAGGACAGATTCCCTCTTTTATCAGATCCAGGAGTCTATGAAGTGCCCTGTTCATGTCATCGAGCCGACTATGGACAGACAAGAAGAACTGTGGACATCTGCCTCAGTGAACACAAAAAATATATCAGTCACTTTTGCTATGGCAAGTCAGGTCTAGCAGATCATGCTTTGGATAAATCCAAACAGAGGATTAATTGGAAAAAAACAAAAGTTTTGCAAGTCAGAGAGGTTGTTCCTGGAATCAACAGAAGCCTTGAATCAAACTCCAAACCTCAAGAAATATGGCTGTATAAATCTACCAAAGATTTGGGAGACGGTCATCCTAAGACCAAATTAATACCTGCTTTCTCTCTCTCTTTTTTTTTTTTCAACTTAGATGGCACCTAATTAAGACTTTAGTCTTTGTGTTGCATGCTACAATTGCTCATACTTGTCCCACTGTTACACTGGATTGTAGTTGTCTTGCTATTGTAACAAACTTTGTTTTCTCTGAAGATGCTGGATAGAATACCAGCAAAATATTGGCAATTAAGTCAATAAACAGTTATTTACTTATCAATCTGTGTTCGCATCTATACTGTTAAAATCCAATTAACAAATCCAGAGTTTGTCCCCAACATAGTTGGTGCTCATTCCATACAGCACCCATGGACATAATCCCAGAAAAGATTATCTGAGGCCTTGGTTTTAAGAGAAGAACAAAAGAGAAACTCCTCTTGAAATAAACCTGAGTGAGCATATCTTGCAAACACCAGTATCTCGGAACACGATGCCACATGAATCGATTCATCATGTTGAATTGCAAATAAGCCAAATATTACAGACTTGATCTCCTGCACAATTTGATCTTTGATATCGTTGGCCATCTTGCTAATCCTCCTTTGATCAGTATTGATTGATAGTGAAATAGAATTTCACTATCAATAAAATTTGCTACAAATAACACATTGAGGCCTTTCTTCTCTATTTATTTATTTATTTATTCTTAATGCAAAAGGAATACAAAATAGCTATAGGTCAATATCCAGTTTGGAAAGCCAATCCAAGTTCTCATCCATCTCCTTGTGGTTATCTTGTAGGTCACTACCGTGAAATTGGCGCCTTGGTCAGTCGCTCACAATATGAGTAATCTTCTGAGCCATGGGAGAACAGTCACAATAAGGTTAGTTTAACAGCCTCCTTTCACGTAGTAGGTAGCTACATGTACCCTGCTAGTTCTGATCCTGTTGATAGATGACCAAATCTTCCTAGGAAGAGCAAAACTAGGCTGCGGAGCACAGGGATCTTCTACCAGGAAGCTGTTTGTTGGAGGATTGTTAGACCAGTATTCTCTCCACATGATGGGTGTTGATGGCTGGGCAGCTAAAGAGATCCATGGACTAGAAAGGCTTTCTAGATTTTAGGCAAAGACTAGGTGGATTTATTAGAGAGTGGTGCAGGGGCAGGAGTGGGTTGCTCATTGCTTTATTAAATTCTTTAATCGAGACTTGTCTTCTCTGTGTGTTTGGTGGAGCAATGTTAGATAGGACAGGCAGCTAGGAGAGAGCGGTGCTTCTCACTGTCCCACTAATTGTATGCATGGTAGAGTTAGCTGGGTTTCTATAATGTTAGTGAGCGCACTTCTTTCCCAGACAGGGGCATGATATTCTGCTGCAGAGAATGTGAGGGCTAGTGCAGATGACCTTAGGACTTCTGCACCACAACCCTAGGTTGTTCCAGCAACCTTGAATTGATGTTGTTTCTCATTATAATTTTTTTGGACAGGTCGATGATGTGCCTTTTATAGGTTAGGCTTCTGTCCAGGCTTACTCCAAGGTATTTCGGGTGAGGCTCGTGTTCTACCATTTTTTGACTAGAAAGAAAGGTTGAGGTGTCGATTCACCTCTGCATTGTTCAGGTGAAATACTGTGGACACAGTTTTTGTTGGATTTGGCTTAAAAGGTAGATTGATGTAGGATCGCTAGGTCATCAGTATATATATATACTTTCTTGAGCTGGTATCTGGTAAGTCGTACACGTATATGTTAAAGAGTAAAGGGGCTAACACAGAGCCCTATGGGAGATCGTTGTGAAGGAATCTGGGCCTGCTCTTTTTTCCACCAATACGGACCCGGATCTTTCTATTGGAGAGAATGGATTCAAAAAGCTGGAAAGTTTTTTTGCACCTTAAAATATTTCCTAGCTTTAGGAAGAGGCCCTGATCCAGACTGTGTCATAAGCTGATGTTAGGTCAATGAAAGTGGCTCCGGATTTAACTTTCTTCTGGAAGCCTACTTTAATCTGTGTTGTCAGTGCCAGGATCTGGTCACAGCAACTTCTTTGCGGCCTGAAGCCAGCTTGTTCAATCGGGAGTGCTCTTTCAATGAGTGGTGAAATTCTTTTAAGGAGAATTCTTTCAAGGAGCTTAAAGGTGGAGAAAAGCAAGGAGATAGGCCGTAGATTTTTGACATCATTTAGATCTCTTCCTGGTTTAGGCATGGCAATTATTTTGGCTCCCCCCCCCCCCAGATTTGGTAGTTTTCCAGTCACAATTTTTGAGAAAAGGGAGGCCAGCCATGTTTGGCCTTGTTGACCAAGATGTTTTAGAAACTCAGGGAGGATACCACTAACTGTACCTCTTCCCGAGATACTGGGTGTACAGGAAGTACAAGAAGCTCGGGGGTCTGTCTTCAGGATTTGTCTGATGGAAGATTGCTCAGTAATTTTCCTGATAGAGCTAGGGTGTATCTTGAAGGTTTTCAATAAACGATTCGCATTTGATCAGGAGTTATCTCTGCTGTTTTGGGTGTTGTTGGTTCTGCCCCACCTAATTTTCTCAGAAGTGACCAGCTTTTCTGGCTAGATGTGGTGAATTTGAGTTCATGGATGGTTGAGATCCATCTTTTCTTTCTGTTTTTATCCAGCGTTGCTATGAGCTCCTTAGCAACAGTTGAGTCTTCAGTCTCTTCATATTTTGTTAAAGTTCCTCAGTTTCTCTACTCCAGCATGGGATGTATTGTTTTCTGTAGCCTCTAGGAATAGAGGCTTTGGCTGCAGTTTTGATTAGTTTAACAAATCTTGGATTGCAGTTAGGGGTGGGTGGAATTGCTCTAATGGTTGATCGATTTGTTTCTCAAATGCATTCCAGTTTGACCTGCGAAGGTTCCATCTAGCGATTGGTGTTCCGCTGATGACTGGGATTGATGTGCCTGTCTCTATTAGTTTAGGACAATGATGACTATTAGAGAGTCTGTTGAGGATGGTTCTAGTTTTTGGCAGAGGGTGGTCTTCAGAGTCTTTAGAGACTATTGCACAGATTTGGGTGAAGGTTCTGTTCCATCTGGCTGAGTGGAGAGTGCCTTCCTGCTTGGCATCGTTAATCAAATACAGTTATATGTATCCATTCAGTTAACTAGATTATTACCATCCTGGTTGTTAGAGGAATAGTCCCACATGGCGTGATGAGAGTTGAAGTCACCAACATAGTTAGCAGGGTGAGGTGGTGGCCGATCCATATGATCAGGACATGATTGCGATGGTGGTATTTACAATTTCTACAAACTACCATCAATCACATAACCACCATCAGGTGGGTTATGTGTGCCACCATCAGGTACACATAACCCAATGTGTACCTGATGCAGAATACTCCATAAGTATTAAAGTCCTTGAGGCTAGGCTGGATGTAGGTTGCCAGGTCATGCTTGGAATGTCAGTTATAAGACACGAGAATCAGGTCTGGGATCTTTAGTCCATTGAGGGTTGTGTCAGGCACATAGGTTTCTGGAGAGCCAGGATGTCAATTGCTTTGTCTTTGGCTATTTTGCCAATGGCTTTGGAATTAGATAATCCTTATATGTTTAAGGAACATATCTTGAGAGAGTGTTGTTTAGGGGACTGTAACTTATTTTTCGGAGCTTGCCCTCCACCCAAACAAGCAACGCAATCCTTGTTATTCCGGGTGACAATGGAGCAGCCGTCATGGAGCTTTTTAAGTTTTGTATTTATCATAGTTGCTGCAAGTGGTCCAGGAGGCTTAGTACCTTTGGACGTCTTGTTTGAGACATTAGCTTCATGTTACTTGTGATTCATCTCTGAGGCTTCTTTTGTCTAAAGCACCAAACAAAAGAAGCTAATAGATGTGAATCCATATTGAATATATGAATCATCGTATCTTCTTTTTTTTTAACACTCATGATGGGAAAAAAATAATGTACACGTAAAAAAAATGTACATGTGCATACTGCTATATGCATCTCGGAATACTGCAAGTGAAAGGCAGAGCAATGATAATCTTAATGTTATCCTTACACTTTGACACGTTGCCATTGCTATGCCAACTTTGCTTTATCAGTTTGCAACGAATAGAGACCAGTGAAAAGGCATAATTGCACTTGACGGGGCTTATTCGGCCTTGTTTTAGTTCATTTTGAAGGTAGTATGTGTATGTGTGTATAACACATCAGATTTTCTAAATATGTTGAATATATTCCGCTGTGAGCATGGATGTGTGTGATTGTCTATGGAAATACTAGTGGTCGTGGTAGGCAGTAGATGGCTTTGGTGTAGTTGCAGTTAGTTGTAGTTGGTGAAAAATTGTAGAGTAGGTACTATTCTTCAATGAGTCTTTGGACTCCCTGGAGATGTTAGGTAATAATAATAATATTTTGGTTCATAATAAATGCTCCCAAAAATACATAAAGAAAATGTGCCATTACTTCCCCATAGTGAATGGCATTGATTCCCCCACTTACAAACTAGCCAAGCATTTAACCAAAGTGCTCTCACACTATACTGGCAACACACCATCACATGTAAAAAACTCAGCCCACTTCAAAGCCAGTATAGAAAACGTCTCCTCCTTATTCACGAATGTCCCGGATTCATTCCTCTCCTTCCTAACACACTTGAACAACCAACACCCTAGAATCAAGTTCACCCTGGAAAAAGAGAAAAACAATAACTTCCCCTTCCTGGACACACTAGTCACCTGCCAACCTGATGGAACCTTGGTTTTCTCAGTTTATAGAAACCCACCTATACAGGCAGATACATTCACCAACAATCCCATCACCCCCCCCCCCTTACAACAATATGGAGTTATTAAGACACTATTCAATAGGGCAAAAATAATCTATTCAAATGATCAAGCCCTAACCACCGAACTAAATCACATCCGTGACACTTTCTCAGCCAACGGCTACCCCCCCCCCCCCAAAAAAAAAGAATCTAAAAAATACTTAAACCAGTTATCCACAACCCCCCCCCCCTTCACAAAAAATATTACTTACTCTAAATCCATCATCATTCCCTACATCCGACGCACCTCGGAAAAAATCAACAAAATTAAAAAAAAAAAAACATGACTTGACCACTTGTTACAGACCATTTGGAAAATTGGCATCCCTTATCCGCTCCACTAAAGACCAACCACTTCCCCTAGACCTACCTTGTGTATACTAGGTCTCCCTTGCAACTGTAAATTATCCTACTTTGGCCAAACAGGCAGGAGAGCAAATATCAGAATTTCAGAACATAAGGATTACATCCGATTTCATCAGTACAGCCACTCTGGGATTGCAGACCACGCTCTGGATACTCGCCACAGAATAAGATGGAAGAAAGCCACAGTAATACACTGCAGAAATATCAAATATGAAAGACTATTCATGAAATCAGCTTCAGCCCTTAGGAACATGCCAAACCTCAACAAATTTGGATGCATGAGACTGCCCCAAATTTGGGAAACATTTATCAGAAGAACTTCAGCCAAAAGGCCAAGAACTACCAATATAGCCTGCCAGGGGGCACCATCAGGACTTTAGGAAAACGGTAGCTTCCTAGCTTCTGTTCTCATTTGCTGTTATGTAGTACTTGCATGCACTTGTCTTTGTATTAAGTTCCCAAGAAGATGGCAACATGATGTTTGCCGAAATATCGGAAAGTATATATTAAAATTTATTCAATTTATATTTCTAGTTTACGCTGTCAATTCCTTAATTATTAGTTATCATGTTTAACCAGCATATAAGCCTCTCTACAAGAAAAAAAGGAATAATAAATGTTTGCCAATCTTTTTAAATATAGCGAATATTTGTGCAGTTCCTGGGGTGTAAAAATTGTACCATTAAAGAGTCTTAAAAACAATGAGAATCATATTCAGTTTCACAGATAAATAAATATGTATTTAAATAAAATTTATGTATAGGTTACAACCTAAAAATTTTTTACAGATTTCCTTTTAAGCATCCTGATATCTTAAATTTATTTATTCAAGCTATAGTTAATTTTGTTTAATGACTTCAATAACTCATCATCATCAAATTCCTGGCATGTACCCTCAAGGGGTGTACAGGATATGATAGTACTACATGAAAAATTTACATCATTACTAACTTCCTATCTACAATTTTCCTCCAAATCAGTCTATTACATGTCAAGACTCCAATATTATCATTATCAGATCTTATATTTCTATCATCTAAGGCACTTTGTACTGTATCAATCCACCTATATCTTGGTCTTCCTCTGGCTCGTTTTCCTGCCAACCTGGCAGAGAACACTTGTTTCGCTAATCTTTCCTCGCCCATTCTGTTTAAGTGACCATACCACCTGAGATTAGATCTGCTAAAGCATTCCTGAATGCTGACAATGTCAAGTTCTTTCCTAATATCCTCATTTTTAATATGATATTGCCATTGATGCCATCTGTTCACGCCTCTAATCTTTCTCAGGACTCTCATATCTGCGGTCTCTAGTCTTTGGTCAAGTGTTTTACTTCTGACCCAGCTCTCAGATACATAAGTTAAAACTGGTTTGAACATTGTCTTGTATACAACTAATTTAGTGTTCCAATTAATTTCTTTCTTATTCCATATGAATTTATTCAATTGACTTCCTACAATACCAGCTTTGTTGAATCTGTTGTCTATTTCCATATTTAATTTACCATCTTCAGTAAAAATCGTGTCTAAGTAGCTGAAATGTTTTACTTGTTCCACAGGTTCCCCGTTCACAACACAGTTGACATTATTATTATTATTATTAAACAAGACCTCATGGAGTCAAAGACTCATCTAAGAGGTCCTTTTATCTCACACACATCTCATCATACTGGGTCTTAAACACATTCAAACTCCTTGCAGACACCACACTCTCAGGCAAGGCATTCCAATCATTCACAACTCTGCACGAAAAAAACTTACCTCTCACTCCCCTACTCACACCCTCTTTATACAGTTTCCAGGGATGACCTCTGGTTCTCCCCTGATCTCCCACTATTTTCTGTAGAACTTCTCCACCATTGATCCTATAACAACCCCTTACCAACTTGTTGGTCTCTATCATATCTCCCCTCTTCCTTCTCTCCACTAGAATCTGCAAATTACATCTTTTCAATCTTTCCTCATACTCGACATTCCAGAGGTCAGAAACTACCTTAGTCAGTCACCTTTGGACCCTTTCCAACATCTCTTCATCCTTCTGAAAACCAGGTGACCAAATCTGGGCACAATAGTCCATGTGTGGCCTAATCAAAGCCTTATACAATGGAACAAGAATCTCCCTACTTCTACACGTCAGTGTCCTCCTCATCATTCCCAGAAGTCTTTGTGTTGCCTTCACAATTTTGGCGATGTGTCCCCTAAATTTTAGATCCTTATCCACTATCACTCCCAGATCTCTTATTTCCTCTACTTCCAACAATATATTCTCACCAAGCATAAATTCTGCATCCCATCTTTGTTTTCCAAATTTTAAAACCTTACATTTTGCAACATTGAACTCACATCCCCATTTGCTTGCCCAATCACTCAATTTATTCAAGTCTTCTTGCAAGGCCACAACATCTTCACTATTCTTTATGGTTCGTCCCAACTTTGCATCATCTGCAAACAACTGAATATCCCCATCCAAATCTTCGCCAATATCATTAATATACAAGTTAAATAGTAATGGCCCTAAAACAGATCCCCCAGGCACTCCACTAGTGACTCTCCTTTTCCTAGATATTGCACCCCCATACACAACTTGTTGATACCTATCAGATAGCCAGTCTCCAATCCAATGCACTAATCTAATATCCAACCCCATCTGCTCTAGTTTGACTGTCAACTTATCATGAGGTACTCTATCAAAAGCTTTTGCAAAATCCAAATATATTACTGTGTATCCTTCTCCTCTGTCCAAGGACGCAGTCACTTTATTGTAATAAGTAAGTAGATTACTAAAACACGACCTCCCTTTAGCAAATCCATGCTGTCCATCAAAGATTATACCATTGTTGTCAACCCAACTCTGGATCCTAGTTCTCACAAGCTTCTCCAACAACTTAACCACAACACCTGACACACAGATAGGGCTATAGTTTGATGCTTGAGTTCGATCACCTCCTTTATGAAGTGGCACAATCTTGCCCTCCTTCCACTCTTTAGGGACTTCACCAAGTGCAAGACTCGTATTAAAAAAATATGTCAAGGCAGGTGTCAACTCTCTGGCACATTCCTTCAGAATACACGGTGATATATTATCAAGTCCCACAGCCTTATTTACATCTAGTTTACTCAACTCCCCAAACACCTCTTGCTCACTTACAGTCAGTCTCTCCTCCCCATCATCAACTGCTCTTAATCTCTCCATGAAGTCACATTCACAAGATTGAAAGATCTTTATGAACTGCTCATTAAATATCTCCACCACACATTCTGCAACAGCTGTCTTTATACCATTTCCTCCAATCAGTGTCATCCTTCCATAATCATTCTTTCTTTTGCTGGCTACATATTGAAAGAACTCCCTAGGATTCTTTTTAGCTTCATTAGCTAACTGCTGTTCATACCTCTCTTTAGCTACTCTCACCAACCAAGTCACTCTCCTTGCCTGGTCTTTGTAGAACTCATGAAATTGGTTACTTCCACTTCTCTTATGCTGCCTCCACAATGCCCTTTTTCTCTGTATTGCATGCTTAATCTCTTTATTCATCCATCTCACACCTAACCTATTTAACCTTCTCACCCGTGGTATACATTTAGACATGGCATCCACTAAATATTTTTTGAAAATCCCCCAAGCTGCATTGATCTCTTTTCCATCTAACTCCTCATTCCATGCTACACCTGCAAGCTGTCTCCTGAGCTCTTCATAATCATCCCCCTTGTAGTTCCACATATACCCTTTTTTCACAGGGGTCCTTGCACTGCTGGCAACCACCCAAGTAATCACCTCATGGTCACTTTCACCAATTGGTGGATGATTTGATACTTCATTGATAATTACATCCTCCGATGAGATGACCAAATCCAAGACCCTTAATCCTCTTGTGCCCTCTGTTACATACTGTCTGAGGTAGTTATCCCTCAAAAACTCAAGAAATTCATTTTCTTTACTTCCAGTTGCTATCTCTTCATTCCAGTCTATATTGCCATAATTAAAATCACCCATAATGATCACCCTTTTCTTATTTGCTTGGCTTATTTGACTATACATTTCACTATCACCACCATCCAATCCACATTACCAGGTCTATAACAACATCCCACCAAGTATTTGATTCTATTCACCTCTATCTCACACCATACTGCCTCAAAACCGCTGGCCCCATTTCCCTCTTGCATCTCTACCTTGTATGGACATAACTCTTTCTCTATCATCAATAGCACTCCCCCTCCTTTTTTACCCCTTCTATCCTCACGAAACACATCATACCTTTCCATCTCTATTCCTGTCAGGATGTCATCCTCATCTAACCATGTCTCACTTATTCCGACAATCTCTGGGTGCACAGACGCAATTAGTGCAACCATTTCATCCGCCTTGTTTCTTATACTTCCAGCATAGGTATACAAACACAACTTATTTCTGGATCTACAGCTAGTTCCACTGATAGCACTCACTCGATGTGATCTCTCCATGCTGGACTGGGGCCATTTCCCTTTCTGCTTCTTCATTTTAGAACCCTTTGCAATTCCATCTGTTTCCTTTTGATCCCTGATCATCCCATTACTTTCCTGCCTACACATTCTCTCACCTCCTCTTGGGGCATCCACCTTTCTCACGCTGTGTATCCCTGTCCACCCTGAGCCTCGCCGTTTCCCTGCTCCTCTTGCACACCCATTCTCTCATTTTCTATACTCATACCACTCACTTCCACATTCATTTCCACTCCTTCAATCTCTCCTGTCTTACTCTCCTGCTCTTCCACATCACTCCCCTCTCGATCTGATTCATTCTCTCTATTCACTTCTCTACCTTCCAGCAGCAGTCTCTCCAAGCGACTCACATCATAACCACTCAAATGCAGTCCATCGCTCCCATACAGCTCACTTCGTCCCTCAAGCTCATTCCACACATTAACAAACTGTAGTCCCATCTCCTCACACATTTCAGCCAGAATATCATTCATAATCCTTGCTCTCTGCCTCATTTCACCACAATCATACCTAGGCAACACACTGACCACCCTTCCTGTCACACTATTCTCCTTTATCTTTCCAAGCAGTCTCCTGACATTCATTTTGACATGCTCTTTGTTCTCTCTCAAATCATTCGTACCAATTAATACAATTAACTCTTTTGCTCGTTCCCGCCTCATATTCAATGCCTCAGTCACTCTACTCATTTTACCGCCTGGAAAACATACCTTGTGCATTTTATCCTCTAGCACACCTTTAATAATGGAGTCGCCATACAACGCCACTCGCTCATCTTTTGTTATCTCTTTCATGCCATCATGATTTATTTTAATAGTTTTGACCTGAATTGTCTTAATTTCATTCCGCATCCATTTCATTTCTTGCTTCATCCAATCCAATTCACCTTCTGAACCTCGCGACACATTCACTCTATCATTAAATCTTTCTAACTCTCGACCCCCTCTTCTCACTTTCCCTCTCATTCATCCTTCTTTGTTTCCGTACTTTCTGTCCAACATACGTCCAACTTTCACTATCATTCTTCTCACTCTCACATATCTTTCTTTGTTTCCGTACTTTCGGACTAACATGCGTCCAACTTTCGCTATCATTCTTCTCACTTTTACTGTCATTCATCTTTCTTTGGTTCAGTACTTTCGTTCCAACATGCGTCCAACTTTCGCCATCAGTCATTCTTTTTTCGCTATCATTCATTCTTTCGATTTTTTTTACTTGCGATTACTGCACCACGCCATTTCTACTTTCATTCGTTCTCTCAATTTCGTTTCTTTCCGCCTCACTTTCGTCCCTTTTAACATCCGTTACGGTTGTCAAATCGCTCTTTTTCTTTTTTCCTGATTTTTTAACATTTTTTCGCCTGTCTTGCCCGCCATCCTTCTCTTTCAAACGTGCACTCGCGACACTATCGGTACTAGCACTTTCTGTCATCAACTTCATATTCGCATTCATCAATTCCTCGTTCAGGTCACATTTCGCACACACCCTTCTTCCATCCGCACTAAACATCCACAAATCATTTATGTAGTCGAAGGAATACATATAACAGAGCTCACACTTAACGAACCGACTGAAATCCAAATTAAAATCATGGAATGACAATGCTGCCGCCATTTTTTTTTTTTTTTTTTCCTCTGCAGGTTACTAGGTCTAATATTAACGTTTTCGTATTTAGTTTAAGCAAGAAAAAAAAAACCCACACTAATAATATTGGTAGCGTACAACGTTTACAGCCGCTCTTACTTAAACAATTACGCATATATACTTAATTATTCCTAGTAAAACTTATCTGAATTAGGAGCTCTTCAAAACACGTTCGTAGCGCTTGACCCACTAGCAGACATTTTCAACAGTTTTACCTATTTTCATTGTCTTTGTCTTTTTAATGCTGACTTTCATACAATATCTATTACAATAGTTATTCAATTTAGTCAGGGAATTTTGCAAACATGTAGCAGATTTGTTCAGAAGTATAACGTCGTCCGCATAAAGCAACGAGCTGACATTAACATCTCCAATTCTGATATCATGTTTAATACCACTTTCCTTCATAATGTGATCCATGTAGATAATGAATAACAGAGGGGATAATGTATATCCTTGTCTCACACCATATTTAACATCAAACCATCTTCCTGTACATCCTTCAATTCTGACTGCCGACTTACAACTCTAATACAGACTAAGTATTGCTTGATATAATGCCCCATTGACACCATATAACTGTAGCGTATTGAATAGCTTCTCTCTTGGCACCTTGTTATATGCCTTTCCCAGATCGACAAAACTTAAATACAGGTCTTTGTTATATTCCCATGCTTTTTCGACTATTTGTCGTAAAGTGAAGATGTGATCCTGACAGCCTCTATTTGGCCTGAATCCAGCTTGTTCTTCACCAAGCTTTTCTTCCACAATTCTTCTCAACCGTTTTTCAAGTATACTTGCATAGATCTTGCCATGAACACTCAGTAGGGAAATACTTCTGTAATTCTCACATTCAGTTTTATTTACTTTTTATATATGGGTACTTTAAGAGCTCTACTCCAATCATCGGGAATTCGTCCCTCTTCCAGGCTTTCTGAACTATGCAGTGCAGCCACTGTAAGACTTTTATACCACCATTCTTCAGCATTTCTGGTCAAATATCATCTACTCCTGCTGCCTTTCCACATTTCAAGCCTTTGATGGCTTTTTCTACTTCAAGTATGGATATCTATTCATGAGTGTATGCCTGTTGAGTGTTTTTTTTTACCACTGTGCTATCATCGCTTGTTTCATTTAGCAATTTCTCGAAGTAATTACTACATACTTCAAGGATATCTTTTTTCTCCCGTTTTCATGTCACCTTTATCATCTCTAACTCCTTTTACAGTACTTTCCTCCTTTCTAAGCTTCTTCAACAACCTCCAGAATATCTTACCACATTCTTGATATTTATTTTCTATATCCTCCCATGACTTTTGTTTAGCTAGTTTTACACAGTGTTTAGCTTTCTTACATTTGTCTCTGTATTCTGTAAGAGCACAAGCCGACTTATTTGCCAGGAACTTTTGATATGCTTTCTTCTTTTCCTTCACTGCCTCTTTAACTTCCTGTGTCCACCATGGAGTTCTCATTTTCTATCCTTGCAGACAACCTCACCACATGCCTCTCTGGCTGAATCAATCAAGGTTTTCTTCAAGATTTGCCGCTGACTCTCTAAAGTTTGGTTCCTGTTCTCAAACTCTTTCATTTTTTCTTCAATAATCTTCGTGTATTTTAGTCTACAGTTCACATCTGAGAGCTGCTCAACTTTTATTTGCTTTAAAACTTTCTTACATGTTATTCTTTTCAATATGAAATTCAATTTTATCCTGTTCAAGACTAAATAGTGATCACTTCCAATTTCAAATATCCTCTGTACATTCTCGTGTCCTGTACCAGGGAGAAAAATTAATTAATGGCTATAGTTATTGAAGAAAACTTTAAAGAAGAAATGTTTTCTTTTAAGAAAACTTTTTTTATTTGTAAAGTATACAGTATTTAAAATTTGTGCTTAACACATAATCCATCTTCACTATTTCAGGGGAGGGGGAATTGGGACCAATTCCCCCTTCCCTGAAACTCTGACCCCCCCCCCCAGTTGGGAAACCCTGCATTAAACCTAATTTTGAGTCTCCCGCCTCAGTTCAGTCTTTATGTCTACCATTTCTTTTCTGAACAACTCTGTTTTCCTCTCCACGCATCCTGATTTAACTGAACATCCACTCACAACTGAGGTCATCTATCGAAATATCCTTTCTCACCCACCCACACAACACACACACACATTGTCTGAGGCAAAGTGCACCTCTTTCACATTCTCTTTACCCTCAAACATGCTACTTGTATCTGAATATTGGCATTTACCTGTTTCCATCTCATCACTTCTACTGCTGCTAAAGCCAGAGACAGCAACACAATTCATCTATCAATTTCCAGCCTTCCCTGCATAAATACATCACATCGGTATCTTCCTCGCTCTCGAAAAAATTATGCATCCTTTTCTGCTCAAGTGCTATTTTACACCCACCCTGCTACTAATCCTATACAAATCCCAAATTCTCTGGAAAAGTCTTCTATATAATGTGTTTCCCAACAGTTACTACCTCCACCTCTTCAAGAATAATATAAATGGAATTTTTACCCGCATTCCGTATATGGCATGGATGTGCTCTAGTTTCTTGTACCGCTTGCATGTGGGTTGGTACTGCCAGAATGATATTGTTTAAGTTAGTACATTTAACACAGTTTTCATTCAAAGGGAATTTTTTCAGAAATCTAGCCAATAAAGGCAGCCCCTGTTAAAAGGGATTTTGTTTGTGAATTTCTCCATAGATTGCCTATAAGTATTGTTCTGGAAAAAACACAGAAGAATCTGTCCAAATAAGAATACTGCTGGAAGTCTCTCCTTAGAATTACTTCCAAAGCTTTGCCCCAACAATTACCTCAAGAGAGAAAAGAGAGAATCAGATAATGTTTGAATTGATTTAGTGGTACTTTAACTGGTAGATCAATTTTATCACCTGGAGTGACCAGTTCCACACTATTGGATGCCTGAAGTGGCTTGAAAGTTCTAAGTTGGATTGCTAGTATAGAATTTCCAGAGCAGGTAAAAATTAATAAAAAATACCAAACAAATATAGAAATTAATAAAAATGAAAATAATTTCTCACTCTACAGCTCTCATATCTTATAGGTTTGCAACTTTTCATGACTGGGAGTCATAAAAAAAAAAGTGAACCTATACAAGGATCAAGCAAATATGTATAGAATATTATGGTCTTAACTTTTCATAAATAATAACATTGTGAGATATCACAAATCTCTAAAAAAGTGAACTGTCATTCAGAACATCCAACATCCTCAAGCTCCAAGAAGAGTATGCTGTTTGAATAATTCTATTATAGAAGGCCAGAACTCATTGCTTCACTGAAGTAGTCTGTGTGCTAGTCAACCGGTAGTCTGTGTGATCCTATCCTCATGCTGCAGGAGAGGACATTTGAAATAGGCCAGGCTCCAAGTTAACTGGACCAAAGACCAATGGGGATCAGTATTGTTTATGGACAAGTCCTAATTTCCTCTGCAAAGTAATACCATGTATACTCTGATCTGGAGAAATCCAGGAACAAATTATCATCCTCTAATATTCATGAAAGGGATACTTTTAGTGGAGATAGTGTGATGATGGAGGTAAGTTTGGGGAGACATCTCATTGGGTGGATGAACCAACCTTCTATGTGCTTCCTAGCAGAACCGTGAAGAGAAAGAAATGAAATCCTGGACTTCTATTTTTTGTCTCTATGCAGGTGCAATAGGGGAGACATTTATCTTAGGTATTAATGCTCATCCTCATCAAATGAAGCTCGTAGATCAATATCTTCAAGAAAAGACTCGTACGTATGGACTGGTCAGTCAGATCTCCTCACCTTAATCATATTGTGCACATATGTCTAGGCTTCTCTCATTCCTCTCCCGAAAACCTTGAGGGATTTAAGGGAGCTTTTGAGGAGCAGTGGTTGTTATTATGAACTGAGCTCCTGGACACCATTATAAACAGTATGAAACATTGTTGTGAGCACTGTATTGCTGTGAGGGGGTGACCACATTCCTTGATGAAGCACTTTTACAATCTAATTTGACCTCTTGCTTTTGACCATTATCTTCATATACCCATTTGTTACTGAATTAAAGTATTTTTTTACAGGTTTTGTGGGTGTTTTTTTTTTTCATATCTCATATCATAATGCTTTTAATTGAATTGCATAAAAATTCATCATACAGTTATTTAGCTATTGTGATTTGTCTCATTGTTCCATAATTTATGGAAACCAACGTATTAGTGTCTTTCCTGAATTCAAACAGTCACACTTCAACACTTGCTGTTTAGTGAAGAAGCAACCCTCTTTCATGATAATCAAGAGACAAACTTGTTTACTGCCCACTTAGCTCAAAACTGTGAGGTTATGATCTCAACTAGGGTCTCACAACAATGATACAAAATACTCCACTATATACAATGCATTTTCAAATGGTGGCAACTTCAGTAAGAATGTATCAGTGATCTTAGCTTTGGCAAACTCAGTCATTGCAATGAGCAAAAGTAAACACAAGATACTGCAAAAAAAAAAAACTTACATCAAGCCCACATGTCACAAGAGTAGTACACTACAAAATCCTCCACTCTGCTATATACATTGCAGTCTTCAAATAGTTGCTGATTACGTGGCAACATCTTAATTAACTGAGCTTTCATGACTGTGGCTGCCATTATGACAGACACAATGCATGAAGCTAAACACAAGATAAAGTAGGGGAAAAAAAAAACTTGATGGGAATATGATTTTCATTATTATTCCACAAAAATAAAGTATCACATAGATAAATAAATAACACACATAAATAAAGTACCAATACTGAATCTATTATGTATTTTTGTGCTCTTTTTTTGTCCCATAGAGTAATTTAATAAAACTCCGAAGGACAGCAGATTTTATGCTGTCCTTCGCAGGAATTTCATTGCTCAGTTTCAATTCTTTTTTCTTATGCAGATTTTATGGTCCATAATTCAGAATAAGAAACTATTTTTATTGATTTCTCATACTGAATTATGTGAATTCTTTTGTTTCACATCATCAGGATAATTATGCAAATAAACTAAAAAAACTAGAAAACAGGCCATCATCATTTCAGAGATTTAGGTCCATTGGCCTGTTCTGGTCTCCTTCCATCTTTTTCTTGGTCACCTCTGACTTTTATGTCCTCCAGCTGGGTGGTATCGGAGTATTTTTTTGGGTAGACTTGAACTTCCAACATCTTTCTCTAAATCCACAGTAATTTAATAATAAGGTGGGTACACCGGTTGGCAACTCATATAGTTAAATATGACCTCTCTATTGTCTTGCCTTAGTGTCACCACCTCTGGGTCTGCCTCCCACTGACAAGACCTCAATAAAGGTCGAAATCGGTCTGGGGTGGCCCTTCCCTCAATGCATGGCATTATACATGTCCGCAAGGGCATGTGCTTTGCATGGTGGGAGATACTGAGACAAGGAGTGATGAGAGCTTGGTCCACTTTTGCTCCGAGTTGCCAACAGTTGCACCACCTTGCTACAGTCCTGAAGATATTTTCAGGCACAGACTTTGTTTGCTCCCACTTGGATAAAGGATTAAACTAAATTTATTAAATTTATTATGTTCAATCCACTTCTTTCAGTATTCATATACTTTATCCAATACTGAATCTATTATGTTTTTTTTTTTTTTTTTTTTTTTGTCCCATAGAGTAATTTAATAAAACTGCGAAGGACAGCAGATTTTATGCTGTCCTTCACAGGAATTTCATTGCTCAGTTTCGATTCTTTTTTCTTCTGCAGATTTTATGGTCCATAATTCACTTCTGTAAAATAGACCTTCCCAAAACTTTATAACACTTATTCTTGTATGCATTTGAACTTGGTCAGGTTTGAATATATTATTAATCATTCCTGTTATCTTTAGGAAATTTGAAATTTTGATGTCAATGACTGCTTCTTTTGTATAGGATACAACAAATCCAAGGTATTCGAAACAGTTAATTTCTTCTAAAATTTTATTTTCAATCATGATTTTACTTCTGACTGGCAATGGTCCCTTAAGTCATGATTTTTGTTTTGTCTGTTGATGTTTATTATTAAAATTACACATGACCATTTAACAACATTCAACAGAAAATCCACCTGACTGATATTATTATTATCATGTGACACCTTCAAGGTACCCTCCCTCAATGAGTAAAGACTCATTGAGGGAGGACACCTACTCTACAATTCTCCATCTCCACCACTTAGTCCACCAACTACAGCAAACTGCAACTACCATCATCATCAACTAACTACACCAATGCCATCTAATGCCCACTACTAGTATTTTTGCCTGTAAATTGTGTGTGTTTTCAAGGCTGATTTGTCTGTATGGGGAATGAAAAACCCAAGTTTCTGGGAGAAAAAACCCTGGTACCTCCATATGAGATTGGCTAACTCACCTTCAGGTGAAAAAAAAAACCATATAAAGATTCCTCTCGTTTATGTTTGACATATATTGATTTTTGAAGTTCATCTTCACATGTTACTATTATTATTTAGTCATATGCAAACAAAAGGGTATTAAGCATAGTTCCATGATCCAGTTTAAATGCTGGTTTTATATTTTCTTTTCATTTCTTTACTAATTCATCTATATAGATATTAAGTGATGACATTGGGCATCCTTGGCAGACCCCTTTGTTTATTGATTTCCATTGTGTAACTCTTTCATCGAATCTTACAGCTGTTTGGTTGTTCTGATACATGTTAGTTATTGCAGCAAGCAGCTGATTTGGAATGTTTAGATTCTTGAAATGGTCCACAGTTTGTTCTGTAAGACTCTGCCAAAGGCTTTCTGGTAGTCTGCAAATGCTATGTGCATGTCTGTGTTGTATTCGTAATGTTTTTCCATTAAGATTTTTAATGTAAAAGTTGAGTCAATATGTGATCGTCCTTTTCAAAAGCCATTTTGTTCTTCACAAAGTTTATCTTCTACGTATGATTTAAATTTTGAAGTTAATATTTGTGCATATAACTTATAACTGGTATTTAGAAGATTTATTCCTCTGTAGTTTTCACAGTTGCACTTATTGTCTTTTTTATATATTGGAACGATAATTGCTTTATTCCAACTTTCTGGGATTTTTCCTTTCTGCCAGATATTGTTAAATAATTTTAAAAATTGTTTGATGAATAGGATGCCTTCATATTTTATAAGTTCTATATTTATTCCATCTTCTCCAGGGGATTTTCCTGATTTTCTTTGCTGCATTATCATTATTTATATATTTATTAATTTTGAAATAGAGAAACATGAGAAAAAAAGCCTAGAAAAACCCTGAAATATTGAGATCATTAGCTCTTTCAAAAATAATGGAGTATGGACCTGACTCAATAAAGATCTACACAGATGGCTCCAAAAATCTAAATGACAATTCTGAGAGTGTCTTACTCTTCTATGGCTCTCAAAATATAGAACTAAAAACAACCAACAGTATAGGATGCAACTTATACAATGCAGAATTAATAGCTATTAACAGCACTGCAACATTTGGATAAACAAAACCCAAAGGAATTTATATTTTTCACAGCTTCCTTAGAAGCCCTTCAAGCTATTAAGAAGTGCTACACTAGACATCAAGAAATACTTAGAGACATAGCAAAAAACATAAACAAAAACTACATTAGCATTCTGAAATAATTTTCCACTGAATTCCATTCCATGTAGGATTAAACTGAAATGAAACTGCAGATGAAGTAGCAAAAATGGCCGCAACATCAAGTAATACCACAGATTTTGATCTTTTTAAAACTACTCAAAAAGAAAACATAAAAAGAATGATTCTCCGGGACATGACTCACCACTGGTATTCAGTAGAAAAACTAGGAGCTACCATCATCTCCAAGTTTAATTGCTGTGTCACTACCATGATCTCTCGCCTCAACACTGGCCACACAAGACCAACCAAGTTTAGCAATGGCATAAAAGTCTTCCCCATCTGCAAAATCTGTAACATTGGGGGGGAAGCATCACCAATGCATTTAGTAAATTGTATGAATATTTCTAAATGTGAACTTTATAACAACCCAGAAAAGATATTGTATAAAATACATGAATTTGACCTCTATGATCTGGTGTAATAATACCATGGGATAATAATAATAAATCATATATTATTATTATTTACAGCATCTCCATGGAGGTCCAGAGACTCATCCTGGGAGACTCAAATTTGCTTGTTGGATTTCTTTTAATGTTATTTCTTCCACTGATATATTTAGTAGTAAGCATTATGTCAGTTTTAGATTCATTACTATCTTGCCATAAGTTTTGGAAAAAGTTCAGCCAGGTTTTCTCTTTCACTTTTTTTCAAGTTTCACTTTTTCTTTCATATCCCAACTCATATTCCTTAGAATTTTGTATGTATTTGGTCTCTTAAGTGTAAAATCTCTTTCCAATTTTGCTATGAAGTTATCCAAAGTTTCTCTATTATTTTTTCAACATGCTTTTTTGTGCTCTTACTCTTTTGTATTTATAATTAATTTTTGGTTGTAGTGATTTTGTGTTTATCCATTGTTTATATGCTTCTTTCTTATCTTTGATTATTGCTTCAATTTTTTCATCCCAGTTTCTTATTCCTTTTCTCCCCTTCCATTTATTTTTTGTTCTAAGACATTCTGTTGCAGCATTTCTTAATACATTTAGTAAATTATTCCATTCTATCTCTCTGTCATCATTTTCTTTTATTTGCTCTAGTTTTCCATTTATTCTTTGCAAATAAAGGTAACTGATACTTTTATCATCCAAGAAAAGATTCCTGGTAATTTATCTTAGCTGATTTGGTTAATTTTAAACCATCTTGAGGCTATTAATTTTCCTTGTAAGAGGTAATGATCAGATTCTATATCTTCACTTAGTTTATTATATAGTTTATTATAGTCTATTATATTATATATTCTACTATTATATAGTCTATTATACTTTTTAGGTTGTTTCTTGTTTCCCAAGTGAATTTATGAAACCTTTATGCTTGAAAAAAGTGTTAGTAATTTTTAAATTGCTATATGCAGAAAAATCCCCAAATTTGTATCCATTTTTATTGCCTGTTTTTTCACTATTTGTTCCTATATTTGTACCTAGTGGAATGTTCCCTACTTTGTCACTAAAATATTTCATTATTTATAGATAATCATTTGTGTTTATCTTTTATTTTTTGTAAATCTGAATAAAAGGTATTGCTATCTTTCTCTCTTCCTTCCTCTGGGGCATAGAGACACCAATAATAGTCAGGAAGCCATGGCTTATTTGTAATCTTAATTCTAGAATTCTCTGACTCCAGTATTTGTAATGTGTGGAATTTTTTTTTAAATTGATTTATGAATAAAAATTATTACTCCTGCTTTTGCTCTTTCTTCCTTTTTGACTCCACTGTAGATATACCATATATTATTGCGTATAATGTGAAACATTTATGATTTATGGTCTAAAGTTAAGGGTTCACATTATATGCGGATCTTAAAAAAATAACATCTTATTAGACTTGCGCACACAATATATACTACCTAATGCCTATGCAACCAAATCTACTCGACCCACTCGTATTCGGTGACCAAGCGTGTATCTGCGAATAAAGCTGGTAATGTTATATCGGTTTAACCACAGTTCATTTTAAATATTATTCGTTAAACAAACCTAGCCTGAAAATGAGCCAACAGAAACATCCATCTTTTGAAGCAGGATTTAAATTGTGTGTCATGCAGTTTGCAGAAGAACATAACAGTGTTGCTATGAGAGAATTTGTTGTAGCAGAGAGTAATATTAACTTTGGCATAAGCAAAAAGACAGTCTTGACTTTTGATGATGACGACAACTACTACACTGATGATGCAATGCCTACAGATGAATTTATAAATGAAATGTTTGATGACTCAAAAGATGAGTCATCAAACTATTAAAATAAATATTTCTTTCGTTAATTCATATTGTATTTTGATATTTTGTTTTAAAATAAATATTTCTTTTGTTAATTCGTATGGTTTTATTTCTAAGGTTAGGAAACAAGATTAACAGCTCGTATTATACGTGGACATGACATTTTAGGGCTGGTTTTCAAATAAAATTTCTAGTTCGCATTATACGTGGATCACATTATACACGAAAATATATGGTATATGTAATTATCCTTTTCACATGAACCATTTGTGTTTTCTTTGTTTCTATTATTATTATTATTATTATTATTCAGGCCTCCAACTAGTCAAAAGACTCATCGAGGGAAGTCCTTCCTAAGACATAAAGTCTGTCAAGACTCATCGAGGGGAGGTCCCCCCCCCCGAGAAACACAAAGTCTATCATACCACTCTTTAAACTCACTGACCGTTCTCGCTCCCACCACTCCATCAGGCAATGCATTCCATGGCTCAACCACCCTCCACACAAAGAAACCACTCCTTACCCTCTTGCTCACAGTTTCCTTTCGTAACTTCCAGGGATGGCCTCTTGTCATCACTCCTTCCCACTGTTCAACCAAGCGAAAGAACTCCCCAGTGTCAACCCTGTAACCACCTCTCAACAGATTAAAAGTCTCAATCATATCACCTCTCCTTCTTCTATCCACCAAACTCTGCAGTCCACATTCTCTCAGCCGATCCTCATAACTATCCTTGTACAGTCCTGAAACCATCTTTGTCATCCGTCTTTGTATCCTTTCCACAGTTAATTTATCCCCTTCAAATCCAGGTGACCAAATCTGAGAACAATAGTCCAAATGTGGTCTGATCAGAGACTTATACAACGGAATGATAACCCTCTTATCTCTGCAGGTCAGTGTCCTTCTCATAATAGCAGCAATCCTCTGTGTTACCTTCACCACCTTTGCAATATGTCCCCTAAACTTCAGGTTTCTATCAATCATCAACCCCAGATCTCTTGTCTCCCCTACTTCCTCCAGTATAACTCCTCCCATAGAGTATGCAGCATCCCATCGATGTTTCCCAAACCTCAAGACCTTACATTTTGCTGCATTAAACTGACACCCCCTTTCATTTGCCCATCTATCTAGCTTATTTAAATCCTCTTGCAGGGCTACCACATCTGCACTATTACTAATAATCCTTCCCAGCTTCGCATCATCTGCAAACAACTGAATATCCCCCTGCAATCCACTGGCTATGTCATTGATATAAAGGTTAAACAATATAGGTCCTAGTACTGAGCCCTGTGGGACCTCACTTATAACCCCCTGCCTCCTGGAAACTGCTCCACCATACACAACTCTCTGATACCTATCAGACAACCAATCCTGAATCCAGTTGACCAATCTGACATCCGGACCCATGTGCTGCAACTTAAATATCAGCTTATCATGTGGCACCTTGTCAAATGCCTTCACCAAGTCTAAGAAAATTGCAGCATATGCCTTTCCCTCATCTAATGTTCTTGAAACTTTATTATAAAAGGCTAGCATATTGCTAAAACAAGAGCATCCTTTCACAAATCCATGTTGATTCTCACAGATAACATTACCCTCATCTGCCCAATGCTGTATATGGTCCCTCACTACTTTCTCCAAGATCTTAACAACTACTGATGACACACAGACTGGCCTATAATTAGACACTTCCAGTCTGTTACCACCCTTATGCAATGGCACTATCTTACCTTCCTTCCATTCCCTGGGCACCTTTGCCAAAGCCAGACTTTCATTGAAAAGCCATGTTAAAGGCACTGTCAATTCCCTAGCACATTCTCTCAAAAGTCGTGGTGAAATAGCATCCAGTCCCACAGCTTTACTGACATCCAGAGTACTCAGTATCTGAAACACACTCTCCTCCTGTACCTCCAGACCTCGAACCAGTCCTATCCCTCTAGCATTAAAACTGACTGCTCTAGGATGAAATACTCCAATAAAGTGTTCATTGAACAATTTCACTATGTCCTCTGCATCAGTCACTCTATTCCCATTTTTATCCCACAATATCATTCTTCCACAGTCATTTCTCCTCCTACTGGCTACATAGCTAAAAAATTCCCTAGGATTTTCTTTGGATCTTAGGGCCAATTTCCTCTCATATTCCAGTTTCGCTTTCCTTACCACACTAGTCACTCTTCTGGCCTGTGTGTTATATTCCTCATGCATCTCTTCACCTGTCTCCTTATATCTCTTCCATAGCCTCTTTTTCGCATGCAATTCCTGTTTAATATTGTTTGTCATCCACTTTACTCCAAATTGCGTCCTCTTCTTCACTCGTGGTATACAACTTACCACGAGTGAACTTACCACCATTGCTGATAACAAATATTCTTTCACAATTTCCCACGCACTAGTGATATCCCGGCCTTCCAATTCCTGCCTCCATGAAACTTCCCGAAGTTGACGTCTAAGACTATTATAATCACCTGCCTTAAAATTCCACATAAGTTCCCGTCTCTTTGATACTCCTGCATGTCTATTCATTTTCCAAGTCAACACCATATGGTCACTCTCTCCAACTGGTGGGAGAGACATCAACTCGGTTATTATCAACTCTTCTGATGCTATAACCAAATCCAAAACTTTTGAACCTCTTGTTCCCTCTGTTACATGTTGCCTAAGACATTTGTCCCTCAAGAATTCTAGAAATTCCATTCCCCTATTGCTACATGCATCTTCCTCTCTCCAATTTATACTACTGAAGTTAAAATCTCCCATAACAATCATTCTTCTTGCACTTGCCAAACTTAGCTGTCTAAACATCTCCTGGTCCCCCATCCTCTGTGCTCCTGGGTCTGTAGCAACACCCCACTAAATATCCTGTCTTGCCTACCTCTACCTCACACCATACGCTCTCAAAATTATTTGTCTCACTTCCTTCCAAATTCTCCACTCTTAGAGGACATAAGTCATCACTTATCATAAGCAGTACCCCACCACCACCACTCTTTCCCCTCCTATCCTAACGAAAAATGCTATACCCGGCGACTTCTATTCCTGTTGTTATATCCCCTTCTGTCAACCACGTCTCAGTGATCGCAATAATTTTTGGCCAGGCTGATGCTATCTGTGCCACCAATTCCTCTCCCTTATTCCGGATACTCCTGGCATTAGTATAAAGCATATAAATGCAATTGTTTCTATACCCAGCATTATCCCTTCTAGACTCCACTGTGCTCAGTGTTACCTGACATTGTCTCCCTTCTCCCAAGTATCCATTCCCACAAGAGGCCACCCCTGCTATCATCCTCCCTGGGACGCACTGACTCGTTCAGAACAGCAATCTCTCCAGATGCGTATGTCCTTCCTCATTCAAATGTAAACGGTCTCTCGCATACAATTCCTCTCTTTCCTCAAATGCACTCCAAGCATCCACATATACCAGTCCTCTCTTGTCACACATTCTCGCTATTATGCCATTCAATATCACCGCTCTTCTACTCAGCTCATCATTATCATACCTAGGCAACACGCACACTATTTTTCCTCTCTCTGTCTTCTTCCGTACAGTCTCAAGCAAAAATCTCATATCTCTCGCTGCCCGACTTACATTACCACTCAAGTCATTCGTTCCTACCATCACAATCATGTCAGCCACCCTTTCACCTCTCTTAATTGCCATAGCCACCCTTTCTATTGTTCCTCCTGGCAAACACTCCTCAAGCATCCTATCTTGAACACCATGGATCATTGAGTCGCCATACATTATACCTCTTACCATTCCATCGCTCCTATTGTTTCCATTCTCTCCTCTTCTTTCATTCCCTGCTAATTTGATATTTCTTTCTGTTGGGGTTTTATCTAGATCTTTATATTTGTGATGGATACTCCTGACATTCCATATATCAGCATTCAATATATTCTTGTTTATTTTAATTTTTTTTCCCCTTTCCCCTTATCCTGCTCATATCCATTATCCTGTCCAAGTCATTTTCAAGATTGACAGACCAGTTAGTTCTTTCCGAGACATTGGAGTAAGAAAAGATTCAGCTGGGTTGGTTACTGACCATCTGCAGCCTAGTTTGGTGGTGGGGCTGCCACCTTAAGGGGGGGGGACTCCAAACCTGCCCAAATCTTGATTCTCTCGTTTGTATCTGACCAAGCTTCCCACTAGGGTTGGTACCCAATCTTACGCTTGGTTTCTCAGGTTCCAGGGTTCGACTAATAAACTAAAAAAACTAGAAAACAATTAATAACAGTTACCAACCATAGTTGAAAATATTTCAACATGAATAACAATGGAAAATGTGCATTTGCTATGACATCCGTTGCTCATTACTACTAGTAAATACAAGCATGTTGTAATGAATTAGTGAAAACTAATTCATTACAACATGAATGGGAACTATTAATGCTATCCTGGAAATAAAAATGCTAATAGAAAGATCACTTGAAAGAAATAGGAACATTTACATATGCTTCATAGACTTTCAGAAGGCTTTTGACAAGGTAAAACATGATAAAATGTTCAATATGTTAGATAAATTAGTCATAGAAAATCATATACTTAAGATTATAAAAATGATTTACACCAAACAGAAAATGCAGCTGTTTAACCCCGAGACTTCTGAAGTGAAAATAAAAAGAGGAGTTAGACAAGGTTGTATCATTTCACCAAATTTATTTAATATCTGTAGTGAGACAGTGATGAAAAAGATTGAAAAACAAAAAACAGGAATTAGTATCACTGGTATAAAATATAACAATCTTAGATATGCTGATGATCCCATTCTAATAGCAGAAAACAGAAACAAATTAATTAAATTACTGCAGCTGCTAATTGAAGAAGGTAAAGAATTTGAATTAGATATTAATGCAAAAAAACCCCAAATTTATGAAAATCTCAAAAGAAAGCAGATCCGAGCCAGAAATATTCATAAACAATATGAAAATTGAACATACAACAGAATACAAATATTTAGGCACCTACTTTACGGCAGATGGAAAGTAAGATAAAGAAATAAAATAAGAACAGCCATAGCTAAAGATGCATTCTGGAAAAATAAAGAACTGCTGAGAAGTTCTGTGAGTATCAAGAAAAAGAAAAGAATGATAAGAACATTAGTGTGGCCAATTTTCACATATGGAAATATCCAAGTGAGACCTGGATGTTTAAGAAGAGAGTAAGGCAACAGATAATGGCCTTTGAAATGTGGTGCTGTAGGAGAGCTCTGAAAATCCCATGGACAGAACATGTGACAAATACAGATGTCCTACAGAGAATAAGAACACAGAGATCTTTATTACAGGAAATGATCCAGAGAAAGATGAGATTGGCAGGACATGTACTGAAAGGTTCAGCAGGACACAGGATATTAACAGTTTTAGAAGGAAAAATTATGGGAAAAGGATCAAGAGGCAAAAAACGAAGGACATGGCTTGAAGATATAAGATCATGGACAGGATCACATAGCTATGCAGAAACAAAAAGGAAAGCCATCAATAGAGAGAACTGGAAGGACATGGTGCTGCACCCTCTCACTGAGGAAGCTACATGAAGAAGAAGAATTCATCACAACATGCTCATATCATTGATGATTTTGCATCAAGTTTGTTGATATAAAATCATCCCTTGTTTTTTGTTGCACTGTACATGATGTTTCATCATTTCAACTAATTCTTTGAATTCTCTTGAGAAAAAAACTGCAATCTAGGGGGAGCATTTTTGTTTCTTGACTCCAAAACACCCTCTTTGTGCCATAGTTCATTTGCATATACTTCTAGTGGTGCTGCTTATTTGTATATGATAACCAGACTATGTGTCTGGTTGTCGTGATGTACCTGACTTTCATGTGTTTTTCCCCCCTTTTAATCCCAAGTTATTGCAGTTTTTCTTCTCTTTGTTCCTTAATTTATGGAAACTAGTGTATCTTCACAACTAGGTTTCTGATGTGAATTCAACAGTCATTATATGCAATTAATGTAGTCATGAAGATATCTTACTCGCATAACTTTGTTTCTGACAAAGAACTTGTACTTGGTTAGTAAGCATTGAACAGATGGAGCAAGTAGATGCTTGAGAAAAATAATAGGCTATTGACAAAATTAAAGAGAGACCTGATAGATCCTATATCAGTATATATACTATATTGCATATAATTTAAATGTAGCTGTTTTAAATTCTATTGGAAATATTTCCTTTGTTGCTGAAATTTAAACAGTGGTAAAAAATTAAATACCTTTTTCCAGAATTCACCAAAAAGACTAAAAAAAAATTAGGAAACGCCATGTTACAAATAAAATTCTGAAGTTCAAGTATTATCATTCAGTTGGGTGGATGTCTAATTGAGTGAGGTGCTCACTGCAATTGTTAATAACTACTCTGCAGTGGCAGTGCATAAAGAAGAAGTAGGCAATGGAAAAGTAGATGATGCTTCAACATCAAAAGGCTTGTTAAAGAAAATGAAAACATAACAGTATTCAGATAATGCATGCAGAACTTTGTTTCAATGTTAAACAAAAAAATCTAATACATAAAGCATATTTATTTATTTATTCGTATGGTCAACTACAGCAAAATAGGGCTATTTATATCTATTTCAAATTAAGTTATAAAATGGACAACCATTGCACTGCTCCCTTGTAGCCTGATGTAATTCTGCTATTCCCCTGGGAAATTGGACAGGACTCCACTATATGAGACATGGTTTGTGAAGCAGAGCATTCACAATATGGCTGATTGGCAATTTTCCATTTACGAAGTAGATATTTACATCTTCCATGGCCTATCCTAGTCCTGTTTAAGGAGGACAATTGTTTGCATGGCAGATGAAATCCAGGAAGCTCAGAACAGGGATCTTCAATAAGTGATGGATTGGTAATGTTAGAATTGTTCCAGTGATTCCTCCATTCATTCTCAGGAGTAAAGTTGTAAGTTTCCAATAACTGTCCCTCAGACCAAAAGGGAGTATGTGATCTGAGTCAGGTTCATGGAGATTGTTTAGTATATTTGAGATTAGTTGTAGAGGATCAGATTTGAGTTTTTTATATTTTTTTAAATTTGAAGTCTGTATTCTAAGATCCAATGGGGTGACATTTGCTAGTACAGGAAGCCATGGTAGAGGAGTTGATTTCAGAGTACCTGAGATAATGCGCAGGGTTTAGTTCAGTTTTATATCTATTAACTTGGCATGAGTACTTCTACTCCAGACGGGGGCCCAGTACTCTGCTGTTGAGAAGACCAAAGTCAGGACAGACACCCTAAATGTGGAAGGTCTGCATCCCCAGCCAGTTCCAGTCAGTTAGAGATAATATTGTTTCTAGCTTCAATCTTATTTCCCCAGTTGTTGTATATTGTAGGTGAGAGTTCTGTCTAGGATGACTCCTAGATATTTTGAGTAATCTTCATGGTTTATGACTTTATTACAGAAATTAAGATTTAGTGTGCAGTTAGCTTTAGAATTGAGCAGGATGGGACAGTTTTTGCTAGTTAGGTCTTGCATGCAAGGAGTTGAAATACTTTTCCAGTTGTATTTTCCAGTTGTATCATGTCAAGGGATTTCTCCACTTTGCCAGAAGTAGGCGTATGACTACTGATAGCTAGGTCATCAGCATACATGAACTTGTGGAAGAGTCTATGGAAGTTAAGTCTGATATATAAACATTTTTTTTTTTTTTTTTTGCATTGGAGGATATTTGCTAATTTAAATAAAAGTTATTTTTTTCCATATGGTATCATAGATAGATGTAAGATCTATGAAGACAGCTCCTGTTTTCTTGTTTTCCTGGAATGCTTTTTCAATATGCTGTAATTGAGAGGACCTGGTCACAACAATCTCATCCAGGTCTGAAACCCACCTGTTTTTTTTATTTTTTATTTTGTGGGGGGGGGGGGGTAACATACTTTTCAAGATGGGAGTAATTCTTCTGAGAATTACTCTTTCAAAACATTTGTAAGAAGTGCAAAGAAGAGAAATAAGTCTAAAGTTCTTTGGATCAGTTGTAAAATGGCCAGGATTTTTGATTCTTTCCACTGTTTGGGAAGTTTACCAAATTGAATTGTGGAATAAAGTGCTTGAAGCCAGTTGTCCCAACTTTTTTTAGGAACTCTGGTAGAATACCATCGACATTCTTCTATTATTTCTGTTGTGATCTGATCAGCTAAGTGAGATGATTCTTGACTTGACTCTGAGGCTTACATACCCTCAGAGACTTATTTATTTCTCTTTTGGAGTTTTTGCTAGGCTTTATTTTTGAGGTTTTCAGTGAGCATGAAACTGTACTATTTGCTGTGACTTTGAATTTTTTGAGGTGTAGTTATAGAGGCTGTCCCCAGTTTTCTAAGAAGGTTCTAGCTTTTCCTACTGGATGTTGTGAAATTCAAATTCCCCATAGTTTTGTTCCATTTTTGATTTCTTCTTGCATCAAGTATTCCTAACAACTGTTGCATTATTTGAAGGTCTCTGCTTTCTTCATATTGTTGAAGAGGTCATCACATTCCTTATTCCAGCATGGGATGTATTCTTTACACTACTCATGAAGGATACTCTTTTTAGCAGTTGAAATTAGTAGTTTGGTTAAAGTCTCGTAGTTTTCAAGTATGGGATATATATTAACGATTTCTTCCTCTATTATATTTCTGTATTTTTCCCAGTCTGCCTTGTTCAAATTCCATCTAGGTAGAGGAGTGCTTTTGAAAGTAGAGGATGACACCTATTTCAAGTATAATGTGGTAATGCTGGCTTTTAAGAAACTGCTTCATAACTGTTATGGCAGGAATTGGAAAAGAGGGCACCATCAGGACTTTTAGGAGAACAATAGCTTCATCTCTTCATTCTCAGTTACTATGTTGTAGTGCCTACATGCATGTGCCTTTTTTGTAAGTTCCTTTTGAAGATGGCAATGTGACGTTGCTGAAATATTGGAAATATTTATTAAAGTGTAATTTAATTTATATTCATATCTACGTTGTTTAATTCCTTAAGTGATTTAATAATGCATAACCAACGTATAAGCCTGTCTACAAGAAAGAATGTACTTTAATAAGCATTTGCCTTTATTGCAATTTGTCCTTTTTACTTTTGATAACTAATGTTAACATAAAAGTTAAAACGAGATGAATGACATAAAAACTAAATTACTTTCATTCATTGATAACAATAACAGTATTATTTATTATTCACATTATTACATTTTTCCCCATCAAAAACGTTTAAAAATCTTGTTAGCGTTTGCAACTTTTCAATGCTATATTTATAACTCATATAGATCAGAATTATCCACTATGCTAACTTTACATTATATATAGTAGGCAAGGTGTTTCAGGAAGAATAATAAATTTTTTACTATAATAAAGAGCCAAAAAAAGCTTCAGTTTGGCGATGCAAAATTATATTAATCAAGTGGATATTAAATCCAGCATTATTTCAAAGCCGAATGTAGAAACTATGAAATTTTCGTACAAAATTTGACCAGAGAGTATAGGAAAACACTCTCTGGCATTTACGAGTTGCCCTGGTGTGGACCATATAGAAGACATGATTGCTTGCCCAAGTGTCCATATATTCGCCTTTTATTGGTCCATTTTGATAAGGTTTCACTGGCCTGACAGCTGTTTCAAACTGGTTGGTTCTCCTCAGAGACTAGGCAGAAACCTTAAAAGAGCAAAAACTCTCATTTAGTACTCTCTCTTTGTATTTATTAAGGAACTCGAAGTGTCTGAGAGGTGTATTTTTCGTAAGCGAACTCTCAGTCGGTTCATAAAGTGTTTACTAAAATAAAGAACCAAAAAGGCTTCACTGTTCAGCGATGTAAAATTATATAAATCAAGTGGATATTAAATCTAGCATTATTACAAAGCCGAATGTAGAAACTGTGAAAGTTTTGTACAAAATTTGACCAGAGAGCTTACGGGAATACACTCGCTGGCATTTATGAGTTGCCCTAGTGTGGATCATATAGAAGACATGATTGCTTGCCCAAGCATCATCCATATATTTGCCTTTTTTGGTTCATTTTGATAAGGTTTCACTGGCATGACAGCTGTTTCAGAAATTGTTGGTTGGAATAATAAATATTTTGGTGGGTGGTAGTATTGATTATACTGAGTTAAAAAAGTTCATATAAACATGTGTGCAATTTCCAATGGATGCAAAGATACAGCTGTCCGAAACTGACACATAAAAGCTATTATGAGAATTATTAAAGAACGATAAATGACTTATTGTTTGTATTTATTAACTGTTTGAATGATACATAACATAAATTATGTTCTGGGTGTGCAAATACTGTAATTTACAGTGCATAATAAATGTTCAAAAATTCCACTGCTAACCTCAATACACTTTGCAATTCTTGTGGTAATCGTATGTTTTGTTCTTCTGAGGTCATCTTGATGTTGTTTTATGAGGGCAGCATTATCTATTATGTGAGTGATCAATTCGTCTCTTGTATTTACCTTTTCTTTGTATACTTCCCTTTTCATCCATTCCCACAAACCAGAATCTAAGAGAGTGAGGTCTTGAAGACCTTGGTGGCCAATGAACAGGACCACTGCGGTCGGTCCATTGTTCAGGGAACGATCAATTTAGATATTGGTTTTAACAGAGGTAAACCGTGAGTAGACCTTTCTACGTGAGTTTTTTCCGTTATTTATTGTGTATCAATTTAGATATTGTCTCACTGATGACTGTAATATGCAGGAGCTCCATCATTCTAAAAGAACATACCAACCCTTGTAGCCAAGGATTGGTATGTTCTTTCTTAGTGGAAGTTTTTTTTGTAGAAATTGTAGATAAATGGACCCTGTAAGATGATTTGCAACACAGCTGGCCTAATCAAGTGATTGTCGATCATACTGTACCAGATATTTACAGAGAAGCAATGATGGAAATTTGTTTCTACAGTGGTATGTGTAATTTCATCAGACCACTGATACCAATTATGGATATAGTTCATACCATCATGGGTGAAAGTAGCTTCATCACTGAACAGTATTAATGGAATTAATCAGCAATTAGCTTAACCACCGACAAAATTCCTGTTGACTGCCTTCCTCTACTTGGAGAAGGTGTTTCACTCAGTGTATGTGAAATGGATACAAACTTGCTCATATACATGCAGAAATTATCCATGTGCTTGTAGTAGGGCTACATTCTACCATCTAAAGAATGTGTTCTACTTCATCCACAATTTGTTCATTTCCACGTTCAGAAGAAATAAGACCTGTATAAATAGTACCAGTCTCATGCAGTTTGTTTTGAACACTAGTAAACACTCTCGACTCTCTCAGTACTCTGCGGTTAGGAAACTGTCAATGATATTCTCTACAAGCAGCAATAGCACTTCCATTATTCAGCATGTGTACAGCTGTTTGGCATTCTTAACGACACTTCTTACATGAAATTGCCTCAAGTTATAACTGCTTCTTAGTCACATCTCATTCAGAGAGCTGCATGCACATTGGAATTGTACCTGCCAGTTTCAAACGGCACTATCTCTGCATCCATTGACATTAGACATATTCAAATCAACGTTTTTTTGCTTAGAATAATCAATACTACCACCTACCAAAATATTTATTATTCCTCCTGAAATACCCTCTGTGCGTGCGTGTGTGTGTGTGTGCATGCAGATGTATTAAGGGCATATATTCCAGGTGTGCAGTGCGCAACCATGGAATAGCAATATTACTAATATTATGGATATTATTTCTGGGAAAACTCCCATGTTACTCCTCTTTACAAACTATTATATTTACACTAATTTGCCTGTTTCTGTTTAGGAGTGCCCCTGTTTAAATGTCATTGGCTTTTTACTCATGGATTCTTAGGGCATTGTAGATGTATATTTACTATATGTAGCATAATGGAAGAGAAATTTACACATACCTTTTTCTGGGTGTTATGGCTTTTCTTCTTTCTGCAATGCGCAAACTACTGTGTGTGTGTGGGGGGGGGGGGTTGGCAATGTGGGAGAATTAAAATAGAAATGAAAAATGGAAAAAACCCGGTTTTGTGAATAATATATATATACATATATATTATATTATTAGGGATGGGTGGAGCATTTTTTTATATTTACATAGGGTGGGAAAGGATGAAAGGGGTTGAAAACAACAACTGATTTTTAGAGGGGGGGGAGAGTTGATGGGGTGTGGTCTGTTTCGACTATGCTTGGTCATTGTCTGAACACATGGAGGAAGTGGATGCTATGTCAGGTCGGTTAGGTGCTTCTGCTTTTGAAGTATTTGTGGTGCTTCTGCTTTTGAAGTATTTGTGTTATCGCCTATTGGTCGGGGTTGTGACCTCAATTTTATGTTGTGGAGCTTCCAAACCTCAGAGATTATGTAGGGCCTGTGGACATTGATAGAGTTCACGTCACATTTTATGGCTATTGTTTCCAATATTCTAAGCATTGTTTCATTGTCTTGTCTGTCTACTATGATGGCCTTGTCGATCTGCGGGGTATGTTTTTGTTCAAGGGCGTGAACAGCTATTTCTGTTTTTCCTGTGCTTTGTATTTGATTTTTCTTTTTTGATGTTGCTTTTTTAGTGTTTAAATGTTCTGGAATAGGGATGTTACAATCACGGAAGTGTTCCTGTAGTCTTGCCCATAAAGACTTGATGGTGGAACCTGTGTAGGTGATATCACAGTCTTTTTGGCAGGGAAATTTATAGACTATGTTGTGGTGTTCAAATATTTCTTTTTGTGTGTGAGATTTAATGGGTTTTAGGAGATTTCCAATTTTTGGTTTGTGGTGAATACCAGTTTGTAGTCAGTATGTTTGAAGATGTATTTATAGGCTTTGTATGTGTTTTGGGTGTATGGTAGTTTGATAATTTTTTGTGTTGAGAAGTTTGTTTTGGCACTTGGGTTGTTTTGGTGGTTTTTGGCTGTTCTGTTTGCGTAATTTATTAGTTGTGTAGGATAGTTGCGATTTTTGAAGATCTGTGTTAGTTTTTTTATTTCTGCGGTTAGATAACTATGATTGGTTGTAAATTTGTAAGCATTTGTGAATTGTGATAAGATGACCGATTTTTTAACAGAATATGGATGGTACGAGGAGAAATTGAGGTAGTTTCTGATATGCGAGGGTTTGTGGTATACTTTTATGCTATTTTGTTGTATGTTCTGATTAATGTCAAGTTTAAGAAATTGATGGATTTGTTCTGTTCGGTTTCTATGGTGAATGTTAGTCTGTTGCTGTAACTGTTTAAGGATGCTTTTAAGGTGATGATGTGTGTAGGATTTCCAATGCACAGAATATCGTCCACGTATCTGCCATAAAAGGTGATGCGGGGAGGGGAGGGGGAGTAGGAGTGATTCTATGTGTGCTAGGAATTATTCAGCTAGTTGTCTGCTGATGTTTTGGCCCATGGGGAGTCCGAAGATTTGAATATACATGTTGTTGTTGAACTTGAAGAAGTTTGCTGAGATTATTAGTTTTATTAGGTTAATAATGTCATTAGGCGTTAGTTTAGTACGAGAGCATAGAATGTGGTCTTGTGTGAGTTGTGTGTACGATGTCTAAAGTTCTGGGGACATCCACATTGGTGTATAAAGAGGCCGCATCCAATGAAGTGAGGACGTCTTCCTGGGATATGGGTTAGGTTTTTTATTTTTTTGAAATGGTCATCTGAGTTTTTTATCATGAAGTTAGACATTGTAATTAACGGTTTGAGAAGTTTCGCTACGAATTTTGATAAAGGGGCTGTGGTGGTGTTTTTGTAGGAGACTATTGGCCTCATCGGGTACCCTTCTTTGTGGGTTTTTATTTGTCTGAACACACAAGGGGTGCGGGGAGTTGTGGTTTTGTCTATTTTGTTTACATTTTTTAGGGTGTGTAGGGTACTGTTGATTTGTTTAATGAGGTCGGGAATTGAATCAGTTAGGATTTTTTGGTAGGTGTGTTGGTCGCTTAAGACAGCTGTTATTTTGTTGTGGTAATCGGTTTGGTTTGTGATGATTACTGTATCTCCTTTGTCAGCTTTATTGATCATAATGTTTCGGTTCCTTTTTAGGGGTAATAGGACTTTTTGTAAGTTGGGGTGATGTTTGGTTTTATTATTATTTTACTATTTATGATGTTGTTAATTTTGTAGAATATTGTTTCTTTGTTAGGGTCATTCTCTAATTTTGCTTGGATTTCGATATTGATGTCTCTGTTTTGTATATATTTTGGGGATACACCAAAGTTTGGTCCTTTGCTCAGGATGGTGATTTCATCGGGTGTAAGGTTGTGGTGCAATAGATTGATGATGGAATTGTTTTTTGTGGGTTTTAAGGCAGTAATATCCGAAGGGTTGGAAGCAACGTGATTGTTGTATTGGGTGTTTGTTAGTGCGTACCATTTCTTTGCATGTCGAGCTTCCATTAGTAGCGTGTAGTCGTTGGCATGAGATTGGGTATTATCCCAAAAGACTGCCCTTTCATTTGGGGTCAGTAGCATTTTCAATCTGCTTTTTGTTATGAATATGCTTGTTGCTTCTTTTTAAATCTGTTGTTTATGGCTTGTTTTATGAGAGCACGGGATGCCTGGTAGCAAATTTTTTTTTGTTTCCACGAATCGTGCTGTTGCTTCGTACTGCTGCGAATTTTGGTGTGATGTTGTGATCGAGCATTTTTTGAGGAAAGTTATGTGTATTTTTTGTGCGATGTATTTTGGTTTTTTGGTATGTACATATTGTAATGTTTATGCACTCATGAGATGTGTGATGTGCAACCATGACATATGCTTGTGTTGGTATGTGCGTTAAGTGAATGACATTTTTAAAGGTATTTTTGTGATCGAAAGGGGGAGGGGGTTGGTAGGGAGGTTACGAATAGAGAGCTAATGATAGGGGTTGTATGGTTATAAGACAAGTAAATTATAGATATTATTTCTGGGAAAACTCCCATGTGACTCCTCTTTACAAACTATTATATTTACGGCTATTTTGCCTGTTTCTGTTTAGGAGTGCCCCTGTTTAAATGTCATTGGCTTTTTACTCATGGATTCTTAGGGCATTGTAGATGTATTACTAATAAATTTATGTAGCATAAAGGAAGAGAAATTTACACATATATTTTTCAGGGTGTTGTCGCTTTTCTTTCTCTGTGACGCAAACTCTATCAATGTCCACAGGCCCTACATAATCTCAGAGGTTTGGAATCTCCACAACATAAAATTAAGGTCACAACCCCGACCAATAGGCGATGACACAAACACTTCAAAAGCAGAAGCACCTAACCGACCTGACATAGCATCCACTTCCTCCATGTGTTCAGACGATGACCAAGCATAGTTGAAACAGTCTGCACCCCCGTTAACCCCATTTACCCGCAACCATCCCCTCCTCTAAAAATCAGTTACTGTTTTCAACCCCTTTCATCCTTTCCCACCCTATGTAAATATAAAAAAACGCTCCACGCAAATAATAATATAATATATATGTATATATATATTATTTAAAAAACCTGGGAATTTTCCATTTCTATTTTAATTCTCCCACATTGCCAAAACCCCTCCCACACACACAGAGTAGTTTGCACATCGCAGAAAGAAGAAAAGCTACAACACCCAGAAAAAGGTATGCGTAAATTTCTCTTCCTTTATGCTACATATATTTATTAGTAAATATACATCTACAATGCCCTAAGAATCCGTGAGTAAAAAGCCAATAGAATTTAAACACTCCTAAACAGAAACAGGCAAAATAGTCATAAATATAATAATTACTGATATTATATTTTTGCATTTATTCCTGTTAGACTCTCCTAATTGTTTCCTGACTGCACATGATGCCTACAATTAAACACAGTATACTAACGCTTAATGAAGAGGACAGGTTTCGACACAGAAACATTGCATCGCATGCAGGTTAATAACCCGGTGTGCAGTCACAAATATGGACACCTATGAACAGAGATATAGATGGCACAGCAGGTCAAATTCTTAGTGTTTCAGTGGTTTTAACCACACAGAAGGTGAGGAAAGGTGCGCTGAGACAATAGTACCCAGAAATTAGTGGCTGTGATTGGGTATAGTGTCTACCAATCCAATTGAATGTTGTCATTTATCATGAGTTTCTGTTATTATTTTATGAGTTTAATCCATTTTGTATGTTTGAAGTGTGAACTGACTTATTTAGGACACTGATATAAACAAGCTTCTGTAAATAATTTACAACTTTTTTGCCCATATTTACAATGGGCATATAAGTGAAACAGTATTGATTTCTGAATGTGCCATTTTCTGCCAGAGTTCACAGATTGTATGATTATAGTCGAAAGAGGTTGGAACTTGCATATAAATAAGTGAGTAAAACAAGTTATTTCCAATTTCTCTGCGTATTATATGAATGCATTTAAAAATTGTATCAATATTCAGATTATCCATATCTCACTCTAGTATTTGCCAATGATAACATAATCTTACCACAAAGCATAAATCCTTGGTGGTTCTCACATAAACGGTGTGCATGAAGCATAGCTTTTGTTTATTTGACCTTTATTCTTTCTGTAGTTAAAATTATATTAATTGATAAATTAAAGTATTCTACCAAAAGATTTTAACCAAAAATATAAATATAAATAGATGGAAACCATTGAAAGAATGAAAACAAAAAAGATTACCAAAACAAGTATTAAATTACAAACCATTAGGAAAAAGAAAACCAGGACGTCCTATAAAGAGATTCAATGACGACTTCTAAGGGCAGAACTGGACCTAAATCCTTGAAAACCATGACAATGATGATGAAGTATTCAAAATTATCCTAGAATTAATTGCACTGGACCAATTAAGATGATGCACTATGCATGTCTTAAAACTCTAATACATCAATAAAAATCCAATCATGCAGTCAAATTGATGTGAATTTTGTAGCATGGGTTGCACAAGCCACACGACAGCACGCCCAAGCTAAATGGGCATGTGATGCTATTGATATATATATATATATATTTTTTTTTTTAATTTAATTTTAGATTTTAACCTATCCAACTGACAAGAAGAAGTGCAAGTTTATTGTATGGTTTCGAGAATACAGTGGAAATAAATTTGATACAGTATGGATACTGTGTTTATTAAATGCATATGCTAGTCGTATTCTTACAGATGTACAACCATTAGCTTTTCTTGAGGACTTAGAAACAGATCGATTTTCATATTCTGTGGCTCTTTCATTAAGTTATTTAAAAGTATTGGAATTCTATCTCACTGATATAGATATAGGACCTAAAGTATTAATTTTAAAGAAAATGGTAAGTACTATTTAACCACTAAAAATTTTAATTTTTATTAACATATTTCCACTTATGCTTTTGTGATTCATCTGTATTAAATTCTAAATATAAATAGGTAAATACCTAGAGTGGCATTATTGTCTAGCAAGTCATTAAACAGTAATGCCTCTCTTCCATCATAAATCAACATTACAGTCAGATGATTTATGAGATTCGCAGTGAAAGAGAAGTTTTTGTTATGATTTATTAGAACTTTGCTTTAATTTTATTAGAACTTTTGCTTTAAATTTATGGACTGTCTAATCTAGATAGAACATATAATGTCTGGATGATTTGCACTTGTTGAATTTCTACTTTAATATAATCTTTTATTATTATTATTATTCTATTATTATTTGTGACACCTCCAAGGAGTCCATAGACTCATCGCGGGAGGACACCTCACTGTACAACTCTCTGTCTTCACCACTACACCAAACTTCTACTACCAATCATCTACATTAACACCATCTACTGTCCACCACCACAACTAGCATTTTTTGTCTGTAAATTGCATGTGTTCTGTGAACGGTCGATTTGTCTGTGTGCAGGATGAAAAACCCAAGTTTCTGGGAGAAAAAACCTGTTACCTGCATATGAGATTGGCTAACTCACATTGTAAAAGCCCAGATAAAGATTCCTTTCGTCACGATAAGAATTGAACTTAGACCTATTCTAATCATTTTGTCAGTGTTCTCTGTGCAGTGTTTGAATAATGGCAATTCAGTTTGCCAATTACATTATCACCTAGCCCATTACCATTTAAGGACTGTTTACACATCATACTATGGGATTTTGTGGTATATATGGTGCTTGCAGATATTCACATCTGGGCAATTAGAAATGTGGCAAGTGAGTGAGTGAGTAGGGAGCGCATGTCTGCTTAAAATGTAGCGAATGGAAAGAACTTCGCAACATAAGTATAACAAACTATGGCAGTGGTAGGTCAGAAATGAGTGAATTTTGACCAAGAAAGTCAAGTAGCATGATCGATGGTGAGGAAGACTAGTTTCATGTGAATAAGGATAAAAGTAGGAAGTAGGGGGTGCTTAAGGATCAAAGCTGTATAACTGAGAGGAGATCTCCACATAGCCTTTAAAGGAATGTGGAGAACTGACCAAGGCTTCTGACCATGTCCATTCCTCACCTTCTGGTGCACCCTGTTAGGTATCTACCATGATACTGAACGAACGAGAATGGCAATTTGGGATTTAGCCAACCAAATTGTATTCTTATCAGCTTAAACCACAATATAAAATGATGGTACAACATGACAGAATTTCATGCTGGGTAGGGCATCGCCCAGTTAAACAAGGCCCCTGTTTTTTTTTCACCAAGGAACCAGGATGAAGAGCAAAAAGTCAGCTAGTGGAAGAAATCCTAAAACATGCCCAAACTCAATATCGCAAGATGTTGAGTTCAAAATCAGTACTATCAACAAGACTGAATGGCAAAGAAATGGAGCCAGCTGAGGAATTGGATAAGTACCAGATCGACGTAATAGGGGTGACTGAAACAAAAAAAAGGCAAAAACTGTTAAGATCTTTCTGAGTAATAAATCTTCTTGAATGGCAGGCAATATCAAGTAGAGGGATGTTGGCAAATATCAGAATGGAGAATTTGACAATTAGACTTATTTGTGTCTGTGGTCCTACAGAAGGTTCTACTAAGGTAGAAGTGGAGGGATTTTTTGAGGCTTTAGAGAAAGAAACTGACACAATGAAAAATGAAAAGTTGGTCCTTATTAGGGATCGAAATAGCAGAGCAGGAAATGATTGTCAGACATACAAAAATATTTGGGGAAAATTTGGAGAAAAGAGCAAAGCTAATAATAATAATGGAAAATACCTTTTGGATTTCTGCTCAGGATATGGACTGGTTGTTATTAACACATGTTCCAACATAAAAATGTGCACAAATTCACATGGAGAGAAGAGGCAAGGAATAAGAAAAGTCTCATTGACTGTGTTATTGTTGATAGTGATGTTTTCTCCCTGGTGCAGGACACTAGAGTGTACAGAGGATTTGAAATTAGAAGTGATCACCATTTAGTCATGACCAGGATAAACTGCACTTCATATTGAAAAGAACATGTAACAAACTTTTAAATCGAATAAAAGTTGAGCAGCTGTAAGATGTCAACTGTAGACTAAAATGCGCAAACACTATTCAAGAAAAAATGATAGAGTTTGTGAGCAGGAACCAAACCTTGGAGATTCAGTGGCAAGCCCTGAAGAAACATTGATTGATTCAGCCATAAAGACATGTGGTGAGGTTGTCTGCAAGGATAGAAAAATCAGAACTCCATGGTGGACAGGAAGTTAAAGAGGCAGTAAAGGAAAAAAAAGAAAGCATAACAAAAGTTCCTGGCAAATAAGTCAGTTTTAGCTCTTAGAGAATACAGAGACAAATGTAAGAAAGCTAAACACTGTGTAAAACTTGCTAAACAAAAGTCATGGAAAGACTTTGGTAAGAACATAGAAAATAAATATCAAGATGGTGGCAAGATATTCTGGATATTGTTGAAGAAGCTTCAAAATTATTATTATGTGACACTTCCAGCGAGTCCAAAGACTTATTGAGGGAGAGTGTGCCAACATCATCTTTAGATAGATATCCTTCCAACTACTAACTATGCTCAAACTTGCTTAACTTTTTGCTGAGTCATTAATAGCAGAGGCTCTAGCAATCGACCAACCTTTGCTGGCAATGGAGAAGAGAGTGCTGTTAAAGGAATTAGAGATGATAAAAGTGACAAGAAAATTGGAGAAAATGATATCCTTGAAGTATTGAGTAATTACTTCAAAAATTGCTAAATGAAATAATCAGTGACAGCACAGTGGTAAAAAAAACACTGACCAATCATGGTCAGTAACCAAGAATACATATTTATAGTTGACATAGAAAAAGTCATCAAAAGCCTGAAATGTCGAAAGGCAGCTGGAGCAGATGATATTTGACCAGAAATGCTCAAGTATGGAGGTGTTATGTCCCATTACTTCTCTTTAATGCCTTTTATTGTCTTTTACAGCTATTTTACAACTTAAGTGTTACTTATACCAGGAGTTAGCTTCTGACAAATATATTTATCTTAAATCGACTGCGCCAGCCGGTGACTAATTCCTGATACCTAGGCTTACTTTAATAACTACCTCTACAGTATTACTAAGCAATGGGAACACGTGGTATGCAGTTGCGGCTCCCCCTCTTACTTAAATGTCTCCCCCCCCACTTATACAGGTTCGAACTTTTAATAAGTGGTAGGTCAGTCTCAGTTAACAGAACATACAAACTTTGATCTAAAATAATGCATTTTAATACAACTAATATTCATATGCAGGAAATCAAGCAATAAAGTAATATACAAGAAATAAGTTCATGCACAAATGCAATGGGCTCATTCAATCCCTCTCACGTACTTCTTAAAATACAGGTTCATGCAATCATAATCCAGGAGCATTAGTTAACCAGTGTTACTTCTGTAGTTTGTGTTACAATTAAATGATACTCCAGTTGTTATGCAAGTTTTGGCAATGCTAGGTTAAACAAATTATGCATGATATGTTCAATCAATCTTAACAATTACAACTTTTGTAAAAGATGAAAAACTCCTTGCTATAAAACTTATGCAAGTCACAGGCTTAACATACAGAGAATTGCTTTCATTCATTGTGCCTCTTAAAATAATTCATCTCTTAACTGTTCCATAAAAGTTCACTCAAACACAAATTCACAAATTACAATCAGGAAGGTCCTATCAAGATGTTCAGTCCAAAAACGGATCTTCTAGTCGGGTCAAGCAGGGCTATGCTTAAGGTCTTCCCCTTTCTCTTTGTTCACTCTGGTTTTACAGCACTTCTTATGCATATAGGGTAAGAAATATTTGCCTTACCAGTTAATCTTCTTAGCATGGTGGTCCCTTTGTTTTGTGTCTGATCCTTCCTCGAATATGGCAAGACTTCCTTGTTCCGCTGTCTTTCTTTACTCATTCCTTTCAAAGTGTTGCGTCCTTCGAAATTGTCACATTGGCAGTAACTCACCAATGGCCCTGTCTGCTGGTTTCTTGTTGTTCAGTTGGACAACCTGTACGCATCGGGACCCACTGCAATGTGGAGGGTTGCTGGACACTGGCGACAAGCTTCCTCAGCCTCCACAGCCTTCTCACTGGTACACAGGAAAAATTGCAGGAAACGAGAGCATTTGAAGTGCGCGCTGCTCCTTATATTTTAGTGGCGAGCACTCTCTCTCTGTCTACATCACTCACTCGGCTGTCTTTGATTCATCAGATAAGGTCACATTCTTTATTCCGTGGCCCTCTCGACGGAACTGTTACCGCAGGAGTTACCGGATGACGTTTCGGATTTTCTGTTGTGTCATGGACTATTGCGTAATGATCAGACATTCTGCAGATTGGTTAACATGAATTTTCCCAGTTTTGGGTATTATTATAAAACAATATTTGAATTATATTACAAGAACATTATCAATTATATTAATACACTTTACATTTACAAGTTAGTTATTGTCTCTCTATGTCTGCTCTCGAGAGTTTAAGCATGTCTTTATGTTAAGATTCTATTCTTTCATGTTGTGTCTGAAACCAATGGCTGACTTATAGTGGACCAGTTATTTCTGACACAACAAAGCCCCCCCCCCTTTAGTTAAAAATTATTCTTTAATGGAGTTACAGAAAATTTTTAAATCATACTTTACCCCTCCCCTTTTTCTAAAATGATTTTTGTTAACAACATCCTCTCCTTTCTCTGGGGAAGGGTTGTCCTCCATGCCTATTGGTTATCATTTGCTGCTCTTTCACAGACACTGCCCAGTTCCTCTCCCGTGATAAGCTTGTCATGTATCTCCCTGACCCTAAGAATGTCTCTTGTATTCGGTATTCCATCCTTGTGCAATGGGACGTCTTTCCTTTTTCTCGTTAGTTCACCATTTTCTGTGCATTGAGGATCATCGTGCAAAGGACCATCTCTCCCTTCTCGACCTTCATTGCTCTGATTGACACTGTTAGAATCCCTTCTTCGAAGGAACTTGATCTCTCTTTTGGGACAGTCGCACAAGAATCCATTCTTCCTCACAAAATCCTCCCTCAAGATTAGTCCTATGTGGGTGAGCGAGTTCTTGGTTCTACCCAAGAACTCGCTCACCCACATAGGGGTGTATGCGTGGCACCTAAATTGTGCCACGCATACACTCCAAACTCGGGCAGTACCACCTTCAGTCTCACTACTTTAGTGGCATGTGTTGGGAAGGGGGATATCCCTAAGATCCCAATTGATCTCTTCAAATGTTTGACTATTCTTCGCACAAGACCCAAGTTCCTTGATATGTCTCTCATATATAATAGAGGCTTGGGAACCGGTGTCAATGAGTGCTTCAAAATTTCTTCTGGAGATTTTTCCTCTTACCACCATTCCGGGGAAACTTACATTGCCTTGGCCCCCCTTTTTTACTGGGTAATCTGGCACAAGTGAGTGATGTTGTCTCTGGTCTATATCTTGTTCTAGTGTCTCTCTCTGCTACAAAACAGTCACGAGTATTATGTCCTAACTTGCTACAGTTAAAGCACCTGGGAATTTCTCTGCAGTGACTTTTCCCACCTTCACCGTCTGAGGACAAAGGGGTTTCCATTTTATAGCCTGCAGACATTTCTTGCAGCTTCCTCATCATGTGATCCTTCCTCTCTAGCATAGGTTGCTGTAGTCTCTCAACTTCGTTGTTCAAAATATTCTTTATTCTGTCTTCTTGCAAAGAGGGGAGCATTTGATTCTTAGACAGATCAATCGTTAGCTGATTGATCACGGCATCAAGCCGTTCTATGAGTGGTTTTTGTAGTTTCTCGACCTCTTGCCTGACTATGGATCGAACTTCGTTGAAGTCACAAGCATCTATTGTAACACTATAAACTGACTCAGACTTCTTTTCTTCAGAACTTCTCAGCACCTTCTGCTGTCTCTCCTTGTTTTCTCTTCCTTCCTTCACAGGGTTTGAATCCCTGTCAGTGTCCTTGTTTTCTTTAATAATATTGACATGACTGGCAGTGGTTCCAGGATAAATGTCTTCCAACAGCTGTACTCTCTCGAGTGCAGCATCATACCATTCCTTTAAATTTGATATTCGCTTCCCAAATGCAGTCTCCCTTAGCTCCTGCCTCAAACCAACTCTAAAATGCTGGAATATAGCCCATTCCAGATGCCGTTTTTCCTCATCAGGCACACATAATGTGTTAGCAAATGTGAGCAGCCTATTGTGAAAGTCAGAGACACTTTCCTTTTCCTTCTGGGTTATTCTCTGGAGCTTCCATAGGTTAGGCCCTACGTTTTTTGTCTTAGAAAATTGGGAGGTTAGGATTTGTCTAAACCTCTGGTAGTCCAAAGTTTCCTTCAATAAGGGTGAGGAGTAGAGAAAGCTCTTTGCTCTTCCAGCCAGTTTGCTGCGAAGCAGTATGAGTAACTGGAAGTCACTCCATCGCCCTATCTTTCTAAGTTCTTCTATATAATCGAAGAAAGCTCTCATGTCTTCGGTATCTTCACCTGAGAATTGAGGGAAAATTTGATATGGATTTATACTTTTAAGAAACTCAGTATCACTTAATTCAGGGGATGTTGGTAAAGATATACTTACTCTTTCAAGTTACACTTTGTTACGGGATGAGTTATGAACCTTTTTTCTCTCTATGAATTTTCAATATCTTAATTAAGTTCTGTGTGTGAGACTGAAACCAACTTATCATGATTGTATTGCTTGCTTTATGTTTTTATTTTTCAAGCACAGCCTGTCGACTGCACCATTGTTATGTCTTGTTATTTCTCTTTAATGCCTTTTATCGTGTTTTACAGCTATTTTACAACTTAAGTCTTACTTGTACCAGGAGTTAGCTTCCGACAAATTTATTTATCTTAAATTGGCTGCACCAGCCGGTGACTAATTCTTAATACTTAGGCTTACTTTAATAACTACCTCTACAATATTACTAAGCAATGGGAACACGTGGTATGCGATCGCGGCTCCCCCCCCCCCCTACTTACACAGGTTTGAACTTTTAATAAGTGGTAGGTCAGTCTCAGTTAACGGAACATACAAACTTTGATCTAAAATAATGCATTTTAATACAACTAATATTCACATACAGGAAATCAAGCAATAAAATAATATACAAGAAATGAGTCACTCGCTGAGCCGCTTTTGATTCGTCAGATAAGGTCACGTTCTTTACTCAGCGGCTCTCTCAACGGAACTGTCACTGCAGGGTTACTGGATGATGTTTCAGATTTTCTGCTGTCATGGACTATTGCATAATGATTAGGCATTCTGCTGATTGGTTAACATGAATTTTCCCAGTATTGGGTATTATTCTTAAACAATATTTGAATTATATTACAAGAACATTATCAATTAAGTTAATACACTTTACATTTACAAGTTAGTTATTGTCTCTCTACGTCTGCTCTTGAGAGTTTAAACATTTCTTTATGTTAAGATTCTATTCTTTCATGTTGTGTCTGAAACTAATGGCTGACTTATAGTGGGCCAGTTATTTCCGACACAACAGAGGTATAAAAGTCTTACAGTGGCTTCACTGCATAGTTCAGAAGGCCTGGACAGAGGGACGAATTCCAGATGATTGGAGTAGAGCTCTCATAGTCATCATCATCATGCATATCAAGGATTTAGGTCTAGCATGGCTTGTTCCGGCCTTATAAGTCATTGCTGAAACGTTTAAGAGGATGTCCTGGTTTTCTTTTTCCCAATGGCTTGTACTTTAAGGCTTGTTTTGGTAATCTTTCTGTTTTCATTCTTTGAACGTGTTCCATCCATTTATGTTTATAGTTTTTAATTTTTTCTATTACTGGTTCTTGGTTTAATTCTTTAATAATTTCTTCATTTCTTTTGTGATCGAATAGGGTATACTTTGCAGTTTTTCTCATAAACTTCATTTCTGCTGTTGTTAATCTTTGTTTGTCTTTTTGTTTTATTTTCCAGATTTCGCTTCCATACATTAAAGACTGGTAGGGCTAATGTATTTTATACTTTTAGTCTGGTTTGTTTTTGAACTAGGTTTGGTTTAAATATAGTGTTAATTACACCTGTTATTTTTAAATATTTTGCAATTTTTACATTTATATCTTTTTCATATGTGATCATACATCCTAGGTAGTTAAATGAATTCACCTGTTCTAAGATCTTATTATCTATTACTATTTTAGTTCTTGCTGGATCTTGTCCTTTAAAGGCCATAGTTTTTGATTTTTCTGTAGATATTATCATACCATAATCCTTGGATATCTCATTTAGATCTAAAATAGCTTTCTGTAAGTTATCTTCAGAATTTGTAATTATTATTTGGTCATCAGCAAAGAGGAGAGTGTTTAAGTTTACTGTAGGAGAAAGTTTAATTCCTTGATGTAAATTTTTATTCCATTTTATTATTATTTCATTTAAGTAGATATTAAAAAGAGTTGCTGAGAGGGGGACATCCCTGTCGGACCCCTTGGTTTATCTCTCTCGTATATGATAGCTTGTGATTTAATCTTATTTGTATTTGATTATTTTCATATATACTTGTGATAGTGTTTAGGATATTATTTGGTATTTGTCGTTCTTTTAATATGTTAAATAATATGTTTCTTTGAACTTTGCCAAATGCTTTTTCAAAGTCTATAAATGCAATATGCAATTCTAAATTGTATTCTCTTCTTTTCTCTATTATTAATTTTAGGCAAAATGTTGGGTCTATACATGATCGTCCTTTTCTAAATCCATTCTGTACTACTTCTAAAATAAAGTTTTAGGAATATTTCATTAGTTTGCTATTTAAGATTCTGCTATATATTTTGTAACAGGAATTTAGTATACTGATACCTTTATAGTTTTTAGGGTCATCTCTATTACCTTTTTTAAAGATAGGAATCATAATTGCTTTTTTCCATTCTATTGGAGGGATACCAGTTGAGTAAATTTTATTTAAAACTAATATGAGTCTTTCTTTGAATCTTGTTCCTGCATATTTATATAGTTCTGAACCTAACTTATCTTTTCCAGGTTATTTTCCATTTCTTGCGGGCTGATTTCTAATTCTTCTTTAATTATTTCCTTTTCATTTTCGTTAATTGTTTGCCAGTTGTCTTTTTTAAAATATTTGTCTGTCCACAGTTCTGTATAGTAATTTAGAAATTCTTCTAATTTCAATTCAGTGTTTAATTTTGTTTTCTTTAGTGTCTGCATTTAAGTGTTTCAAAATCTTATATACATTATGTCTTATTTTATATAAATCATGTTCTAAATTAGAAACAAATTTATTCCATGATTGTCTATGTCTTTTTCTGACTTCTCTTTTAGCTATGGCTCTTATTCTTTTATATTCTAGTTCGTCTATTAATCTTTTACTGCTTAACCATTTATGGTAGGCTTCTTTTTTCATTTTGATTATTTCTTTTAATTGTATCATCCCAGATCTTCAGTATTTTCCTTTTATTGAATTTTTTGGTCTTTCCTAAGCTTTCATTTGCTGCTGCATTTAGTATTGTTTTTATATTAAGCCTTTCTATTTCTTCATTTTGTTTTATTTTATCTAGATATTGGTTAATTCTTTGTTCATATAGCCATTGTACATTTGCATCATTCAATAGTCTAGTTTTATAAACAAATGTTTCAATTTTTCTTTCTGTTCTTGTTACTTGTAGCCATTTAGGTGGTAATCTTAATTTTATTTTAACAAGGAAGTGGTCGCTGCTTATTTCGTATCCTCTGTGATCTCTAAGATCCAGTGAAAATTTTAATGACTTTTCATTTAATATGAAATAATCTAATATTGATTTCCATCCTCTTGCTGCCCAAGTATATTTATGTATGTCTTTATGTTTAAGAAGGAATTCATTATGTTTAGGTTATTGTAAACTACAAAGTCAATCAATTTTTTACCATTCCTGTTTAGAGTATGTTCTCAATGTATTCCTATATTATTATTAATTTTCGTGTTTCCAATTCTTGCATTTAAGTCTCCTGTTAAAATTGCGTAATCATTTTTATTTATTTTATTATACATGTTTTGTAGTTGATTATAAAAATCAGTATTATCCTTTTCTCTTCCTTCTTCTGGGGCATATAAACCAATTATTGTTAAATAGCCTCTATCTATTTTTATTCTAGCTTATTTAAGTTAAGGGATATTACATCCCATATTGTTTGAAGCCTTTGGCTCTTCATATAATTAACCAAATCATGATTATTACTGCTGTTTTAAAATTTCTTTCATTTAATAATTGGTCTAATTCTATTTCTTTATATGCTACTACTCTTACATTCCAGTTTGCTATGTGTATTATATTTTGTCGTTTCCATTTTTGTTTTACCTTTTCCATTCCAGGGTCTTTTCCTATAGATTCAATCTGATTATCTTTTTCTGTCAGCTTACAAATAGGATTATGTTCTCCATTTCAGGGGACTAGCCTGACGATGGAATAGTTCAGTGGTAGGGCTGCTCCCTTAAAGCTTCTCAACTAGCCTTCTTCCAAATTTAAACCCATAGGAGGAATAGGGTATATTGAAGAGGAAAGAGTAGATTATAGAAGAATTATAGTAAACTTTATAGAGAGGGTATAGTTGTAAGGCCAGAAATGAAAAGACCCCATGGACCCCGAGTACTCTAATAGCATAAGGGTCATAAAATAAGAAGAGTTAGCTGATAAGGCCTTATAGGAAAGATTAAAGTAAGTGGATCTTCTTCAAAGTAGAAGAAGGAGAGGACAGATCCAGCTAGGGGTCCATGGGAGTGCTGCTTCCCTTACAATCAAGATGATTGTCCCTCTCATAGTACCCATATATAAAAAGGGAAATAGAACTGAATTACAGAGGTATTTCCCTACTGAGTGGTCCTTGCAAGATTTATGTCAGTATACTTAAGAAGCGGTTGAAAAGGATTTTGGAAGAGAATCTTGGTGAAGAGCAAAGTGGATTTGGGCCAGATGGAGCCTATCAGGATCAGCTTTTCACTTTATGATAAACAGTTCAGAAATCATTGGAATATAAAAATGATCTGTATTTAAGTTTTGTAGATCTGGAAAAAGCATATGGCAAGAGAGAAGCTATTCAAGATGCTAGTTGTATGTACCCACAACTTAAATATAAATAAAGACTAGGTATTGCTTGATATAATGCCCCACTGGTGTCAGTGGGGCATTATATCAAGCAATACCTAGTCTTTATTTATATTTAAGTTGTGGGTCAGCAGTTGGAATTGAGGGATTACAAGAAGATGGTTTGATGTTAAATCTGGTGTCAGACAGGGATGTACGTTATCCTCGCTGTTATTCATTATCTATATGGATCACATTATGAAGAAAAGTGGTATTAAACCTGAAAAAATTGGAGATGTTAATATCACACTTTTCTTTATGTGGATGATTTTATACTTCTGAATAAATATGCTACAAGTCTGCAAGATTCCTTGACTAAATTGAATAACTGTTGTAATAGATAAATTGTATGAAGGTCAGCAATACCAAGACAAAGACGATGAAAATAGCTAGAAACATTGAAGATATGATATCGATTGCATTGTGAATGGAGAACGTATAAAACAAGTAAAATATTTCAGCTATTTAGGCACAATTTTTAGTGAAGATAGTTCATTCAATATGGAAATAGACAACAGAATCAACAAAGCTGGTACGGTAGGTAGTCAACTGAATAAATTTATATGGAATGAGAGAGGAAATTAGTCAAAACACTAAATTAGTTGTATACAAGAGTTGTATAAAAGTGTTCAAACCAATTTTAACTTGCGGATCTGAGAGCTTGGTTAGAAGTAAAGCACTTGACCAAAGACTAGAGACTGCAGATATGATGGAAAATAGGTAAATATGACCTCTTTATTGCTTCTGCCTTAGTGTAACCACTTCTGGGTCTGCCTCCCACTTATGAGACCTCAATAAAGGTCGAAACCAGTCTGGGTAGTGGCCCTTCCCTTAATGCATAGCATTATACATGGCTGCAAGGAGATGTGCTTTGCATGGTGGGAGATGCTGAGATAAGGAGTGATGTTCTGGATATGGACACATTGAATCAGTTTAAGATGCTATTGGATGAGCATCGTATGCAATGGTGAGTACCTCCCACAATGAGTCTCTGACTCCATGGAGGTCAAATGTTGATGATAATAATAATCATAATATATCAGTGAAAGCTGTCTGGATTTAAGGCAATTTAAACTTAAATGTGGGAGGTCATGTATTGGTAACCAGGGGTTACTATTTATTTTTCTGTACTCTTTTACAAGAGATTCTTGTCTGTGCAAGTTCAGTGGTGCAATGTTGCTCAAAATTGGAAGCCAATAGAGGGGAGCGGATTTGATATGACCTATGATTGTCCTCATTGTTTCATTTATTTGCATGTCAATTTTCATGATATTAGGATTGTTTAGCTATACTGGTGAACAATAATCTGCTGCAGAGTAGACCAGGCCCAACATGGAGCATCACGGTGTAGTAGCAGAAGAATCCCATGTAGAACCACACAGTTTTTGTATGATATTATTACAGGTTCTGATCTTTAAAAAGAAATTCTCCAGACGTCTTTTGAAGGATAGTGTCCTATTCATGGTAATAACACCCAGATATTTAGGGAATATTAATTGACCTGGAGGTTCCTAAATATTAGTTGACCTGAATAAAGTTGACATGTAGTTTCCTATTTTCTAATTTGGTGTTTAGGCTTCAAAGAGCTAACCTCAGTCTTATTGAGGGTTGGTGTTACTCTGGAGAATATCTTCAGTTACTGGTAGTTGTTGTTCAGTTGTTGGTAGATCATATATATATATATAGGTTGAATAAGATCGGTGCTAATATTGAGGGGGACCATTGTTCAGCTTTCTCTGTGTGCTCATTTTGTTTTCCCAGTACCACATGAAAGAACCTGTCAGAAAGCATGTTACCAATAAGTCGTACAATGGTATATCAGCTTCTGTAGCAACCCCTCTTTCCGCACTGTGTCATATGTGGCAGTAAGGTTGACAAACACAACAGAAGTTTTCAAACATCTGAATGCCTGCCTCGATATGAGTAGTAACACTAAGTACGTGGTCCGAACAACTACGTTGAGCCCTAAAGCCTGCTTGCTCAATAGGGATAACTTCAAATATTTTTGGCCCAATTCTGTTAAGATGTCTTTCAAGGAGCTTATAAGCAACAGGAATGCAATTGGGCAGTAGTTCTCTGCTTGATCTTGAGGCATGTTGGGTTTTAATATGGCTATTAGTTTGGTTCTCTTAAAGGCTCTTGGATGGTTTCCCATCCTTAAAATATGAGGAAAGAATACTTGTTAACCATTGACGAGCATTATTCCACAGTTAACCAAGAATTCAGTATTAATCAAACCCTGGTGCTCTGCCGGATTTAATCTCCTTTAAGGCCACAATTATTTCATCTCTGGTAAATTCTCTTGAAAATTGGGAACTATCAGCTGCCCTTTGTCGTAAGTTTCTGAGTAATCTTTTAACCTACATTGTGTGTTCATGATCTCGAAGGGCTCTAGACAGCGATGTTATTCAACAGGCAATTCGATCTGGAGTCACCAAAAGATCTTTACCGGTGACTGGGTTACTTCCCTAACTTCTTTAAGAGACTCCATGCTTTTTGACTTGATTTTTTAAAGTCTAAGTCCTCTGCCGTTTTTATCCATTTTTCTCTGTGCTCTTTATCAAGCTTCTGAAGTAATTCATAAGCTATATCACAGTTGCCAGATTCTAAATAGACTTAATATAGCTCTTCCCAGTCTTTATTCCAGCCAAGTATGTATTCATTTTGGAAACCTCGTGGAATATACTTCTTCACTGTTGATATGATTGCTCCAATGAATCTGTTGTAGTTTTCACACACACACACACACACACACACACACACACACACACACACACACACACACACACACACACACACACACACACACACACACACACACACACACACACACACACAGGTGGTACTAGTTCACTTTCCTGAAATTCCATCTTGGTCGTGGACTGTATTATTGGTATTTGTATTCCTGCTTCTACCAGTACTGAGCAATGTTGGCTGTGTGAAAAATCATCAAGGACTCCTTGTTGTGTTTAGCAGCTGATTTTGCAAATTTTGGGTAACAAAACAGAGGCCTGGGTTGTATTCTCTATTCTGTGCTGCAGCCTTAAAAATTCCTTTGCCCTTTGCATTGAATATTAAGTTCAGACTGTTTTGCTCAGCCCAGTTTGTTAATGCTTCACCATTTCCATCATTATTATTGTAATTCCACAGGATGTTGTGGCTATTAAAATTCCCTATGTAGATAGTTGTATATTCCCTATGTAGACAGTTGCCAGATTCTAAATAGACTTAATATAGCTCTTCCCAGTCTTTATTCCAGCCAAGTATGTATTCATTTTGGAAACCTCGTGGAATATACTTCTTCACTGTTGATATGATTGCTCCACTGAATCTATTGTAGTTTTCACACACACAGGTGGTATCCATCTTACTACTTTTTCCAGTAGATAGTAGGATGAGAGAAAGGAGAGACAGTGCAGGACTTAGTGATGGAGAGATAACAGGAAGGCAGGTAATGTATTTGTATATGTGCTTCTCACTGGGTATAAATGACTTGAGAGACACCAGGAATCGGGTGGTAAGAGGATGATGTATGGAGATTCAGTCATCTGTGGAGTGCAAAATAGAATGCTGGAGGAATGATAGACACTGTGACTATGATGAATAAGCAAAGTGACAGAGTGGATGAGATTAGTGCAATGGTGGGAATGAATGACTTGAGAGACACTAGGAATCGTGTGGTGAGAGATCCAAGTTTCATGCTTGAGGTTGTGCAGCAGAAGACTGAAACAGAGATGATAGAGAGTGTGTTATCCAGGTATGATAACTCAGAGCTGAGGAAAAGAGAGTCAATAATGAATGGTGTGATAGCCAGATTATGATGCCTGAAGTGCATTTAAGGACAGAAGAGAGCTGTATGCCAGAGATAGACTGCATTTGAATGAGGACGGATGTAGGCATCTAGAAAGAGAGAGAGAGAGAGAGAATGTTGTTCTGAGGGTTTTAGTACAGGGAAACTAGAGCTGTCAAGGAGGATGGAAACATGAGTGTTCTCTTGTGGAAACAGTTACTTGAGAGAAATACGGAAATGCTGTAAATTTTGACTTTGTGTGTTGCTGTGACCTCTGCAGTAATTTTATTTATATGTAGATGATGCATTGTGGAACTTAATTTTTGTATATGTGCTTCTGTAACCTTTGTTGTAATTTTGTTTATATGCATATGCTGCATTACTTGGCTTGGTTTCTGTATATACATATTGTTTACAATTTCTCTTTGACTCATCATGTATAGCTGTAACCTTTACTATGGTGCAGTATGACCTTTGTTGTTTTTGTGCCAATAAATTATAAACCGACCAACCAGATCACTTTGTTCTGCTATCATGACATTTTCAACCTTGTATCCATCTTCCTCCTGTCCTTCCATTAACCTGCTTTACTGCACTAACTTACTTGCAATCTCTTTCTGATCATTAGCAAATAGTTATTCTCATCTTGATTCTGTGATTTCTCAGCAAACAATACTTTCTCTAAATGTCCAATATCAAACCTATTCAAATACAATCCATCAAAGTTAAACTATTCTAGCTTCCCAAATTCATTCCATAGGTTTACAAACTGAACACATTTTACCTCACACAACTCATCCATCTTGTCATTCATTATCTCTGCTCAACTCATAATTATCATATCTGGTCAACACGCTAATCACTTTTGCAACAACACTGTTATGCTTTACCTCCCATAACAACTTCCTCAAATCCCTGTCTACAACTATCACTAATGCTTGCTCTTTCCTTCCATGTAAAGCATGAACTATTTTTTTCATTGTTCCACCTGGAAAACACGTTTTATGTATCTTGTTATTTACCACACCACTAATGATTGAATCCCCATATAATGCTATATGATTATCCTTTATTACTAACTTCCTTCTCATTCACATCAGCCAACCTCTTCTTCAGATGTCCAATCTCATCTTCCAGATGCTTCATTTTACTCTTCATTTTCATCAACTCTTGCCTAAGCTCTTCAGCTCCATTTCCTTTGCTATTATTACTAGCATTTCTATTGCTAGCCCATGTTTTTGAAACATTGTAAGCTATCATTACACTTCTCACATAAATAATTTTTCCCCTCCCCTAATAGTCCACAAATCTTTGTCTTTTACATTTTTATGCATATTTGAAATTTTTATAGTACATCTGGCTGTAAAAAAAAAAATCCGGCACAAGCCAGTCTTTCTGTCAAAGCTTTTCATGCAACTGACATGCACTTCCTTATGGATGCCGTTATCAGAAAGTCTAACATCAACAGTAAGGTAAGAACAAGCAGCAAGTATACACTGAACATATTAAGTTAATAAATACCACTGAAGAACAGTTGTATCAAAACAAGAAAAAATAAAGTATTATATATATAAAAAAACCACATCATTATATTGATAAGTTTGGGGTTTGGAAAGATGTATTCAGTTTACTGATGATGCTAAATTGAGAGAGCAATGTGAGAAAGCTCTCATGCAATGCTGTTGTATACAAGAGGATTTGAATAGGTTTATACTAGGGGTATATAAATAGGGATACTGCTTCAGTGTTGTAACTGCACTTTGGAGAGAGAAGATGGAATGAGGTGTATTATGCAAGAACTTTGCTCCAGGTGGTTCACTGTATTTGTTTTTTATATTACTATAAGTAATTCTTCAATATCCAAAATTTTAAGGGGGGGGGGTCATTATTAAAGTATTTTTACAAAGTATACAGCCAAAAGTCTTCAAGCCAGTGAAACCTAATCTTAATACTAATAAAAGACAAATATGTGCGTTCCTGGGTAGAGTTGATGTCTTTTAAGTAGTACAAACTAAGGCAACTCCAAAAACAAAGGTTATATTTTCATAAGTTCTGTAGTAAATTCTTTTAAGTTTCTTCCATATCCCACTGTGTACAAGCTATGCACCACTGAAGACGATGCTGCATGTTGGTTCAGGTAATGTCGAACTTGCATATTGCAGTCTTACCATGAAAACTCATGTTGTCTTTGGTTCTGATTGTTTTGTGCAGATTCATGTTCCAGTTGATGCCTGAAACACCACATTCCAAGTGTCCACCAGCAAATCGCAGTTTTTACATATTATCCTTCGTAGCACCCTACAGTTACATTCAGTGAGTGTGGTGGGTCATCCACTGTTGGTAGCACTTGCAGTTGACTCCTTGCTCTTTCATCTTAGTATGGTATCATTATGGTGCACAGCAGCTATGATTAAAGTGCAAGTGATCAAACTAAAATGCTCCCAAATTCCTGCTCAAGAGGATCTCACTTGGGAGCCAAACCTAAAAATAACATAATTTATATGAAAGTTTTTTTCAGTGTCAAGCAAGATCTTATTGCAAGCATTTGCAGAGATAATGACCGATGTGCTATGTCAGCAGAAAACTCACAGAGGGGAAGGCAACACTAGACATGGCATGAAACTCATCAAAGAGATACCCCATGATAAATATGATAATGCAATATTTACTTAAGCAAATTTAATTCCATCATCCATTGATTCAACAAATTATTACAATCAAGTTTAATAGTATCCCAATCACCTCAATTTATAAATCTCCAGGAGAAACTTTCTCCTTTCCCAACATCCTCCTCAATAATAATGCTTACATGAAAATGTAGTATTAGGTGACTTTAACAGCCATAGCACTAACTGGGGTTATACACAGTCCAATGAAGATGTAGAACTTGTTGAAAATAGGGCCAAAAACTTCTCACTAAGCCTGATACATAATCTGAACCTCCCTACATCTTTCAACATCAGATGGAAGCAGGGCTATACTTAACCTTATATTTGTTAGCTCAAAAATATCCAACACTTGTGTTAAAAAGGTTTTAAATTTCCTTTCACACACCCAACATAGACCTATAATACTTCATTTCAACCCAGACATTATGCCTAACACAGACGATGATTTAGGTTCAAAAAAGATAAATTGGAGTGTGCTATGGAAGAATTTGACTGCTCCATTGGGTCAGTCCCTCGAAATCCTCCAGAGTATCTACAATACATAAAAATACCGAGGAAAATCTCCACCAAACACATCGCTCAAGGATGTTGTATAAATTACATTCCAGGCTTCTCTAATCATATGCAAGCCCAGTATGCTACTTACAACTTTACATCAACTTCCTTCTCAAAGGAGACTATCTATGCAGGAGAAAAATTTATGCTCTGAGATGGCAGAAGAAAGGTGTTCCCCATGGAAAAAAGAAATAGAAGCCATTCACATGACTTAACATAGTAGGAAGCCATGGTTCTTTATCAAGAGAATTAAATAAGATTTCACTAAGTCAATAGATCATCCACAGGTACCAGTTAATCAAATTGCTCCCCAGTTGCTGCTAAATGGAAAATTCCTTAAAAAGTACCCAAAAAAATTAAGATATTAAGAATCCCAAAGGAGGAACAAAATTTGATTAACTCAGATTTCACAATTACTGAACTCAATGCTGCAATAAACCTATTAAAAACTAAAAAATCTGCAGGCCTCGATGATATCTAGAATGAACAAATTAAACATTTTGAGTCCATGGGTAAAGAGTGGCTACTAAACTTATACAGCACTTGCCTCAGAACCCTAAGGATACCAACCATCTGGAGGCATGCTAGAGCGGTGGCCTTTCTGAACCCAGCGAATCACCAACTAAAGCAAAAAATTACAGACCTATATCTGTATTCAGCAACCTCTTTAAACTCTCATTGGCACCCCCTAAAAATGCACCCTCCCAGGGAAATGTGTTATCACCATTACTTTTCAACATCTATGTCAGTGATCTTCCCATATTTCCAGGAACTAGAAATTTTATCTATTCTTGATGACCTTGCCATAGCCACTCAATCAAATAATTTCAAGTCCATTGAAACTACCCTATCACTTGCCTAAAATAGTCTAACCACAAATTATAACAATAAGCAATTAAAACCAAACTTCTGAAAACCTAGACTGACCTTTTTCATCTTAACAATAAGGCATCCAACAAGAAACTACAGATGTCTTGAGAAGGATCCCATATAGAGCATTCCTGGAACCCAGTCCACCTTGGTGTGATTATCGATCACACTCTTTCATATAAAATGCACACAGAAAAAATGGGGCTAAAGTTAATGCAAACAACAATATATTAAGAAAGCTTACCTTTCTCCAAATAGTGTGCAGACTCTAATACACTGAAATCTTCTGCTTTGACCCTTTGCTATTCACCTGCTGAATATGCCCGTCCTGTATGGGTAAGTTCCTGCCATACTGAAAAAATAGATGCCCCATTGAATGAGAGTTGCTGCTTAATGACAGGATGCTTGAAACCAACACCATTAATAGACCTGCATACTTGGGCCAGTATTGCTCCCCCTTAAACCCAAAGATATGTATTCTCAATTGACAAAAGAAGCAGAAAAATGAATGATGAGTGCCACCCGTTATTTGGCCAGACTCCGGAAGCCCAATATATGACTAAGATCTTGACATAGCTTTCCAGCAACTGTTCTAGCAACCACCCAAAAACCCTCCAGATACAAGGTTTCAACAATGGTATACACTGTACCCTGGTAACATTGGGTCAACCCAGTCCACCAAACACCTTCCTTCTTGCCTGCTTCTTCAGTCACTTTGCAGCAAAGAGGACCTTACATCTTGCACAGAAAGAGCAGTTGATTGCACAAGATACTGGAGGAACATTTGACTATATTTATTATATATAACTTCTATATGGTTTTTCATTCCCTTTACATTTTACCTATTATTCCCATTATATTTTACTTATTAAATTTAAGCTGTTCTCATTTGTAATATATCTTAATTGTAAATAATCTTGTACCAGTTATTTATTTTATTGTACCACTTGTGTTTGGATATGAAATAAATAAAGTATAGTATCACTGATTGTTGACCTGGGATGGCCCAATTTATCAACAACTTGTCGAACAGATAGGCCTGCAATATGACAGCCTGTCACAATGCCTCTTTCTGACTATTAAGTTCCCTTCTTGTAGCCATTTTACCCAGGTGATGCAACTTCACAGTTGCACTGACTTGGGAGCATCATATGCCTTCAATTTATGCAAGCTACAAATACGATTCATTACATCTCACGATGCAACTTGCCCATGGGAGATGTCCATTGATTTTTTCCAAGCAGTGTACTTTGTTTTAGTAGATAGTTTATTATAGGAATTTTATTTAGAATGACGTTTTGCTTAGGTATTTTTGGTTGAGTATTTTTTAAATATTTTGTTATAATGAGTGAATTTGTTATACTGGTGTTTGCTATAGTGAGGCTTGCCTGTATGTTATTAACGCATAAATGCTATTTTGTTATTTTGATTCACTACTTTATTTAACATTGTTGCATTATAAAAAAAAAAAGTGATACATTATAATAATAATAATGATAATATATATTATTATTATTTTTTGTTTTTTTGACAGTTCGATGAAGTTGCACAGTTTTTTGGAATTCTATTAGCTTTTCTTTTAAGTTATGGTGTTGCTCGAGAGGCATTGCTCTACAGATGTCAACATGACTTCCTGTCTGTGATTTCCAATGTGTTTTATGAACCTTACTGGAATCTTTATGGAGAATTACGCCTTGATGATATAATAAGTATGATTCTCGATTTCCCTGTGTTTCTTGCTGATAAACAATATTACAGTATATACATTTCTTAATAGTTACAAAATTTCACATTTATTTATTGTATGAAAGATTGGTCAATTAACAATTTACAATCTTTATTGCTTTATTATATGAATACTTCTTACATATTAGTCTAATTTGGATGGCATTATATTTTCTTGTTCTTCTTATTATTACTTAACACCTCCAGGGAGTCCAAAGACTCATCGAGGGAGGGCACTTACTCTATAACTCTGTCTCCACCAATCCATCTGCCACAACTACCTTCCTCGTCTACACCAACGCCATCTACCGCCGACCACCATCACTAGTATTTTCACAGACAATCACATTATTATTTTAGTACTACTACTACTATAGCATATCCATTGAGTTTAGACTTACACAGAAGACCCATACTAATTATTATTCACACAATATCTATTTTACATCTTCAGCTCATTTACTAGAATCACTAATCACTTATGACAAACTTTAACAACCTTTTCTAACACAGTTTGCCCTCTTGTTTTTTACCCTTCTTTTCATGTATTGAAAAATTTTGTCTCCATCTGTCCTATTAAACCCCTTTAGTAACATAAATTCATTATTAAAAAATTATGAAATCAACTATTGTGTTACAGTAAAACTTCATTTTAATATAAACCAAATTCATCACTCTACATAGATATACTAATAGATATACTTTTTGAAGAAGTGCAGAGACGGTAATCTTATTCCCAACTGCATCAAGCTGAAAAAGAAATTTACTTCCAACAATGCATTTTGAATCTATGTCTGTACAGTGAAAGCAATACATAGGGAACCAATTCAAACAGTTCCTCAAAAAGCCCAGCAATGACCCACAATCAAGTTTTAAATTTGCTATCTGAACTCTGTAGTTATATGAATCCTGATATTTGGAATGCGCTTGAAAGGATCACTGATAACTCAGCTAAACATATTCTGGAAACAAATGAAGAAAACTTATAGAAAATTTCATATATGAAAACAATAGCAAAATTTGAACACCAATTATACAATTTTAACTGATCACAATATCTCTTCCCCAGAATGTCACTCTATCAGCAGTGAAATACAAACAAGGGAGACAAGGCGTGACCAACTACGTGGAAGTAATGGCCATGTGATCAATCTATCTAGCCACACCCTTATTAATGGTGAACTTTCACTACTTAATAAAGGCATAAACTTCACAGTAGCACCTAGAACTGTTAATAAGGAGAGGGCGCTAGTGGATCAAGCGCTACGAACGTGTTTTGAAGAGCTCCTGATTCAGATAAGTTTAACTAGGAATAATTAAGTATATATGCGTAATTGTTTAAGTAAGAGCGGCTGTAAACGTTGTACACTACCAATATTATTAGTGTGGGGTTTTTTTTCTTGCTTAAACTAAATACGAAAACGTTAATATTAGACCTTAGTAACCTGCAGAGAAAAAAAAAAAAAAATAGTGGTGGCATTGTCATTCCATGATTTTAATTTGGATTTCAGTCGGTTCGTTAAGTGTGAGGTCTGTTATATGTATTCCTTCGATTACATAAATGATTTGTGGATGTTTAGTGCGGATGGAAGAAGGGGGTGTGCGAAATGTGACCTGAACGAGGAATTGATGAATGCGAATATGAAGTTGATGACAGAAAGTGCTAGTACCGATTGTGTCGCGAGTGCACGTTTGAAAGAGAAAGACAGGCGAAAAAATGTTAAAAAATCAGGAAAAAAGAAAAAGAGCGATTTGACAACCGTAACGGATGTTAAAAGGGACGAAAGTGAGGCGGAAAGAAACGAAATTGAGAGAACGAATGAAAGTAGAAATGGCGTGGTGCAGTAATCGCAAGTAAAAAAAATCGAAAGAATGAATGATAGCGAAAAAAGAATGACTGATGGCGAAAGTTGGACGCATGTTGGAACGAAAGTACTGAACCAAAGAAAGATGAATGACAGTAAAAGTGAGAAGAATGATAGCGAAAGTTGGACGCATGTTAGTCCGAAAGTACGGAAACAAAGAAAGATATGTGAGAGTGAGAAGAATGATAGTGAAAGTTGGACGTATGTTGGACCGAAAGTACGGAAACAAAGAAGGATGAATGAGAGGGAAAGTGAGAAGAGGGGGTCGAGAGTTAGAAAGATTTAATGATAGAGTGAATGTGTCGCGAGGTTCAGAAGGTGAATTGGATTGGATGAAGCAAGAAATGAAATGGATGCGGAATGAAATTAAGACAATTCAGGTCAAAACTATTAAAATAAATCATGATGGCATGAAAGAGATAACAAAAGATGAGCGAGTGGCGTTGTATGGCGACTCCATTATTAAAGGTGTGCTAGAGGATAAAATGCACAAGGTATGTTTTCCAGGCGGTAAAATGAGTAGAGTGACTGAGGCATTGAATATGAGGCGGGAACGAGCAAAAGAGTTAATTGTATTAATTGGTACGAATGATTTGAGAGAGAACAAAGAGCATGTCAAAATGAATGTCAGGAGACTGCTTGGAAAGATAAAGGAGAATAGTGTGACAGGAAGGGTGGTCAGTGTGTTGCCTAGGTATGATTGTGGTGAAATGAGGCAGAGAGCAAGGATTATGAATGATATTCTGGCTGAAATGTGTGAGGAGATGGGACTACAGTTTGTTAATGTGTGGAATGAGCTTGAGGGACGAAGTGAGCTGTATGGGAGCGATGGATTGCATTTGAGTGGTTATGATGTGAGTCGCTTGGAGAGACTGCTGCTGGAAGGTAGAGAAGTGAATAGAGAGAATGAATCAGATCGAGAGGGGAGTGATGTGGAAGAGCAGGAGAGTAAGACAGGAGAGATTGAAGGAGTGGAAATGAATGTGGAAGTGAGTGGTATGAGTATAGAAAATGAGAGAATGGGTGTGCAAGAGGAGCAGGGAAACGGCGAGGCTCAGGGTGGACAGGGATACACAGCGTGAGAAAGGTGGATGCTCCAAGAGGAGGTGAGAGAATGTGTAGGCAGGAAAGTAATGGGATGATCAGGGATCAAAAGGAAACAGATGGAATTGCAAAGGGTTCTAAAATGAAGAAGCAGAAAGGGAAATGGCCCCAGTCCAGCATGGAAAGATCACATCGAGTGAGTGGTATCAGTGGAACTAGCTGTAGATCCAGAAATGAGTTGTTGTGTTTGTATACCAATGCTAGAAGTATAAGAAACAAGGCAGATGAAATGGTTGCACTAATTGCGTCTGTGCACCCAGAGATTGTCGGAATAAGTGAGACATGGTTAAATGAGGATGACATCCTGACAGGAATAGAGATCGAAAGGTATGATGTGTTTCGTGAGGATAGAAGGGGTAAAAAGGGAGGGGGAGTGCTATTGATGATAGAGAAAGAGTTATGTCCATACAAGGTAGAGATGCAAGAGGGAAATGGGGCCAGTGGTTTTGAGGCAGTATGGTGTGAGATAGAGGTGAATAGAATCAAATAATTGGTGGGATGTTGTTATAGACCTGGTAATGTGGATGGTGGTGATAGTGAAATGTATAGTCAAATAAGCCAAGCAAATAAGAAAAGGGTGATCATTATGGGTGATTTTAATTATGGCAATATAGACTGGAATGAAGAGATAGCAACTGGAAGTAAAGAAAATGAGTTTCTTGAGTTTTTGAGGGATAACTACCTCAGACAGTATGTAACAGAGGGCACAAGAGGATTAAGGGTCTTGGATTTGGTCATCTCATCGGAGGATGTAATTATCAATGAGGTATCAAATCATCCACCAATTGGTGAAAGTGACCATGAGGTGATTACTTGGGTGGTTGCCAGCAGTGCAAGGACCCCTGTGAAAAAAGGGTATATGTGGAACTACAAGGGGGGGGTGATTATGAAGAGCTCAGGAGACAGCTTGCAGGTGTAGCATGGAATGAGGAGTTAGCTAGAAAAGAGATCAATGCAGCTTAGGGGATTTTCAAAAAATATTTAGTGGATGCAATGTCTAAATGTATACCACGGGTGAGAAGGTTAAATAAGTTAGGTGTGAGATGGATGAATAAAGAGATTAAGCATGCAATACAGAGAAAAAGGGCATTGTGGAGGCAGCATAAGAGAAGTGGAAGTAACCAATTTCATGAGTTCTACAAAGACCAGGCAAGGAGAGTGACTTGGTTGGTGAGAGTAGCTAAAGAGAGGTATGAACAGCAGTTAGCTAATGAAGCTAAAAAGAATCCTAGGGAGTTCTTTCGATACGTAGCCAGCAAAAGAAAGAATGATTATGGAAGGATGACATTGATTGGAGGAAATGGTATAAAGACAGCTGTTGCAGAATGTGTGGTGGAGATACTTAATGAGCAGTTCATAAAGATCTTTCAATCTTGTGAATGTGACTTCATGGAGAGAGATTAAGAGCAGTTGATGATGGGGAGGAGAGACTGACTGTAAGTGAGCAAGAGGTGTTTGGGGAGTTGAGTAAACTAGATGTAAATAAGGCTGTGGGACTTGATAATATATCACCGTGTATTCTGAAGGAATGTGCCAGAGAGTTGACACCTGCCTTGACATATTTTTTTAATACGAGTCTTGCACTTGGTCAAGTCCCTAAAGAGTGGAAGGAGGGCAAGATTGTGCCACTTCATAAATGAGGTGTTCGAACTCAAGCATCAAACTATAGGCCTATCTGTGTGTCAGGTGTTGTGGTTATGTTGTTGAGAAGCTTGTGAGAACTAGGATCCAGAGTTGGGTTGACAACAATGGTATAATCTTTGATGGACAGCATGGATTTGCTAAAGGGAGGTCGTGTTTTAGTAATCTACTTACTTATTACAATAAAGTGACTGCTTCCTTGGACAGAGGAGAAGGATACACAGTAATATTCTTGGATTTCGCAAGGGCTTTTGATAGAGTATCTCATGATAAGTTGACAGTCAAACTAGAGCAGATGGGGTTGGATATTAGATTAGTGCATTGGATTGGAGACTGGCTATCTGATAGGTATCAACAAGTTGTGTATGGGGGTGCAATATCTAGGAAAAGGAGAGTCACTAGTGGAGTGCCTGGGGGATCTGTTTTAGGGCCATTACTATTTAACTTGTATATTAATGATATTGGCGAAGATTTGGATGGGGATATTCAGTTGTTTGCAGATGATGCAAAGTTGGGACGAACCATAAAGAATAGTGAAGATGTTGTGGCCTTGCAAGAAGACTTGAATAAATTGAGTGATTGGGCAAGCAAATGGGGATGTGAGTTCAATGTTGCAAAATGTAAGGTTTTAAAATTTGGAAAACAAAGATGGGATGCAGAATTTATGCTTGGTGAGAATATATTGTTGGAAGTAGAGGAAATAAGAGATCTGGGAGTGATAGTGGATAAGGATCTAAAATTTAGGGGACACATCGCCAAAATTGTGAAGACAACACAAAGACTTCTGGGAATGATGAGGAGGACACTGACGTGTAGAAGTAGGGAGATTCTTGTTCCATTGTATAAGGCTTTGATTAGGCCACACATAGACTATTGTGCCCAGATTTGGTCACCTGGTTTTCAGAAGGATGAAGAGATGTTGGAAAGGGTCCAAAGGCGACTGACTAAGGTGGTTTCTGACCTCTGGAATGTCGAGTATGAGGAAAGATTGAAAAGATGTAATTTGCAGAGTCTAGTGGAGAGAAATAAGAGGGGAGATATGATAGAGACCTACAAGTTGGTAAGGGGTTGTTATAGGATCAATGGTGGAGAAGTTCTACAGAGAATAGTGGGAGATCAGGGGAGAACCAGAGGTCATCCCTGGAAACTGTATAAAGAGGGTGTGAGTAGGGGAGTGAGAGGCAGGTTTTTTTTCGTGCAGAGTTGTGAATGATTGGAATGCCTTGCCTGAGAGTCTGGTGTCTGCAAGGAGTTTGAATGTGTTTAAGACCTGGTATGATGAGATGTGTGTGAGATAAATGGACTTCCTAGATGAGTCTTTGACTCCATGAGGTGTTGTTTAATAATAATAATAATAATAATAATAATAATAAACCGGATGTTATATACCACATAGAAAGCAGCATTAAATTTCTTCCAAATAACATAGCTGATAAAATTCATTTAGAAACCAGTAATGTTTTGAATAATACAAAAGCTATGTGTAGCAATCTCACCAAAACAGAACTAGCAGCCATGAAGTCATTAAAAACTAACAAAGCTGACAAAGGTAATCCTACAGTCATCCTAAACAGATCTGCTTATATTCATCAGATGAATTAATTAATCTCTGATAGCTTATCAACTGTGAACTATAATCCAACTAACAGGATTAACAATAAAACTGTTAAATTACTAAAGTCTGTCACTTCTTGGCTTTCAGAAACTGTTAGAAAAAAAAAAACTTTTACCATATTATGCCTACTTTTCCAGAATATATGGGGTTCCTAAAGTACACAAACAAAACTTCTACTTTTGCCAATAGTTGAAGATATAGACATTCCTAATTATTAACTTGCCAAGAAATTAGCATCAACACTCAAGATGTTAGTAAGTCATTCCCCTTCCTTATATAAAGAACATGTACAATACTTCATAAACAAAATTAAAAAAATAATGCTCGGCAAAGATGACCTATTAGTCAGTATTCATGTTTCTGCCCTTTCAACAGGATCCCAATCAATGACACAATTCTTCTCTTACAGAACAATTTGTGATCAGTATTATGGCTCACTTTGCCCACATACTATGTTCCTGTTAATTTGTGTGATAAAATAATTTTTACCTACAAAAACGAAGTACAGCCATGGGCTCACCACTATCTGTCCCCCACCCCCTACCCCCACCAGACAGTTACAAACTTTTATATTTATCTTTTGAGCAACAACTAGATTCCTTTACTTTAAAACTTACAGTTTGACTTAGATTTGTTGATGATATTTTCATTATTTGGCCACATGGCTGCCAAACTTTAAGTACTTCCCTCAGACACTTAAACAAACAACATAAATGTATACAATATACTATTGAAATTGAATATCAAAACTCACTTCCTTTCCTGGATACACTTGTCACACATCTTACCTCATTAAGTCTATCATTCACTATTCACTGCAAGCCTATACATACAGGCTAATAACATCATCATCATTAAATTCCAGACATGTACTTTCAAGGGGGGGGGTGTATAGGATATGATAGTACTACATGAAAAACTTACATCATTACTAACTTCCTATCAATAATTTTCCTCCAAGTCAATCTGCTATCTGTCAAAACTCCAACATTGTCAGAGCTTCTATTTCTGTCTTCTAAGGCACTTTTTACTGTGTCAGTCCACCTACATCTTGGTCTTACTCCGAGTCTTTTCCTGACAACCTGACAGGTAACACTTGTTTTGCTAATCTTTCCTCTCCAATTCTGTTTAAGTGACCATAACACCTGAGAATAACTCAGCTAACACATTCTTGGATGCTAACAATGTCAAGTTCTTTCTTACTATCCTAATTTTTAATATGATATTGCCATTGATACCATCTCTTCAGGCCCCTTATCATTCTCAGGACTCTCATATATGTGGTTGCTAGTCTTTGGTTAAGTGATTTATTTCTAAACCAGCCCTCAGATTCAAAGTTAAAATTAGTTTGAACACTTGTATTACAGTTTAGTGTTTTGACTAATCTCTCTCTCTTATTTCATATAAATGTATTCAGTTGACTTCCTGTCATACCAACTTTGTTGATTCTGTTGTCTGTTTCCATATTTAATTTAGCATCTTCACTAAAAATCATGCCTAAATAGCTGAAATGTGTTACTTGTTCTTTAGGTTCTCCATTCACAATGCAGTTAATATTTACAAGTCTTCTGCCTATTTTCATTGATTTGTCGTTATTGCTAACCTTCATACAGAATCTATTACAACAGTTAATCAATTTAGTCAGGGAATCTTGCAGACTTGCACCAAATTTATTTAGACGTATAACATCATCCGCATAAAGTAAGGATAAGAGATTAACATCTCCAATTTTGATACAGATTTAATACCACTTAGCTTCATAATGTGATCCATATAGATAATGAATAACAGAGGGGATAATGTACATCCCTATCGGACACCAGATCAAACCATCTTCTTGTACTTCCCTCAATTCTATCTGCTGACTTACAACTCGAATAAAGACTAAGTATTGCCTAATATAATGCCTCATTGACACCATACAAGTGTAGAGTTTTGAATAGGTTCTCTCTTGGCAACTTGTAATATGCCTTTTCCAGATCTACAAAACTTAACTACAGATCTTTGTTATATTACCATGATTTCTCAACTATTTGTCGTAAAGCAAAAATCTGATCCTGACAGCTTCTATTTCGTCTGAATCCGGTTTGTTTTTCACCAAGCTTCCCTTCTACAGTCCTTCTCAACTATACTTGCATAAATCTAATCAGGAACACTAAGTAGGAGAATACCTCTCTGATTCTCATATTCAGTTTTATTTCCCTTTTTTATATATGGGCACTATTGAGATCTCTACTCCAATCATCTGGAATTCGTCCCTCTGCCCAGGCTTTCTGAACTATGCAGTACAGCCACTGTAAGACTTTTATACTTCCATACTCAAGCATTTCTGGTCAAATATCATCTAATCCAGCTGCCTTTGTATATTTCGGGCTTTTGATGGCTTTTTCTATATATTCATACTTGAATATATATTCAAGTATGAATATATATATTCCTGATTGCATGCCTGTTCAGTGTTTTTTACCACTGTACTGTCACTGATTGTTTCATTTAGCAATTTTTACAAGTAATTGCTTCATACATCAAGGATATATTTTTCTCCAGTATCCATGTCACCTTTATCATCTCTAAATCCTTTAACAGTACTCTTTCCTCCATTTCTGAGCTTTTCCAACAGCTTTCAGAATATTTTGCAACCTTCTTGATATTTATTTTCTATGTTCTTATAAAAGTCTTTCCATGGCTTTTGTTTAGCTTAGTTTTATACAGTGTTTAGCTTTGTTACATTTGTCTCTGTATTCTCTAAGAGCACAAGCTGACTTATTCCCCACAAACTTTTGTGGGGAATAAGTCAACTTGCAGATAACCTCACCACATGCCTCTTTGGCTGAATCAGTCAATGATTTCTTCAGGGCTTGCCACTGAATCTCCAAGGTTTGGTTCCTGTTCACAAACTCTCCCATTTTTTCTTGAACAATGTTTGTATGTTTTAGTCTACAGTTCGCATCTGTGAGCTGCTTAACTTTTATTCACATTAAAACTTTGTTATATGTTCTTCTTTTCAATATGCAGTACAGTTTTATCCTGGTCAAGACTAAATCACTTCGAATTTCAAATCCTCTGCACACTAGTGTCCTGCACCAGTGAGAAAACATCACTATCAACAATAACATAGTCAATGAAACTTTTCTTATTCCTTGCCTCTTCTCTCCATATGAATTTGTGCATATTTTTATGTTGGGTCATTTTGTTAGTAATAACCAGTCCATGTCCTGAGAAGAAATCCAAACACATACTGAAATATTTCTGTATGTATCTGACAATCATTTCCTACCAAGCTATTTAGATCTGCAACATGGAACCAACTTTTCCTTTTTCATTGTTTGTTAATTTCTCTAAAGCCTTAAAAAATTCATCCATTTTGACCTTAGTAGAACTTTGAAAGGATCAGTTCTCCATTCTGATATTTGCTCATATCACTGTACTTGATATCGTCTGCCATTCAAAAAGATTAGCCTCGTATTTTGTGTTGAATACTATATGTATGCCTTCTTTTCCCTGATTGTTATTGCCTGAATATAACATTATGTATTTATTGCTTAGAAAGATTTCACCTGTTTTCAATCTGGCACTTATCCAATTCCTCAGCCAGCTCCATTTCTTTGCCATTCAGGCTTCTTATGTTGATAGTACTGCTCTTGAACTCTGGTGTTGTTGAGTTTTGATGTGTTTCAGGATTTGTTCCAGTAGCTGACTCTTTGCTGTTTGCCTGGTTTCCTGGCAAAAACAACCGAGGGCCTTGTTTAACTAGCCTTCACGATAACTTATCATTCTTTCTTCATCTTTTTCTGCAGCTTCTCCTACTTAAGTTGGGTCACTGTTGTTGATGAGTCTCCTCCACATCCTCCTGTCTTTAGCTGTCACCACATCCAAGTTCTTCATCCTCAAGTCCTCTTCTACCAGCTCCCTCCATCTCTTCTTTGGCTGTCCATGCTTCCTCCTTCCTTGCACATCCATCTGCATGACCCTTCTTCCCACATATTCGTCCTCCCTCCTCATCACATGACCAAACCATCTCAACCTTGCCTCCTGTATCTTCGCTCCTAAGTTAGTAACTTTCATTGTTCCCCTCACATAGTCATTTCTCAGACAATCCTTTCTGCTCACACTGCACATCTACCTAAGCATTCTCATCTCTGCTACTTCTATCCTGCTGATGTTATTTTTCCTCATGGCCACAGTTTCTATAGCATACGTCATAGCTGGTCTCACTACTGTCCTATAGATTTTGCCTTTCAGATTGATTGGCACCCTCTTATCGCATAACACTCCAGCCATCTCCCTCCAGTTCCTCCCACTTGTATCCTGCATCCCACTTCCTTCTCAGCTCCTCCATCTTCTTCCACTGTTGAACCTAAGTATCAAAAGTCCCTCACCTTCCTGATGACTTTTCCTTCCAGCTCCAGATCTGTCTCCTGGCCACCGCCCACTGTGCAACACATATACTCTGTCTTACTTCTGCTCAGTCTCATACCTCTCTTTTCCAGTACTTTTCTCCATCTTTCCAGTTTAGTTCCCGCTTCTTCTCTTGAATCTGCACACAGCAAGATGTCATCTGCATACAACGTTGTCCAAGGCACATCTTCTCTCTCACCTCCTCCGTCACCACCTCCATCACAATGTTAAACAGAAACAGACTTAATGCTGACCCTTGATTAGCAAATGATTAGCAATACATTTATAAACAATGGCTGTAGCAAATATACCACCAATAAATTTTTTTTATAAAACTTCTTCAAAAAATGCAGATAATGTTTGACATTGTTTTTGTTATCTGGCCACATAGCTGCCAAACTTTAAACACATTCCTTAACCACCTGAACAAACAACATCAGCACATACAATTTACTATCGAAATTGAAAATCAGAACCCGCTCCCTTTCATGGATACACTGGTCACACGTCTTCTCTCAGGCAGTCTATCCTTCACTGTTTACAGTACGCCTACACATGCCGGCCAATATATACATGCTAATTCATATCACCACCCTTCACAAAAATTTGAAGTCTTTAACACTCTCAAAAACAGAGCTATAACAGTTTGCTCTAATGAACAAGCTTTATGAAGAATAAAGTTCTTCATAAAACTTCATCAAAAAATAATATAGATTACAGTAAAAACCATATCTATCCCATACATTAAAGGGTTATAAGATAAAATTAATAGAATTCGACATCATTATAATCTTAATGCTACTTTTAAACCACCTATAAAATTAAAAAACATATTCAACTCCCCCAAGGATCCTCTCTCTCCTCCCAATTGGCCCACCTTGGGGTATATCATGTCCTTTGCACCTGTATCTTACCTTTTATTGGCGAAACTGGACTCACAATTCCTATTTCTAAAAACAACACATACAACACGTTAATTTTAACAATTTTGGTAAAGCAGGCCTCTTAGCACGCTCTACACCTAATTGATCGGAAAGGTACCTGTTCCTTACATCATGCAAAAACCTGGTATGAATGAAAATTTAATGAAGCCCTTGAAATTTGATAATTTGTTCAACCATCCTGATCTTAACAATAATGGTGGCATAACAATCCCAAGAATTTGGATTGCTCACATTCAGTCCCCTTACGTTCAAGTTCTCCAGCAAACGATTATTTTATGACTCTAAGCAATATTTTCAGCCAGTATCTATACTGTTTTGTTCTAATTTATGTGAGTAATTATTATTATTATTATTATTCAGGCCTCCAAGGAGTCAAAAGACTCATCGAGGGAGGTCCTTTCTAAGACATAAAGTCTGTCAAGACTCATCGAGGGGAGGTCCCCCCCCCCTGAGAAACACAAAGTTTATCATACCACTCCTTAAACCCACTGACCGTTCTCGCTCCCACCACTCCATCAGGCAATGCATTCCACGGCTCAACCACCCTCCACACAAAGAAACCACTCCTTACCCTCTTGCTCACAGTTTCCTTTCGTAACTTCCAGGGATGGCCTCTTGTCATCACTCCTTCCCGCTGATCAACCAAGCGAAAGAACTCCCCAGTGTCAACCCTGTAACCACCTCTCAACAGTTTAAAAGTCTCAATCATATCACCTCTCCTTCTTCTATCCACCAAACTCTGCAGTCCACATTCTCTCAGCCGATCCTCATAACTATCCTTGTACAGTCCTGAAACCATCTTTGTCATCCGTCTTTGTATCCTTTCCACAGTTAATTTATCCCCTTCAAATCCTGGGGACCAAATCTGAGAACAATAGTCCAAGTGTGGTCTGATCAGAGACTTATACAACGGAATGATAACCCTCTTATCTCTGCAGGTCAGTGTCCTTCTCATAATAGCAGCAATCCTCTGTGTTACCTTCACCACCTTTGCAATATGTCCCCTAAACTTCAGGTTTCTATCAATCATCAACCCCAGATCTCTTGTCTCCCCTACTTCCTCCAGTATAACTCCTCCCATAGAGTATGCAGCATCCCATCGATGTTTCCCAAACCTCAAGACCTTACATTTTGCTGCATTAAACTGATACCCCCATTCATTTGCCCATCTATCTAGCTTATTTAAATCCTCTTGCAGGGCTACCACATCTGCACTATTACTAATAATCCTTCCAAGCTTCGCATCATCCGCAAACAACTGAATATCCCCCTGCAATCCACTGGCTATGTCATTGATATAAAGGTTAAACAATATAGGTCCTAGTACTGAGCCCTGTGGGACCCCACTTGTAACCCTCTGCCTCCTGGAAACTGCTCCAGCATACACAACTCTCTGATACCTATCAGACAGCCAATCCTGAATCCAGTTGACCAATCTGACATCCAGACCCATGTGCTGCAACTTAAATATCAGCTTATGTGGCACCCTGTCAAATGCCTTCGCCAAGTCCAAGAAAATTGCAGTATATGCCTTTCCCTCATCTAATGTTCTTGTAACTTTATTATAAAAGGCTAGCATATTGCTAAAACATTATTATTATTATTATTATTTAGAGAGACCTCTAGGGAGTCAGAAACTCATCTAGGGAGGCCACATACTACACACCAGCTATCATACTTATTCTTGAATTTATTCACACTGCTTGCACTCACAACATCCAAAAGCAATCCATTCCAGTCACACACCACCTTCTGAGAGAAAAATGTAGCCCTCATCCCAACTTCTCAGCTTCCAAGGATGCCCTCTCATCCTTTCCCCATAAATTGAAAAATTCCACCAATTGAAATCCTGTATGACTCTTTCAGAAGTTTATAAGTCTCAATTATATCACCTTTCTTTCTCCTGTTTGCTAGTGTCTGCAGTCTACAAATTCTCAATTTGTCTTCATAATCACTATTCCACAATCCTGATATCATTTTTAACACTCTCCTTTGTACTCTCTCTCTCTAGTATATATCAGAATCACAATGGAAACTGGGAGACCATAGTAGTCCAATTAGTTCTTGTATTGGAGTGTATAGTGGGTTATTATAAGGCTTTAATAATGAATGATGATCACTGTGTAACTGTTGAGGAAAGAATTAGTAACATATGTTTCTGTCAGCTGCTTTTCTCTGCATATTAACTTATTTTTGTTAATCACACATCATCAGTTTGTCATCATCTGGTCACTTGCCACTCCTTCTTCATCACCACAGAATCTTGGCAATGAGATCTGTGCACATTAGTTCAGATATGACCATATCCTATCAAAGCCTTATAAAGATGAATGATACCCCCCACATCTCTACTTTGTCTGTGTTAAACAACACACATGACAAAAGTAATCTTGATGAGATATTTTGACTACTTTTGCAAAATGTCTTCTGAGCCTCAACTCCGTGCCTAGAATTATCCTCAGATCCCCATAGCTAGGTGTTGGATCCTACTATGTCTTAATCTGTACCTTGGATCCGACATGTTATTTACTACGATGTTCTTAACCTAAAAATAGTTGCTAGTTGGTTTCTAATTCAAATATAGAGAAAATTTATATTTAAAGACTGCGCCACTCTATATCTGAATTAGTTCAAGAATTGAAGAAAAATCAACCCTCAACTATTTCTCCTTAATATATATACTGGCCGAGTATATTTGACTTACTTAATTTACTTGCTTTGGTTCGAATATTTTATGAATGGTGCAGTAAAAGAGATTCAGGCAAAATACAACTTTTGATTAACAAAAACAAACATTTAATATAAGCTATATAACACATACATAAATTCTACTTCTAATTTAAACAATAAAAACAAGTCAAACATTAAGCCAAGTCAATCACATTAGTTCAACCTTCCAAGCCTTCACATACACTTTTTCAGCTTCTGAGTTACAAAGTTCCTACACATATATAAATATAATAGAACTTCCTATCTAATCAGTTTTCACACACTTCTCAGTCATGCTATAAGTTCAAAATATCGCAGGCACTAATAGTTGAAAATATCTCTCTAACAGTTCTTAACTTCAACTCTCAATCACGAAGAGTTTCCACAGTTGAGGTTAGGTTAAGCGTAGCGTAATTAACACTCAATTCTTCAAGCATTGAAATAATACACTAAGATAGTCCTTACCGGAAATAGTTCCTAGTACATCAAATACGTTGTGAGCAAACTTTTAAATTATTTTTATTTCACTTAAGAACACATCTACAAGACTTATCCACAGTTATAATTAAAACACTATCAATCGTGCTTCAGAAATCCAGACATCGACTGCAGGGTACTTCAACTATCCTTGTTACCACTCATAAACTAATTAAAACACTGTGCGGTTCTCCTTAGGGCAAATCGGAAATAAGCCGCAATTCTAGACCAACTGGGTTTATTCAGAATTCTTCCTTGAACGTCCAGCTTTTTATATTATCCGATTACAGCATCAATTTCCCTTTTATTATTACTGCTTGCTTCACTTTCAGCTAACTATAAAATTCACTTCGTCCTTGCTCACTTATAAAAATTATCCTCTTAACTCCTGCCCTTAAGAACCTTTCATTTACTTCTACTTCTCTAGTTTATGCCTTTGCTCCCTTTCACTTCCAAGTTTCCGTCCCAACTCTCTCTTGTTACCTCTTATATTTTTTTATTATTCTTTTTCCAGCCCTCGCTCTGTTCCACTCGCGCTCGTTTATTTCACTCGTGTCCACGACAACAAATAAACGTAAACATTTTCACTAACGTTACATAAGGTTATACCACTACATTCAGTTATTACATAACGTTAAACTTTCACAAACAAGAATAAATAGAATATTTGCATTTCAATAAATGCGTAGTTAAATTACAAATACAAGTTCTTATAATATTGACATAACAATAAATAAAATAGCTTAATAATATTTAATACAGAATCTAATATTTAATTGTTTAATCAAAGATATGTATTACTATTAACACATATCTTTGATTAAACAATTAAATATTAGATATAATTAAGGTAATTACGTGATATCAAATTATAATTTAAGTTATTTACATTAAATAATATTTACAAATGTAGCCTTTGTGATGGAAGATCATGTTGGATTCTGAAGCAAATAATAATTACTCTAATATCTACATAATCAGAATCCAACACTAGGGATATTATCACATTTAGCATTTTGATCATTTCTAGCAGTCCACTTCCAGTAGTGTGATATGCAGCATGTAAACTCTTCATAGCAAAGTGCATAAATTTGCAAATTTCACATTAAAATGATAACCATGTCATTCTCTGGAATTCTGCATTATTTCATTTTCTTTATTAACTTATTGCTCTGCCCAGTTTTCCATCATCAGCAAACAACAGGATACCGTGTCCTACATTGTTAATGTACAAATTAAATTGTAGCAATCTAAGTGAATAGCTGTGCAACATACTGCTTATCATACACCGTCTCTGGATAGTAATATGAATAGAGATTTGAGTAAGCTTGAAGTGAGAAGTGAAGGATAATAGTGTTATTGGGAAAGTGGTTAGCATTTTTCCAAAATAGCAAATTGAGAAAGAGAGCAGAGATAGTAAATGGCAGTATAAATGGGTTATATCAGGCAGAGGGTGTTGGTTTATGAATGTATAGAGTGCATTTGTATAAAAGTTTAAAATAGTTTAAAGATGATGGATTGCATTTGAATGGTTTGGTGTTGGTGTTGGACTGCACAGAGTCAAAATAAAAGTGTATCCAAGATCCTTATGGGAGTGAATACATTAATAGAATGTATCCAAGAGAATAGCTAAACTAACAAGATGCTAGAAATCAAATATGAAAAGACCATTTGATAGACCAAGAAACAAAAGACAGACTGCCAGCATTGAAGTATTATAAATGCAGTAGTAAATGAAGAAGGAAGAGAGGTGGGGGGAGAAGTATCTAAGAGTCAGAAAAATTGTGAAGCAGGTCATCGAAGGACTGTAGGAAGAAATAAGTGATTATGATAGGACAGAATTATAAATGTCTAAAGGTGGGTTGAAAGAGATATGAATGGAAATCAGAGTGTATCAGGGAATGGGAGTGGTAAGAGTGAAGACAGGTGTGCTATAACAGTATGATGTTATTGGGGTAACCTCAAAGAGAGCAGGATTGTTATGTTTGTATACTAATGTAAGGAGTATCAGAAATGAGGGAGCTGATTTTGCATTATTGTCAGTATAGCCAAAGATATCTTGTATAAGTGAAACTTGGTTGTCCAAGGATGGTGCACTGTCAAGAATAGCAGAGGGAAAAGTAGTGGGTTTGTGTGTGTGTTTGGGGGGGGGGGTGTGCTGTTAATGATAGCAAGAAATTCTATACAAAGAATGAATCATTGTCATTTGACATATGTTGGTAGACCTGTTTGGAGAACTCTGAAAGCTAAGTTGTTTAGTTGAGAAAAAATTGCGAAATAGTTAAAAATTGTGTTAGAATTAGTTTGTATTGTGGAATTAATTAAAGTTAGAAGTTTTATTTTAAATATACTTAACACAGTCTTTCTACATGGTAAGTTGTATATGCACCAATGTAAAGCAGAACAATAGCATCCAAGGCATCATTGTTTAAAGAATTCAACAAAGGATCTTCATACAATGCAGTATCTGAGAGATGTATGCATTACCTAAGGTAAATGGACTAAGTTAGAAAATGATGGTGGTGGGAAAGTGTACCTAAAATACTAAGAAAGCAAGGATCAAAAGTGCAGATGAGCTCTTGAGATTGAAGCGGTGTAAGGAACAGAGAATATGCGTGAAAATATATGTTACAATCTAATGGCAGATAGGATTGAAACATATATAGGGTTAAAAGTCACACGATTGCAAGAGAGAGGAAAGTGTTGATCGAAAGAATAGCAGTATGATGGATATAAAGGATGAAGAGTTAGCTCTAAGGAGGAAGATGGTTCAGTTACACGGAGTGATACACAGGATGAAGCAGGAGCTGCAATGAATGCAGAAACGTGGTGAGTGCGTCAGCTGATACAGAAAGAAAGAAGTGCAAGAAAAAGAGAAATGAATGCTTGACTAAGAGAAAAGGAAAATTCAAGGAGTGAGTCTTGTACTGTGATCTGTCATGAAAGGAGGGATTGGCAAAAAGATCGACAAAACGGTGCTTCCCAGATGCAAAAATTAATATGTTAGAAAGGCTATTAGAATGCAAAAAGGTAAAGTGAAAGAGTTGATTGTTTTGGCTGGGACGAATGATTTTAAAAGAGAAAAGTATGGCATGAATGAGGACATGAAAGAATTACTGTAAGTAGCAAAAGAAAAGAATGAGAAAGTTAAGATAGTGAGTCTTGCTGTGGTGTGATAGAGTTTGGCTCAGAAGGAGAGGGCTATAAAAGCAAATGGCATGATTCTTAGGTTATTCAGGAGGAATAATGTGCAGTTTGAGGATGAGTGGAGTGTGCTTGACAGGAGAAAGAACTTATACAAGAAGGATGGTTTGTATCTGAATGGATTTGGTGTTCAAAGTCTGGAAAAAGTGTTGTTGAATAAATTGAAAGTGGATGTGTAAAATTGGGGAAACTAGAGCTCTTTTTTTGGGGGGGGGGGGGAAGAGCTATTGAGTGGGTATGCAGATATTAGTGAGACATTTGAGTGTAAGAATATGCATAAAATGCCTAAGTTAATACCACTCATAATAAACCAGAATGTGAAGGATGTGGCATGTTCAGAGAGGATAGAGAGCAAAGAATGGGGGAAGAAGTTTTATTGATGATAGCTGATGAATTGCAACAAGAGAGAGTAGAAGTTCAACTGCAGGCTTGTGAAAATAGCACATTCAAGGTAATTATCATGGGGGATTTCAACTATGGGAACATAGATTGGAAGAAGGAGAAGACACACACACACACACACACATGGGAGGAAGGAAATGAATTTATGCAGTTACTAAGGGACAATTACCTGAGACAGCACGTGATGGAATATACTAAGAGTTTGAGAGTGCTAGGTTTAGTAACTGCATTAGAGAATTTGTCTATAACCAGTATGATCACATTGCCACTAACTGGTGAGAGTGATCATATGGTCTTGACTTGGGAAGTTGCTAAATGCATGGAATTTTCAGTTAAGAGGAGGTATACCTGGAATTACAGGTCTGATAATTATGATAATCTTGGGATATTTCTTGAATCAGTGCCATGGCACATGAAACTGCAAGGGCTGAATGTTGATAGTTCATGGCAAGTGGTAATGGAGTGTTTGTAGGAAGTAAAGGCAGACTGCATACTTAGAGTTAGATGAGTAAAGTAAGTGGGAGTTAAACAGATGAATATCACAAAACTGGAACTGCAAAAAATAAAAATAAAAATTCATGGAAGGAATTTAAGGAGAAAGGTGACCAGCAGGCACCTGAGCAGTATAAAGCACAGTCCAGAAAGGGATATTTGGCCAGTGTGGTAAGAAAGGCAAAAGCAAAGCATGAAAGAACATTAACAGTGCAGGCCAAAGATAATCCCGAACAGCTCTTTCGATGTGTTGCAAGTAAAAGGAAGAATGTTTATGGTAGAATGATTTTAATGAATGCCGATGGTTGGGAGGTAACTGAGTCAGTTAAAATAGTAAAATTAAGAAATGAATACTTTGCAAGAATATATCATCCAGGTGGAGATATTGCAGTAATTAGAGAGAAAAAGACTTATATGGAAACTGAGGTAAATGAAATGGAGATGCCTAGCATATTACAGAACCTTGATGTGAAAAAAACTATGGGATTAGATAGTATACCAGCTGCAGTTTTACATGAAGCTGTAGGGAATTGTGACTGCTTTTGACTGCATTGTTTCATCTAAGTTTCAGCTCTAGGTTAGTCCTAAGGAGGTGAAAAGAGAGGAAAACAGTTTTTTTACATAAAGAAGATGCCAAGACTGATGTAGCAAATTTATCGACTGTTCAGCATATCAGGAGCCATTGTGAAGATACTGGAAAAGTTTGTCAAGAGCAAAATACAGGAATTGATAGACAGAACTGGGATACTCAATAAGGGGGCAATATGGTTTTGTGAAGGGTAGGTTGAGCCTCAGTAACTTGCTCAGGAACAAAACACCCAACTCTCACTTATGACTCCAAGAAGCTACTGTAAACTGTAGCGGCCACACCCCGGTAAACTGTGTCGACCCACAAGCTAAACTAAGTAGGGTAGCCATATATGGCAATCTCAGGCAGCGACTGTATTCGGTGAATCGGCTGCAAATAGCATCTATACTCCATGTTAAGAGTGGCTGAATTCAGGTCAAGGAGCGGTGGTTGACACTTGACAAAACTTAACCATTGAAACTGAATGAACTCTAACCAACTTAAAGATACATGTCAGCTCGACTGTCGCCCGATCAAACAAGGGTCGCGCCCACTATTAGGGAACCAAGATAGTGAAGGCGAAAATATGCTATTGGAAAAAACATCACCTAGTAGACAGGAAAAACATAACAAGCATAGGAACATGGAATGTAAGAACTCTTCACCAGGAAGGAGCATTGGAAATACTACTGCATGAATCAGACAACTACCGATGGGAAGTGATTGGACTCTGCAAAACCAGATGAACTGGAAAGGAGAATTCCACCAGGGACAGTACAAAATCTTAACTTCAGGCAGGGAGAACAACAAACACCAAGAAGGAGTAGCACTTATATTAAAACGAAAGGCTCAAAATTCTCTATTGTCCTACAATCCTATCTCACGTAGGATAATTAAAGCAAGATTTAAAACATCAATTGGATCACTGACTATTATTCAAGTATACTCATCAACTTCGACATCATCAGAAGAAGACATTGAGGAGTTCTATATAGATTTGCAAAAAGCAGTATAGCAGACATCAAGTCAAGATCTCCTAATTGTAATGGGGGACTTAAATGCAAAAGTAGGCAAAGACTGGGATATCTGGCCAAAGTATCCCCGTCTTTGCCTACTTTGCCTACATGGCAAAAGATTGCTAAACTTCTGCTCAAATAATAGACTAACAATAACCAACTCTCTTTAAACATCCAAAACCCCCAAAGAAAATGGACATGGATATCACCAGACAGACAAACCAAGAATATGATAGACTATATTATTGTAAACCAAAGATGGAAATCAAGAATCCTAAATTGCAGATCCTTTTATGCAGATTGTGGATCAGGTTTCTTAGGTTTGCTAGTATTAGCAAACCTAATACTAGGTTTGCTAATACCAAACCATTACCAAACCTAATTATTAGCAAACCTAAGAATAAAGTTAAAATCTGAAGCACTTTTAGAGTCAAAAGGAGACTGAATGTAAAAAAACTACAAGACAACAATATATGCTGGCAAAGGTTGGTCGATTGGTAGAGCCTCTGCTACTAATGGCTCAGTTAAGTAAGTTTGAGCGTGGTTAGTAGTTGGAAGGGGTCCAATCATTCGATGCTGTTGGCACACTCTCCCTCGATGAGTTTTTGGACTCCCTGGATGTGTCAAATAATAATAATATAATAATAATATTCTAAGAAAATATCAACTAGAACGAGATAAAAACCTGAAGAAACTACCAAAACAGAATATAAACTTCGAAGAACATTGGTGCAAATTAAAGGAAATAATATTAAAATCGTCAGAAAATGTAATAGGTTACAGAAAGAGAAAGTAAAAAGGATTGGATCTCGAATGAAGTAAAAAGGATTGGATCTCGAATGAAGTAAAAAGGTTAAGTGATCAAAGGAAAAGCATGAAACTAAAACAGAACTATAAGTGTAATGAATATAATATTATTTAAATTAAGGGGATATTAAATCCCACATTGTTTTAAAACCGAATAAGAAACTCAAAGATCGGAATCAAAGAGTTTCATGCCGAATATAGTAACTATAAAAGTATTGGTGATTACTAGCATAATCTAAAGCACGTAGTGCTTTAGATTACGCTAGTAATCACCAATACTTTTTTTTTCAAACTATACTTTTATATACCAATACTTTTTTTTACAAACTAGGGCAAGAAGCCTATTGGCTCTTTATTTTAAATGAATATAATAGATTAACCAGAGAAATTAGAAAACTAGTTAAAAGAGACGAGAATAACTGGTTAGAAGAAAAATGCCAAATGGCAGAAAAGCTATCAAAAGAAAATAACCTTCATGGGTTATATAAACAAATCAAATTAGTAAGACATGGACAACAAAAATGATAATGATCAAAAACAAAGAGGGACAACTAATTGAAAATAAAACAAAATGAATGGCCAGATGGGAAGAGTACTTCAGAGATTAATATAATAAAAACAGCTCAAAGGATATTACTATTCCAGCCACTGAAATGGAAGAGGAAACAAATATCTTTACCAAAGAAATAATAGCACACAGCATAGAAAAACTCAAAACTAGGAAAGCACCTGGAATTGACTAAATACATGCAGAATTCTTAAATGCAGGAAAGGAACAACTTTTGGAACTATTAAAAACATCATTTGAAAAGATCTACAAAAACGAAGCAGTGCCTACTGATTGGTCCAAATCAGTTATAACTCCTATATACAAAAAAGGAGATAAAACAGAATGCAATAATTACAGAGGCATTGCCCTCCTTAGTATTCCAAGTAAGGTTTTTATGAAAGTACTACAAAAACAAATTAAGCCATATATAGAACTAGTACTAGGAGAAGAACAAGCAGTTTTCAGACCAGGACGAAGCACAATTGATCAACTATTCACCTTAAGACAGCTAATAGAAAAGACATTAGATTACAACCAAAGTTGCTACATAAATTTCATAGACTTTCGTCAGGCATATGATTCAGTCTGTAGAAGAGAACTATGGAAAGCTATGGAAGAATTTGGAATTCCCAACAAAACAATAAGAATAATAAAGAATCTGTATGAGAAATCTGAAAGTGCAGTACAAATGGAGGACACCTTAACCAACTGGTTCCACACAGAGAGTGGAGTAAGACAGGGATACAATCTGTCACCAGACCTGTTCAGTCTTACACTGGAAGAAGCAAGCAATAAGGCCTTAAACAATGAAGACTCCGGAATCAAAATATATGGGAAAAATGTAACAAATTTAAAATTTGCAGACGACATTACATTACTTGCAAGCACAGAAGAAAATCTACAGCGAATTTCTGATAAAATAAAGGAGGAGTGTATAAAATCTGGATTAAACATAAATATAAACAAAACAAAAATTATGCAAATAGGAAAAAGAAGCATTAATCTGAAAATTGAAATTAATAGTAACAATCTAGAGCAGGTAGAAAACTTCACCTACCTTGGAGGAGTTATTGAGTACAATGGTGAAATTACAAAAGATATAAATAGATGAATCAGTCAAGATTCCAAATCCCAAAATTTTGGATGACTTAATAAAATATGGAAGTCAAGAGACATCAAACAAGCAACAAAAGTAAGAATTTATGAAATAATGGTCCTCCCAATACTCCTCTATGGAAGTGAATGCTGGAATCTCAAAAAGGCTGAAGAGAAAAAATTATTAGTTACTGAAATGGATTGGCTAAGAAGATTACTTGGCATATCTCTGCTGGATCGACTAAGAAACGAAGACATAAGGAAACGACTAAAACAAGAAATAACAATAATAGACAAAATCCAAGAAAGAAAGAAGACTGCGGTGGTTTAGCAATTTGACCAGAATGGGAACAGAAAGACTACCATCCCTAATTACAACGATGGAAGGTAAAAGATCCAGATGGCCCAGAATTAGATGGATAGACAAAATAAAAGAGGACCTGAAAACCAAATCACAACAAGCGACACCAAACTGGACAGAATTGTTTGGGTCTCTCCCAGGACAGACAGAAGTGGAAAGAGTTCATTCGGCCTCATCATCATTTCCACATAGATAACGGAAGAAGAACTTGCTCATATTATATAATACACCCTCTGTCCAAAAAGAAACCCAACTTTTCAAAAATAGAAAAAACTAGTGGCCCCGTCTGTTGTATCTTTTTGTTGTCAAAAGCAGCAACCTTCATTAGTGTTGTGTCAACTGTTTATGACATTTGTTTCATTAGAAGCCGAGTTATAGTGCCAATAGTGACAGTGTGTTTTGACGAATGGCCAGAAAATGAATTTCAAAGAGACAGCTGCAATTGACTTTTGTGTTAAATTTGGTAAAAGGTACCGAAACGCATCAAATGCTTCAAACAGTGATAAATGCTTATCTCGTACTCAAGCTTACGAGTGGTTTAAGCGATTTCAAAGTGGTCGTGAGATGCTTGAGGATGACATAATGCCTGGTCATCCAAAAACTGGACTGAGCGAAGTTAACATCCAAAAAGTGCATGATTTCATCAAAGAAAACCCGAAATCGTGTGTGAGATTAATTGAAGATGAATTGGGGATTCCAAAATCAACTGTGCACAACATTTTGACCAAGAGTTTGGGCCTTCGTAAATTGAATTCGCAATTTGTTATCCACAAGTTGACTGACGATCAAAAAATGTATTTTCAAACTTCCTTGAAACAGTCATTACTAGTGACGAAACATGGTGTTTTAAGTATGAGCCCGAAGCAAAGCGCCAACCAGAAGAGGGGCATCCAGAAAAAAAAGTCACTTGGAGAAGTCAAAAGTAAAGACAATGCTGATTTATTTTTACGATTCCAAGGGCATTATCCACAAAGAATTCATTCCGCCTGGCCAAACGGTCAACAGTGAGTTTTATCTCGAAGTTTTGAAGCGATTGATAGCAAGAATTCGTCCCATACAGCATGAATATCGTGATGCAGGCAGCTGGTCATTTTTGCACTATAATGCACCATCTCATCGTTCGACCATTGTGAGACAGTTTTTGAGCAAAAACCAAGTTTGTGTGTTGGATCACTCGCCGTATTCACCTGATTTAGCACCCTGTGACTTCTTTCTGTTCCCCCAACTTCATTTGCCGATAAAAGGAAAGCAATACAACACCATTGAAAACATTCAAGCTGCAGTAACTACAACCCTCAACAGTATCCCAAAAACTGATATAAAAAATTCATTTAATGAATTAATTTACCATGCCAAATGCTGTATCAAAGCTGAGGGAGAGCATATTGATTGAAATAAATGATTTGAATAATTATAATTGGCCTGTGTTTTATTTTCTATCAAAAGTTCGATTTCTTTTTGGACAGATTGTTTAGAGTAACAGCCGAGTTAGATGAGGATAATGGTGTCAGAGTGATGCTGCTGGATTTTGCAAAAGCTTTTGACAGGATACCACATGAAATTCTAATTTGTAAATTGTAGCACGTGAGGATGGATATAAAGTTGGTGAAGTGGATAAGAGGGTGGTTGAGATATATATGTGAGGAGAGATATCAGAGAGTTGTGTCACAGGGCTCTGTTTTTGCTGCTACTATTTAATTTGTACATTAATGATATAGGAAAGGATATGAGAGCAATTGTTCACTTGTTTGCTGATGATGCAAAATTGGCTAGTGATACTGCTTGGCTAAGAATATATGTCAGTTTAATGTGGCAACACATAAGGTTATCCATTTTGGGGTGAAAAGATTACCAGCTGTATACCACATTGATGGAAAACTGCACTACAGAAAATTAACGAAGCCAGAGATTTGGTAGTGTTAGTGGATAGGGAATTGAATTTTAGATGATACATAGCAAAAGTGGCTAAGGTTGTCGGATTACTTGGTTACTATGATGAGCAAAGACAAGCAGGGTATTATGCCTCTTTATCGAGCCTTGATAAATCCCCATCTTGACTACTACTCCCAGATCTGGTCACCTAGGTTTCTTTGCAATGAGAAAGAAGTGGAGGGGGATCCTGAGGCAAGTGACCTAAATGGTAGGTAGTTCTATGGAATGAACTTTATGAGAACAGGTTAATGATTTGTGGGTTGCAGAAAGTAATTGACAGGCGGGAAAGGGATGATGTAATTGAGCGATACGAATTACTGAAGGGATTTTACAAGATTACTATAGAGGAAAATTTTCTGAACAGGTCTGGTGGGAGAACTGGAGGCCATTCTCGGAAACTGATCAAGAGTTTAGTTAGCAAGGGTGTTAGAACTAGATTTTTTGCTTGGAGAATCAGTGGAATAGGTTGCCTGAGTCTCTTATTGGTGCCATGACTGTCAATGAGTTCAAAGCAATGCACCATAGATACTGTGCAAATATTGGATAGTGCTTGGAATGATATTTAGGTCCTCCTTTGATGAGTAATAATCATAATGATAATAGTGGAAGTTGAAAATGGCAGTACATGAAGATTCTGAAACTGTTTGGTATGAGTTTGAAATAAATAGCATTGTATATCTAACAGAATGTTATTATAGGCATTTTGCTATCTGTACATGAATAGGAATGAGATAGTGTAAAAGAGCAAGAAGAGTTGCTTTATTGAATTTCTGATGCATAATTATCTTAACCAGCATCACATTCTGGTTAAGATAATTATGCTGCAAGTTGAGGTTTTAGAGATTTGGTGATATGCTAATGTGATGTGGTTATTAATGGGGTATCAACAATGCTGCCAGATTTTGAGAATGATTATGATTTACTGGTCTGAGACAAATCAAAGAGAAAAACATTTGTATCAAGAAGGTATATATACACCCTCTGTCCAAAAAAGAAACCAAAATTTTCGAAAATAGAAGAAACTAGTGGTTCCACCTGTTGTGTCTTTTTGTTGTCGAAAGTGGCAACCTTCATTAGTGTTGTGTCAACTGTTTATGACATTTGTTTAATTAGAAGCCAAGTTATAGTGCCAAGAGTGACAGTGTGTTTTGATGAACGGTCGGTTGTCACGATATTCATGCCGTACGCGACAAATTCTCGCTATCAATCGCTTCAAAACTTCAAGATAAAGCTCACCAATGCCCGTTTGGCCAGGCAGAACCAATTCTTTGTGGATACTGCCCTTGGAATCATAGAAACAAATCGGCAGTCGTTACTTTTGACTTCTCCAAGCGACTTTTTTTTTTTTTTTCAAATGCCTCTATTCTGGTGGTCTCCACTCAGCACTCTGGCGCTTTGTTTCGGGCTCATACTCAAAACACCACGTTTCGTCACCAGTAATGATTTTCAAGGAAGTTTGAGTCCTTGCGAGTGGTTTTAACGAGGTCCTTGCAGTGTTCAACTCAATACAGTTTTTGGTGGTCGGTCTATTTATGAAGGCCCAAACTCTCGGTCAAAATGTTATGCACAGTTGATTTTGGAATCCCCAATTCATCTTCAGTCAGTCTCATGTACGATTTCAGGGTTGTTAACTGTCCAGTTTTTGGACAGCCTGGCTGTTGGTCATCCTCAAGCATCCCATGACCATTTTGAAATCGCTTAAACCACTTGTAAACTTGAGTATGTGATAAACATTCATCACCATATGCATTTTGAAACGTTTGATGTGTTTCGGTAAAACTTTTACGAAGTTTAACACAAAAGTCAATCGCAGCTCTCTGTTTGAAACTCATTTTCCGACCGTTTGTCAAAACACATTATAACTTGGCTTCTAATGAAACAAATGTCATAAACAGTTGATACAAAACAAATGAAAATTGCCACTTTCAACAACAAAAAGATACAACATGTGGTGCAACTAGTTTCTTCTATTTTCGAAAAGTTTGGTTTCTTTTTTTGGACAGAGGGTGTGTGTGTGTGTGTGTGTATATACACAGCATATGGAATTATAAGGTGTGTGATTATTGTGTTTCTTGAGGATCAAGAGGTGGTGGAGTGAATTCAGAGATGAGAGCCCAAGCTAGCAAAAGGTTTGTGGGTTGGAAAGTTTAGTTCATGAATTAACATCATAGCACAAGGAAAAGAGTAAATGATATATTAAATAGCCATATATTTTAACCTGAAAAATTACAGATCATCATCAGTGGCATCAGGCAGTTGAATACAAAGTAGAACACAAATAAAGGATTATTTAAAACAGTAAGAGCTGTGTCATGTTATATATAGAAAAATGCACATGAATAATAGTGCAAACATATTATTAACACGTTCGCTGCCAACCACGAGTATACTCTAATAATAGATTTAGTTTAATCCTTTATCCCAGTGAGAGCAAACAAAGTTTGCGCCTGAAAATATCTTCAGGACTAAATATAGTGTTGTACTATCTTATCCAGTAAGTAGTGCAACACCAAGGCAACTCGTGGCAAAGGTGGAGCAAGCTACCAGGCACTTCTAACCCAGTATCTCCCATAATGCAAAACACATTTCCTATGTGGATATGTATTATGCATTAAAGGGATTGGCCATCTACCCAGACTAGTTTCGACCTTTATTGAGGTCTCTTCAGTGGGAGCCAGGCCCAGAGCTGGAGATACCAGGCAGAAGCAGTAGCAAGTCATCTGTGCCTATGGGAGTTGCCAAAAGGTTTATCACCTTTTTTAAAAATTACTCTGGATTTAGAGAAAGATGTTGAAAATTTATTTATCACTAGGTTAGACTATAATAGATTTAGTTTAATCCTTTATCCCAGTGAGAGCAAACAAAGTTTGCGCCTGAAAATATCTTCAGGACTAAATATAGTGTTGTACTATCTTATCCAGTAAGTAGTGCAACACCAAGGCAACTCGTGGCAAAGGCACAGATGACTTGCTACTGCTTCTGCCTGGTATCTCCAGCTCTGGGCCTGGCTCCCACTGAAGAGACCTCAATAAAGGTCGAAACTAGTCTGGGTAGATGGCCAATCCCTTTAATGCATAACAGTATACATATCCACATAGGAAATGTGTTTTGCATTATGGGAGATACTGGGTTAGAAGTGCCTGGTAGCTTGCTCCACCTTTGCCACGAGTTGCCTTGGTGTTGCACTACTTACTGGATAAGATAGTACAACACTATATTTAGTCCTGAAGATATTTTCAGGCGCAAACTTTGTTTGCTCTCACTGGGATAAAGGATTAAACTAAATCTATTATAGTCTAACCTAGTGATAAATAAATTTTCAACAAATTTTCAACACGAGTATACTCGTATGTCGATTTACCAACCTCCTATGCCAAACACGAGTTATCCCTTTGTATAATTACCTTAATTTGGACCCTTGGATTCTGAATAAAGTGGAGAGCATGTCTGGGGGATTGGTAGAAGGGAAATAATTTCAACTAAAATATAGTATATTGTGTATGTGCCTCAGATGCCAACTACGAGTATACTCGTAGTTCGTATATGAGCTTCACAAGCCAACTACGAGTATACTCGTATGTCGATTACCAACTTCCTATGCCAAGCGCGAGGTAATCCGTAGTATAACACATAATTTGTAAATCAATTTAAAACTATTAAAATCTATTTAAATTGGTTTGTTCTACTAAAATTGTGAGAAAATCTTCAGAAAAGAAAAGTTCAACTAACCTTTTGATACTGAAATTTTCAGTGTCAATTTTAAAACCTGCAGTTTCAACAAAGTCAAATTGTGGGGGCTCTTCTGAATTTTCCCAATAAGTTGATGTATTTGGCTGGTTGCTAACTTCATCTTCATCATCGGAGTAACTGCTAGAGTCATCTGTAGGATCATCTTCGGAATTGGAACCAAATATTTCATGAAATTCATCATCACTCATATTAGCATAAGCTTCTACTTCTATATCAGTAAGTTTTCTTTTACTGTCCATGGCGAAATTGAAGGTTCTTAGAGACTAGAAACTAAAACTGAACTAGACGCAATAAACACTGCCTTCAGCACATGTAATATATAGATGGAAGTGATATGAGATTACTCGTAGTTGGCGTATGAAACAAAATTCTATCTGATAAGCCGGCTACGAGATTACTTGTAGTGACCTTGAAGATGTGAGTGATACGAGATTACTCGTAGTTGGCATATGAAACAAAATTCTATCTGATAAGCCAGCTACGAGATTACGTAGTGACCTTGAAGACGCAAAAGCGCTTGGCGTGCAGGAACAAACTATGACTGAGTAGCGTGGCAGCGAACGTGTTAAAAAAAAAAAAAAAAAAGGAGGGTGATCCGGGGATCCTCTGATAGTAAGAGGCAACCATTCATGTTTACATGATGGAGTAAGGCTTTGGTGCTTGTTTCAAATAAACATTTGAACCTATGGTGGCAAAGATAAGCACGTTTCAGACCATAGCATATTGTAGTCAGTATTAATTCTGTTGTGCAAAGCCAGATTTCCTATTAGCAATGCAAGATTGGTGTCCTTGCATCTTTTCTTCGCTGATCATCCAATTTGTCTAAAATAAGAAAGGTGACATTCGTGCAGAAGATGGTAATCATGAGGATAGTTTGTTGAAAGGAATGGATGTAGTTACTAGATTAAACCTTTTAAGAATTCTAGAGATTTGTTCTGAGATGCCAGAAATATATAGAATAGAAACTCTTCATATTGTTGTTTGAGCTTGGCTTAGAGGAATGAAAAATATGTTGGGATGATTAATTCTGAGAAAAATTAAGATGCATATGCTGTTTGAAGTACAGAAGTTCTTGCTGTAGTTGTTATAATTTCAATCTTCAGAGAAGGATGGTGAAAAATTGCTGTTGAAAATAGTGTAGAAAGGGAAATTTTAAACGGTTAACCTGATTCAAATTAGTTTGCCTGACAAGGAGCCGGAGAATAAAATCTCCAAGAAAGCTAGTTTACTTCATTATGCTATTTCCACTGTGAAATTAATTGGTGGATGTACATTGTTTTATGTTTGTTAGAAAAGCAGGTAATGCATCCTTTTTGTGAGGCCAGATAGCCAACATGTCTATGTAACATACCCATAATGAAAGTTGAGGGTGTTATGCATGAGAAAAGGATTTCTTCTAGTTGTTCTAGATAAAAATTGGTGACAGTGGGGGAGAGTGAATTTCCCATAGTGGTTCCATCAACCTGTCTGGATTCTGTCTTCACAAAGAAATTAACCTGAGTGAATAACAAATTCAAATAATTTGAATATATCCAGTGGAAAGGCTTGTGAGAGCAGATGATTGGGGGGGGGGGGGTCTTTCATGAATAAGTATTCAGTATTGAAGCTGACTATTAAGTTGTTGGATTGAAGGGAAAGATTTTTCACTGTATCCAGAAAATGGAAAGAATTTCTTATGAAATAATAACAGTTACCAATGCAAGTCTTTAATAAATGTGCTAAAAACATCTATGTGATATATAGGAAAATGTACACTATCCACAATACGATGAAAAGGAATGCCTGTATTGTGGATTACTGGCAAACCTTAGAATCATAGAGTTCTAGCAAAATAAGTTTTAAGTGTGTCTAAAATTATCTCCATCATGGCTTGTGACTTCATCTAATAGTCAGTTTAATTTTCTGAGGTTGACTGTTGATAGGATTTTGGGATTACTCATGAAAGCATTCCTATTCTTTCATAAAAAAACTTCTAATTTTTTTTTGATAAAATGAAAAATCTTTTCCATCAGCCTAGAAACTTTAATGGTCGACTTCAATATTGGATCCTTATTCATGAATGTGCCTCTGGAAGATTTCCTTCATCTGCTCTCACAAGACTACCAGATATAGTCAGATTATTCGACTTTGTCATTCACACAGGTTATTTTTTTGTCAGAAGAGACTCTACAGACAAGTTGAAGGAACTGCTATGGGAGATGTACATTCTAATCACACACCACTCTACTCTCTCTCTCTCTCTCCTGCTTTCACTAACTTTTACCTAGAATATTTAGATGAAATTCTTTTCTTATCCATACACCCTCAGCCTCATTTTGAGAATATTATGTAGATGATGTGTTTGCAATCTAACCCTACAATGAAGATGCATTACCTGCCTTTCTAGCAAACATAAACAATCTACATCCACGAATTAATTTCACAGTGGAAATAGAAAAAGGAAGCAAACTAGCTATCCTGCACATCCTACTCTTCTGCTCTTCATCAGTTAGACTAAGTAATTCCATTTATCGAAAATCTACCTTTACTGGATGCTATATATAGCTACATTCGGCTCATCATCCTTCTCAGAAGGTTAGAATTACAAAAACTCTATTAAATTGTACTTACATTATATGCTGAAAATGCTATATGCATCTCAATGGTTTCTCAGAGCAAATCATACAACATATTTTTGATTCCTAATAAGCCAAGTTTAAAAAAACAGTGAAGCAAAATGAAGAGTTCCTACCCCATACATTCATGGCATTACAGAATCAATCTCTAGAATTCTTCAAACATATAATCTAGCAGCTACATTCATTCTTTTCAAAAACCTATCCATATGGTTACCATCTTCTAAAGATAAACAATCCCTTCTCACTCTTCCTGACATTTGCCAAGTTTCACGTGCCTGTCATTTTTTTTTTATATCAGAAAAACTGGACATTCACTTGAGAAAAGAACACAAGGACACCAGTCTTACATTGCTAATAGGAAATATGACCTTGCACAATATGGAGTACTGATGACAATATCTTATGATCTGAAATTCACTTACTCCATCTTTGCTGCCACAAGTTAAAATGTTTACTTCGAGAAATCACCAAAGCCCTACTCCACCATGCAAACTTAATTGCCCCTTGCTATTGAAGATATGAGTCATATTCTAATCACACACCACTTTTTTTTTTTTTTTTTTTTTTAGATAATAATAATGATAATACTATGTTTCCAATGCTATTCATTTGCTAAAACATTTGTTTCAGCTGTACATCAATAATGGAATACCACTGTTGTCAACCCAATTCTGGATCCTGGTTCTCACTAGCCTCTCCAACACTTGAACCATTCAACAACTGATACACATACAGGCCTATAATTTGATGTTTCAGTTCTGTCACCTCCCTTATGAATTGGCACATTCTTTCTTTCCACTCTTTTGGAGCTTGACCCAGTTCAAGACTCATATTAAACAAATATGTCAAGGCTGATTCCAACTCTCTGGCACATTCCTTCAAAATACATCATAATATATTATCAAGTCCCACAGCCTTATTAACATCAAGTTTGCTCAATTCCCCATATAATTCTTGCTCACTTATAGTCAATTTCTTCTCATCAACTCCTCTCAAACTCTCCATGTCACATTCACAAGAATGAAAGACCTTTATGAACTGCTCATTAAATATCTCAACTATATCCTCTGCAGCAGTTGCTCTTATACCATTTTCTCCAATCAATATCATCATCATCATCATCAAATCCTGACATGTACCCTCAAGGGGTGTACAGGATATGATAATACTACATGAAAAATTTACATCATTACTAACTTCTTATCTACAATTTTCTCCAAATCAGTCTGTTACTTGTCAAGACTCCAACATTATAAATCTTATATTTCTATCATCTAAGGCACTTTGTACCGTATCAATCCACCTATATCTTGGTCTTCCTCTGGCTCGTTTTCCTGCCAACCTGGCAGAGAATACTTGTTTTGCTAATCTTTCCTCGCCTATTCTTTTAAGTGACCATACCACCTGAGATTAGCTCTGCTAACGCATTCCTGGATGCCGACAATGTCAAGTTCTTTCCTAATATCCTTGTTTTTAATATGATATTGCCATCGATGCCATCTGTTTACGCCTCTAATCTTTCTCAGGACTCTCATATCTGCGGTCTCTAGTCTTTGGTCAAGTGTTTTACTTCTGACCCAGCTCTCACATCCATAAGTTAAAACTGGTTTGAACATTGTCTTTTATAAAGCTAATTTAGTGTTCTGACTAATTTCTCTCTTATTCCATATGAATTTATTCGGTTGACTTCCTACATGCCAGCTTTGTTGATTCTGTTGTCTATTTCCATATTTAATTTACCATCTTCACTAAAAATCGTGCCTAAGTAGCTGAAATGTTTTACTTCTTCCACAGGTTTCCATTCACAACAGGTGACATTTTCAACAACACCTACTAAATGGTTGTAATTTACCATTTGGTAGCTGTTGTGGTCCGATACCAAATGGTTCATTTTTTTAATGTAGGTTGTCCGATTTTTTATCACTAGAGGGCAGGCTAAGAAAAAAGATTAGTTAACAACGTAGATGTAATTTACTTGTTTAGAGTGCAACAGCATGTAGCTTGTTCTTATACACATGTATCCTTCTGACGATGACCTCAATACAGGGGTTGAAACGTAAAGTTATTATTTTATTATTAATCAGTAAAATAATCTTTTCAACACGTGTGTTTTGTGTCCCTAAATTCATAAATATGAATTCATACCATATCTATTGCAACAGTTATTCAATTTAGTCAGGAATTCTTGCAAACTTGTAGCGGATTAATTTAGATGTATAACATCATCCGCATAAAGCAAAGAGCTGATATTAACATCTGAAATTCTGATATCATGTTTAATACCACTTTCCTTCATAATGTGATCCATATAGATAATGAATAACAGAGAGGATAATGTACATCCTTGTCTCACACCAGATTTAACATTAAACCATCTTCCTCTACTTCCTTCAATTCTATTGCTGACTTACAACTCAAATACAGACTAAGTATTGATTGATATAATGCCCCATTGACACCATATAACTGAAGCATATTGAATAGCTTCTCTCTCTTGGCACCTTGTCATATGCCTTTTCCAGATTGACAAAACTTAAATACAGATCTTGGTTATATTCCCATGCTTTCTCAACTATTTGTCGTAAAGTGAAGATCTGATCCTCAGCCTCTATTTGGCCTGAATCCAGCTTGTTCTTTACCAAGCTTTTCTAGTTTTACACAGTGTTTCGCTTTCTTACATTTGTCTCTGTATTCTCTAAGAGAAAAGCTGACTTATTTGGCTGGAACTTTTGATATGCTTTCTTCTTTTCCTTCACTGTCTCTTTAACTTCCTGTGTCCACCATGAAGTTCTGATTTTTCTATCCTTGCAGACTACCTCACCACATGCCTCTCTGGCTGAATCAATCAAGGTTTTCTTCAAGGCTTGCCACTGAATCTCCAAGGTTTGGTTCCTGTTCTCAAACACTTTCATTTTTTCTTGAATAATCTTTGTGTATTTTAGTCCACAGTTCCCATCTGAGAGCTGCTCAACTTTTATTCACTTTAAAACTTTCTTACATGTTATTCTTTTGAATATGAAATTCAATTTTATCCTTCTCAAGACTAAATAGTGATCACTTCCAATTTCAAATCCTCTCTACACTCTAGTGTCCTGCACTAGGGAGAAAACATCACTATCAACAATAACATGGTCAATGAAACTTTTCTTATTCCTTGCTTCTTCTCTCCATGTGAATTTGTGCACATTTTTATGTTGGAACATGGTGTTAGTAATAACCATTCCATGTCCTGAGCAGAAATCCAACAGATATTTGCCATTATTATTAGCTTTGCTCTTTTCTCCAAATTTTCCCAAAATATTTTTGTATGTCTGACAATCATTTCCTACTCTGCTATTTAGATCCCCAACAAGGACCAACTTTTCCTTTTTCATTGTGTCAGTTGCTTTTTCTAAAGCATCATAAAAGTCCTCCACTAATACCTTAGTAGAACCTTCTGTTGGACCATAGGCACAAATATGTCTCATTTTCCAATTCCCCATTCTGATATTAGCCCACATCACTCTACTTGAGACTGTCTGCCATTCAAGAAGATTAGCCTCGTATTTTGGGTTGAATACTATGGCTACTCCTTCTTTTCCTTGATTGTCATTTCCTGAATCAGTATCATCCTTCTATAATTCTTCCTATCTTTTCTGGCTACATATATCAGAAGAACTCCCTAGGATTCTTTTTGGCTTCATTAGCTAACCTGATCGTCATACTTCACTTTTGCTACCCTTACCAACCAATTCAACCTCTTTTCCTGTTTTTTGTAATCCTCACGGAATTGATTATTACAACTCCTGCTGCTTTTAATGCCTTTTTACTCTACTGCATGCTTAATCTCTTCATTCATCCATTTCACACCTACCTTATTTAATCTTCTGACCCTTGGAATACATTTAGACTTTGCTTTTACTAGACAGTTGTTGAATATCATTCAAGCTGTATTGATCTCCTTTCCAGCCAAATCCCAATTCCATGCTACACCTGCAAGTTGTCTCCTGAGCCTCTCATATTTTCTGAGGTAGTTGTTCCTCAAAAACTTGAGAAACTCATTTTCTTTTCTTCCAGTTGCTATCTCATCATCCCAGTCTATATTGCCATAATTAAAATCACCTATAATGATCACATTTTCTTATTTTACTTGACTAATTTGATAATACATTTCATGGTCACTACCATCCATATTACCAGGTCTATTACATCATCCGATTAAGTATTTCATTCTATTCACTGCTATCTCACACCATACTGCCTCAAAACCACTGACACTATTTCCGTCTTGCATATCTACCTTGTATGGATATACCTCTTTCTCTACCATTAATAGCACTTTCTTTCCCTTTGTACCCTTTCTCTCTTCACAAAACACATCATACCCTTCCATCTCTATTCCTGTCAGGATGTCATTCTCATCCAGCTATGTCTCACTTTTTCCAACAATTCTTGGGTGAACAGACTCAATTAATGCAACCATTTCATTTGCCTTGTTTCTTGCACTTCTAGCATTTGTGTACAAACATAACAGCTCATTTTAGATCTATAGCAAGTCTTACTGATACCACTTATTAGAAAAAGAAAGTAGAGCATAGGAGATTATTATTATTATTACACCCTCCATGCAGTCAACAGACTCATCATGGGAGGTTCATTCAACTGACAACATATTTATCATATAGAATCTTAAAGTCTTTAACACTCCTTGCATTAACAACACATTCTGGTAATGTTCCATTTACTGACAATTCTCCATGTAAAAAATCTACTCCTCACACCCTTCTTCACCACACTTTTACATAACTTTCAGGAATGACCTCTGGTTCTTCCTCTCTCATCTTCTATAATCCCCTCTGGATTATTCTGATAAAATCCTCTCACTAACTTAAACATCTTTATCATATAACCTCTCTTCCTCCTATCCACCAAACACTGCAATACATATTTCTTCAACCTCTCTCCATAGCCAGTATTTCAATCTCCTGATATTGTCTTAGTTACTCATCTCTAGACCCTCTTCAATGTCTCCACATCACACTGAAATGTCTCCACAACACAGGTGACCAAATCTGAACACAATAGTCCAAGAGTGGTCTGACTAGTTATACAACGGCACAACCACTTCCTTATCCTTGCATATTAGAGTACTTATTATCAAAGCAGCATTACGATGTGCAACCTTTGCAACCCTGGCAGCATGCCCTCTAAATTTTCAGTCTACTGTCAACCATCACTCCGAAATCTCTATTCTTATTCACATAATGCAGTATGGAACCATCAGTATAGCACATAGCCTTATATTTCTGCACTCCAAAATGCATCACCTTGCACTCATTGATATTAAAACTATAACCCCACTTTTTTGTCCAAGTAAAAAAGTCTATTTAAATCTTCCTGAAGGGATTCAGCATAAGCAGTGCTACTTATAATTCTTCCCAACTTTGCATCACCAGCAAATAGCTGAAGATCCCCTATCATCCCACATAATATATCATTAACAAACAAGTTAAACAGCAGGAGCCCAAGAACAGAACCCTGCGGAATGCCACTGGTTATCCTTATTTTTTGAGACACTGCTCCATCATACACAACTTGCTGTTATCACTCAAAGAGCCAATCTCTGATCTAACCAATATATATGTCTATTCCCGTCCTCTGCAGCTTGTGCACCAACTTATGTGGTAATCTATCAAGCGCTTTTGCAAAATCTAAGAATATCACTGTATATGATTCTCTCTTATCTAACAAACTTGCCTTATCATAAAATGCAAGTAAATTACTGAAACAGAACCTACCCTTTACAAATCTATGCTGACCATCATAAAGAATGCTATATCCATCAACCCAATTCTGTATTCTATTCCTTACCAATCTCTCCAACACCTTGACCACAGTTGCAGTTATACAGACTGGCCTATAGTTGGAGACTTCTGTCTTAGAACCATGCTTGTGGAGTGGTACTACTTTGCCCTCTTTCCACTCCTTAGGAACCCTACCCACTGCAAGACTTTCATTAAATTACCAAGTCAAGGGCATATCTAACTGTGGTGCACTTCCTTAAGCATATGTGGTGGTATGTTATCCATTCCCACAGCCTTATTCACATCTAACCCAACCAACATCTGATACACCTCTGTTTCTTTCACTTCCAATTCTCCTAATACTTGCCTCTCTTCTATATATTGTACCAGATAATTTATACCAGTAGGAGAGAGGGAATGAGAGAAAGAGAGAGGTAGGAAAATAATAGAAGAATTAAGAATTGAAACATTAGAAGGAGGAGTGAGAGAGAGTTATGGGAATGATAGAAGAGGGGAGAATGGAAGCAGTCAGAGAAAGAAAATAAGAAGAATGCAAGGGAGTGCTGGAACCAGGGATAGAGTGATGCCAGGATAGCAGGTAAGTAGGGGGAACACAGAGGGAAAGAGTTAGATGAGAGAGAGAGAGAGAGAGAGAGAGGGAGGGATGCAAGTGAGCAGTTAAGAAACAGAGTGGTAAGAGGTGTGATGTATGGAGACTCAATGATCCTCCGTGGTGTGCAAGATAGGATGTCAGAGGAGTGTTTGCCTGGGACAATAGAAAGTGTGGCTATGGCAATTAAGAGGGGTGAAAGGATGGATGAAATGATTGTGTGGTATGCACAAATAACTTGAGAGGCAATGTAAATCGGGTGCTGAGAGATCTGAGATTCTTGCTTGAGGTTGTGCAAAAGAAAACGCAGAGAGGAAAGATTGTGTGCGTGTTCCCCAAGTATGATGGTGACAAGTTGAGCAGAAGAGCAGTAATTCTGAATAGCATAATAGCCAGAATGTGTTAGAAGAGAGGATTGGAATATGTGGATGCTTGGAGGGCATTTGAGGACTGAAGAAAACTATATGCGAGTGACTGCTTATATTTGAATGAGGAAGGGCGAAGGCATCTAGAGAGATTGCTGTTTTCTGATCGAGTCAGTGTGTCAATGCAGGGAACTAGCATTCCCATGGTGGATGGTAGCAGGGGTGGCCTCTTGTGGGAATAGGTGCTTGGGGAAAGGGGGCAACATCAGGCAACACTGAGTCCAGTGGGGTTGAGAGGGGATAATGATCGGTATAGAAGCGGTGACATTTTTGTCCAGCAAAGGTTGGTCAATTGGTAGAGTCTCTGCTACTAATGGCTCATGCAAAAAGTTAAGCAAGCTTGAGCACAGTTTTAGTAGTTGAAAGGGGATCAATCGTTCAATGCTGTTGGCACACTCTCCCTCGATGAGTCTTTGGACTCCTGGAGGTGTCACATAATAATAATAATTTTTATGCTTTGTAATAATGCCAGGAGTATCTGAAATAAAGGAGATGAATTGGTGGCACTGATAGCATCAGCCTGCCAAAGATTATTTGGATCTCTGAGATGAATGGTTGACGGAGGATGATATAACAGGAATAGAAGTAGCAGGTTACAGCATTTTTCAGCAGGATAGGAAAATGTGGTGGTGGAGTACTGCTTATGATAAGTGGACTTATGTCCTCTAAGGATGGAGTTGCAAGGCAGTGACACTAATGGTTTTGAAAGCATATGGTGTGAGGTAAAAGTGGCCAAGACAGGTTGTTTAGTGGGGTGTTGCTACAAACCAAGGAGCACAGAGGGTGGGGTGCGGGAGATGTTTAGGCAGTTCAGCTTGGCAAGTGCAAGAAGAATGATTGTTATGGGAGATTTTAACGACAGCGGTATAAGCTGGGAAAAGGGAAATGCATGTAGTAATAAGGGGATGGAATTTCTAGAATTCTTGAGGGACAAATGTCTGAGGCAACATGTAATAGAGGGAACAGAGGTTCAAGAGTTTGGGATTTGGCCATAGCATCAGAAGAGCTGATAATAAGTCAGATGACATCTCTCTCTCACCAGTTGGAGAGAGTGACCATGTTTTGAATTGGAAGATGAACAAACATGTAGGTCTATCAGAGAAAAGGGAGCATATGTGGAATTATAAGGCAGGTGATTATAGTAGTCTTGGGTATGAACTAGGGGCAGTTCCATGGAAGGCAGAATTGGAAGGCCAGGATATCATTAGTGCTTGGGAAATTGTGAAGGAATATTTGTTAGTAGCAATAGTAAGCTGTATTCTACGAGTGAAGAAGCGGACACAATTTGGTATGAAGTGGATTGAGCACGGTTTCAATATTTTGATATTGAAAACAATATCAAACAGGAACTGCAGTTGAAAAAGAGATTATGGGAGAGGTATAAGGAGGGGTGGAGGGCAGCTACACAAAGAATATAAGATGCAGGCCAGGAGAGTGACTAGTATGGTGAGGAAGGCAAATCTGGAATATGAGAAGAGATTGGCACTAAAATCAAAAGAAAATCTTAGGGAATTTTTTAGCTATGTGGCCAATAGGAGGAGAAATGATTGTGAAAGAATGACATTGTGGGATAAAAATGGGAATATAGTGACCGATGCAGAAAACATAGTGGAGATGTTCAATGAGCACTTTATTGGAGTTTTTCATCCTGGAGAAGGTTTTAATACTAGAGGGATAGGGCAGGTTCAGGGTTTAGAGGTGCAAGAGGAGAGTTCCAAATTCTGAGTACTCTGGATTTCGGTAAGGCTGTGGGACTGGATGGTAGTAGCAGACTGGAAGTGTCTAATTATAGGCTAGTTTGTGTGTCATCAGTAGTTGTTAAGGTCTTGGATAAATTAGTGAGGGGACATATGCAGCATTGGGCAGATGAGGGTAATGTTATCTATGAGAATCAACATGGATTTGTTAAGGGGCACTCTTGCTTTAGTAATATGATTGCCTTTTATAATAAAGTGACAAGAGCAGTTGATGAGGGAAAGGCATATATTGCAATTTTTTTTGGATTTTGCAAAGGCATTTGACAGGGTGCCACATGATAAGCTGATATTTAAGCTGCAGCACATAGGTTTAAATGTTGGGTTAGTCCAACAGTCGGCAACCTTTTTGGAGTGATGAGCCATTTTTAAAATTATATCTGTTAAAAAAAAATTTAAGGAGCTGCACACAGTGATGAGCAACCAGTGGTCCGCAGGCTGCATGTAGCCCTCTCAGGTTTTTTGTGTGGCCCACAGTGTTCGTTTTGTATGGCAGAAGTAATAATATTTTTATTTAAAAATATTATAATTGAATTATTATTATTTTTTACAGTAACACGTTATCATACTTGTAAAACACATGTGGCATGTCACACGAAATTATATGCTATTTTTAAATATTAAATAAAACAAAGATTTCCTTCTCCTTACAAAACATATGTATAAAATCCAATAACATACCTATTTCTTTAATTTTTTCTAAATTTAAAATATTTCTTAGTACGACTTTTGCTGTTGAACTTCTTCGGATAGTTTCTCAATATGTGACGAATACGCTGTAATTTTCACTTTAAAACATGACGAAAGACTCGCGTTGTTTAATTGGTTTCTTAGCTTACTTTTAATAAAATTCATATTAGAAAATATTTGCTCACAGAAATGTGTCGATCCGAAAATCAATACAAGTCCAAATGTATGTTTTTAACTGAATGTTAATGTCCAGTAAACAATTCCACATGTCAAATATAATCTGATCTTGCTTTTTAAGATCTTCTATTTCAGACCATTTGTGTTGTATTGCAAGGGTAGATTTTTGTCTTTCCAACTCCTCCAGGTCAGCTTCAAGATTTCTAAATTTTGAATTCCACAAATCCTTAGTTTTCATGTCCTCTACCTCTAACCTTTTAAACTCCCTATTTTCTTGTTCTATCTTTCTCTTCTTTGCTGACATTTTATATACAATAAAAAATTTTTTATTTTGTTAATATTTAATTTAATGTTACAATATTCATGTTACCTAACACAATCACCAGTAAATGAAAGCACTGCAACGTCCACTACAAAATCTTTACTTATTTTAGCAAAGTGAGCAGATTTACAGACCACACCTGCACTGTATGCAAAGACAATGGGCGTGTTCAGACCAGGTTGACCACTCAGCAAAAATATTTCGTACCAACTTATGCAAGAAAAAGGTACTAAATCTGAAAAAAAAGTACTAGATTTTTATTTGCTTTTGTTTCACTCTGTTTTGGGCATTTTATCACATTATCATTACCTTATTATCATAGATGAACTCGATGTAAAACCTCTAAATTAACACATGTACCACAAAAATGAAAAGAAAAAAAGTCAAAACTCATCTCACTGTAGTCATCTATGAGTCCAAGAGCTGCAGTTGTCATTCATGACAACTTATGTTATGACAACATCATAACAGAAGTCCCAGTTGTAACTCTAGCACTTAATATGTGTATTAATTTAATATATAATTTTTAGTGTTTAAAATAATATAATAATGCATATTGTTTATTGTTTAAAATAATATAATAATGCATATTGTTTAGTGTTTAAAATAATATAACAGCATTAAATTTTCAGTTATTTAATATGCTATTTACATATATACATATACAGGGGTACCCATTCACAAGAAAAACACTGGAAATATTTATTCATTCTTTTTAGCAGATTTTTCTAAATTAATGAACTCTTCATAAATAGTAAAATCTGTAGCTGATGAAAGTTTCAACTTTTCTTTTGTCTAAAGGAGTCCATTTATCAAGTGAGTTTGTAGTTGATTTCTTATTTTATTCTTATTTATTATCACTGCTGAAAATATTCTTTCAGTTGCTGCTGATGAATGAGGGAGGCACAGTACAGCTTTAACTGATGTTGTTAAATTAGGGAATATTTGTTCTCCTACAGCATTTTTCATTTCAAAAACTTAATTCCAAAAAAAACCTTTTTTCAAATGCTTCTACAGTCTTCAATAGTTGCCATTCTCTATCAAGCTCTTCGTAACACCCCTAGATATACATTTCTACATATAAAAACTGCCCATTGTTGGTTGGATTTATCTTTTCAATGGGGTCCAAATGATGCTGTGCATAAATAAAAGGTGGTTACTCATACTAATATATTTAATTTTTCCACTTGTTTTAATTGCTGTAGTGATCTTATGATGCGCGCGAGAGGTATTTGAATAGCAAAAAATATATTTTCATTAGCTAATACCAGTCGGATTGTGTAAGTATGGGTTCGGGGGTGGGGAAGAGAAGGTTAGCGAACAGTGAGAAGGGGAGGAAAAAAAGAGAGAAATCATGCTTGTGTCACTGAATGTGACATATGGGGAGGTGGGAGAAGAGAAAAATATTAAACTCATATGTCTAACTCTCATGCTGTTGTTATTATTATTATTCGGAAGGAAGAAAGTACTAGATCTGTTGGTGAACGTACTAGAACATTAAATTTATAAAAAGTACTAGATCTAGTACGAAAGTACTAGATGTCACCCTGGTTCAGACGGGCAAGCGCTACCGTAGCACTACATGTGCTAGCCTAGCGTGATGCATTTGGTCTAATAAATTAAAACAACATAAAACATAACATAAGTAATTTTAATTGGCATGAATAATTAAAACAAATATTTGACAAATCAGTGGATTTATGAATTCTTGCATTATCCATGATAATCCAAGATGAATGTAAAGAAGGATTATCGCGTATGATTTCAAAGAGTTCAGACATTAAAGTATTAAATTTTTCAGCATTGCATGTACTATTTTCGATTGTAAAATATCCTTGATTAAATGTAAAATGTTCTTAATTTATTGCAAATGCTATATTTAGGGTTTTTAGTTTCTAATTTAATAAATAACATTCGTTTTGCATTATTCAAAAATAGATTGTTTAATAACGAAAAGAGCACCAATTATTCATTCAAAGAGCCATATGCAGCTCTGGGGCTGCAGGTTGCTGACCCCTGGGTTAGTCAAATGGATTCAGGATTGGCTGTCTGATAGGTATCAGAGAGTTGTGTATGGTGGGGCACTATCAAGGAAGCAGAAGGTTACAAGTGGGGTTCCACAGGGCTCGGTACTGGGACCTGTATTTTTCAACCTTTATATCAAAGACATTGACAATGGATTGCAAGGGGATATTCAATTGTTTGTGGATGATGTGAAGCTGGGAAGGGCTATCAGTAATAGTGCAGATGTGGCAGTCCTGCAAGAGGATTTGAATAAACTGATAGCCCTTCCCAGCTTCACATCATCTGCAAATAACTGAATATCCCCTTGCAATCCTGCAAGACCTTACATTTTGCTTAATGAGCAAAATGTAAGGTCTTGAGCTTTGGGATCCATTAATGGGAGGATGCATACTCAATTGGAGGAGCTATACTGGAGGAAGTAGGTAGACAAGAGATCTGGGGTGACAATTGATAGAAAACTGAAATTCAGGATCATGTTGCAAAGGTCGTGAAGGTAACCCAAAGGATTATTGCAATACTGAGAAGGACGCTGACCTGCAGAGATAAAATAGTTATCATTCCGTTGTATAAGACCCCGATCAGACCACACTTAGACTATTGTTCTCAAATTTTGTCCCCAGGATTTGAAGGGGATAAATTAACTGTGGAAAGGGTACAGAGGCAGATAATAAAGATGGTTTCAGGACTGTACAACATCAGTTACGAGGATGAACTGAAAGAATGTGGACTGCAGAGTTTGGTGGTTAGAAGAAGGAGAGGTGATATCATCAAGACTTTTAAACTGTTGAGAGGCAGTTATAGGGTAGATATTGGGGAGTTATTTCGCTTAGTGAATGGCGGGAAGGAGTGATGACATGGGGCCATCCCTGGAAGTTACGAAAGGAAGCTGTGAGCAAGAGGGTGTAGAGTGGTTTCTTTGTGTGGAGGGTGGTTGAACCATGAAATGCATTGCCTGAGAGAGTGGTTAGAGCAAGAACAGTCAATGAGTTCAAGGAGTGGTATGATAGACTGTGTGTTTCTTAAGAAGGACCTCCCACAATGAGTCTTTTGACTCCATGGAGGCCTGCATATTAATAATAATCATAATGATATATGCTGATAAAGTGCTCGTTCAATAATTCCACTATATCCTTTGCAGTTGTTCGTCTGCTGCCATGACTATCCACCATTGTTAGTCTGCCATAATTATTCTCCCTCTTGCTTGTCATGTAACGCAAAAATTCCCTTGAGTTAACCTTGGCCTGACCAGCCAATCTCCTCTCATACTGCAGCTTTTATTTCTTTACCATGCTTATAATCTTCATCGATCTGATCTCCACCAACTGTCTTGTACATTCCTCCATAACATTTTCTTTTCCAGCAGAGCTTGCTTGATTTCGCTCTTCATCCATTTCACTCTCACTCTATTTACTCGCTTAACCCTCAGTATGCAGTCATACATTGCTTTTGTCAAATACTGCCTTATGAGTTTCCATGCATTTTCAACATCTTTTCTGCTCAGCTCATCTACCCAATGTACTGATGCTAACTGACTACAGAGCTTCCTATAATCACTTGCTTTATACTTCCACATGTATCCATTTTTGGCAGTGACTTTTTTCATCACTTCCCAAACAAATACCTCATGATCACTCTTACCAATTGGTGCAGTGTTAATACCTCATTAACAACTACATGTTAATACCTCATTAACAACTACCAAATCCAAAACATTAAAGCCTCTAGTTGCTTCAATCACATGCTGCTTAATATACTTATTTCTGAGAAATTCTACAAACTCACTCTCCTTGTTCCCATATGCTGTCTCCTCCTTCCAGTCTATATTCCTGTAATTAAAGTCTCCCATCAGAATCACTTCCTTTTTACATGCCCAACTAATTTGCCTAAACATTTTACAATCAGTATTCTCTCCATTCCCTGGCCTATAACAGCATCCTATCACATATATTTAACATGTTTATTTCAACTTCACACTACACAAATTCAAAATCTGTGCATGGTCCATCAACTTCCACGCTTTGCAGACACAATTCCTCTGCAATCATTAACAGCACTCCCCCCTCCTCTTTTCACATCTCTATCCTTTCAGAAAATTATATATCCTTCTAATTCTATTCCCAACATCGCATCCTCTTTAAACAACTGAGTTTCACTTATTCAAATTACTCTTGGGCATACTGTTTCAATCAATTCCACAAACTCAGTTCTCTTGTTTCAAATACTCCTTGCATTTGTGTATAAACATTGCAATCGCTGTGTGTTTGAGGCCATCCTACTAGCACCAACATTCTATATTCTAGCTGCTATACTACACCTCTCTCTCTCTTCAGTTTGACCACTCCTGTTTTCCTGAACCCGATTGTGATTTCCATTCTTACCTGTCTTTTCCTCACCTTTATGCATTCCATTACCTTGTGCTGCTGCTGCTCCTCTAACCACATCTTCAACCTCATATCCATCTTCCTGCTATACAAATCTGTTGATTTGTGCTATCCTTTTCCATAGGTAGACTCTGATCGTATGCTCCATTAACTTCTTGACTCTGTGCCTTCTCAGCAAACAGTAGCCTTTCTAAATGCCCAACACCTAACCCATTTAAGTGTAATCCATCAGGTTTATACCATTTGAACTTCCCTTCAAATTCACTCCACAGATTTACAAATTGAAACCCCCTTTGCTTTACACAACTCAGCCTTCTTACTATTCATTATCTCTGCTCTTCTTCTCAATTCACTGTTATCATATCTGGGCAACACGCCTATGACTTTCCCAATAACACTATTCTTCTTTACCTGCTTCAAAAACTTCCTCGAGTTTTTATCAACATTCTTCTTCTCCCTAAATTAAGTCATTTGTGCCCATGACTGCCACTAATTTTGACTCCCAGGATTTCCTTTTCTTCAGCACACCAGTTATTTGCTGTATTGTTCCACCAGGAAAGCAAGTTTTGTGCACTTTATTAGTAGTCACACCTATAATGATTGAGTCACCATATACTGATATATGACTATCCTTTTATTCTTTCTTTATAACATTAACTTCCTCCTTCTCCTTATAATCAGCCATTCTCTCCTTTAGCTGTTAAATATCCTCTTCTAGATGTTTTATTTTGCTTTTCCTTAATTCCTGCCAAAGCTCTTCTACTATGGTCTCGACGTTTGCTCCCATTACCAATCGCTCTAATCTATCCAGACACTTTTCGCATACGTTAACACTTTCCTTCTTCTCATTCACCCAAACAGTCCACAGAACTTTCATATTTTTCAGTGCATACATATAACAGTTTTTGCAACACATTGACTGTCAAAAATCTGAAGCAAAGCCAGACTTTCATACAGAAGCCTTCCATGCCACTGACGTACGTTTCTTTATGGACACCATCTTTAGAAGCTGAAGAGGAACAACAAACAAGTAGCAGAAACCTAAGAGAGTTTTTACTCTCTTAGGTTTCTGCCTGGTTTCTGACAAAAACCAATAGTTTGAAACAGCTTTCACTGTCAGACCAGTGAAACCTTATTAAAATGGACCAATAGTAGGCAATATATGGGTGCTTTGGCATGTGTGTTTGCTATTAGGTTCAGCTAGGGCAACTTGTAGTATGGCAGCAAGTGTATTCCCACAAGCTCTCTGATCAACTTTTAAATACGAAACTGTTATAGCTTCTGTATTCGGCTCTGAAATTATGTTAGATTTAATATCCACTTAATTTATAGAATATGGATGGATGGATCCCAAGCTTCAAGACCTTACATTTAGTTTCCTTAAACCGAAATCTCCATTCATTTGCACAATCTATCCAGCTTATTCAAATCCTCCTGAAGGGCAACCGCATTGTATCCATGAATAACACTTCCCATCATCTGCAAACAGCTAAATATATTCTCCTGCAATCCACTAACAATGTCACTGATAAAAGGGTTAAACATTACAGGTCCCAGTTCCCCATACTGAGCCCTGCAGGTACTCAACTTGTGACCTTCTAGAGCTTCCCTGTCACTGCTCCTCTTACAGAGCTCTCTAGTATCTATTAGACAGCCACTCTCCAATCCATTTCGCTAACCTGTTAACTAAATATCCTGTAACTTACATATCAGCTCATCAAGTGTCAGTCTATCAAATGTCTGTAAATAAAAAATATATATATATATAAAAAAACATTTTTCTCATCAGCTGCTCTTTTAACTTATCCTCTTTGCGCTGCGTGGCACATAAGGCTAAGATCCTTTATTTCCACAACTTTCTGTCCAGAGCCAGTGTTCTTGCGTCTAACCAGCTTGCCAATCAAGCTTTATTTCTCTCCTTCTCAATCATCCTTTACCATGTGAGCTTTGGTCTTCCTCTCTTACACCTGCCTTTAGGGGTCCAAGTCAGAGCCACCCTTGGGATGTCATCATGGTTAATTCTGAGTATATGTCCTGTCCATCTCCATCCTCGCAGTTTGATTTCTTCTTGAATATTTTTTGTGTTAGCTATTTTATATAGTTCTTTATTTGATATTTGGTTTGGCCAATTTAGAATTTTTCTAAGATATTTGGTTTGGAAACTGTTTAACTTTCGTTCTTGCATTTTACTTATTTTCCAAGTTTCTGCTCCATAGAGTAGGACAGATCTAACATTACTTAAAAAAGATCTTCAATTTCGTTTTAATTTTGTATGCTGCAGATTTCCGTATTAGCTGTAAACTTGTGAAAGCATTGCATGCTTTGGTTATTCTCTGTTTAATGTCTTCATCTGTTCCACCATTTTGGCTGACTATTGCTCCAAGATATCGAAAGTCTGTCACGTCTTTCACTTCTGTGTTATCTATCTTTAGAGTTTCTTTAATTTTATTATTAATCCTTATTACTTTTGTTTTACCTTTGTTTATTTTTAAACCTACTGAAGATGCATTTTCTCTTAATCTTTCTGTTTTCTGTTGCAAATCAAAACAATGTAATCTGTATAATCTCAATCTTCAAGACATGTCAAATTCCATCAGCTTTGGTTTTTGTGGTTTTAGTCATAATCCAGTCTATCACTATATTGAAAAGTAGGCTGTATAGTACACATCCCTGTTGAACTCCAGTTATAATGGTGAAGGCTTCTGTCTCAGAGTTCTGTACCGAAACTCGGGATCTACTGTTTTCATATATTTGTTTGATAACATTAATTATCTTATTTGGTATACCATAGATGCTTAAGATTTTCCAGAGTTGCCAGGTTTTCTGTGTAAGACTTTTTGTCTATTCTGACTGATTTCTTTGCTTCTTTGTCGAGAGAATTATATGTTTCTTTATACAGGGTGATTCAGAACTCTTGGGCCAAACTTTAAGGGGTGATAGAACACACCTAAACAAGCACTTTTCGTCGTACAATGCATCCGAACTCAAGTGGTGAAGTGCTAGGGGGTTAGCAACTACTGTGTCAGGAAATGAAGAAACACAAGAATGACAGAGTATATTTGAAAAAATTGCAGAAATTACAGAACATAAATTAAAGAATTTTATTGAACAAATTACAGAAACTGCTCAAAAGAGCGACCGCCAGCATTAATGCAGGCTTCACAACTTCGACATAGTGATTGGCGTACATTGGCAAAATTACCAGGCATTTCTCGTACAGCGGCAGCAGCAATAGAAATCCTGGCAATAAGGTCCTCATTGGAATCGATGGGGCTATTGTAGATCAGGCTTTTCATATGGCCCCATAGGAAATATCCAGACATGAGAGATCAGGTGATCGTGGCAGCCAAGCGATGGGACCACTCTGACCAATCCATCGTCCTGGAAATGTTGCATTCAAGGCATTCTGCACATCCACGCTGCAATGTGGTGGCACTCTGGCATGTTGGAACCACATACATGTTTGCTGGAACAGGGTTCAGTAATTCTGGCAAGACTTCTTGTAAAAATACGAGGTACGTTCTCCCATTCAGTCTTGCTGGTAGAAGGTATGAGCCAATCAAATGGTCATGTAGGATTCCAGCCCAAACATTTATGGAGAAATGCCATTGGTACAAATGTGGACATGTGGCGTGCAGATTTCTGCTTGTCCACACATGATAATTGTGGGTATTAAAAATGCCCTCACATGTAAAGGTGCATTCGTCAGTGAATAAGACATGTGCATCAAAGTCCAGCTGCACTGCAGTCTACTGCAGGAACCACTGTGCAAAATCCACATGAGGCCGGTAATCTGCAGGTGTCAAGGCGCACACCCTCTGTGCATGGTAGGGGTGTAAGCGTTCATCTCATAGAACTCACCACACCATCGACTGGGGCACACATACAGCATGGGAAATTGGTCGTGTGCTACAATCGGGGCGATCTTCAACCCTACGTAGAATTTCCTCTGTAACACATGGCATCCTCACACCCCTTGCACGCCCTGTATCCTGCATGCTACTGACAAAGGAGCCCATTTCACACAGATACTGGTGCAATCGCTGAAAGGGTTTATGATCAGGCATCCGTCTGGTCGGAAAGCGCTCTCGGTAGAGTCTTTGGGCTTCCTTCGCATTCCTGTCCACAGCTCCGTAAATGAAATGCATGTCAGCCTTCTCCTGATTTGTGAAAGAATCCATCCTTTTTGCACTCTATGGTAGAAATAAAGACGACTGCAAAAACCAGCACTTATAAGTGTTCACTGGAAAGTGCCCTCTAGCACTTCACCACTTGAGTTTGGACCATGCATTGTATGGTCAAAAGTGTTTGTTTAGGTGTGTTCTATCATCGCTTAAAGTTTGGTCCAAGAGTTCTGAATCGCCCTGTATATTTTATAAAACCTTTTGGACTTTGTACTGTCTTGTAGTATTTTTATTCTTTTCCTCTCTCCATTTTTCACTTATTTTTCCACCAGTCAACTTGAATTGTTCCTTAGCACAGTCATTATAAGTATCTTGAAACATTTACTCTTTTTTGACAGTCATTTTCTTCATCTATTTGCTGCAGTTTTGTGAATTCTTTTATTTCATTGTTATTTAGTTTTGTTATATTGCATCTGATTCTATTCTTACTTTTGTTTGTTTAATTTGCTTTAACTTTTAATCTTAGTTTGGCTAGTACAAGAAATGAACTGAACCAATATCTGCTCCTCTTCTTACTTTCACATCCAAAAGTGATCTATATATTCCATTTATTATTATGTGATCAATTTGGTTTCAGGTTTTTTCATGAGGGAAAGTCCAGGTAAGTTTATGGATATCTTTGTGTTTAAAAAGGCTACCTCCAACTATTAGATAGTTCATCTTGAAAAATTCTGTTAATCTTTCACCATTTTGATTTATTCTATTGTTTTACTACTTCTTTTCCTATTGTTTTACAACTGTCTTGAGTTTTTCTTCTTATTTTTACATTAAAATCACCCATAATTATAAGAATGTCATGTTTGGTTATTTTATCTATCACTTTTTGCAGTTGTTCATAAAACGTTTCCTCTCTATCATTTGGAGGTACATAAATTTGTATTGATGACATTTTGACATACTGTATGTTGAATTGAAATGTGGAGTAATGATTCTGTCATTTACTGGTTCCCATGAAATAAGGCAACTATTAGGTATTAGTGCTATTCCTTTTATGTGTCTGTTTTCATGACCCAAGTGTAGGACCGTATGTTTATCTCCAGTTACCATCTGTCCAAAACCTATACATCTGAGCTCACTAATTCCCAAAATGTCTATATCATAAGCATTCATTTCTGAGATAACCTGTCTTGTTTTTCCAGTTTCATATAAGGTTCTTACATTCCATGTTGCAAATTTGAAGTTATATTTTGATGACACCAGTTGACTCTTTTTCCATCTTAGAGCTTCCAAAAGGCTTTCACTCCGAGACTTCATTTTTGCTGTTTTACTTCTCAGCTGAGATAGTCACTGTCTGGTGCCTTGCAGAGTATTCTGTTCCTTTCATCAGTTATGGTTTGTTCAGGATTCTTAGTTTCCATAACATTAGTTTTTATTGGAAAGGGGGATTAGCCCTTTGCCAAACCTCCTCCTTTCTCAACTGGGCTTGGGACTGGCTATGGTGGAGTTACTCTTTTTACTTTATTATAAAATGCTTTTGCATTACTAAGACAAGAGTGCTCCTTAACAAATTTATGCTGGCTCTTGCAGATGACATTACCTATTGCAGAAAGAACTATTATAGAAAGAATTACAACATATTATTTCAACTTTTTTATCAGAATAAGAATTCTTTCATCAAAAGAACTCTGAACAGTTTTTTGGTATCTCTACATCTTCAAATACAGAAGAAATAACTTGCATTCCTATTCCTTATGTGCAAAGCATTACTGAATGCAAAGCAAAAGTTTTAAAACCACTAAATATTTCTGTTGCCTTTCACCTGATCAGAAAAATCTCCAACTTTCTCACTTCTCCAAGGACAAGCTTCACATCTCAATTATCCAGATGTCTACTAGATTATTATTATTTTATTATTATTGCTCCGGGAAACTCCAAGGAGTCGACACTCATCGAGGGAGGCCCTAACAGTATCTATCATACCTTGCCTTGAACTCATTCACGGTCGTAGCACCCACAACAGACTCTGGAAGCTTATTCCACTCATTTACCACTATCCAAGTAAAGAACCTAGCTCTAACACCCTTGTCAACCATGCTCTTGCCCAGCTTCCATGCATGGCCCCAAGTCCTCCCACCACCAGTCATATTTTCAAAAATATCTTCTGGATCAATCTTATAAAAACCCTTCAGTAATTTGAATGTCTCAATCATATCACCCCTCCTTTGCCTATCGTCCAATTTCTGCAACCCACAAATCTTCAACCTATTCTCATAAGCTTCATTCCACAGACCTGCTATCATCTTGGTCACTCGTCTCTGGACCCTCTCCACTTCCTCCCCATCACGAAGAAACTCTGGTGCCCATAGCTGAGCACAGAAGTCCAGATGGGGTCTTATCAAGGCTCGATACAGAGGAACAACAACTTGTTCGTCTCTGCATGTTAAAGTATTTTTCAGAAGCCAAGTGATTTGGTGAGCTGTTTTAGTCACTTTTGCAATGTGCCCCCTAAACTTCAACTCCCTATCCACCAACACTCCCAAATCCCTGGCCTCATCAATCTCCTGGAGCATGGTTCCACCAATGCGATATACTGCTGCTATTCTTTTCACCCCAAAGTGCTAAACCTTACACTTTGGCACAATAAATCGACATCCATTTTTCCTAGCCCAGTCCTCCAAACTATCCAAATCATCCTGTAAAATTTTGACATCCTGTGCACTCACAATTGCTCTACCCAACTTTGCATCATCAGCAAACAAGTGAACACTTCCTCTCAGATCCTTTCCAATATCATTGATGAACAAATTGAAAAGCAGTGGTCCAAGAACAGAGCCCTGTGGCACTCCACTAGTCACAAGACGTCTTTTAGACTCCACTCCAGAATAAACCACTCTTTGATATCTCTCCTTCAACCACCCTCTTATCCATCTCACCAACCCTATATCTACACCCATCTGCTCCACTTTACTGATTAGGGTTCCATGTGGTATCCTATCAAAGGCCTTGGCAAGGTCCAGTAGTATCACTGTAAACCCATTACCCCTATCCAGTTCAGCCGTCACTGTGTTATAAAACGTGAGCAAGTTACTGAGGCATGATCTACCCTTCACAAAACCATGTTGTCCCCCATACAATATCCCATTTTCATCTATCCAGTCCTGTATTCTTTTCTTGACAAATTTCTCTAAGACCTTGACAATGATTCCTGATATGCTAATCGGTCGGTAATTTACAACAGCAGTCTTGGAACCACCTTTATGCAGTGGAACTATTTTCCCCTCTTTCCCCCCGCTCGGGACTAACCCAGACCCGAGACTCAAATTAAACAAAATGGTCAAGGGTACTGACAATTCTTTAGCTGCTTCTCGTACAACACGAGCTGGTATACCATCCAATCCCACAGATGTATTGACATTGAGGTTATGCAATAGACTACTCACCTCCACTTCATTAACCACAATTCCCGTATAATCTACTGGTTTATTCGTTTCAGCAATGTCACCACCTGAATGATATACTTTTGCAAAGTGCTCACTCAGTAACTCAACTATCTCAACTGATTCAGTTACCTCCCTACCATCGGCATTCTTTAAAATCAATCTACTATGTACATTTTTCCTTTTACTTGCTACATATCTAAAAAACTGTTTAGGATTCTCTTTAGCCTGCATGGCCAATGTTCTTTCGTAATCCTTTTTTGCTTTTCTTACCACACTCGTCACCCTTCTGGCCTGCGCTTTATACCGTTCGTGTGCCTGCCGGTCACCTTTCTCCTTAAATTCCCTCCATAGTTGTTTCTTTTTTTGCAACTCAAGCTTAATGGTGTTATTCATCCATTTAACCCCCACTTGATTTATTATTCGGACTCTAGGTATACAGTCAGCCATTGCTTCATGCAAGCACTTCTTAACTACCTCCCATGCACTATCAACTTCTAGTCCCTGCAGTTGTACATGCCATGGCACTGAACCAATCAAACTCCTAAGCTTGTCATACTTTCCAGCCCGCTAATTCCACATGTACCCTGTCTTAATTGAAAATTCTACACCTTTAGCCACCTCCCAAGTTGAGACCCTATGATCACTCTCACCGATTGGTGGCAATGTGGTCATATTTGTTACAGCCAAATCCTCAGATGTAATTACTAGGTCAAGCACTCTCTGACCCCTAGTATTTTCCATTACATGCTGTCACAGATAGTTATCCCTTAATTACCGCATAAAATCCAGTTCCTTCCTCCCGTGTGTCCTCTCCTCACTCCAATCAATGCGACCATAGTTGAAATCTCCCATAATAATTACCCTCCTTCCACTCATTTCTTCTATTTGCTTGTGCATACTGTCACCACCATCTTTTCCATCACCTGGTCTATAGCAGCACCCAATTGTATATTTAGTTCTGCTAGCCACAATCTCACACCAAATGGCCTCAAATGTGCTCTTTTCTCTATCCTGCAATTCAACTTCTATTCTCCTTGGCTGTAGCTCATCAGCTATCATCAACAATACTCCTCCCCCCATTTTATTCTCTCTGTCATTCCTGAACACACTATACCCATCACATTCAATCCCACTAGTTATATCATCTACAGTCAGCCATGTTTCACTAATACCTATAACCTGTGGTCTGGAAGTGCCAACCATGTCCAAAAACTCTTCCTTCTTGTTCCTAATACTCCTAGTATTAGTGTACATGAATTTAAGCCCCCCATTAGCCCCAATCCTACCTTGATGCCTTATATTAACTATCCCACTCAGATTTGTTGTCCTTATTTGCTCTGGCATATTATATTTATTCTTACATTCAACTGCCTCCATAAGGACCGTATCTCTACTCCCCCCCCCCCCTTAACAAATCTAGTTTCCCTGAATTTGCACATCCACTACATTCAGCAACACTTTCTCAAGTCTTCTTACACCGTAACCATTCAAATGCAAGCCATCCATCTTATATAGATCCTTTCGCCCATCAAACTCACTCGACACATCCACAAATTCCACTCCACTCGTCATACATAACCCACGCATAAAGTCATTTGCAATTATAGCCCTCCTTTTAAACATTTCACTGTCATACCGTGGCAAAAGACTAATCATTCTAACTCTCTCACTCTTTTCTTTTGCTACCTCAAACAATTCATTCAGGTCTTCTATCATTTCCATTTTATCTCCTTTCAAATCATTCTTACCTGCCACAACAATCATTTCTTTCACCCTTTCCTTTTGCTCTCTAATAGACTCAGTTACGTCCTTTATGGTCGCACCAGGTTGGTACGATTTTGTCAAATCCTCTACTAACACACCTCGTACTAACGAGTCTCCATACAGCACTCTATCATTCATTTTGTTCATGTTCACATTCATACGTCTATTTTTCCTGTCATACCTTTTATGATTGGTTGGTTCATTCAGTCTACTTTTGTTCATGCACTCTAGCTGCTGTTTTGCTCTTTCTATCTCACTCAATGCATCTATCTCATCTTTTTTTGTTCTCTGAGAAACCATTTATACTATCATTCACACTTTCTACATTCACACTCTCACAATTTTCATGTACAACCTTGCCGTTTCTTGTCATATCCCTATTTCCTTCATTCTGAAGGTTGACCAAAATATCACACTCACGATCCGAAATACGCTTCAATTCCTCATTCTCCCTACATTTTCTACACACATTCAATCCTTTATTTTCATCTAACCACACTCCGACTGCACTCCGCAAAGCGTACATTTCACAGCTAGTACACTGACTCATTTCTTTTATGCTATCGTTCTTTGATAACGATGGCGAACCTTCATTACTGGCCGCCATTTTCCTTCGCACACGTGCCATACTTATCAACGTGTTTTGTCAAATTATACGTTATAACACACCAAAAATAGACGCACTAAAATACGCAAGGCAAACAAAACAAAACTACACAATATTAAGTAATTTGTATCGATAACTGAAAATGATACTTATCTTATCTGGATCTTGTACGAACACTACACGTTACGAATTCATCTAGCGGCGACTTCCCGACATAGATTATGTTATAAAACACTTTAGTACACTAACCACGCTAATAAAGCTCCAATAATATACCAAAATTACACACTTAAGTCCATTAAATTGAATCCAAAACATCAATAAATCAACAAAAAACACAAATCTCTCAGGAGCTCTCCAATAGCACGTCCGTTCACCAGCTAGCCTCGACACCAATCTGACCTTGATCCCTTGCTCTTGTGGGTTATCTTATATTCAATACCTTGAGCCTGAACAGTCTGGACTTGCAGAGCATGCTGTCTGCTATCCAGATTCCTTGCTCTTATGGGTTATGTTATTTCGGACAAACAGGAAGATTTGCTTTTATTTGGGTAGAAGAACACAAGCCTTATATTCAATATCTTGAGCCTGAACAGTCTGGACTTGCAGAGCATGTGATCAACACTAGACAGATTTCATTGAAACAAGTCAAGAGTCCTTCACAAAACTCAGTTCCTCATGGAACAGCTTTATAAAGAAACATGTGAAACTTTACTTCACTCTCCTAACATAAATGGATTCAATGGTCTATATCTATCCCCTTTGTGGGAGATAGTTCTTTTTAAATATGCTAATCATTCCTAACTTCATTTTATTTGTTTGTGTATGTATACATACCCACAATTAAATGTGTGTGTGTGTGTGTGTGTGTGTGTGTGTTATTTATTTATTTTAATAAGTTAGGAAATTTAATGATATATTTTTTTTATTTATCTTACATTAGCTACTTATGTGGCACCTTTTGGAATTGCAAGTTATTGTTCAATTAGATTTTCAGATGTACTGAAGATGCCTTTGATACTTTGGCAAAAATTATAGTAATAAAATAATATTTTACATGAGTTTATTCTGATATTATAATTTTTTTAGATAATAACATTACCCTTAATAAATTTAGTTTAATCCTTTATTCAAGTGTAAGCAAACAAAGTTTGCACCTGAAGTATCTTCAGGGCTGAGACAACTCATGATAAAGGTGGACCAAGCTCTCATCACTTCTTGTCTCAGTATCTCCCATAATGCAAAGCACATCTCCTTGCAGAAATGTATACTGCTATGAATTAAGAGAAGGGCCACTGCCCAGACCGGTTTTGACCTTTTCTGAGGTCTCGTCAGTGGGAGCCACCCCCAGAAGTGGTCTCTGCCTTAGTATCACCACTTCTGGGGCTGGCTCCCACTGACGAGACCTCAAAAAAGGTCGAAACTGGTTCAGAAAGTGGCCCTTCCCTTAATGCATAGTATTATACATGTCCGCAAGGAGATGTATAATACACGTAACATGTATGATCTGAGCATGCCACTAAAAAAATCTATATACATTGCTTTTATCAACTATAGCAAAGAGTATTGGACTTTATAACACATGCTGTTTATAAGTATCTTATTTTTGACAATGCTATAGCTCTTATCCCACCAGACTAATGTAATAAAAATAACTAACACTGGGCTTAATGGTCGTAAAGATTTGATGCTACTAGTTTCACCACATAAATTGATGGCTTCGTCTGGGTTTGGATGAACATACAAATATAAATGAACAACAAGCTTTGATTATGAATCAATATTCTTATTTTTTTTAGTAATACATTACTAAAAAAAATAGCAAATGCATAGGAACCGTTACACAAGTACAATAGAAACACGTGGAGCGTAGATGCTGACACGTGGTCAGTCATTGTTCAGCAGGTGCGTCCAGTAGTCAGCAGAGAAATTAAACTCTGATGTGTTTAAAGATCTTATGAGTGACTTCCAATTGTCACACAGAATCATCCCTTGGTTTCTGTTTAGAGTACCTTGTGAGTGGATTACCACTGTAGCCTCTTTTATGTTGCAGGAACTGTAGTCCTCTTCTATGTATGGCATGGAACTCTTATCCCATTCAGTGTTGGAGAAATGGAATGCCAACCCTGAACTGTCCTCTCTGTTGTTGTTGACATCTCCAATATGTTCATTTTGTCTTATTTCTAAACTTCTCGAAGTTTGGCCAATGTAATTAAACCCACAAGAACCCAAGGACCACAACTCTTTCAAAAAACATCCTGGGGTTTACAACATTCCATGTTCTTGTGGCCTTAATTACATAGGACAAACTTCGAGAAGTTTATAAATAATTATTACGAGACACCCCCAGGGAGTCCACAGACTCATTGAGGGAGGGCACCTACTCTACATCTCTCTCTCTCCCTGTCTCTACCACTCAATCCACCAACTACAACTAACTGCAACTACACCAATGCCAGTTACCACCACCGCTAGTATTTTCACAGACAATCACAAACATCCATGCCCGCGGCAGGATTCGAACCTGCAGCCTTTTGGCTGGAGAGCGGATATGCTAACCACTCAGCCAACCAGGCCAGCATCATTATTTACATCATTTATGCACATATATGACTGCTTAAAATTAAACCATTACGTGCATCTACAAGTGGAGGGAAAAAAAGACAGTGACGTGCCTTACATGGCAATCTAGAACCTAACATGTTGTATGATCAGGGCATGCCACTAAATAAGACAAAAGGAACATATTGGAGACATCAACAACAGAGAGGACAGCTCAGGGTTAACCTTCCATTTCTCCAACACTGAATGGAATTAGAGCTCCATGCAATACATAGAAGACTACAGCTCACGCAACATAAAAGGCTGCAGTGGTAATCCACTCACAAGGTACCTTAAACAGATGCCAAGGGATGATTCTGTGTGACATTTGGAAGCCACTCATTAGATCTCTAAACACATCAGAGTTTAATTTTTCAGCTAACTACTGGATGCACCTGCCGAACAATGACTGATGATGTGCCAGCATCTACGCTCCACGTGTTTCTATTGCTTGTGTAACAGTTCCTATGCATTCAGTATTTTTTTAATGATGTATTGATTTATGATCAAAGCTTGTTGCTTATTTATATTTGTATGTTCATCCAAACCCAGATGAAGCCACCAATTTACATGGCAAAACTAGTAGTATCAAATCTGTACAACCAATAAACAGAGTGTGGGTTATTTTTAACACATGCTGTTCTTTTAGACACTACTGCAACATGTATAAACATTATAAATGGCTTGGTTGGCAGAGTGGTTAGTGTATCTGCTCTCTTACCAGTGTGCTATGGTTTAGAATCCTGCTGTGGGAAATGATGCTTATAATTGTCTTTAGGACAGAGATTAATAAATCTTTTCAATATGATGTAAAGACTGGTAAAAATAAAGACCCAAAATTTACAGACACCATTTATAAATTTTTTGGCCAGAACAGTTACAAGTGCTGTATTGAAAGCAAAGTGGGAGTATGAAAAGAAACTGGATCTGTAAGCTAAAGGCAACCCAAAAGAATTCGGTGCAGATGGTATGTGTTGATGGCAAATGAGATTTTCTTCAACTAACAAGTGCACATTTGGCTAAAAGCTGTCAATCTGGAGGATGCAACATTGAGCTCCATGCTACCTCTTCACTGGATGAAGAAACTCAGGTTTATGAAGGGGGAAAAGGTATTAGAACTGTTGTACAAACTAAATAAATATTCAGCAATAGGGACTGATATAATATCAGCACGTTCAGCTGAACTGACTATTCCTTTGATTAACTATATAATCTGAGTCTCAGAACAAAGAAGATTCCACAAGAGTGGAAAGAATGCACTTCAGAGTTTAATTCTCTAAAAACCTAATAATCCCATTGCACAAGGATGGTTCAAAGACTAATGTATCGATCTATCAGTATCTCTGAAGTGGTGAGATGAAGATTTTGGAAAAGTTGGTTAGTGCTTGCACACATAAATGAATTGGCAGAGAATATGTACTCTGCAATGAACTCCCATGAGTTAATAAGAGAAGGTCATGTTTCAGCAATTTGCATGCATTCTATAATAAAGTTACTATTGATTAGATAAGAGGAATGGATATACCATGATACTTTTTGGTAAAGATTTTGACAGAATACAGCATAAAAGACTGTTGCATAAATTGGAAAATATGGGATTGGATTATAAAATATTAATGTGGATAAGAGAATGACAGATATCAAAAATTGGCATATGGGGGTTGTGAGTCTGCAAGGTTTAAGGTAACCACTGGTGCACCAAGAGGAATAGTACTGGTCCATTGTTATTCATTGTGTACATTAATGACATTTGAAAGGATTTGACAGGTGATATACAGCTATTTGCTGATAATACAAAGATAGGCAGGGTAATCAGGAATGCAACTGATATGCAGTATAGTTCGCCCGCCGATTAGAGATCCTTTGACACTTCTGTGCATGTCAGAAAAAGGAGAATCCATTCCAATAATAGGGTAATAAGTCCATATTGTGGGATGAGCTGTTTATTATTACAAGTCAGAAAATCAACTTCTATTTTATGATCATTGTAGTTAACTATGTTGCTTGTATAACAGTTGAAAAATTTTACCTATAAAGCACGTGATTTTGCATGTTGGTGACCAATTCATACGTCCTTCGTTTCTTTCTCCCCTTCAGCATGAATCGACTATTCTTGGCAAGACGGCAAGTAGAGATCTACAAATGGTGGGCGAACTATACATGCAGAATTATTTGAATAGGCTGGGTCTGTAGGCATGTGAAAATGGATCTCCATTCATCTAAATGAACTGATAGCAAATGTAAAGTCATGCACTTTGATGTGATCAGATATCCAATGTAATATTATTTTGGTGGGATTATGCTAGAAGAAACTGATCACACTAGGGATCTTGAAATTTTTATAGACAGGAAGTTGAAGTTCAAGGGCCATATATCAAAAATTGCAAATACAATTGAATTTGCAATTTGTAATTTTGCTTCTTTATGTTGCCTTCATAAAGCCTCACTTAGACTGCACTGTGTGCAGGTCTGGTCTCCTGGTTTCTGTGATCATTCCAATACAGTGGAGAGAGAGAGAGAGCAAAGGAATGTGTTAAAAATAGTATTGGGATTTTGGAATACTGATTATGAAGATAGATAGGGTGATATTATTGAGACTTAGAAACTTCTGAAAAGGTCATACAGAATACCAATAGATGGAATTTTTCATTTTATGGATGGTGGGGAAAGAATGAGAGGTCAACATTGGAACTTAAGAATGAATGCTGTCAAGAAGGGGTAAGAGCTAGACTTCTCTTACACAAAATGTGTTTGATTTTAATGGATTGTCATTGGCAGTGATGAGCACAGGCAGTGTAAATAAATTCAACTATGATATTACAGTTGGTGCAGGTAATATGTAGCCTCCCTCATGAATCCCTGACTCCCTGGAGGTCTCTTTTAATAATAATAGTAATTCAAGCAGCTGCTTGCATATTTGCACTGAAAAAAAGGAAGGAAGGTAGGATTACTTTCCTGTCAGTGAAGGTATTAAACATGGGATGCAGTGTGGCACTACATTTTTTTACAGTTACACTTGAACATGCATTCTGAAATCTTTGCTTTGCTGATGATGTTGCCATCTTCTTAGAAACTACTGAGTTATCGGGAATGATTAAATGAACTGAACAGCGCAAGCAGACTAGTGGGACTTGAATTTTACAAAAACAAAAATCGTGGTTAAGTCTCATCAGACTTATTTAATCAAACCTGGATCTCTTCCATGGCATGATATTTTTGAGTAATTATATCTCAATGGTTGCATAATTCAAATTCTTTTCTTCTATGTTCTTTCGTTCTGTGTTATCTGTTCAAGTGCCCCCCCATAATAATTTCTTGTCTTGTTCATCTTACTCTAAACCTCGATATATCTTACTTTGTGCCTCTGCCTCTATCAGAAACTGGCTGTAGTATTTTGTCTTTTTATTCTCTATCTCATGTGAGATTGCCTCAGATGAACTTCTTTTTACTACTGTGCTCTTTTTCTGCTCTCCTGCTATCATCAGCAGTAATCTTCCTACCATCATGTTCTCTCTCTCCCCCCCCTCTTATATCACATTCCTTTCTTGAATGAAACTTTGAATAGACTAATTGCAAAAAACTTGCCACCTGCTCAAATGGCTATCAAACTTCCTAGCATATCACAAAAAGGCCATTGCACACAATTTCTGCTTGACCATGTTTTTTACCTCTCTCACATCTAGGCATGGCTGTAACATCATCCAAAGACAAGCCTGACTTTCCCCCAGTTCCTTCACTGATGACTAAGGTAAAGTATCTCCTTACTTCACAAAGAACCGCTCACTGGAAGTCTCCCTCTGGTCTTCAATTAGAATGACGTCAGTTCCAATTTTGGCTCTTTCACACAGTTTGCTTAAAATAGAATTAATATCTACTGTATATTGTCTTCACTGTGGCTAGTATTCATTTTGCAGTTCTGTTTGGAAAAATCTGGATTTGAATCCCAGGATACAAAGAATCTCTTTTATTTGTGTCTTGGATTGGCTATGGACCTACTGTACTGAATTGCTATTCTTTATTAAATTTCCACTAAAAATTTTGGGAATATAAGGACTTAACTACAGAGGAATTAAAGATCTATATGGATGGCTGAGTTTTCCCTCCCAGAAAAAAAACTAAGAATGTACTGTCCTTATAGCCTTAGTTGCTTCAGCCATAATTCAAAACACTCCATTTAGCATTGGTCATTCAGCATGAAAAGAAGCCTATATTCACTCCATCCCAAAGAAGAGAATAAAAATCAACCACCATGCTATCCCAATATTTTTAGAGGTATGGAATGGAAATCTGCAATCCAAAAGATGACACTGTGCATGGATATATAAAAAATCTGATATATCATGCAGGATAGAGAAGTATGACAATCTAGGCTTATGAAATAGATGGAGTTATCCCTAATTATATGTGGCCTTCTAATTAATATGTGGCCTACTATAACAAGAGTAGGCCACTAGAAAGCAAACCATATCCTGATTACTTAGTATTTATAATAAATATTTAAATTATGTTCACTTAATTGTCTATCTTTGATTCTCTAAGAGTTGTCTAAACCCTATCATACATATTAAAAAAACAAAAAAACTTTAGCACAAACTCATTCTATTAGTTTTATTTGTATTATTCTGGCAGCATTCCTTATAAAAAATATAAACTACTCAGTCTGCATATATGAAAGAAAGTTCATTCTGTGTTATTGCCTCTTATGTTTGTGGCTTTGACTCTTGATTCACTATACAGAATTGCTGTTTTTTTTTTGTTTTTTTTTATTAAACTTCCACTTAAAATGCATGCTTCTGCATGCAGAATAACATTGCAAGAGACACCCTGATAGAGGCGTTATTTTGGCAGGTCCTATTTCATGATATCCGTAGAAGATATTATTATAACAGCTGTATAAAAATGAAATGGACATTATCATGACCTTCAGAATTTGATTTTTATTTCTCATTTATTTTTATTTAAATTAGTTAATTTATGGAGAGTGTACTATATAATATAAATTATTAATTTTACTTGTAGAAGAAAGCTCATTATCAGCTCCTGCTAATTCAACTGAAATCCCAACAGAAACGCCTCATTCTTCTGTGGTTTTATTAATGCTTGCCATATATATGTTTTTTGGAAATCTTCTCCTTGTAAACCTTCTGATAGCAGTCTTAAGGTTTGTTTGTTTGTTGTGTCTTTACTTAGTGCTTTGTGTAGTACTCTTAACCGCAGATATTTAAATTATTAAAATGTGCTTTCTTAGTAAATATTAGTTTAAAAATATAATCATTATAACATGCAGATTATCTAGCGTACTCTGTAGTGTAAATCCATGGTCAACATAGTACCACTCCAAGGAAAAAAATGACTGTTCTTCCAAATATATTATTATTATTACATGATACCTCATGGGATGAGTCCAAGAACCTCACAATACATAATCCAACATCATCCACTACACATTCCACCATCTGCTAATATGCTGCATAATCCATTATCACTATACCATCTTCTACATTATAATAGTATTTTTTTCCTTAATTGTGTGTTCTGAAGACTGATTTGTCTATGCGTGGGATGAAAAACCCTAGTTTCCAAGAGGAAAAAACCTGCTACCTCCATATGAGATTGGCTAACTCACCTTCAATTGAAAAAGTCCATATAAGGATTCCCCTTATATGGGCTTTTTATAAGGTCGCGACGAAAATCAAACCCAGCTCTTTTCCATTCGAAAGGCGCAATGTGTATTATGGAGACGCCATTATATATAAAATAAAAAAAATTAGAGAAATGTGTGTTGATGGTTTATTAAAGTTAGATAATGTGCATACTAATATAGAATATATACATTTAGTACACATTCATTACCTAACAATGATCATCCCCTGTTGATGATCTAATGTAAGGATAGAGAACTGGCTATGCATAATTTTCATCAGTGATTAGACATCATTTGCTTTTCTCATGCAGTTAAGTGCACACATTGATCTTTTTTTCATTTATTTTTACTAAAAACCTCTAATCTTCAATATTGTGTAACAGGCTGAAAAGGAATTATTATTAACGTCAGACCTTCATGGAGTAGTCAAAACACTCATCACAGAAGGTCCGCATTCTTGTACAAAAAGATCATTGAACCATGCCTAAAACCGGACAAACGTAATGGCACGGTAATCCTTGACAGATCAACTAGTTTCCGATAACTGCACCTATCAGCTTGTGAACTATAATCCGACTAACAGGATAAAGAAAAAAACTGTGAAATTACTTTAGTCTGTTACTTCTTGGCCATCAGACACTGTTAAAAAAACTAATACAAAATTAAAAACATAACACTCGGCAAAGATGATTTATTAGTCAGATTTGACATTTCTGCCTTTTTTCACAAATGTCCCTATCAATGACACAGTTCTTCTATAGAACAAATTTCTGCCTGACATTACAGCTCTCTTTGTCCACGTACTATGTTCCAGTTACTTTGTGTGGAAAATAAATTTTACCTGCAAAAAAGAAGGTATAGCCATGGGCTCACTACTACCCCCCCCCCCCAATTGCTAACTTTTATATGGAAGCCTTTGAGCAACATGCTCTTGATTCCTTTACTCTAAAACCTACAGTTTGGCTTAGATATGTTGACAATGTTTTTATTATCTGGCCACATTGCTGCTAAACACATTCCATAACCACCTGAACAAACAACATCAGCACATACAATTTATTATTGAAATTGAAAATTAGAACTCGCTCTCCTTCATGGACACACTGGTCACACATCTTACCTCAGGCAGTCTATTCTTCACTGTTTACAGCACGCCTACACATACCGGCCAATATATGATTATTGGCCGGTATGTGTAGTCTATGCTAATCATATCACCACCCTTCACAAAAATTTGAAGTCATTAACACCCTCAAAAACAGAGCTATAACAATTTGCTCTACTGAACAAGCTCTTAAACAAGAATTTAAAATTATTAGCAATACATTTATAAATAATAGCTATAGCAAAAATACTATTAATAAAGTTCTTCATAAAACTTCATCAAAAATAATATAAATTACAGTAAAACCATACTATCCCAAACATTAAAGGGTTATCTGAAAAAAATTAATAGAATCCTACACCATTATAATCTTAATGCCACTTTTAAATCACTTTTAAAATTAAAAATCATATTCAACTGTTCTAAGGATCCTCTCCCCCCATTGGCACACCTAGAGTTTATTGCACCTGTAACTTACCTTATATTGGGGAAACTAAACATACAATCCCTATCTGCAAAAAAGAACACAAATGATACATTAAATTTAATGATTTTGGTGAAGCAGGCCTCTCAGATCACTCTCTTAATACCCTACACTAAATTGATTGGAAAAGTACTTGTTCTTTACATCATACAAAAACCTGCTATAATCGAAATTTAAAGAAGCCTGTGAAATTTTGATTAACTACCCTAATAACGGTGGCATAAAAATCCCAAGAATTTGGATGGCACACATTCAGCCCACTTAGTTTTCCAGCAAACCCTGACTTGAGGACTCTAAGCAATTTTTCAGCTTTTATTGGCCACTATCCATACCAGTTTGTTGTAATTTATATGTATACTTATACAAGTATTTTTTAAATTAATTAATTTATTTTTGAACATGTTGCTCTCAGCGTAATTTAATTTTGTAACCTAATAGATAATAATAGGACTCTAGCTTTGATGTAGTAAGGTTTTTTTTTTTTTCCCACCAGAGCTGAGGCCAAAGTTTTAACGGTTGATCAGCAAATTGAGCATGCCATGTAGATTGTAGTGCATCTTGTTTCTTTGTATATATACAGGGTGTTCAGGATAAATTTGACATATTTATAATTAATTATATTTTTCCGTAAGTTACATGTATTAACACACACTTCTCTTCATTTAAAAGTTTGGACCCTTCTTCATTCATATACAAGATGTCAGAAAGGATGGATAGCTGGAACCCACCTGAATCATGGAAGAGAATAACTTGTATCATGATGATTCGTGCCCGCCATCAAAATAAGGATATTACGACTGCTGCCCAATGCTCCCTGAATACAGTAAAAACAATCAGGCATGAACTAGAGACTTGCAATGGTGACTACGAGGATGTAGCAAGAAGAAAGATCCCTAGCAGACGATCTGATTGCGTTCGTACAGCAGAATTCCTCGCAAATCTGCAGGAACAGGTGTTGAAGAACCCTGGCATTGGAATTCGGGCTTTGTTCGTGGAGTTGCTAACTGTAGTCAAGCCCTGGATAACAAGGGTAGCCAATGGTAGGCCGTATGTATGGCAGCAGGATTCGGCCCCTTGCCACACCTCTGGGAAAAGTCAAAAATGGTTGTCTGAAAATTTCTACGACTTCACCAGTCCAAATGTTTGGCCTCCAAACTCCCCAGACCTTAACCCCATGGATTATTTTGTATGGGGCGCAGTTGAAAAAGACACCAATCGCACTTCCAGTAATACAAAAGCCCAGTTAATGGATAAAATTAAAACAGTTTTTGCGGCCCTTCCCAGGGAGACTGTAGCATCAGCTTGTTCGAGGTTCCGAAGCAGAATTGAAGCTGTGATCGATGCTAATGGTGGTTATTTTGAGTAAATCTTGTTGATAGTATTGTAATTAACTCTGCCTGTAATGTTTTTTTGTCAATTCATTAAATTTAATAGATACAAAGAAGATTTTCTTTTTCCTTACGAAACTGTCAAATTTATCCCGAACACCCTGTATATGTATATGCTCCAGATGATGACCTTAATGTGAAGGTCAAATCGTCTAGTGTTTGTTTTGGCTTATATTAAACTAAATGTGGAGAAGATGAAACATCTTTTCTTCTCTGCATTAATCTGATAACAATCTCCTTACCAACTTATACATCCCAATCATATCTCTCTCTCCTTGTTCTATTCACAAATCTCTGCAAGTGTCTATATGTAGCCTAATCAAAGTCTTACAATGGAACCATGATCTTTTTGCTTCTACTTGACCATCACTTTTAGATCTTGCAATTCTTTTGTTTCCTTCAGAATTTATCTATTAATTGTATACTTATATTCCGATCTTGCCTATCAAATCTGAAGACCTTACACTTTGCAACATTAAACTAATAGCTCTCCTCACTCTCCCAATTACAAAATCGATTCAGATCATCATAGTTTTAGTTCTTCCCAATATTATATCATCACCAGCAAATAGCTACATCTCCAGTTAAGCCTGTCCCAGTATTATTAACATACAACATATATAATAATAGCCCCAACACCCCTGAAGCACACTGCTAGTAAATTTCCTCTTTTGGGATACAACACCCAAATACAACCTATCCAACTCACTAGTTTGTGCCTCAGTAGTGCAGTAGGCAGTGTGTCAATCTCATAATCTGAAGGTCAGGAGTTGGATCCTCACCTGGGGGCACTTTCTTTGAGGAGGAAGGCATTGATAACTAATGATTCAATATGTAGGTTGTGCAGAAAGAATGATATAGGATTTGCGGATCTGTGGTATGTGTTTTATGGAAAGAAAGATTTGCATAATGTTGGTGGACTGTATCTAAATGATTCTGGTGTTAAGTGTCTAGAGAGAGAGAGAGAGAGAGAGAGCTTTATTTACCATGCACTCAGAAGTGAAAAGTCTGGAAAACATAAGTTAGGGTGGAAGCAGTTGAGTGGTGTGAAGTCTTGAGGTGAGTGATTGTGAGAATGACCAAGTGTAGAATCTAGTCTCTCAAGCAAAAATAATCAATGAGTCATCAATTCAGGAAGTAAAGGTGGGTGGGGGCCTAATGACATGCTGCAGTTTCTACATGCTAATATCAGAAGTATCAGAAATAAGAGGGGGGAACTTCTGCCATTGTTAAGTGCACACCAAAAGTTATAAGAATTAGTGAAACTTAACTTACAGCAGGATGTAATTACGGGGATAGAATGTGAATGGTTTAGTATTTTCAGGAAAAGAGATGATGGGCGGGGGGGGGGGGGGGGGGGCATTGCTAATGATAGTGGATGAATTAAAGCCAAAAAAAATAGCATATAGGTGGGAGGGTGACTGTTCATTTGAAGCAGTCTGGTGTCAGATCAAAGACAGTGGTGAGACAAACTATACAGTTGATTGTGTAGAAAGACTTGTGTTCATCATACACATTGTTTATTTTTTGAAGGTTTATATTACAAGCCTACTATGGTCAAACAGGAAGAACTGTAAACATCCGCATCACGCATCAGTGAACATAAAAGATACATCCGGAATTATCACTATGGCAAGTCGGGCCTAGCAGACCATGCTTTGGATACCCCTGCACACAGGATCAACTGGAAAAAAAACAAAAGTACTGCACAGAAGCTCGTACAAGTTGAAGAGATTGTTCTTAGAGGCAACAGAAGCCCTGAAACACACTCCAAATCTCAACAAATATGACTGTATAAATTTGCCTAAAATCTGGGAGACAGTCATCTTAAAAAAAAACTAGTACTGGCTTTTTTCTTTTTTTCTCTTTTTTAGGACTCTAGTCTTGTGTGGTAGCTAGATGTTTTTTTTTTTTTTTTTTTTTTTTTTTTTTTTTTTTTTTTTTTCAGATAGAGGGTGCCAAATTAGGACTTTAGTCTTTGTGTTGCTGCTACAATTATGTTTAACTAGTCCGTTGATTACACCATGTTATTATAGTCTCGCGTATTGTGACAAACTGTGTTTTTGTGCTCTGAAGATGCTGGTTATAACACCAGCGAAATATCAGCAATAAGTCAATAAATAATTATTTACTTATTATTCTGTGTTCTAATATATACCGTCAAAAAATAAACAACATTGATTGTTGCTATAGGGCCTGGGGGTTCTAGGGATGATCTGGAAGTCATGAATCAGCAAATTAGTACAATGAGTGCAGGTCAAGTGATTATTATGGGAGACTTCAATCATGAAAATATAGACTGGAAGGAGCAAAGATCACATGGTGGGAAGGAAGTAGAATTTATTCTCCTACTAAGACATAATTACTTGAGGCAGCTGTAATGGAGGGGACTTGGGGTGTTGAGAGTGTAGAACCTGGTCATGGAATTAGAAGGGCTATCCATAACCAATGTGACCACATTGCCTCTGAGTGGTCACCATGCAGTCTTGACTTGGTAGATTATAAAACACGAGGAATATTTTGTCAAGAAGGGGTATGTTCTCGAACTACAAAGCAGGTGATTATGACAAGCTAAGGAGGAAGCTTAAATCTGTGCCATGGCCTGCAAGGTATGGATGTTAGTAGTGCATGGGAGATAGTTATGGGTCATCTAGAGAAGCAATATTAAATTATATACATAATGTAAGGAGGGTTAATCAGAATGAAATTGGATGAATGAATAATATCATTAAGCATAAGGTGCAGAAGAAGAAAATGCTGTGGAGGGTATGTTATTATTATTAAGAGAAACCACATAGCGCACACAGACACACACACACCAGCTATCATACTTGTTCTTGAATTCACACTGCTTGCACTCACAACATCCAATGGCAATCCATTCCAATCATGCACTACTCTACGAGAGAAAAATCTAGCCCTAATCCCCTTCTTAACAGCATTCATTCTCTACTTACATGGATGCTCTTGTGTCCTTTCCCCCACCTCCATAAAATGAAAAGTTCCATCTACTGAAATTCTGTATAACGCTTTCAGAAGTTTCATATTACTTCTCTTTCTCCTGTACGTTAGTGTCTGCAGCCTACAAATTCTCATTTGTACTATTCCACAATCTTGATATAATTTTTAACACCCTCTTTTGCACTCTCTCCACTGTATCAAAATCACAATGGAAACCAGACCTGTTCATAGGAGTCCAAATGAGGTCTTATCAAGGCCTTGTAAAGAGGCAAAATGGCATCCTTTTCTTTACATGTGAAAGTTTATTTCGGCATTGCAATTGTTTTTTTGAGTGGTATATTTATTCTTTGCTACATGGCCCCTGAACTTCAGCTTGCTATCTACTAACACTCCAAGATCCCTAGCCTGATCAGTTTCTTCTAGCATAATCCAACCAATATAATAAGACACTGGATATCTAATCCCACCAAAGTGCATGACTTTACATTTGCTGACATTAAACTGATATCCATTTTCCCATGCCCACAATTCCAACCTATTCGAATCATCCTGCAAGTGCTGCATATTACCAGCTTAGCAGCACTCCTGATTACTCTACCTATGTTTGCATTATCAGCAAATGATAATGTAGATGATATAACTAGTGGGATTGAATGTGATGGGTATAGTGTGTTCAGGAATGACAGAGAGAATAAAATGGGGGGAGGAGTATTGTTGATGATAGCTGATGAGCTCCAGCCAAGGAGAATAGAAGTTGAATTGCAGGATAGAGAAAAGAACACATTTGAGGCCATTTGGTGTGAGATTGTGGCTAGCAGAACTAAATATACAATTGGGTGCTGCTATAGACCAGGTGATGGAAAAGATGGTGGTGACAGTATGCACAAGCAAATAGAAGAAATGGGTGGAAGGAGGGTGATTATTATGGGAGATTTCAACTATGGTCGCATTGATTGGAGTGAGGAGAGGACACACGGGAGGAAGGAACTGGATTTTATGCGGTTATTAAGGGATAACTATCTGCGACAGCATGTAATGGAAAATACTAGGGGTCAGAGAGTGCTTGAACTAGTAATTACATGTGAGGATTTGGCTGTAACAAATATGACCACATTGCCACCAATCGGTGAGAGTGATCATAGGGTCTCAACTTGGGAGGTGGCTAAAGGTGTAGAATTTTCAATTAAGACAGGGTACATGTGGAATTATCGGGCGGGAAAATATGACAAGCTTAGGAGTTTGATTGGTTCAGTGCCATGGCATGTACAACTGCAAGGACTAGAAGTTGATAGTGCATGGGAGGTAGTTAAGAAGTGCTTGCATGAAGCAATGGCTGACTGTATAGCTAGAGTCCGAATAATAAATCAAGTAGGGGTTAAATGGATGAATAACACCATTAAGCTTGAGTTGCAAAAAAAGAAACAACTATGGAGGGAATTTAAGGAGAAGGGTGACCGGCAGGCACATGAACGGTATAAAGCGCAGGCCAGAAAGGTGACGAGTGTGGTAAGAAAAGCAAAAAAGGATTACGAAAGAACATTGGCCATGCAGGCTAAAGAGAATCCTAAACAGTTTTTTAGATATGTAGCAAGTAAAAGGAAAAATGTACATGGCAGATTGATTATAAAGAATGCCGATGGTAGGGAGGTAACTGAATTAGTTGAGTTACTGAGTGAGCACTTTGCAAAAGTATATCATCCAGGTGGTGACATTGCAGAAACGAATAAACCAGTAGATTATATGGGAATTGTGGTTAATGAAGTGGAGGTGAGTAGTCTATTGCATAACCTCAATGTCAATACATCTGTGGGATTGGATGGTATACCAGCTCGTGTTGTACGAGAAGCAGCTAAAGAATTGTCAGTACCCTTGACCATTTTGTTTAATTTGAGTCTCTGGTCTGGGTTAGTCCCGACCAGGTGGAAAGAGGGGAAAATAGTTCCACTGCATAAAGGTGGTTCCAAGACTGCTGTTGTAAATTACCGACCGATTAGCATATCAGGAATCATTGTCAAGGTCTTAGAGAAAATAGTCAAAAGGAAAATACAAGATTGGATTGAAGAAAATGGGATACTGTATCGGGGACAGCATGGTTTTGTGAAGGGTAGGTCATGCCTCAGTAACTTGCTCACGTATTATAACACAGTGACGGCTGATCTGGATAAGGGTAATGGGTTTACGGTGATTCTACTGGACCTTGCCAAGGCCTTTGACAGGATTCCACATGGAATTCTAATCAGTAAATTGCAGCATATGGGAATGGACATAGGGTTGGTGAGATGGATAGGAGGGTGGTTGACGGAGAGATATCAGAGAGTGGTTTACTCGGGAGTGGAGTCCACAAGACGGCCTGTGACTAGTGGTGTGCCACAAGGATCTGTTCTTGGACCACTGCTGTTTAATTTGTTCATAAATGATATAGGAAATGATCTGAGAGGAACAGTTCATTTGTTTGCGGATGATGCGAAGTTGGGTAGGGAAATAGTGAATGCAGATGACGTCAAAATTTTGCAGGATGATTTGGATAGATTGGAGGTCTGGGCTAAGGAGAATGGATGTCAGTTTAATGTGGCAAAATGTAAGGTTATGCATTTTGGGGTGAAAAGATTGGCGGCAGTTTACTGCATTGGTGGAACCCTGCTCCAGGAAATTGATGAGGCACGAGATTTAGGAGTGTTGGTGGATAAGGAATTGAAATTTAGGGGATTTAGGAGATTTGGTCACCTAGGTTTCTTCTTGATGGGGAGGATGTGGAGAGGATCCAGAGGCGAGTGACCAAGATGATAGCAGGTCTGTGGAATGAGCCGTATGAGAACAGGTTGAGGATTTGTGGGTTGCAAAAATTGGTTGATAGGCGGAGGAGGTGAGATATGATTGAGACATTCAAATTACTGAAGGGTTTCTATAAAATTAATTCAGAAGATATTTTTGAGAACAGGGCTGGTTGTGGGAGGACTAGGGGACATCCATGGAAACTGGGCAAAAGTGTGGTTAGTAAAGGTGTTAGAGCTGGGTTCTTTACTTTTAGAGTAGTGAATGAGTGGAATGCGCTCCCTGAGTCTGTAGTGGATGCTGTGACAGTGAATGAGTTTAAGGCGAGGTATGATAGATACTGTATGAATGTCAGATAGTTGTGATGAATATGATTTGGGGCCTCCCTCGATGAGTCTAATGACTCCCTGGAGTTGCCCGTAATAATAGTAATAATAAATAGCTGAAATATTTTACTTGTTCTATAAGTTCTCCATTCACAATGCAGTCGATATCATATCTTCAATGTTTCTAGCTATTTTCATTGTCTTTGTATTGCTGACCTTCATACCATATCTATTACAACAGTTATTCAGTTTAGTCAAGGAATCTTCAGACTTGTAGCAGATTTATTCAGAAGTATAAAATCATCCACATAAAGCAAAGTGCTGATATTAACATCTCCAGTTTTGATATCAGGTTTAATACCACTTTCCTTCATAATGTGATCCATATAGATAATGAATTACAGTGAGGATAATGTATATCCCAGATTTAACATCAAACCATCTTCTAGTAATTCCCTCAATTCCAACTGCTGACCCATAACTCAGATAAAGACTAAGTATTGCTTGATATAATGCCCCACTGACACAATACAACTGTAGCATTTTGAATAGCTTCTCTCTTCCCATATGCTTTTTCCAGATCTACAAAACTTAAATACAGATCATTTTTATATTCCAATAATTTCTCAACTGTTTGTCATAAAGTGAAAAGCTGATCCTGACAGGCTCCATTTGGCCCAAATCCAACTTGCTCTTCACCAAGCTTCACTGACGTTAACGTTAGTGTACCCATTTCTTTTCTTGACAGACTTAGCTGGTGAAACTTGTTCACGATTGTATATATTTATAAAGAACTATGATCCACTAATAAATCCAAAAAGAAAAATTCTCATACCAAGAAATTATATACTTGGTTTAATCCTTAGGTGACCAAATCTGAGCACAGTAGTCTAGATGGGGTCTTATCAAGGCTCGATAGAGAGGAACAATAACCTGCTTGTCTCTGCTTGTCAACGTATTCTTCAGCAACCAAGTGATTTGATGAGCTGTTTTGGTCACTTTTGCAATGTGTCCCCTAAATTTCAATTCCTTATCCACCAACACTCCTAAATCTCGTTCCTCATCAATTTCCTGGAGCAAGGTTCCACCAATGCAGTAAACTGCCGCCAATCTTTTCACCCCAAAATGCATAACCTTACATTTTGCCACATTAAACTGACATCCATTCTCCTTAGCCCAGACCTCCAATCTATCCAAATCATCCTGCAAAATTTTGACGTCATCTGCATTCACTATTGCCCTACCCAACTTCGCATCATCCGCAAACAAATGAACTGTTCCTCTCAGATCATTTCCTATATCATTTATGAACAAATTAAACAGCAGTGGTCCAAGAACAGATCCTTGTGGCACACCACTAGTCACAGGCCGTCTTGTGGACTCTACATCCGAGTAAACCACTCTCTGATATCTCTCCGTCAACCACCCTCCTATCCATCTCACCAACCCTATGTCCATTCCCATATGCTGCAATTTACTGATTAGAATTCCATGTGGAATCCTGTCAAAGGCCTTGGCAAGGTCCAGTAGAATCACCGTAAACCCATTACCCTTGTCCAGTTCAGCCGTCACTGTGTTATAATACGTGAGCAAGTTACTGAGGCATGACCTACCCTTCACAAAACCATGCTGTCCCCGATACAGTATCCCATTTTCTTCAATCCAATCTTGTATTTTCCTTTGACTATTTTCTCTAAGACCTTGACAATGATTCCTGATATGCTAATCGGTCGGTAATTTACAACAGCAGTCTTGGAACCACCTTTATGCAGTGGAACTATTTTCCCCTCTTTCCACCCGCTCGGGACTAACCCAGACCCGAGACTCAAATTAAACAAAATGGTCAAGGTTACTGACAATTCTTTAGCTACTTCTCGTACAACACGAGCTGGTATACCATCCAATCCCACAGATGTATTGACATTGAGGTTATGCAATAGACTACTCACCTCCTTCATTAACCACAATTCCCGTATAATCTACTGGTTTATTCGTTTCTGCAATGTCACCACCTGGATGATATACTTTTGCAAAGTGCTCACTCAGTAACTCAACTATCTCAACTGATTCAGTTACCTCCCTACCATCGGCATTCTTTAAAATCAATCTGCCATGTACATTTTTCCTTTTACTTGCTACATATCTAAAAAACTGTTTAGGATTCTCTTTAGCCTGCATGGCCAATGTTCTTTCGTAATCCTTTTTTGCTTTTCTTACCACACTCGTCACCCTTCTGGCCTGCGCTTTATACCGTTCATGTGCCTGCCGGTCACCCTTCTCCTTAAATTCCCTCCATAGTTGTTTCTTTTTTTGCAACTCAAGCTTAATGGTGTTATTCATCCATTTAACCCCTACTTGATTTATTATTCGGACTCTAGGTATACAGTCAGCCATTGCTTCATGCAAGCACTTCTTAACTACCTCCCATGCACTATCAACTTCTAGTCCTTGCAGTTGTACATGCCATGGCACTGAACCAATCAAACTCCTAAGCTTGTCATACTTTCCCGCCCGATAATTCCACATGTACCCTGTCTTATTTGAAAATTCTACACCTTTAGCCACCTCCCAAGTTAAGACCCTATGATCACTCTCACCGATTGGTGGCAATGTGGTCATATTTGTTACAGCCAAATCCTCAGATGTAATTACTAGGTCAAGCACTCTCTGACCCCTACTATTTTCCATTACATGCTGTCGCAGATAGTTATCCCTTAATAACCGCATAAAATCCAGTTCCTTCCTCCCGTGTGTCCTCTCCTCACTCCAATCAATGCGACCATAGTTGAAATCTCCCATAATAATCACCCTCCTTCCACCCATTTCTTCTATTTGCTTGTGCATACTGTCACCACCATCTTTTCCATCACCTGGTCTATAGCAGCACCCAATTGTATATTTAGTTCTGCTAGCCACAATCTCACACCAAATGGCCTCAAATGTGCTCTTTTCTCTATCCTGCAATTCAACTTCTATTCTCCTTGGCTGGAGCTCATCAGCTATCATCAACAATACTCCTCCCCCCATTTTATTCTCTCTGTCATTCCTGAACACACTATACCCATCACATTCAATCCCACTAGTTATATCATCTACAGTCAGCCATGTTTCACTAATACCTATAACCTGTGGTCTGGAAGTGCCAACCATGGCCAAAAACTCTTCCTTCTTGTTCCTAATACTCCTAGTATTAGTGTACATGAATTTAAGACCCCCATTAGCCCCAACCCTACCTTGATGCCTTATATTAACTATCCCACTCTGATTTGTTGTCCTTATTTGCTCTGGCATATTATATTCATTCTTACATTCAACTGCCTCCATAAGAACTGTATCTCTACCCACCCACCCCTAACAAATCTAGTTTCCCTGAATTTGCACATCCACTACATTCAGCAACACTTTCTCAAGTCTTCTTACACCGTAACCATTCAAATGCAAGCCATCCATCTTATATAGATCCTTTCGCCCATCAAACTCACTCGACACATCCACAAATTCCACACCACTCGTCATACATAACCCACGCATAAAGTCATTTGCAATTATAGCCCTCCTTTTAAACATTTCACTGTCATACCGTGGCAAAAGACTAATCATTCTAACTCTCTCACTCTTTTCTTTTGCTACCTCAAACAATTCATTCAGGTCTTCTATCATTTCCATTTTATCTCCTTTCAAATCATTCGTACCTGCCACAACAATCATTTCTTTCACCCTTTCCTTTTGCTCTCTAATAGACGCAGTTACGTCCTTTATGGTCGCACCAGGTTGGTACGATTTTGTCAAATCCTCTACTAACACACCTCGTACTAACGAGTCTCCATACAGCACTCTATCCTTCATTTTGTTCATGTTCACATTCATACGTCTATTTTTCCTGTCATACCTTTTATTATTGGTTGGTTCATTCAGTCTACTTTTGTTCATGCACTCTAGCTGCTGTTTTGCTCTTTCTATCGCATTATTCAACAATGCGATCTCACTCAATGCATCTATCTCATCTTTTTTGTTCTCTGAGAAACCATTTATACTATCTTTCACACTCTCACAATTTTCATGTACAACTTTGCCGTTTCTTGTCATATCCCTATTTCCTTCATTTTGAAGGTTGACAAAAATATCACACTCACGATCCGAAATACGCTTCAATTCCGCATTCTCCCTACATTTTCTACACACATTCAATCCTTTATCATCATCTAACCACACTCCGACCGCACTCCGCAAAACGTACATTTCACAGCTAGTACACTGACTCATTTCTTTTATGCTACCGTTCTTTGATAACGATGGCGAACCTTCATTACTGGCCGCCATTTTCCTACGCACAGGTGCCATATTTATCTGTAACGTGTTTTGTCAAATTAAACGTTATAACACACCAAAAATAGACGCACTAAAATACGCAAGGCAAATAAAACAAAACTACACAATATTAAGTAATTTGTATCGATAACTGAAAATGATACTTATCTTATCTGGAGCTTGCACGAACACTACTCATTACGAATTCATCTAGCGGCGACTTCCGACATAGATTATGTTATAAAACACTTTAGTACACTAACCACGTTAATAAAGCTCTAATAATATACCAAAATTAAACACTTAAGTCCATTAAATTGAATCCAAAACACCAATAAATCAACAAAAAACACAAATCTCTCAGGAGCTCTCCGATAGCACGACCGTTCACCAGCTAGCCTCGACACCAATCAATAATGCAAAGCACATATCCTTACAGGTATGCATAATGTTATGCATTATGGAAAGGGTCACTACCCAGACTAGTTCGACATTTATTGAGGTCTCTTCAGTGGGAGCCAGCCCCTGAGGTGTCTGCCTTATCTTATTATCCGATAATGCAAAGCATTATGGGATACTAAGGCAAGTGATGTGAAGTTATTAGTTTCCGTATATGAGTTGCCCCAGTCTTGAAAATACTTCAGGTTCAAACTTTGTTTGCTTGCACTTGGATAAAGGATTAAACCAAGTATATAATTTCTTGGTATCTTTAATTTATAGTATAATCAAGTGAAAAAACTTCCAACACATTGATTCCACTATCATGATTTCGTATATGGGAAAGTTTCCAATAAGATTGCTACACTCCTCAAGCCATATGGAATACGAGGCTTTTAAATCTTCTAAAACCATCCACAAATTCTTAAGATCTCTGAAAGACAGTCATCCTTTTTTCAAATATGACGGAGTCTACAACATCCCCTGTTCGTGCGGATTAAACTGTATTGGTCAGACCTCTAGAAGTTTTGAAATCAGAAAAAAAAAAAACACGTAGGAGACGTAAACAATAACAGAGAAGACAAATTGGGGTTAGCATTTCATTTCTCCAGGACAAACCATACCATAGAATGGGACAAAAGCTCCATGCCTTACTTAGAGGAGGATTTCTGAAGGACTCCTGAATCATAAAAGAAGCCATAACAGTGATCCATTCTAAACAGAACCTAAATAGAAAACCAAGGATTAATTCTGCCTGAGATTTGGAAGACCCTCATAAGATCTTTAAGAATGCCAGAATTAAATCTTGCTGCTAATTACAGAACGTTCCTACATAACAACAAATGAGATCATACACGCTCCATGCATGTGATGTGTTCTTCTGTTTTTTTTTGTAAAAAATACAATTGTATTCGGTTCTTCCTTCATTAATAGTTTTAGTTAACAGTTTTAGTGTTTAAGTTGTTTTACATCTATTTTTGCCCTGAAGAAGCCAAACAGCTAAGTTGGCAAAACTTGTCAGGATTTTTTTACTTAGTTTCAAATAAATTTGACTTATATAAACCCAAATCGAAGTCAATCTCTCCCATAGCTTTTGGTCAAAAATAACTTTTTTATCAACATTGATGGAACTCTACTCCAGGAAATAGATGAAGCTAAAAATTTAGGAGTGTAGGTGGTAGACAGAGAGTTAAAGTTTAGAGGACATGTTGCTACCCATAAGATTACTTGGCTATTGTAGAACACATTAACAAGTAGAGATAAGGAAATTGTTATTCCTCTTTATAAGGCCTTGATACATCCACACCTGGATTACTGTGCTTAGGTCTGTTCTCCTGGATTTCTTGTGGATGAGAAAGTAGTGGAGAAGATTCTGAGGCAAGTGATTGAGATGGTGAGTGGTATGTGGAATGCTATCCTATTAGGATAAATTGAGGGTGTATTGATTGTAGAATCTGGCTGATAGGAGAAAAAGAGGAGATGTGATAGAAACATTTAAGTTGCTTAACTGGATTTGTAGGATTGATGCAGAGGAAATGTTTCCTCATTTTGCTGGAATTGCCAGAAAAAAGAGCCATCCCTGGAAATTGAATAAAAGTTAGGTTAGTAGGGGTGTGAGGACTAGATTCTGTGCTTGGAGAGTTGTGAATGAGTGGAGTGGGTTGCCAGAGTCAGTTGGTGAGAGCTTTATCCGTTAATGGTTCAAGAAGAGATAGATCGTGTGGATAGTTTAGGATTCATCATGCGAGACCTAAACTATCGTGTGGATAGTTTAGGTCTCACATGATGATTCTTTGGACTCCATGGAGGTGTGTGTACTACTAATTTAGTTACCAGCTTGTTATGTGGCAATCTATCAAAGGCCATTGAAAAATCCAAGTATACCACTGTAACATTTCCTTTATCTGGTGAATTCATCAGCTTGTTGTAGTTCATAAAATGATTGCTAAAACATGACCTCTAACTCTTTGATTGCAAGATTTATTCATAAAAATGATTCACCTGTAATGTAGTTTTTTATTTCTGTAACGTAACCATGATAGAAGAAGATAGATATTAAACTTTCTGTGTTTTTATGCCATTGAAGAACTGCAGCCTTGATTACAACAAGCGAATTTCATCCCACCTCTGTGTTACTTACTGCTTCAAGCCATAGTACACTAGCACGAAGATTGTATTTCTGAATAGGAAGTTGAAATAGTGAGCAAGAGAAAAACAGAATAGCTGTGGCACTGATTGGAACAGAAACAACATCCTAAAAAATTGGAAGTTTAAGGTAGAAATAGAGTTCAAAGGAATTCTTAAGCAAAAGGAGTGGGAAACAAACAGTTATTCCAAATTTAACAGATGGATTTCTTTTATATGACACTAAGATGTGGCATAAATAAAAGTGATATAAAGTTTCTCCCGAAGCAACAGACAGTGCCTTTTGATACGTTATGTGAAAAACATATTCTAGTTAAGCTCTGTAAACCTGAAAGACATGAATTCTTTTTATGATTAAGAATAAGGAAGAAATTTCGACAAGGAAAAAGGAAACTTTAAAATTATCTTTATATTTCAAGGAAACAGGAAAAGAACTGACATTGTGCAGTAAATATGAAAGAAGAAATATGTTCTCTCTTAAAAGTTGTGCACAACTATTCTTAAGATTTCTTATATAAACATTTCTAATTACAAGAAATAATGCATTTTTATTCTATACATTGTCGTCTCTGTTCTGATCAACACCCACAGCTGTTCTGTTATTCTCTCTGACTCATTAATTCAACTTCCTCTTCTTCAATACAATCTTTGTGCAAACACACCACTACCTGATAATGTAAGCAACATGGCAGTGAGATGAAAGTTGCTTGTTATAAACAAGACTACAGTTCTTCAATAGCATAAGAACATTGTAGGAAAGTTCAATATTTTCTTCTCTCAAGGTTATGTTACAGAAATTAAAAGCTAAATTAAAGGTGAGCCCTTTTAACAAATAAATATTACAGTCAAACAGTTTTCGACGGGCTGTAAGTATACAAAGATTTCTTATATAAACATTTCTAATTACAAGAAATAATGCATTTTTTTGCTACACATTTAGGACACGTTTACATACATGATAAATAATAAAACCAAAAGTTATTCCTTCCTCTTTATTTATTTAATCAAAATCAGCCACTGCTAAAACAAGAATGTGAGATACTTTGATATTGCTAAATAGCAGATATCCTACAGACTTGTATTGTTATAAGATTGGTGGTAAGCAGATGTGTCGAGAGTGCAGTTATTCCCTTAAGTATTCCTTTCAAACACATGGTGATATATTGTCAAGTCCTCCTGCCTTATTCACATAACGTGTACTTACCATATTATTCGGACCATAAGACGCACCTTTTTACATAGAAAAGTCGACTGAAAATTGGGTGCGTCTTATGGTCCGAAGGTAACATTAAAATATGAATCTTTACACTGTACCGAAGCTGTTAGCAAAGTTCAGTTACTGGCGCAATATGTTAATAAAATTAGTAAGTACGCCACTGAAGGTAGGTACCTAAGTTATCTCGCTGCATGTGGATGAATCACCAATTTAGAGCTTCAATAGTCATTAGTGTGTAAACATATGCTTTTGTACGGTTCATTTGAATTATTTTTTATAAGTCATTAAAATTTTTAACTTAAAATTAGAAAAAACGAGTGTAAAACAAAAAAGACATTTCAAATAATGTGAGTTATAAATTAAATGTGCTAAATTATGCAAAACAATATGGAAACAGAGCAGCAGAAAGACATTTTGGTCCACCACTAACAGAAAAAATGGTTTGTGAGTGGAGAAAACAAGAGGAACAATTAAAACTGCTATGTAAACACAAGAAAACATTCCGTTCGCACTTAGAAAAATGGCCAGAATTAGAAGTGCAAATGAAAAATTGGGTAACAAATCATCGAAAAATGGGAATATCTTTTTCTACGAAAATGATAATTTTTGAAGCAAAACGATGGGCAACTGCTAATGGAATTTTAGATTTTACTGGATCACTTGGTGCTTCAGATTTATGAAAAGATATGAGTTATGCATGCGTACAAAAACAACTCTAGCCCTAAAAATGCTGCTGCCTATGAAGCTAAAATTATAGAATTCCATAGATTTGTCATATCAGTGAGAAGGAAATTAAACTTTGAGCTTAATCAAATTGTGAACATGGATGAAGTACCTCTAACTTTTGATGTTCCTTCAAATCAGACAGTAGATTCAAAAGGCACCAAATCAATAGTGATCAAAACAACAGGTCATGAAAAAACTCACTACACTGTACTTTTAGCTTGTTGCACGGACGGAACAAAACTACCTCCCATCTTCAAGAGAAAAACGTTACCAAGAGATGAAATTCCTCCATTATTATCCACGTTCAAGATAAAGGCTGGATGGACGAAACAGGAATGAAATTATGGATTCAAAAGATATGTGCAAAACGTTCAGGTGCGTTGTTTATAAAGCCTGCAATGTTAGTGTGGGATCAATTCAGAGCACATAAAACAGAATCAACCAAGCTTCTAAAAGAAATGAATACAGATTAGCTGTCATTCCTGGAGGTCCAAGTCAATTACAACCCTTGGATGGATCTCTTAATAAACCATTCGAACATTTTATGTGGGAAGAGTGGAACAAATGGATGGCAAAGCCAAATCACAATGTTACAGCAACAGGATGTATGAAACAGCCAGCAATTTCAGACGTATGTACCTGGGTGAAAAATTCATCGGAAGCTGTGAAAGAAGAGAAGAATATAAAGTCATTTCAGAAATGTGGGATAAGTAATGCGATGGATGGTACTGAGGATGACGCAGTTTTTGAAGGGAGTGACAACAATAGTTCAGAGACGAAAGTAATATGAACGGTAACATTAATGAGATGAGTGATAGTACTTAAAGTGAAAAGGAACTGAATATTGCTAATACAAATGATTGTAACAATAAATAAAAATTAAGTAAGAATTTGTAAATATATTGTAAATATATTTGTAAATGGAGTGCTTAAGGGTCAAAGCTGTATAACTGAGAGGAGACCAGGGCTTCTGACCTAATGTCCAATCCTCACCTTCTCGTAGTGCACCCTGTTGGGTATCTACTTGGATACTGAACGGACGAGGATGGGCTGGCAATTTGGGATTTAGCCGACCAAATTGTATTCTTATTGGTTAAACCAAAATATAGAATGATGGTACAACATGACAAAATTTCATGCCGGCTGGAGCGTTGCCCGGTTAAACAAGGCCCCCGTTGTTTTCGCCAGGGAACCAGAGTGAACAGCGAAAAAGTCAGCTACTGGAACAAATCTGAAAATAAACCCCAACTCAACATCACCAGAGTTAAAGATTGGTACTATCAACGTAAGAAGCCTGAATGGCAAAGAAATGGAGCCAGCTGAGGAATTAGATAAGTACCAGATCGACATAATAGGGGTGACTGAAACAAAAAAAGACCAAAACTGGTGAGATCGTTCTGAGCAATAAATACAAAATGTTATATTCAGGCAATGACAATCAAGGAAAAGAAGGAGTAGCCATAGTATTCAACACAAAATACGAAGCTAATCTTCTTGAATGGCAATCAGTCTCAAGTACAGTAATGTGGGCAAATATGAGAATGGGGAACTGGACAATGAGACTTATTTGTGCCTATGGTCCCACAGAAGGTTCTACTAAGGTAGAAGTGGAGGAATTTTTTGATTAGAAAAAGCAACTGACACAAAAAAAGAGAAAAAGTTGGTCCTTGTTGGGAATCTAAATAGCAGAGTAGGAAATGATTGTGAGACATACAAAAATATTTTGGGAAAATTTGGAGAAAAGAGCAAAGCTAATAATAATGGCAAATATCTGTTAGATTTCTGCTCAGGACATAGACTGGTTATTACTAACACCATGTTCCAACATAAAAATGTACACAAATTCACATGGAGAGAAGAGGCTAGGAATAAGAAAAGTCTCATTGACTATGTTATTGTTGATAGTGATGTTTTCTCCGTGGTGCAGGACACCAGAGTGTACAGAGGATTTGAAATTGGAAGTGATCACTATTTAGTCTTGAGCAGGATAAAATTAAATTTCATATTGAAAAGAATAACATGTAAGAAGGTTTTAAAGCAAATAAAAGTTGAGCAGCTCTCAAATGTGAACTGTAGGCTAAAATACACAAAGATTATTGAAGAAAAAATGAAAGAGTTTGAGAACAGGAATCAAACCTTGGAGATTCAGTGGAAAACTCTGAAGAAAACATTGATTGATTCTGCCAGAGAGGCATGTGGTGAGGTTGTCAGTAAGGATAAAAAAATCAGAACTCCCTGGTGGACACAGGAAGTTAAAGAGGCAGTGAAGGAACAGAAGAAAGCATACCAAAAGTTCCTGTCAAATAAGTCAGCTTGTGCTCTTAGAGAATATAGAGAAAAATGCAAGAATGCTAAACACTGTGTATAACTAGCTAAACAAAAGTCATGGGAGGACTATGGCAAGAATATAGAAAATAAATATCAAGAAGGTGGCAAAATATTCTGGGGTTGTTGAAGAAGCTTAAGAATGGACAAAAGAGTGCTGTAAAAGGAATTAGAGATGATAAAGGTGACATGAAAATGATATCCTTGAAGTATGGAGTAATTACTTTGAAAAACTGCTAAATGAAACAAGCAGTGATGACAGCACAAAAAACACTGGTAAAAAACACTGACCAGGCATGCAGTCAGGAATACATATCCATACTTGAAGTAGAAAAAGCCATCAAAGGCTTCAAATGTGGAAAGGCAGGAGTAGATGATATTTGACCAGAAATGCTGAAGTATGGTGGTATCTTACAGTGGCTGCACTGCATAGTTCAGAAAGCCTGGACAGAGGGACGAATTCCCGATGATTGGAGTAGAGCTCTCATAGTACCCATATATAAAAACGGAAATAAAACTGCATGTGAGAATTACAGAGGTATTTCCCTACTGAGTGTTCCTGGCAAGATCTATGCAAGTATACTTGAGAAACGGTTGAGAAGAATTGTGGAAGAAAAGCTTAGTGAAGAACAAGGTGGATTCAGGCTAAATAGAGGCTGTCAGGATCAGATCTTCACTTTACACCAAATAGTCGAGAAAACATGGGAATATAACAAAGATCTGTATTTAAGTTTTGTCGATCTGGAAAAGGCATATGACAAGGTGCCAAGAGAGAAGCTATTTAATACGCTGCGGTTATATGGTGTCATTGGGGCATTATATCAAGCAATACTTTGTCTTTATTTGAGTTGTAAGTCAGCAGTTAGAATTGAAGGAAGTACAGGAAGATGGTTTAATGTTAAATCTGGTGTGAGACAAGGATGTACATTATCCCCTCTGTTATTCATTATCTATATGGATCACATTATGAAGGAAAGTGGTATTAAACATGATATCAAAATTGGAGATGTTAATGTTAACTCTTTGCTTTATGCGGTTGATGTTATACTTCTAAATAAATCTGCTACAAGTCTGCAAGATTCTCTGACTAAATTGAATAGCTGTTGTAATAGATATGGTATGAAGGTCAGCAATAAAAAGACAAAGACAATGAAAATAGGCAGAATCATTGAAAATGTCAACTGTGTTGTGAATGGAGAACCTGTGGAACAAGTAAAACATTTCAGCTATTTAGGCACGATTTTTACTGAAGATGGTAAATTGAATATAGAAATAGACAACAGAATCAGCAAAGCTGGTAAGGTGGGAAGTCAATTGAATAAATTCATATGGAATAAGAAAGAAATTAGTCGGAACACTAAATTAGCTGTATACAAGACAGTGTTCAAACCAGTTTTAACTTATGGATCTGAGAGCTGGGTCAGAAGTAAAACACTTGACCAAAGACTAGAGACCGAAGATATGAGAGCCCTGAGAAAGATTAGGGGGTGAACAGATGGCATCAATGGCAATATCATATTAAAAACGAGGATATTAGGAAAGAACTTGACATTGTCAGCATCCAGGAATGCATTAGCAGAGCTAATCTCAGGTGGTATGGTCACTTGAACAGAATGGGAGAGGAAAGATTAGCAAAACAAGTGTTCTTTGCCAGGTTGGCAGCAAAACGACCCAGAGGAAGACCAAGATATAGGTGGATTGATACAGTACAAAGTGCCTTAGATGATAGAAATATAAGATCTGACGATGTTGGAGTCTTGACAAGTAACATACTGATTTGGAGGAAAATTTTAGATAGGAAATTAATAATGATGTAATTTTTTTCATAGTATTATCATATCCTGTACACCCCTTGTGAGCACATGGCAGGAATTTGATGATGATGATGATATATTTGTAAATATAATAAAATATTTTTTTCTAAAACTCGTCTCATAAATTTGGGATGCGTCTTATTGTCCGTAAAATATGATAATTCTTAACTCACCCCTTCTAAAACAAAAAATTCCATCTACTGATAACCTTTTGGATCTTTTAAGAAGCTAGTAAGTCTCAATCATATTACCACTCTTTCTCCTGTTTGGTAATATCTCATCATTGTCATCAAATTCTTGCCATTTATCCTCAAGGGGTGTACAGGATAAGATATGTACTACATGATAGTACTACATGATAGTACTACATGAAAAATTTACATCATTACTAACTTCCTATCTACAATTTTCCTCCAAATCAATCTGTTATTGACAAGGCTCGATATTATCAGATCCTATATTTCTATCTTCTAAGCCACTTTTTACCGTATCAATCCACCTAAATCTTGGTCTTCCTATGGGTCTTTTTCTTGCTAATCTGGCAGATAATGCTTGTTTTACTAATATTTCCTCTCCCATTCTGTTTAAGTGACCATACTAACTGAGATTAGTTCTCCTAACGCATTCCTGGATGCTACAATGTTGAGTTTTTTCTTAATATCCTTATTTTTAATATGATATTGCCATTAATGCCGTTCGTGCTCCTAATCTTTCTCAGGACTCTTATATCTGCAGTCTCTAGTCTTTGGTCAAGTGTTTTATTTCTAACCCGGCTCTCAGATCCATAAGTTAAAATTGGTTAAACGAAGTCTTGTATACAGCTAATTTAGTGTTTTGACTAATTTCTCTCTTATTCAATATAAATTTATTCAGTTGATTTCCTACCATAATAGCTTTGTTGATTCTGTTGTCTATTTCCATATTTAATTTTCCATTTTCACTAAAAAATTGTGCCTAAATAGCTGAAATGTTTTACTTGTTCTTTAGGTTCTCCATTCACAATGCCGTTGCTATTTTCAATGCTTCTGCCTATTTTCATTGTATCTGTCTTGTTATTGCTGACCTTCATGCCATATATGTTACAACAGTTATTCAATTTAGTCGAGGAATCTTGTAGAGTTATAACGGATTTATTTAGAAGTATAACATCGTTTGCATAAAGTAAAGATCTGAGATTAACATCTCCAATTTTGATACAGGTATACCACTACTAATACCACTTAGCTTCATAATGTGATCCATATAGATAATGAATAACAGAGGGAATAATGTACATCCCTATCTGACACCAGATTTAACATCAAACCATCTTCTTATACTTCTCTCAATTCTAACTGCTGACTTACAACTCAAATAAAAACTAAGTATTGCCTGATATAATGCATCTTTGACACCATACAACTGTCATGTTTTGAATAGCTTCTCTCTTGGCAACTTGTCATATGCCTTTTCCAGATCTACAAAACTTAACTACAGATCTTTGTTATATTACCATGATTTCTCGACTATTTCGTCTGAATCCAGCTTGTTCTTCACTAAGCTTCTTTTCTAGTCTTTCTCCACCATACTTGCATAAATCTAATCAGGAACACTAAGTAAGGGAATACCTCTCTAATTCTCATATTCAGTTTTATTTCTCTTTTTATATATGTGTACTATAAGATCTCTACTCCAGTCAGTGTTTCTGCCTATTTTCATTGTCTTGTTATTGCTGACCTTCATACCATATCTATTACAACAGTTATTCACTTTAGTCAGGGAATCTTGCAGACTTGTAGTGGATTTATTTAGAAGTATAACATCATCTGCATAAAGCAAAGAGCTGAGATTAACATCTCCAGTTTTGATATCAGGTTTAATACCACTTTCCTTCATAATGTGATCCATATGCTAACCACTCGGCCTGGTTGGCCGAGTGGTTAGCATATTCGCTCTCCAGTCAAAATGCTGCAGGTTCGAATCCCACCGTGGGCATGGATGTTTGTGAGTTTGTGAAAATAATAGTGGTGATGGTGGACAATAGATGGCATTGATGTAGATGAGGTGATTTGTGGATGAGGTTGAGTGGTGGAGACGAAGAGTTGTAGAGTAGGTGCCCTCCCTCGATGAGTCTTAGGACTCCCTGGAGGTGTCAAATAATAATAATACAGATAATGAATAACAGAGGGGCGGATAATGTACATCCTTGTCTAACACCAGATTTTACATTAAACCATTTTTCCTGTACTTCCTTCAGTTCTGACTGCTGACTTACAACTCAAATAAAGACTAAATATTGCTTGATATTATTATTACACAACCATTTGGACTCCCTGGAGTCCAAATAAGTTTTGGACTCCAGGGAGTCCAAAAATTATGAAGGGGAGGGCACCTACTCTACAATTCTGTCTCCACCACTCAATCCACCAACTACAATGAACTGCAACTGCCATAATCATCATAGACACCAGCGCAATCTACAGCCCACCAACACCATTATTTACATAAACAATCACAAATACCCATGCCCACAGTGGCATTCAAACCCACAACCTTCTGTCTGGAGAGCAGGTACACTAACCACTCATCCAAACTGGCAATAATGCCCCATTGACTTGATACAACTGTAGCATTTTGAATAGCTTCTCTTGGGACCTTTTCATATGTCTTTTCCGGATCTGCAAAACTTAAATACAGATCTTTGTTATATTCCCAGAATTTCTCGACTATTTGTTGTAAAGTCAAAATCTGATCCTGACAGCCTCTATTTGATCTGAATCCATCTTGTTCTTCATCAATCTTCTCTTCTACAGTCCTTCTCAACTGTTTCTCAACTATACTTGCATAAATCTAACGAGGAACACTAAGTAGGGAAATACCTTTCTAATTCTAACATTCAGTTTTATTTCCGTTTTTATACATGGGTACTCTGTGAGCTCTACTCCATCCGGAATTCATCCCTCTGTTCAGGCCTTCTGAACTATGTAGTGTAAGAACTACTGTAAGACTTTTATATCTCCATACTTAAGCATTTCTAGTTGAATATCATCTATTCCTGGTGTCTTTCCACATTTCAGGCCTTTAATGGCTTTTTCTACTTCAAATAGGGTTTATGCATTCCTGACTGCCTGACTGGTGAGTGTTTTTTGCCACTGCTATCACTGCTTGTTTCATTTAGCAATTTTTTTGAAGTAATTACTCCATACTTCAAGGATATCTTTTTCTCCAGTTTTCATATCACCTTCATCATCTCTAATTCCTTTTACAGCACTTTTTCCTCCAGTTCTGAGCTTCTTCAACAACCTCAAGAATATCTTGCCACCTTCTTGATATTTATTTTCTATGTTCTCACCAAAGTCTTCCCATGACTTTTTTTTAGCTTTCTTACATTTGCCTCTGTATTCTCTAAGAGCACAATCTGACTTATTTTCCAGAACTTTTGATATGCTTTCTTCTTTCATTGTCACTTCCTCTTTAACTTCCTGTATCCACGATGGAGTTCTGATTTTTCTATCCTTGCAGACAACCTCACAACATGCCTCTCTGCTGAATCATTCAGTATTTTCTTCAGGTCTTGTCACTGAATCTTCAAGTTTGGTTCATTTTCTCAAACTCTTTCATTTTTTCTTCAATAATATTTGTATATTTTAGTCTACAGTTCACATCTGAGAGCTGCTCAACTTTTATTCACTTTAAAACTTTCTTACATGTTCTTCTTTTCAATATGAATATCAATTTTATTCTGCTCAAGACTAGATGATGATCACTTCCACTTTAAAATCCTCTGTACACTCTGGGGTCCTGCACCAGGGAGAAAACATCACTGTCAACAATAACATAGTCAATGGGACGTTTCTTATTACTTGCCTTTTCTCTTCATGTGAATTTGTGTGCACATTTTTAAGTTGGAACATTGTGTTAGTAATAACCAGTCCATGTCTTTGTTAATATCTGGAGTCCAGAAATGCTCAGTCTTTCTTCATAATATGTATTTCGCAATTCCAATATCATTTCTAATCCCCCCCCTCCCACCTCTACTGTATTAGATTCATCCCAGAAACCAGGAGACTAGGCCTGTGCACAATAGTTCAAGGGAGGTCTTATGATACCCATGTAAACAGTGGCATAGCTAGAGTTTTTGCTGCCTGGGGCAGTCCCTGAGGTTGTTGCCCCTCTCACTACACACCAAAAATACTACAGAAAGTCAAAAAGACATGACGTATAAGGAAATAAATTAAAACACTATGTTTATTTTTTTTAGTAAAACTTTAATTCCAACATTCTAAAATGTTACTTTTCCTGCTTTTCTGTTAGCAAAATCGTCGATGACATTGTCAAAGTCTATTTCATCACTTAGTTGCTCTTCTGTAGACAGTATAGCAAGATTTCTTAAATACAAGGTACTCATTGTAGATTTTTAGTAATTTTTAATCAGTTTTAATTTAGAAAAACTCCTCTTATAACTAGCAACACTTACAGCAATTGTGAGGAAAATTCGCAGTAGTATTACAATATTTGGGACTGAGTTCTCGAGACTGAATTTTAGAATAAACTGCAAAAGTTCAAGGGGACCGTCCTTCCATGTCTCTGTTTCGTCTTGCATAGTAGCAACAGAAATAAAACTCTGAAGTTCTTTTTCTCTCAAAGAGGAATTCTTCCTTATTAATGCCATCATAATCATGATTTAGTTGACATTCGTATTCATCATTCAAAAGATTCGATGGAGTATGGAAGGCATATTTTTCAGCAAGAACGTGAAGCTGTTGAAATGACATGATTTTTTGGATTCACTCTGTCCAGTGAAAGAAACATTTCTCCTCAACTCAGTTTGGTATGACAATTCAGCATCTCGTGATTCTTCACCTGCCATCAGTTTCTTCTTTCTACACTGACGATCCATGATTATCCCCAGATCATCACAAATTTCTTTGGCATAAGCTACTGAATTGTTAACTAATTTGTGACTATTTTCAGTTAAAAATGCTTTCACAGCTTTGAGTTTTATGTCACATTGTTGTATATTCAATCCTTTGGTTTGGAGGTAGACCAGTGTCATTAATTTCTAGAAGGGTGGATTCCCGCAGGCCAAGAAAGCACAGGAAGGAAAACGATTATAACACAACAAGCACAACACCAGTATCTGACCTGGTAAATCTATTTCCTTCTTTGCAGTTAAATGTTCTACAGCACTTAAGATTTTTGAGTTTTTTTTTTTTTTTACAATATTCACAGCATCTACCCATGCACCCCTAGTTTTTACTACACACTTGACATTTTGACCAGTGACTGAAGTCAGAATATTCCAGCAATGGGTTGAGGAAGAAAAAAACACGAACAAACACTCCACAGTTCCAAAAAAAGCTAACAGAATTCACAGCAACTTAGCTGCATGTACACCCGCTAAATTCAGGGAGCGATTTGTACATGTGACAAATTCTTCTTTTCCATTAATTTCATTTTCCATTGATGCATCTCTGAACACCAGTATGTTGACCAGCCATCACAGTAGCATTATCATATGCTTGTCCTCTACAATTTTGAATATCAATTCCATCGTTTTCTAATTTTTGCAAAATATTGCAAAATTTTGAAATATTCTTGGCAGTTTTACCTTTTGTTGCAATGAAATCAACAAATGATTCTTCAACCTCCACTTTATTTCCATCGATCATAATGTAGCATAAAACTTAGCTCATTTGATCCTTATGAGAAATATCAGGGGTGCTGTCGAATATCATAGAAAAATACTTTGCTTCTTTTACTTGCTCGATAACTTTGCTTCTTACTTTATCTCCCAAAATCTCTATAAACTCTTTCTGAGCAGTAGGTGACATATAGGATTTAGCAAACTTTTTTCCCGGCTTGATTCTTAGAATATGTTCATGTAGCACTGGATTGTATTTCATCAACAAATGAACTAATTCTAAAAAAAATTTCCTCTGTTTCCCATTGATTCAGGTTCATCATCAGTCTCATAGTGATTTCTTCTCACTGACCCCATAAAGTCAAATTTTGTTTAGCTAGGAATCTAATGATATCCAACAATCTTGAAAGTATCTCCCTCCACTTCTTCACTTCATTTTCAACTTGTTCTTGTTCCTTTTTATCAATTGTTGCTCTACGTCTGATTCTGATCTCTAACTCCTTCCATTGTGTGAAAGATTGAACATGGGCCACACCAGATTCATGGTCGAATATTTTAGGATTAGGTTTCCACCACATGTTGAATCCATCTGCAGAATCAAAATTTGAATGACTTCTGTCTGCAAATAGTCTGCAACAAAAGCTGTAAAGCACTTTCTTGGAAGGAGAGTACACCAACCACAACTTCAATATATATTCATTATTTGGCAGAGTTCGAAAAAACCACTCGTGTGTAAGTTTTTTGTTTCGTCCTTTGATTGACACACCCTCACGAATCACTTCACCAAAATCAGAATCTACATGTTGAACCACAGATGCACCTTGACATACCAGTAAGATCAGTGTGTCATCATTAAACTTACTTGGCCAAAGACCAACATCTTTTAATGCAACAGCTGGAATTTTTTGTTTGTTAGGCACCTTAGTGCTTGTTAAAGTTGAAGAATCACTTGACTTTGATAGTGGTTTGAATTTTGAAATTGCTTCAGCAACGGTAATAGTAGTTTCGCTGAAGATGCACTACTGAGGTATTTCAGTAGTGCACCTTCATTCTTTTTCTAAAGGCTGCACCACTTTCTTTTATTCACTTCATCTTAAGTAAAACTGAAAGAATAATAAGAAAAAGAAAGATATTCATAATAACTAATAATAAAATAAGGAATAACAGTGATGAATAAATCTCTTTTAAAATGTTAGTTTGTATAGTCTGCACACCTAAAAACTGTGATACTCTAACTCACCTCAGAAAAACAAAGAAGAACGATGTAAAATCACAAAGATATTACATGCACTTAAAGAGATCAAATTATAAAAATCTGAGGCTTAGTCACCGTCACCACTCATCAGGCGTTTTTGCCACAGCTCCCTGATTGCTGTAAACTTCACAATCGTGTAGTAATATGAAAGATTTGTTTAAGTCTAGACTATAGACTAAACATGCATAAACAACACAATAAATATTTTTTTAGCAGTTTTGATAATGACCAAATGGATATAAATCTGTAGCAGATTAAAAAAGCTAATGTGAATCAGGCATTTTAACATTTTTAGGGCAAAATCGGAATCATGCTTGTTAATTTTTATATGCTGAATAAATGCATCGAAAGGATCAAGCAAAAGACCTAATATAACAGGGGCCCGTAGAAATATTATTATTATCAGCCCTAAAATCCTGTCAATGGCCTTTCGCAAAATTAGAGAAAAAAAAAAACTTTTTCACAAACGTGTACTGACTGTGTGGTGCTGCTGCTGAGATGCAGCAGTCGCAGTATAAACAGTAAAGCAATCGCCGTGCCATGCATTTATTGTTTTTTTTTTTAATAATTGGAATTATAGTATGATAGGGAAATGGTGATGGTTTTGTTATATTTATATTTTATTTATTATAGTTGTAAGTATAGTTGTTAAAAACTAATTATTAATTAAGTAATAAAAATTACTAAGTTAACATAAATAAAAGAATCCTCAAAAAATAAAATTCTGTCTCACATGAAAACCCCCCAAAAAGTACCGCCTGGGGCAGACCCCCCCCCAACTATGCCACTGCACGTAAAAGGCTGAATTACTTCCTTGTCCAAGAAGTAATTCAGCCTCTAAAGAAGTTTGCATGTCTTGCTGTCTTTTTGTTGAAACATGTCAAGTTTCGTTTCAGCATTGCAATCATCCTCTAAGTTGTATTTGCAATCTTTGCTATGTATGGAACTTCATCTTCCTGTCTACTAAAATTCCAGGATCCTTCGCATGATCAGTTTTTTCTAGCATAATCCCACCAATATAATATAACATTGATATCTCATCACACCAAAGTGCATGACTAACATTTGCTATCATTGAATTGATAGCCATTTTCACATGTCGACATTTCCAGCCTATTCAAATCATTCTACATATACTATATATCAGCCGCATTCCTGATTACCCTACCTATCTTTGTATCATCAGCAGATAGCTGTGTGTTGCCTGTCAAATGTTTCACAATGTCCTTAATGTACACACTGAATAACAATGGACCAAGTACTGTGGTCCATTGTTATTCAGTAAACAGTGATGTTCCTTTTGGTACACCACTGTTTACTTTAAATTTTCCAGACTCATATCTCCCATATGCCTCTTTTTGATTTCTGTCTGTTATCCACACATTGAAATGAGATTGGATTTTACATTCCAATCTCATTTTTTCCAATTTATGCAACAGTTTTCTCTGCTGTATTTTGTCAAAAGCCTTGGCAAAATCCAAAAGTATCATTGTATATCCATCCTCTTATCTATCTCAATGGTAACATTATTATACAGTTTGAACAAGTTGCTCAAACATGACCTGTTAGTAAACCCATAATGTTCATTGGGAAGTAGAGATTCTCTGTCAATCATTTCTGCATGCAGGCTCTTATCAACTTTTCCAAAATCTTCACCACCACTTCAGAGATACTGATAGGTTGATAATTGGATAGTCACTAAGTTTATGAATGTTCCATTCAGAAAAGGTTACATGCTGAACTACAAAGCAGGAAATTTGACCAACTGAGGAGTATACTGAGTTCATTGGAATGGGATCGGTTGCTGGATGGAACGAATATTGACAGTGCATAGGAAGATTTAAACACTACTTAAAAGATGTGATATCAGAATGTGTCCCAAGAGTTTGAAGAATAAATAACGTAGGAGTCAAATGGATATGTAGTCTTATTAAGCAAGGGATTTGTAAGAAAAGAATGATGTGGAAGGAATACTGCGTGCATAAGGATGATGTCTGTTATGAAAATTATAAGCAGCAGGCTAGAATAGTCGCAACTGTTCTATGGAAAGCTAAGTCGGAGTATGAAAAGAAACTGGCTCTGCATGCTAAAGACAACCGACAAGAATTCTATTGATATGCTGCAAGTAAAAGAAAGAAAGAATGAATATGAAAAAATAACTCTTCTAAATGCAAATGCTATGAGGGTTACATATGCAGAACTGGTTGTTCTACTAATGAGTGCCCATTTTGTTAAAAGCTACCAAACTGGTGTATGCAACACTGAACTCAATGCTACCTCTTCACTGGATGAAGAAACTCAGGTGTATTAAGGTGAGTTGTTAGAGCTGTTGCACAAATTGAATAAGAATTCAGCAATACGGACTGATGGGATATCAGCACGTGTACTAAAAGAGTGTTCCGTTGAAATGGCTCTTACTTTGACAAGGCTATTTAAGGAGTCTCAGAACATGGAAGATTCTGCAGGCATGGAAAGAATTTGTGGTAATTCCATTGCGCAAGTGTGGTGCAAAGTCTGATGTATCCAACTATCAGCTAATTAGTATCTCAGGAGTGGTGGTGACGATTTTTGGAAAAATTGATTATGGTTCGCATTCAGGAATAGGCTAACAGTGAATCTCTACTTTGCAATATGCAGCATGGGTTTATTAAGGGAAGGTCATGTTTTAGCAACTTGCTCACATTCTATAACTGTGTTACCACTGAACTAGACAAGGGGAATGGATATACTATGATACTTTTAGATTTTGCTAAGGCTTTTGACAGAATACAGCATAGAAAACTGTTGCATAAATTGGAGAATATGGGCTTAGATATATAAAATATTAGAGTGGATAAGAGGATATCTGAATGACAGATATCAAAAAGTGGTATATGGGGGATGTGAGTCTGCAAGATTTAACATAACCAGTGGTGTACCACAATGATCAGTTCTTGGTCCACTGTTCAATCTGTACATTAATGATATTGGGAAGGATTTGACAAGTGACATACAGCTATTTGCTGATGATGCAAAGATAGTAGGGTAATCAGGAATGCTGCTGATATGCAGTACTTGCAGAATGATTTGAATAGGCGGGAATTGTAGGCTGGAATTTCTTCTAGCATAATCCCACCAATGTCATATGACATTGGTGGGATTATGCTAGAAGAAACTGATCAGGTTAGGGATCTTGGAGTGTTAGTAGATAGGAAATTGAAGTTCAGGGGCCATTTAGCAAAGACTACAAATATAACTCAAAAGATAATCGCAATGCTGAAAGGAACATTCACATATAAAGATAAGGATGTCATTTTGCCTCTTTACAAAGCCTTGATAAGACCTCACTTGAACTATGATTTGAATAGGCAGGTCTGGTCTCCTTGTTTCCATTGCGATTCTGATATGTTGGAGAGAGTGCAAAGGAGAGTGTTAAAAATTATATCAGGATTGTGGAATACTGATTATGAAGACATGGAGAATTTGTAGACTGCAGACACTAGCAAACAGGAGAAAGAGGTGGTGATATGACTGAGACTTACAAACTTCTGAAAGGGTCATACAGGATTTCAGTTGATGGAATTTTTCAATTTATTGAGGGTTGGAAAAGGACATCCTTGGAAGCTGAGAATGAATGCCACTAAGAAGGGGGTGAGGGCTAGATTTTTCTTTCATAGGGTGGTGCATGATTGGAATGGATTGCCATTGGATGTTGTGAATGAATTCAAGAATAAGTGTGATAGCTGGCATAGTATGTTGCCTTCCTCAATGAGTCCCTGACTCCCTGGAGGTCTCTCTTAATAATAATAATTGGATACATCGGTCTTTTTGTAATGAAATTATCATACATTCTTTCACTCCTGTGGAATCTTTGCTGTTCTGAGGCTTAAATTATATAGGCCTTGTTAGTAGAATAGCTAGTTCAAACGTACATCCTTTTTGCATCGCTGGTGATATCCCATCAGTTCCTATTCTTCAGTTTGTGAAACAGTTGTAGTTACTCCTCATCATGCATCTGTGTTTCTTCATCCAGTGAGGAGGTAGTAGTGAGCTCAATGTTGCATATACCAGGCTGATAGCTTGTAGCAAAATGAGCACTCATTAGTTGAACAATTTTCTCTGTGTGTCATTTGCATACAATCTGCATTCACTAGAATTATTCTGTAATGTTCATTCTTTCTTTTACTTACAACATACCAATAGAATTCTTTTGGGTTTTCATTATCTTGCAGAGCCAGTTTTGTTTTCATATTCAGCTTTTCATACAACACATATAACTCTCGGCTTGCCCCTTATAATTTTCATAACTGACATCCTTATGCAACCAGCTTGGTTGGCCGGACCCACAGCCTCATGGCTGGAGAGTGGATACGAATTCTGACAATGGCATGGATGTTTGTGATTGTCCTACTAACCAGTTACCATATGTACTGCTGTGACCTGTGTCCTGGTGCAGTATTACCTTTGATGTCTTTTTGCCAGGGTATTGCTTCCAGATCATCTTTTTCTTGCATATATTTTGCTTAAATAGATTACACAATCATTTCTCTCTTACCTTATTTATTCTTTGAAGTCTAGATAAGCATTCTAATATTGCATGATTTAAGTATTTTTTAAGCTCTTCCCATGCACTGTCAATATCATTCCCATCCAAAAATTATACCATAGCTTAAAACTCAGTATACTCCTCTCAGTTGATGTTAATTTCCAGCTTTGTTGTTCAGCATATAACCCTTTCTGATTGGAACCCTTATTACTAACATTCATCTTGTGTTGCTTCCACAGTGCCTTCTTCCAAATTTCAGCTTACTTCCTTTATTTTTCCATTTTACCCCAACTTTATTTAGATTTTTCACAATTTAGATATTGGTGCTGTTAAATAGCTGTCCACGCAGTATATCTGTCTCCTTTCCATTCAACTCCTCTTCCCATGCTATAGCTGTAATTTTTCTTCTAAGCTTTTCATGATCATATGCCTTACAGTTCCACATGTAATCCTTCTTCACAAAAGTTTTCGTGTGTCTGGCTACAACCCATGTGATCACCTCATGGTCATTCTCAACAACTGGGGGAAGATAAGACACTCCGTTCACAGTAAATTATTAATTCTCCTTATTCTTTGATGTCTCTTCCTTCCAGACAATGTTGCCATAATGATCACCCTTCTTTTGCTCACTAAGCCAATTTGCTTGTACACTTCTTTGTTCCTACTCTCCACATTCCTCATCCTAGAGCAACACTCAACTAAATATCTCATCCTATCAACCTTTACCTCATACCATACTGCTTCAAAACCACTGCAATTATTTTCTCCTCATATCTCAATCTTATGCAGACATAATTTCCTCACTATCCTTCCTTCCCTCTTCTCCATCATGTTATCCTCACGAAAAATGTCATACCTTGCTATTTCTATTCCCATCAAAGTGTCATTCTCAACCAACCATGTTTCACTTATTACAACTATTTTTGGATGAATAAACTCAATAAATGTAACAATTTCATCTCTCCTACTTTTGATATTCCACATTCATAAACAATTATAGCAAGTTATTGTTTAGTCTATAACTTGTCCACACCAGCTTCTGACACCTTACATTTATAACAATTTACCTCCATCAGACTCGAATACTTTTCATGCACCATTCTCATACGTGCATTCATTACTTCTTCCAGAATCCACTCCTCTTATTCTGCATTAACTTGACCATTCTGACTCCCTCCCACATTTCCTTTTCCAGCTTATATTCATGTTTTCACATTCTCACCTCTCTATTCACATGCACTTAAGTTTCACCTGTTCTACTTTCCTGCTATATATTTACATTACCTCTGATTCCTTGTTCACATCGCTCAATATAGTTCCTTCTAGCAACAGTCTCTCCAGTTGATTTACACCAAATTCTTATTTCTGATTCTTCTGGCATAAATAAGCATAGCAATTCATTTCTTGGTGTCTATTAACCAGTATAGATGTGAAGCCCTTTGGTCAGAAACACTTGGGTTCGATTCCTGTCCATGAAATGAAGAACCTTTATTTGATCTCTTTCAACTAAAGGTGAATTAGCTGGTCTCATATGAAGGTAGGAGGTTTTTTTCATCTTGAAACTCAGGTTTTTCATCCCTCAGAACAGGCAAACCAGCCTTGTGCATGAAAACAGATCTACAGTCATAAATATTTAACCCTCAATGATAGGGGGTGGGCCCAACCCATCCTAAGGGATAGCAAAGAAAAGGGGACTCCATATTAATATTAATATGGAGTCCCCCTACTGGTTAATAAATAAATATTAACCAGTACTACCCATGCCATCTCATCTCTTAGTTCTCCACACTTGCTCCTGTCTTGTATACCTTTACCCTTTATACCTTTCATTTTTGAATTATTGCTTCTACTTTTCCAGCAATTTAAAAATATTAATGATAGCACACTGAACATTTAAATTTAATTCATTTAACTATTGTAATATATCATCTAAGTAGGCCATGGTGGAACTGAACTCATTACTTGAATTTCATATTACTTGCAGGTGAGACTGAAGTCTTTTGTGATACCTTGCATACCTTTACCCTTCTGTCCAGGCTCAACTACTCCCCATTCATCTCATGCCATCACATTCCTATCCTGACTATCCCCATACATGCATTCTTTACTGCATCCGGAATCCATTCCCCTTCTATTATTCTATCTATTATTCTATTGACTTGGTGTGTAGTGATATTGGTGTGTAGTGTTCATGCAAGCTCCTGATAAGATAAGTATTATTTTCAGTTATCGTTGATAAAATTACTTAATATTGCGTAGTTTTGTGTAAATTGCCTTGCGTATTTTAGTGTGTCTATTTGTGTGTTTTTGGTGTGTTATAATTTATTATTTGATAAAACACGTTGCAATAATTATGGAACCTGTATGAAGGAAATTGGCGGCCAGTAATGATGGTTCGCCATCTTTATCAAAGAATGGTAGTATAAAAGAAATAAGTCAGTGTGCTAGCTGTGAAATGTATGCTTTGCGGAGTGCGGTCGAAGTGTGGATAGATGATAATAAAGGATTGAATGTGTGTAGAAAATGTAGGGAGAATGAGGAATTGAAGTGTATTTCGGATTGTGAGTGTGATATTTTTGTCAAACTTCAGAATGAAGAAAATAGCGATATGACAAGAAATGGCAAGGTTGTACATGAGAATTATGAGAGTGTGAATGTAGAAAGTGTGAATGATAGTATTCATGGTTTCTCAGAGAATAAAAAAGATGAGATAGATGCATTGAGTGAGATCGCGTTGTTGAATGGTGCGATAGAAAGGGCAAAACAGCAGCTAGAGTGCATGAACAAAAGTCGACTGAATGAACCAATCAATAATAAAAGGTATGACAGGAAAAATAGGCATATGAATGTGAACATGAACAAAATGAAGGATAGAGTGCTGTATGGAGACTTGTTAGTACGAGGTGTGTTAGTAGAGGATTTGACAAAATCGTACCAACCTGGTGCGACCATAAAGGACGTAACTGAGTCTATTAGAGAACAAAAGGAAAGGGTGAAAGAAATGATTGTTGTGGCAGCTACGAATGATTTGAAAGGAGATAAAATGGAAATGATAGAAGACCTGAATGAATTGTTTGAGGTAGCAAAAGAAAAGAGTGAGAGAGTTAGAATGATCAGTCTTTTACCACGGTATGACAGTGAAATGTTTAAAAGGAGGGCCATAATTGCGAATGACTTTATGCGTGGGTTATGTATGATGAGTGGAGTGAGTTTGATGGGCGAAAGGATCTATATAAGATGGATGGCTTGCATTTGAATGGTTATGGTGTAAGAATACTTGAGAAAGTGTTGCTGAATGTAGTGGATGTGCAAATTCAGGGAAACTAGATTTGTTAAGGGGGGGGGGAGTAGATATACAGTCCTTAGGGAGGCAGTTGAATGTAAGAATGAATATAATATTCTAGAGCAAATAAGGACAACAAACCAGAGTGGGATAGTTAACATAAGGCATCAAGGTAGGGTTGGGGCTAATGGGAGTCTTAAATACATGTATACTAATACTAGGAGTATTAGGAACAAGAAGGAAGAGTTTTTGGTCATGGTTGGCACTTCCAGACCACAGGTTATTGGTATTAGTGAAACATGGCTGACTGTAGATGATATAGCTAGTGGGATTGAATGTGATGGGTATAGTGTGTTCAGGAATGACAGAGAGAATAAAATGGGTGGAGGAGTATTGTTGATGATAGCTGATGAGCTACAGCCAAGGAGAATAGAAGTTGAATTGCAGGATAGAGAAAAGAGCACATTTGAGGCCATTTGGTGTGAGATTGTGGCTAGCAGAACTAAATATACAGTTAGGTGCTGCTATAGACCAGGTGATGGAAAAGATGGTGGTGACAGTATGCACAAGCAAATAGAAGAAATGAGTGGAAGGAGGGTAATGATTATGGGAGATTTCAACTATGGTCGCATTGATTGGAGTGAGGAGAGGACTCACGGGAGGAAGGAATTGGATTTTATGTGGTTATTAAGGGATAACTATCTGTGACAGCATGTAATAGAAAATACTAGGGGTCAGAGAGTGCTTGACCTAGTAAATACATCTGAGGATTTGGCTGTAACAAATATGACCACATTGCCACCAATCGGTGAGAGTGATCATAGGGTCTTGACTTGGGAGGTGGCTAAAGGTGTAGAATTTTCAATTAAGACAGAGTACATGTGGAATTAGCGGGCTGGAAAGTATGACAAGCTTAGGAGTTTGATTGGCTCAGTGCCGTGGCATGTACAACTGCAAGGACTAGAAGTTGATAGTGCATGCGAGGTAGTTAAGAAGTGCTTGCATGAAGCAATGGCTAACTGTATACCTAGAGTCCGAATAATAAATTAAGTAGGGGTTAAATATATGGATGAATGAAATAAATGGATGAATAACACCATTAAGCTTGAGCTGCAAAAAAAGAAACAACTATGGAGGGAATTTAAGGAGAAAGGTGACCGGCAGGCACATGAACGGTATAAAGCGCAGGCCAGAAGGGTGACGAGTGTGGTAAGAAAAGCAAAAAAGGATTATGAAAGAACATTGACCATGCAGGCTAAAGAGAATCCTAAACAGTTTTTTAGATATGTAGCAAGTAAAAGGAAAAATGTACATGGCAGAATGATTTTAAAGAATGCCGATGGTAGGGAGGTAACTGAATCAGTTGAGATAGCTGAGATACTGAGTGAGCACTTTGCAAGAATATATCATCCAGGTGGTAACATTGCAGAAACGAATAAACCAGTAGATTATATGGGAATTGTGGTGAATGAAGTGGAGGTGAGTAGTCTATTGCATAACCTCAATGTCAATACATCTGTGGGATTGGATGGTATACCAGCTCGTGTAGTATGAGAAGCAACTAAAGAATTGTCAGTACCCTTGACCATTTTGTTTAATTTGAGTCTCGGGTCTGGGTTAGTCCCGAGCGGGTAGAAGGAGGAGAAAATAGTTCCACTGCATAAAGGTGGTTCCAAGACTGCTGTTGTAAATTACCGACCGATTAGCATATCAGGAATCATTGTCAAGGTCTTAGAGAAATTAGTCAAGAAAAGAATACAGGATTGGATAGATGAAAATGCGATATTGTATGGGGGACAACATGGTTTTGTGAAGGGTAGATCATGCCTCAGTAACTTGCTCACGTTTTATAACACAGTGACGGCTGAACTGGATAGGGGTAATGGGTTTACAGTGATACTACTGGACCTTGCCAAGGCCTTTGACAGGATACCACATGGAACCCTAATCAGTAACTGGAGCAGATGGGGATAGATATAGGGTTGGTAAGATGGATAGGAGGGTGGTTGAAGGAGATATACCACAGAGTGGTTTATTCAGGAGTGGAGTCAAAAAGACGTCTTGTGACTAGTGGAGTGCCGCGAGGCTCTGTTCATGGACCACTGCTTTTCAATTTGTTCATCAATGATATTGAAAGGATTTGAGAGGAAGTGTTCACTTGTTTGCTGATGATGCAAAGTTGGGTAGAGCAATTGTGAGTGCACAGGATGACAAAATTTTACAGGATGATTTGGATAGTTTGGAGGACTGGGCTAGGAAAAATGGATGTCAGTTTAATGTGGCAAAGTGTAAGGTTATGCACTTTGGGGTGAAAAGAACAGCAGCAGTATATCGCATTGGTGGAACTGTACTCCAGGAGATTGATGAGGCCAGGGATTTGGGAGTGCTGGTGGATAGGGAGTTGAAGTTTAGGGGACACATTGCAAAAGTGACTAAAACAGCTCACCAAATCACTTGGCTTATGAAAAATACTTTAACATGCAGAGACAAACAAGTTCTTGTTCCTCTGTATCGAACCTTGATAAGACCCACATCTTGACTTCTGTGCCCAGTTATGGGCACCAGGGTTTCTTCGTGATGGGGAGGAAGTGCAGAGGGTCCAGAGGCGAGTGACCAAGATGATAGCAAGTCTGTGGAATGAACCTTATGAGAATAGGTTGAGGATTTGTGGGTTGCAGAAATTGGACGATAGGCAAAGGAGGGGTGATATGATTGAGACATTCAAATTACTGAAGGGTTTTTATAAGATTGATCCAGAAGATATTTTTGAAAATATGACTGGTGGTGGGAGGAGTAGGGGCCATGCATGGAAGCTGGGCAAGAGCGTGGTTGACAAGGGTGTTAAAGCTAGGTTTTTTACTTGGAGAGTGGTGAATGAGTGGAATAAACTTCCAGAGTCTGTTGCGGGTGCTACGACCGTGAATGAGTTCAAGGCAAGATATGATAGATACTGTGTGAATGTTGAATAGTTGTTCCAGACATGATGTTAGGGCCTCCCTCGATGAGTCTGTCAACTCCTTGGAGTTTCCCAAACAATAATAATAATAATAATATTGTCTCCCTGGCTTCTCTTGTTTCCTGTCTAACTTGCATTGCATCACATTATCCATTCACAAACACTTCAGTCTCACATGCAAGTAATATGAAATTCAAGTAATGAGTTCAGTTCCACCATGGCCTACTTAGATGATTTATTATAGTAGTTAAATTAATTAAATTTAAATGTTCAGTGTGCATCACTAATATTTTTAAATTTCTGGAAAAGTAGAAGAAATACTTCAAAAAGTTTTCTTGCAGAGACACTACGTTGAGAGTATATTTTAAGTATTTTTATATTTTAACTGAATTACAAAAGAAATAACCCTATACCAGAAATGCCCAAGTATGGAAGTATAAAAGTCTTGCAGTGTGTGCACTGCATAGTTCAGAAGGGCTGGACAGAGGGACAAATTCCGGAAGACTGAAGTAGAGCTCTCATAGTATCCATATACAAAAAAGGGAAATAAAACTGCATGTGAGAATTACAGAGATATTTCCCTACAGGGTGTTCCTGGTAAGATTTATGCAAGTATACTTGAGAAACTGTTGAGAAGGATTCTGGAAGAGAAGTTTGAAGAACAAGTTGGATTCAGGCCAAATAGATGCTGTCAAGATCAGATTTTCACTTTATGACAAGTAGTTGAGAAATCATCCGAATATAACAGATATCTGTATTTGAATTTTGTCGATCTGGAAAAGGCATATGACAAAGTGCTAAGAGAGAAGCTATACGAACTCTACAGTTTTATAGTATCATTGAGGCATTATATCAAGCAATACTTAGTATTTATTTGAGTTGTAAGTCAGCAGTTAGATTGAAGGAAGTACAGGAAGATGGTTTAATGTTAAATCTGGTGTCAGAGAAGGATGTACGTTATCTCCTCTGTTATTCATTATCTATATTAGATCATATTATGAAGGAAAGTGGTATTAAGCCTGATAAACATTGAAGATGTTAATCTCAGCTCTTTACTTTATGCAGACTATGTTATACTTCTAAACAAATTCAATACAAGACTGCAAGATTTCCTGACTAAAATGAATAACTGTTGTAATAAATTTGGTATGAAAATCAGCAATAGCAAGACAATTAAAATAGGCAGAAGCATTGAAAATATCAACTTCATTGTGAATGGAGAACCCATAGAATAAGTAAAACATTTCAGCTAGTTAGGCACGATTTTTAGTGATGATGGTAAATTAAATATGGAAATAGACAACAGAATCAACCAAGCTGGTAAGGTAGGAAGTCAAATGAATAAATTTATATGGAATAAGAGAGGAATTAGCCAAAACACTGAATTAGCTGTATACAAGACAGTATTCAAACTAGTTTTAACTTATGGATCTAGAGCCAGGTTAGAAATAAAACACTTGACAAAGACTAGAGACCGCAGATATGAGAGTCCCGAGGAAGATTAGGGGCATGAACAGATGGTATCAATGGCAATATCATATTAAAAATGAGAATATTAGGAAAGAACTTGACATTGTTAGCATCCAGGAATGTCTTAAGAGTGCTATTCTCAGGTGGCATGGTCACTTAAACAGAATGGGAGAGGAAAGATTAGCAAAACAAGTGTTCTCTGTCAGGTTGGAAGAAAAAAGACCCAGAGGAAGACCGAGGTATAGCCGGATTGATACAGTAAAAAGCACTTAGAAGACAGAAATATAAGATCTGATGATGTTCTTGACAGGTAACAGCTTGATTTGGAGGAAAATTGTAGATAGAAAGTTAGTGGTGATTTAAGTTTTTCATGTAGTACTATCATATCCTACACACCCTTTGAGGGTACATGTCAGGAATTTGATGATGACGATGACGACCTTATACTTATATCTAAGGTGGGATTTCTGCAGTGTATTATTATTATTATTATTATGGGCAATGCCAAGGAGTCCTTAGAATCATCGAGGGAGTCCCTACCATGTCAAGAACAACTATTCGACATTCACACAGTATCTATCATACCTCGCCTTAAACTTATTCACAGTCATTGCATCCACAACAGACTCTGGCAGCTTATTCCACTCATTCACCACTCTCCAAGTAAAAAACCTACCTCTAACACCCTTGTTAACAACACTCTTTCCCAGTTTCCATGTATATGGCCCCTAGTCCTCCCATCACCAGTCCTATTCTCAAAAATATCTTCTGAATTAATCTTATACAAACCCTTCAGTAATTTGAATGTCTCAATCATATGACCTCTTTTCTGCATATCAACCAATTTCTGCAACCCACAAATCTTCAACCTGTTCCCATAAGGTTAATTCCATAGAGCAGCTGTCATCTTGGTCGCTCATCTCTGGATCCTCTCCACCTCCTCCCCATCCAGAAGAAACCCTGGTGCCCAAATACTGAGGAACAATAACCTGTTTGTTTCTGCATGTTAAAATTTTTTCCCAGCAACCAAGTGATTTGATGAGCTCATTTAGCCACTTTTGCAATGTTCCCCCTAAACTTCAACTCCCTCTCCACCAACTCCCAAATCTCTGGCCTCATCAATCTCCTGGAGTTCGGTTCTACCAATGTGATATAGTGCTGCTAATCTTTTCGCCCCAAAATGCATAACCTTACACTTTGCCACGTTAAATTGACATCCATTCTCCTTAACCCAGTCCTCCAAACTATCCAAATCATCTTGCAAAATTTTGACATTCCGTGCACTCACTATTGCTCTAAACAACTTTGCATCATCAGCAAACAAATGAATACTTCCTCTCAGATCCTTTCCTGTATCCTTATTGAACAAATTGGAAAATACTGGTCTAAGAACAGAACATTGCGGCACACTACTAGTCACACCTGTCTTTTGGACTCTACTCCAGAATTAACCACTCTCTCATATCTCTCCATCAACCACCCTATATCCATCCCCATATGCAGTTTACTGATTAGAATTCCATGTGGTATCCTGTCAAAGGCCTTAGCAAGGGCCAGTAGAATCACTGTAAACTCGTTACCCTTAACCAGTTCAGCCATCACTGTGTTATAAAATTTGAGCAAGTTACTGAGGCATGATCTACCCTTCACAAAACCATGCTGTCCCCCACAGTATCCCATTTTCATCTATCCAATCCTGTATTTTTCTCTTGACTATTTTCTCAAAGACCTTGACAACGATTCTTGATATGCTGATCGGTCGGTAATTTACACCAGCAGTCTTAGTATCTCCTTTATGCAGTGGCACTGTTTTCCCCTCTTTCCACCCCTCGGGACTAACCCACACCCAATACTCAAGTTAAACAAAATGGTCAAGGGCACTGACAATTCTTTAGCTACTTCATGTACGACACGTGCTGGTATACCATCCAATCCCACAATGTATTGACATCGAGGTTTTATGATAGACTATTCACCTCCACTTCATTCACAACAGTTCCCATATAATAAGCTTTAGGTTCATTCATTCATGCAATGTCACCACCTGAATGATATACTCTTGCAAAGTGCTTGCTCAGTAATTCAGCTCTATCAACTGATTCGGATACCTCCCTACCATTGGCATTCTTTAAAATCATTCTGCCATATACATTTTTTCTTTTACTTGCAACATATCGAAAATACTGTTTGAGATTCTCTTTAGCCTGCATGGCTGATGTTCTTTCATAATCCGTTTTTCTTTTTTACCACACTCGTTACCCTTCTGGCCTGTGCTCTATACTGTTCATGTGCCTGACGGTCACCTTTCTCCTTAAATTCCCTCCACAGTTGTTTCTTTTTTTTTTTTGCAGCTCAAGCTTAATGGTGTTATTCATCAATTTAACCCCTACTTGATTTATTATTTGCACTCTAGGTATACAGTCAGCCATTGCCTCATGCAAACACTTCTTAACCACCTCCCATGCACTATCAACATCCAGCCCTTCCAGTTTTACATGCCATGGCACTGAACCAATCAAACTCCTAAGCTTGTCACACTTACCAGCCCGATAATTCCACATGTACTTTACGAACAACGTAAATTTTTAAATAATAATTAAAATTAACATTTTTATTATTATTATTGTTATTATTATTAGGGGAAGCTCCAAAGAGTCCTTAGACTCATCGAGGGAGGCTCAACATCATGTCAAGAATTATTCAACATTCACACAGTATCTATCATACTTCACCTTGAACTCATTTACAGTCATGGCACCCACAACAGACTCTGGCAGCTTATTCCACTCATTTACCACTCTCCAAGTAAAAAACCTAGCTCTAACACCCTTGCTAACTGCACTCTTACCAATCTTCCATGGATGGTCTCTACTCCTCCCACTACCAGTCCTATTCTCAAAAATATCTTCTGAATTAATCTTATAGAAACCCTTCAGTAATTTGAATGTCTCACTCATATCACCCCTTTTTCGCCTATCAACCAATTTCTGCAGCCCACAAATCTTCAACCTGTTCTCGTAAGGTTCATTCCTTACACTTGCTACCATCTTGGTCACTTGCTACTGGATCCTCTCCACCTCCTTCCCCATCAAGAAACCCTGGCGCCCATATCTGGGCACAGTAGTCTAGATGGGGTCTTATTGAGGCTGGATACAGAGGAACAATAACCTGTTTGTCTCTGCTTGTTAAAGTATTTTTCAGCAACCAAGTGATTTGATGAGCGGATTTAGCCACTTTTGCAATGTGCCCCCTAATCTTCAACTCCCTATCCACCAACACTCCCAAATCCCTACCCTTATCAATCTCCTGGAGTTCGGATCCATCAATGTGATATACTGCTGCTAATCTTTTCACCCCAAAATGCATAACCTTACACTTTGCCACATTAAATTGACATCCATTTTCCTTAGCCGTGTCCTCCAAACTATCCAAATCATCTTGCAAAATTTTGACATCCTGTACATTCACTATTGCTCTACCCAACTTTGCATCATCAGCAAACAAGTGAACACTTCCTCTCAGATCCTTTCCTATATCGTTAATGAAAAAATTGAAAAGTAGTTGTCCAAAAACAGAACCCTGCGGCACACCACTAGTCACAGGCCATCTTTAGGACTCTACTCCTGAATAAACCACTCTCTGATATCTCTCCATCAACCACTCTCCTATCCATCTTACCAACCCTATATCCATCCCCATATGCTGCATTTTACTGATTAGAATTACATGTGGTATCCTGTCGAAGCCTTAGGATGGTCCAGTAGAATCACTGTAAACCCATTACCCTTATCCAGTTCAGCCATCACTGTGTTAAAAAACATGAGCAAGTTACTGAGGCATGATCTATCCTTCACAAAACTATGCTGTCCCCCATACGGTATCCCATTTTCATCCATTTAATCTCGTATTTTCCTCTTGACTATTTTCTCCAAGATCTTGATGACGATTCCTGATATGCTGATCGGTGGGCAATTTACAAGAGCAGTCTTGGAACCTGCTTTATGCAGTGGAACTATTTTCCCCTCTTTCCACCCCCTTAGAACTAACCCAGACCCGAGACTCAAATTAAACAAAATGGTCACGGGCACTGCCAATTCTTTAGCCACTTCACGTACGACACGAGCTGGTATACCATCCAATTCCACAGATGTATTGACATCTAAGTTTTGTAATAGACTATTCATTTCCACTTCATTCACCACAATTCCCATATAAGCTGTTGGTTCTTCCATTTCTGCAATGTCACCACCAGGATGATATATTGTTGCAAAGTGCTCACTCAGTAATGCTACTATATCAACTGATTCGGTTACCTCCCTACCATCAGCATTCTTTAAAATTATCCACCATATACGTTTTTTCTTTTACTTGCAACATATCAAAGAAACTGTTTGGGATTTGCTTTAGCCTGCATGACTAATGTTCTTTCATAATCTGCTTTTGCTTTTCTTACCACACTTGTTACCCTTCTGGCCTGGGCTTTATATCGTTCATGTGCCTGCAGGTCACCCTTCTCCTTAAATTCCCTCCACAGTTGTTTCTTTTTTTGCAGCTCAATCTTAATGGTGTTATTCATCCATTTATTTCATTCATCCATATATTTAATCCCTACTTGATTTATTATTTGGACTCTAGGTATACAGTCAGCCATTGCCTCCTGCAAACACTTCTTAACCGCCTCCCATGCACTATCAACATCCAGCCCTTGCAGTTTTACATGCCATGGCACTGAACCAATCAAACTCCTAAGCTTGTCATATTTACCAACCCGATAATTCCACATGTACCCTGTCTTAATTGTAAATTCCACACCTTTAGCCCCCTTCCAAGTTAAGCCCCTATGATCACTCTCACCAATTGGTGGCAACGTGGTCATATTCATTACAGTCAGATCCTCAGATGCAATTACTCGGTCAAGCACTCTCTGACCCCTAGTATTTTCCATTACATGCTGTCGCAGATAGTTATCCCTTAATAACCGCATAAAATCCAATTCCTTCCACCCATGTGTCCTCTTCTCCTTCCTATCAATGCTACCATAGTTGAAATCTCCCATAATAATTACCCTCCTTCCACTCATTTCTTCTATTTGCATATGATTACTATCTCCACCATCTTTTCCATCACCTGGTGTGTAGCAGCACCCAATTGTATATTTTGTTCTGCTGGCCTCAATCTCACACCAACTGCCCTCAAATGTTCTCTTTTCTCTATCCTGCAATTTAACTTCTATTCTCCTTGGCTGCAGCTCATCAGCTATCATCAGTAATACTCTTCCCCCTATTTTATTCTCCCTATCATTCCTGAACACACTATACCCCCTCACATTCAATCCCACTAGCTATATCATATTCAGTCTTTATAGTTTTTTCTTTGGCAAAATTGCATCATTTGTTTGTTTGCTTTTTATTTTGTTATATCACTTCCACACAAGAGGCTGCTAAGTTTACAGCAAATATAAATGCCATTTGTGGACTGAGGTCAACAGCTAAACAACACAACACAGAAATGAGGTGTATGTGCTATACAGCTGGGTATAGCATGTTTGGTGAGTCACCACTTTAACTCTAAAACCGTGTTGAGCAGCTGTTGCTCATTTTCCTGTAATGTGTGTGTGTGGGGGGGGGGGGGGGGGCAAAGATAATGACTGCTAGTTCTGCTTAACTGTGCCTATAAACAATAAATTACATGATAACCACAGTAATTACCGTATTTGCCGGCGTATAAGACACACTTTATTTCTTTGGAAATAGGTCTGAAAAACAGGGTGCATCTTATACACTGATACTCAGATACTCACAGAACAGAATATGTTAAAAATAAACTCAAGGAATTAAAATCTCAGTTAGTTGTAATTCCAGGAGGTCTAAGTAGTTAGCTTCAACCTTTAGATGTCTGTAGTAATAAATTTAAGGGATTTATGAAGGACAAGTGGAACAGCTGGATGCAGTCTTCAGATTTTGAGGTTATGCCACTAGGAAGAAGCCTAGCATTTCGCAAGTTTGTGGGTGGGTCATAGCTTCATGGGATGCTGTGAAAACTGAGACAGTGGTTAAATCATTTAAGAAGTGTGGCATTAGTAATGCACTGGATGGTACAGAGGACAGCTTGTTGTATGAGGACTCAGATTCTGATTTAGAAGAGGTTTCAAGTGTCTCTTCATTTAGCTCTGGAGATGAATTTCTGGGTTTTGACGAAGTAGATTAAAAGGTGGATACTCTTTCCTAGTTAGATTAGGTATTTGTTGAAAGTAGACCTACTTATTACTTTATATTTGAAATACTGTAAATTCATTATAATATTCAGTGATAAAGTTCTTTCCTAAAAAAATGTGTACAAAAAAGGGGAGTGCGTCTTATACGCCAGCAAATACGGTAACTTTAATGCAATGAAGTACAGATATTTTGTACTGCAAATGTACTGCAAATAACAGTACATCATCAGTGTGCAGAAACAAGCAAATTAAAGAAACGGGAATACAAGGTACATACAGCAGTATGTACCTTGTATTCTGTGGTTTACCAATTAAAAACTGTTGCTGAATGCTAGAAATTAACATTAATAAATAATATTATGAAAAACTGTTTTTGATGGTTACATAAAATAAGAATCTTCCAAACTTTTGCGAGAGAGAGAGAGAGAGAGAGAGAGAGATAATCGTTCCGATTCAAATTTGGCCAGTGTAAAAGTGTTCATATTTTAACCTGCTTCTATGGAGAAGACGAGTTTCATCCCACTGAATAGTGTATTTAGTGTCAATACTATGTTGTGCCAGACCAAACTTAGAGGTTTCATGCATTCAATATAATACTGATTTTCATTAATTCTTTTTTCTACAGAATGGCCTGTTTGCCCAAAGTATGTTTGGTAAATCCCAACTAATGATAGAGGTGACAGGCAGGGGCGCGTCGGCCGTGTGCAATGTCTGCAATGCACACAGGCGCCAGGATAGTAAAGGCACCAAAGATTTAGTATGATATTTTAAATAAAGTGAATTTTGTTGCAAAATACTGCAGTCTCCATCTATGAATCTCCAACTTACTTTAGATGTACTGAATGACCTAAATCAATTTTTAAATGATTATAGGTCTGACGAAACTTTCAAAGAAATTCAAGGGCGAATGCTGGTCTTGAAATTCACGCTTGCTCTTGTTATCATTCAGGGAGTGAGAGGCATGATTGAAGTCTGATTAGTGGAATAATGAATTACTGACCATTTAAAACTATATATTTAGAAATGTATGTACATTTAATCATACAAATACAACATTTATCTTACAAATGATATTCTATCTTTTTCAATTTGGCTACTTGAATACAAATTATACCCTATGGTTCTTCTTTATGAACTAGTCAATAACATCGCCATAAAAAGTTGGTTATAGCATAATTTTTCCAAGCAACATGGACACTTGTAAAGACTGGCTGAAGCTCACTGGCTAGAGCTACTTTGACTGCGTGTGGCATTGTGTTTAAGACAATGTGAAGGGAACGGAAAAGACTATGCGTGCGCATGAAATCACAGTGCTGCAACGAGGACCTGTAAGCTCCTACAACCGAGCAAGCCAAGGTAGCTTTGATTAGATGAGCAAGCATCGGCCTTCGATACACAACGCAAAGCTCAATTATTGCCACACAAGCTTAAGATGTCTTCTGTGACAGTGTTGCCAATTTAGCTCTTTTGGAGCTAGATCTAGCTCTTTTTTTTTTCTTCCCTAGCTCCAGAAATTTTAATCTAGCACCTAGCTGCAAAATCTAGCTCCTTCAGAACTAGTTTCAGCTCTTTTTAGTTGTTTTTATAACTTACTGTTAAAGAAATTGTTTTAAAAGTTTTCCAGATGTTTGCATTTGATAAGGAATTGTATTGTATATTTTTTGCGAGCATCGTACATGTTTCAAACGCATGATGACGTCAGTCAGTCACGTGGCCCAACAGTCTGCCATTTTGTTGTCTTAAAGTTGATAGCACCGCTACAAGTTAGTCTTTGCACAGTGTTCTAGTTGGTAGTTATGATAGCGAGTGGGAAGTTTTCAAAGACTGATCGTAATTCGTTGCAGTAAAGAGTTGTATACCCTTCTTAAAAAATGAGCAAAGAGAAAAATAAAGCTTACAAGCAAAAATTTAGGAGGGAGTGGTTGCAAATGGGAATGTTTAGTAAATGGTTGTGTGAAATTCCTGGTGAAGCTACAAAAACCCACTGTAAGTTTTGCAGATGCTAAATATTGTCAGCTTGTAAAGCATAGCGAAACTAAGAAACATCTCTGCAGTTCCATATAAGGCTGTTCCTATTACAAATATGCTTCTGAAAAAGTCTGATGAGACCGCGAACTTTGAAGATAGGTTAGCATTATTTCTTTGTTGTCACTCATCATTCAACAATTGCAATCATCTAGTAGATTTTTGCAAAAATACCATCCCAGACAGTCAAATCATGCCAAAGGTAAAAATGCACCGAACTAGTGCTCTACAATTGTAAAGAATATTCTAAGTGAGCATTTTGAAGAAGATCTAATAGCAGACATTGGAGATGAAAATTTCAGCTTGCTAATAGACAAATCGAATGATATCACAGTGAATAAGATTTTAGGAATGGCCATCGTTTATTATAGCAAGAAATTCAACAAAATTATATATACATTTCTGAGCATGGTGGTTCTAAAAAAGTGTGATGATAGTGGTATTGTGGCTGCACTGCAAAAAAGAGCTCTTAACCAAGAAACTGGACATTAAAAATATCATTGCAATTGGTACAGACAATGCCAGTGTTATGGTTGGTGTCTGTAATGGCATTTATGAACAACTGAAGGCATATATTCCCTCCTTAATTTTAATTCGATGTGAATGCCATTCATTACAACTGGCAATGTCTCACACTTGTGCAGAACCTCTCCCAAGAAAATTAGAATTTTTAGTTGCTGAAACGTATAAGTGGTTTTCATATTCTTCTTCAAGCAGCATACAAAGAGCTGTATCAAACTATCAACGAAAATGATGATCCTCTGAAAATTGTAAGTAATTGTGCAACAAGGTGGCTCTCCATTGAACCTGCAGTAGACAGAATTCTCAGCAAGTGGTTGGAATTAAAAACTCACTTCGAAGTCGTGAGTGTGACTGAGGAATGTTACAAAGCTCAAATTTTATGGGAGATGTACAAAGATGAAAGGAATATGTTGTACCTTTTATTTTTGCAGCAGGTTAACAAAATTTTCGAATCTAACAGTACAGATAAGATGAGATTATTTGAAGACCTTTCTCGTTTAATTCGCTCTATTGCTAATATGTTAGTGCTACCATCATCCACAGTCCCTCTAGAGTCAGAGATTGATGACTATTTGGATCCCAATCCAAATCTTGGTTACAAGTTTGAAAGAAAAATTTCAGAGTTGATGATACAAAAGGAAATAACGCAAAATGATGAGCGAAATTTTAGTAGAGCAAGACAGTTTCTTCTTGGTCTCTTCAAACAGCTTAAGCAAAGGTTGCCTGAAAACTTGAATATTTTAAGAATGATGTCTTTTTTTTTCTGTTGATAATACCTAAAACATATAAAAGAACCTGTTACTCCCATCTTAGAAATAATACTGAAAACAGAAAAAGATGTTGCTGCTGCTGAATACCAGCACAATACTATTCATTTAAATAAATGGGCAAATATAGAAAACACTGAGTTATTCTGGACTGAAGTATGAGAATATAAAGATGCATCTGGAATGAATTCATTTAAAGAAATTGCTCAGTGTACAATAAATTTATTAATACTGCCAAATTCTAACGTGGAAATTGAACGAATTTTTAGTTCCATGAATGTAGTTAAAATTAAATTAAGAAACAAGATGGAATTGCCAGTGCTGACAGCTATTTTGTTAGGTCTGGGTAGTGGCCCTTCCCTTAATGCATGTATGCAAGGAGATATGCTTTGCATTGTGGGTGATACTGAGACAAGGAGTGATGAGAGCTTGACCCACCTTTGCTACGAGTTACCAAGGGATGTACCACCTTACCTTAGTCCTGAAGATATTTTCAGGCACAAACTTTGTTTGCTTACACTTGGATAAAGGATTAAACTAAATTTATTATAATATCTGAAGGGTAATCATCATATAGTAAATTAACAGTGTCAAATAATGGAATGTTGGTAAAGAGGGAAACAATGTCAAAGCTGACTAACAAATCCGACTCTTGTATTTGAATATCCTTGATTTTCTCAACAAAATGTGTGGAATTCTTGATGAATGATCTGGATTGTTCAGTATGGGCAGTTAATAAACGTGACAAAAATTTAGCAATTCTATAGATGGGAGAGTTAATACAATTAACTTTCTGAATAACTTTCTTTATGAATTTTTGAGAGGCCACATAAACGAGGAGTTCTTCCAAAATGAGTGTACAGCTTATCCAAAGTATTTTGATCCCAACTAACAACTTCATCAAGCAGCTTATTTAATTGTTTAATTTATGTTTTTGTAGGGTTATAACTAATTTCTTGATAGGTGGAGGTATCCTGTAAAAGGCAGTCTATCTTCCTCTCGTAGTCGGTAATGGACTTATCCATTACCACTACAGTTTTTCCTTTATCTGTTTTCAAAATGGATATATTGCTCTTTTGTCTATGGAAATATCTGTAAAAGAGACACCAGTTTACTGAGGTAAATAAAGAGGTGTTCATCTCATAGGCCTGGAGTAGTTAGTATAAGGTGCAGTAAATTCAGCGTGAAGTTACTTCACACAGAAACTTTCTTTGCTTACACTTGGATAAAGGATGAAACCAAGAATCTAATTTCTTGGCACATCTTTAAGTTATAGTATAACCAAGCGAAAAAACTTTTTTATTAATAAGATGTGATACATTTTGACTACTTGTGTATGGGAAATATGACTTCTGGGTCTGGCTCCCACTGATGAGACCTCAATGAAAGTTGAAATCATTCTGGGTAGTGGCCCTTTCCTTAAAGCATAGCATTATACATGCCACTAAAAATATGTGCCTTGCAATATGGAATACTAAGGCAAGTGATGTGAAGTCATTAGCCTCTATATACAAGTAGCCAAGTCATGAAGTTACTTCACGTGCAAACTTTGTTTGCTTACTCTTTCTTAAAGGATGAAACCAAGAAAATAATTTCTTGGCATCTTTAACTGATAGGAAAGTTAGTAAATGTACTTGCCTGTGTGGGCGAGTTGCTTTCTGTAAACTGAAAAAAAAAAAAAGGATGCCATTGGGAAGATGTTATTAGAGTATCTGGAAAAAGCAGGCTATTATTACGTGTGTTGAGGCTTAATATGTCTTAGCCATATAAAAGGTTTGAGAATAGCAGTATCTAGATCATGTTTCTCAAAATGTTCCATCTAGAAATTACCTAGAAGGGGGGGGGGGAGGTGTCCATGGCTGCCCTCTCTCTCACTCTGTTTATATATGGTCTCCTTCCAAGTGAAGTAGCCAATATGGATGGCTAAATTGAAAAGATCAGTGATACTAGAGTGGGAAATTTTTAAGTAAAGCTAAAGCATCAGAAAGAGAGGATATTGCTAAATAAAGAGATGATATCAAAGCACGCTATGATATCGTTATTATTTAAAACTAAATTTTGTCTAACTTAAAAGGGGGGATAGAATCTACTATGGGATGGAGATGGTTATTAGGTTTATGAATTTTGGGCATTCCATATATCTGGAAGGAGGGAGAAAACTAAATGGGTAGAATTTGTTTAACCATTTTAGCAGGCCGAGAGCATTATTTAAGAAGCCTTTTTAATTTTTTCTCCTAAAAATTGATGGGATTACAATCCAGTGACTTCTATATCTGGGAATATGGAGGGTAGTGACCAGGAAATGTATAAGCATATTAGCTAAGCAAATTGGGAAAGGTTGATTTCAATTGTGCAATATGGATTGGATGATAAGATAGCAACTGGAAGTAAAGAAAATAAGTTTCTTGAGTTTTTGAGGGATAACTACCTCAGGCAGTATGTAACAGAGCACACGAGGACTGTGAGAGTCTTACATTTGATCTCATTACAGGATGTTATTATAAATGAGGTGTCAAATCACCGTCCAGTTGGTGGGCATGATCAAAGTTATTACCCTCACATTGCCAGCAGTGTGAGGACTTCTGTATGGAAAGGGTATATGTGGAACTACAAGGCAGGTGATTATGAGAAGCTGAGGAGACAGCTTGGAGCTGTAGGGTGGAAATGAGATCAGTGCTGCTTGGGTGATATTCAAGGACTATCTAGTAGAAGCAATGTCTAAATGTATTCCAAAAGTCAAAAGAATAAAGTAGGTGTGAAATGGATGAGTGAAGAGATTAAGCATGTGATAAAGAGAAGAAAGGCATTATGGAGGCAATATAAGAGGAGCAATAATAATCAATTCCATGAGGAATACAAAGAACAGGCGTGGGGGGGGGGATATGGTTTGTAAGGGTAGCAAAAGTTCAGTATGAGCAGCATTATTTATTTATTTAGCGTATGGCTCACACATGAAAAGTTACAATCCTTAATATATATGGACATAGTAATAGACATATGTACAATAAGAAGACATAATACAGTCATAAAAGAGACAATCAAGAATAGGCTACAACTGCATGTCTAGGTTGATTATCCAGTCGACTGCACTTGGTGTAGCATGGATGAAGTCTGACAGGTTTCTACTGTATGCACGCAGGACACATTCTGCTATAATATGATTAATTGTCTGGCGGGGTGATCCACAGTCGCACCTGGGTGAGGCAATCATGCCGCATTTGTAAAGGTGGGCTGCACATCTGCCATGGTTGGTGCAGTTTCAGTTAAGGGCAGACCAAGTTTTCTGAGGTAAGTCAAAACCCAAAGTTATCTGTGTTGGGTCCACTAATTCATGGAAGATCCCTGTTGAAGTGTTACACCAGGACTCTTTCCACTTCTCCTTCATGTTGAAGCTTGTCTCTGCAAGATTTTTTGCTGTTAAGATTGGAGGGTGCCTTGACTTTAGCCTGTTTATTTCTAGGGGTGGGATGTCGTAATGGATCGGAAGATTTTGGATTTCCATGATTTTGCTGTATTCATGTAGAAGAAAGTTGGATCTGTGGATGTATGGAGGTGGGATGTTGCTTAGCACTGGGAGCCAGTAGGGTGGGATTGATTTTACAGTTCCAGAAATAAGGCACATAGTGGTGTTAAGCTGGGGTTCAACCAAATACACATGGGCGCTGTTCAGCCATACGGGTGAGCAGTATTCAGCTGTAGAGAAAACGAGGCCAAGAGCAGTGCAGCGAAGCATTGTTGCTGAGGCACCCCAAGTTGTTCCACATCGTTTTTGCAGTATATTGTTTCTTGTTTTTAGCTTAGATGCTGTGTTAATGAGATGTGGTTTAAAAGATAGTGTTCTATCTAGAGTGGCACCCAGATATTTCGGGAATCTGTTGTAGTGTAGCAGTTTGTGGTTGAAGTAGACCATGAGTTCTTTGTTAGCCTGGTTATTGTTCAGGTGGAAGCATAGAAACTTGTGTTTTGCTAGGATTCGGGCATAATCTCCATTTGCTGAAGTATTCATCTAGGACTGCAAGGTCGTTTGTTAGTGTATCTTCCACTGTAGTAAAATTGGAGTGTCTGGTGGCTAGAGCAATGATGCTAAATATGAGCAGCAGTTAGCTAATGAAGCAAAAAAAAAAAAAAAAAATAGAAAGGAAAGGAAAGAAAAGAACACAAAATCCTAGGGAATTTTTTAAATATGTAGCCAGAAAAAATAAGAACAATTATGGTAGGATGGCACTGATTGGAGAAAATGGTATAAGGACAACTGCTGTGGAGGATAAGGTTGAGATATTTAATGAGCAGTTCATAAAAGTCTTTCATCCTTGTGAATGTTTGAGAACAGTGGATAATGAGAGACTGACTGTGATTGTGGAAGAAGTATATGGGGAATTAAGCATACTTGATATTAATAAGGTTGTGGGACTTGGATGATATATGACCATGCATTTTGAAGGAATGTGCCAGGGATTTGACATTTATTTGTTTAATATGAATCTTACATTGGATCAAGTTCCAAAGGAGTGGAAGGAAGGCAAGATTGTACTACTTCATAAAGGAGGTGACAGAGTTCAAGCATCGAATTATAGACCAATCTGTGTGTCAGGTGTTGTGTTTAAGTGTTGGAAAGACTGGTAAGAATCAGGATCTAGAATTGATTTGAGCAGTGGTATTCTCTTTGATGGACAGCATGGATTTGTTAAAGGGAGGTCACATTTTAGTAACCTACTTACCTATTACAATAAGGTGACAGCAGCATTGGATGTTGGAGATGGATACATAGTAGTATACTTAGACTTTGCAAAACTTTTGATAGAATACCGGATGACAAGTTGATAGTCAATCTAGATCAATTCTGGTTGGTTATTAGACTAGTGCATTGGATTGAAGATTGGCTGTCTGATAGGTATCAATAAGTTGTGTTTTGGGGGAACAATATCCCAGAAGAGGAAAGTCACTAGAGGTGTGCCAAGGTTTCTATTTTAGGATCATTGCTATTTAATCTGTATGTTAATGATATTGGGAAACATTTGAATAGGGATATATAGCTGTTTGCAGATGATGCAAAGTTGGGACAAACTATGAGGAGTAGAACAGATCTTGTGTCTTATAAAAAGACTTAAATAGACTGAGAGATTAGGCATGGGAGTGGGGATACCAGTTGAATGTTGTGAAATGTAAGGTTTAAAAATTTGGAAAACTAAGATGGGATGCAGAATTTACCCTTGGTGGGGATATATTGCTGGAGGTGGAGGAAATAAGAGATCTGGGGTGATGGTGGATAAGGATCTGAAATTTAGAGGACATATTATCAAAATTGTGAGGTTAACACAACGAATTCTGGGAATGATGCAGAGTACACTGACTTGTAGAAGTAAGGAGATTCTGGTTCCATTATATAAGGCTCTGATTAGGCTACATATGGACTACTGTGCACAGATTTGGTTACCTGGTTTTCAAAAGGATGAAGAGATGTTGGAGAGGGCCCAGAGGTGATTGACCAAAATATTTCTGATATCTGGAATGTTGAATATGAAGAAAGGTTGAGATGATGCAGTTTGCAGAGTTTAGTGGATAGGAGGAAGTGGTGATATGATAGAGATATACAAGTTAGTAAGGGGTTGATATAGGATTAACACTGAAGAAGTTTTACATAAAATGTTGGGACACTGGGGGAGAACAAGATGTCATCTCTGGAAGCGCTATAAGGAGAGTGTGAGCAAGGGAGTGAAAAGCAGGATTTTTGCGTGGAGACTTGCAAATGATTGGAATGCATTGCCTGAGAGCATGGTGTCTGCAGAGAATTTGAATGTGTTTACGGCATAATATGATGAACTGTGTTTATGACAAAAGGATCCTCCTAGATGAACCTTTGACTCCATTGGTCTTAGGATAATAATAATAAATACTCAGCTTCTATTTTAGGCATCTGATGATACATGGCATCCATATCTTTCTGTACACAATTCCCCGCCCTTTCCTCCAGTCTGTAGCATCAACTAATAATAATATATTTTTCTTGTTTACCTGTGTCTTGAACCAAATAGCCTGAAATGAATCATCTCCCCCCCCCCCAACCTTAATATTTTCCTTACTGCTGTTATTGTGTTGCTTTAAGTTCAGTTATCATCAGTAATACTCTTCCTATGTCCTATTTCTTCTATCCTTAGTGAAAATGTAATACTACTTAAATTCTATCTTTATAACTATACCTGTATCATCGTTTTTCAATCAGGTTTCATTGTGATGAGAAGAGCAATTTTTGCAGAAAATAATGTGCTGCATTTGTAAATTTTGGTATCCCATATTCTGGGCTGATTTGATAGTCAAGTTTCTGCTCATTATGATTCTTTCTGCTTTTTTTTTTATTTTTAGGAACTTAGGATTAGTTGGATGTTGAACATTAGTGACAAGTAGAGATAAGAAACTTATTGTCCCTCTTTATAAAGTTTTTATATGACTACATCTGGACTACTGTGCTCAAATTTGTTCCTGGACCTTTCTTATAATGAAGAGATGGAAATGATCCAGAGGAGGGTGACCACGACAATTTCAGATCTGTAGAATGCTTTTTATGAGGATTGAAGGTCTGTGTGTTAGAAAAATTGATAGCAGAAAAGATAGAATATTCTAAAAATATATAAGTTGCTTAAGGGGTGTTATAAAATAAATCCAGCAAAAAATATATTGATATATGGATTGCCTCTGATAATGGAGGAAAAGTGTGATTAGAAATGATCTGTGGGGACTAGAATTCTTGCTTGGAGAGTAGTAAATGATTGGAATCAATTGACCAGAGGTGTTATAATGCATTGTTAGGGAATGAGTTTAAGGAAAGATTTCATAGATATTGTGTGATGAATGGTTAGTGTGGGCATCCAACTGTAACTCTCAGGACCCAGTAGAGATGTTTAGTTAATACTTTTCTTGTTTTGTGCATAAGTGGTATCACTGTCTGTGATTCTGATGATGAGTATTATTATTACTTCCACTCAGAGAGGGAGAACTCTCGTTCTCCCTCTCTGACTTCTATGCATAGTGTTTTTTGTATTAATCTAGTGAGTATCTGCATTAACTTAAACATCTGTCATATGCATCCCACCCCCATCCTGTCCACTAAATTCTAACATTTACCTTTCCTCAATCTCTCCCTATAACTAGCATTCCCGAGTCCTAATATTGCCAAAACTACTAATTTTTACCTCTCCAGAATTTTCACGTCATGATAGAAACTATTTAATCAAATCTGAGAACAGTAGTTCCTGTTCTCTAATAGACAATTGCTTTTATAGAGGCAAAATTCCTTTATTGTTACTCATTATTGTATTTCTTATGAGGATAAAAATATGTCATGAACTTGCAATGACTACATAGCTTGTGCACAATCATTCTTTGACAGTGTTCCATTTTGCCTTCTTTCTACTGTTCATACTATTCATTCATTCATGTGCTGTCTCCTATCCGGGAGGTTAACTGCCACAATGTGGCTCATGGTTAACTACAGGCATAACGACATGTGGTGAGGACCATATCTCTTCCACAATTTGTAAGTATCCATGGCTGCAAATCTGTGTGTGTTCACAGGGCTGATTTGCCTGTTCTGAGGGATGAAAAACGTGAGTTTCCAGGTGAAAAAATCTTCTACCTCCATTTGAGACTAGCTAACTCACTTTTAGTCAAAAGAGACCAGATAAAAGTTTCTCACATCATGAATGGGAATCGAACCCAGGTCTTTCTAACCAAAGGGCCTTATCTGTACCAATTGAGTGATGGAGGCTCTTGTTCATACTGTAGGAATCTTATTAACCAGCTAAGTCAAAAGAAAAGTTCTCTTTTGTGCATTCCTTAATAACATTTTGGGTTCAAGGCTACATTGTGAGAGGATGGTCTGTTTAGCATTCATATAAAATAGATGATTCTTGTCTGTTTTATTGTGTATTTTCTTCTAAAACTATAATTTTATAGTATTGGTGATCATATTTATTTGGTGATCTTCATGTTTTTATAGTATTTGATGTTTTCATAACTTTTTGAGATATTTCAATATTAAATGTTGTTGTCATAAATCACACAAGAATCGAGAAGCAAAAATGAACAACAAGGACAGTGAACTCGAGAACAAGTAAGTTTTCCCTGCTGTTATTGAACTCAGGGATATTGAAAATAAATTAACCTCAGAAATGGCAAAATTAAAACCAATTATTCAACAGATCACATGGGAAAATTATAAAAAGTTGAGAGGCATTTACAGGAACATAGAGAGAACAGTGAAGTTAAGCATAAAAATAATAAACAACGAAGCAAGAATCAGGTAAGATACTGCATAACAAAAACTAGGTAGGTAAAGTCAATTATAAAAATAAGGATATTATTTGGTATGGTGATTCCATCATAAAACATGACATTGGTGACTGGTTTATTACTTTTAGTTTTCCTGACTCAAAAAATCCAATAACAACAAATGCAATTGAAATGCAGAAAAGAAAATTAAGACAGTAATTCTAGTAGGATGAATGCTTTAACTTGCAGTAATTTAATAGACAAGCTTAGGTGTTTAACGTTATTCATACATTGTTTTAAGTATTAACAATACCAGACAGACTATGTTATAAAAAATATCTTTACTAACTGGCTTATATTTTGCTGGATTTCAAACCAGCGTCTTCAAACCACAAAAAAAGCATTTTATAGTTTATTCATGAATGAGTAAGTGAAGCAATTCAAATTGTAATGGACAAAAGATCTCATGTCCTAATTTGGTACTCTCTAATGTTATAAAAAAAAAAAAAAGTATTACAGCTATGTGGATCTTTAGATAACAGTCTCCCAATTTTTTGGCAAATTAATGCAACCATACTTGTTTAGGTTAGGAGAATTTTCATAGCCATGGCTGACTCTAAAATAATATTTAATAAATATTATTTTACAGGTAATACCTGTAAGAACATCTAAATAACACATTGTTAACAGGCAGATTAAACATGGCAGCGGCTTTTGTCATTCCATGTCTTTAACTTAGATTTCAGTCGTTTTGTTAAGTGTGATGTGTGTTATATATATTCTTTCAATTACATAAATGATGTGTGGATATTTAGGGCAGATGGAAGGAGGGTGTGTGCGAAGTGTGATCTGAACGAGAAATTGATGAATGCAAATATGAAATTGATGACGGAAAGTGTTAATAGCAAGAATGTTGCAGGGAAAATGAGTGCACATTCGAAAGAGAAGGATGGAGTGAAAGAGAGGTGAAAGAATGTTAAAAAATCAGTAAAAAAGAAAACGAGTGATTTCAAAACCATAACGGATGTTAATAAGGATGAAAGTGAGGCGAGAGTGGCAGAAGGAAATGAAATTGAGAGAACGATTGAAACAGGAAATGGTTTGATGCAGAAATCGAAAGTGGAAAAAATCGAAAGAATGAATGATAGCAAATGTCGGATGCATGTTGGACCTAAAGTACGGAAGCACAGAAGGACGAACGAGAGTGAAAGTGAAAAGAGGGTGTCAAGAGTTAGAAAATTAGAAAGAATGAATGATAGAGAGAATGTGATGCGAGATTCGGAAGTTGAATTGAATTGGATGAGGAAAGAGATGAAATGGATGCGGAATGAAATTAAGAAAATTCGGATAAAAACTATTAAAACTAATCATGATGGCACGAAAGAGTTAACAAAAGATGAGTGAGTGGTGTTATATGGCGACTCCATTACTAAAGGTGTGCTGGATGATAGGATGCACAAGGTATGTTTTCCAGGTGGTAAAATGAGTAGAGTGATTGAGGCATTGGATATGAGGAGGGAGCAAGCAAGCAAAGGAGTTGATGGTTTTAATCGGCACAAATGATTTGACAGAGGACAAAGAGTAAGTCAGAATGGATTTCAGAAGACTGCTTAGAAGGATAAAAGAAAATAGTGTGACAGGAAGGGTAGTTAGCATGTTGCCTAGTATGAATGTGGTGAGATGAGGCAGAGAGCAAGAATGATATGCTGGCTGAAATGTATGAGGAGATGGGAGTACGGTTTGTTAATGTGTGGAATGAGTTCGAAGGAAGAAGTGAACTGTATGGGAGTGATGGACTGCATTTGAATGGTTATGGTGTGAGTCACTTGGAGAGACTGCTGCTGGAAGGTAGAGAAGTGAGTAGAGTGAGAGAGAGAGAATGAATCAGATCAAGCAGGAGATGATGTGGAAGAGCAGGAGAGATTGAAAAGGTGTTTATGAATGAGGAAGTGAGTGGTATGAGTATAGAAAATGAGAGAACGGGTGTGCAAGAGAAGCAGGGAAAACAGGTGGGCTCAGGGTAGACGGGTACACAGCATGAGAAACGTGGATGCTCCGAGAGGAGGTGAGAGCATGTGTAGACAGGAAAGAAATGGGTGACCTGGGATCAAGAGTAAACAGTTGGACTTGAAGAGGGTTCTAAAATGAATAAGCAGAAAGGGAAATAGCTCCAGTTGAGCATGGAGAAATCACATTGAATGAGTGGTATTAGTGGAACTAGCTGTAGATTCACAAATGAGCTGTTGTATACAAATGCTAGAAGTATAATAAACAAAGCAGATGAAATGGTTGCATTAATCGAGTCTGTTCACCCAAAAATTTTTGGAATAAGTGAGACATGGTTAGATGAGGACGACATCCTGACAGGAATAGAGATGGAAGGGTATGATGTGTTTTGTGAGGATAGAAAGGGTAAAAAAAGGGAGGGGGAGTGCTATTGATGATAGAGAAAGAGTTATGTCCATACAAAGTAGAAATGCAAGAGGGAAATAGTGCCAGTGGTTTTGAGGCAGTGTGGTGTGAAATAGAGGTGAATAGAATGAAATACTTGATTAGATGTTGTTATAGACCTGGTAATGTGGATGGTAGTGATCATGAAATGTATAATCAAATCAGCCAAACAAATAAGAAAAGGGTGATCATTATGGGCGATTTTAATTCTGGCAATATTGACTGGAATGATGAGATAGCAACTGGAAGTAAAGAAAATGAGTTTCTTGAGTTTTTGAGGGATAACTACCTCAGACAGTATGTAACAGAGGGCACACAAGGATTGAGAGTCTTGGATTTGGTCATCTCATCAGAGGATGTAATTATAAATGAGGTGTCTTTCATCCACGAATTGGTGAGAGTGACCATGAGGTGATTAACTGGGTGGTTGCCACCAGTGTGAGAACCTCTGTGAGAAAGGGGATATATGTGGAACTACAAGGGGGGTGATTATGAAGAGCTCGGGAGACAACTTGCAGGTGTAGCATGGAATGAGAAGTTAGCTGGAAAAGAGATCAATGAAGCTTGTGGGATTTCCAATAACTATCTAGTAGATGCAATGTCTAAGTGTATTCCAGATAATCATCCATCTCAGTTAAGATAAATTAACTGAGATGGATGAATAAAGAGATTAAGCATGCAATACAGAGAAAGAGGGCATTGTGGAGGCAGCATAAGAGAAGTGAAAATAACCAATTCTATTAGGTCTACAAAGACCAGGCAAGGAGGGTGACTTGGTTGGTGAGGGTAGCTAAAGAGAAATATGAACAGCGAAGCCAAAAAGAATCCTAAGGAGTTCTTTCGATATGTAGCCAGCAAAAGAAAGAATGACTATGGAAGGATGACATAAATAGGAGAAAATGGTATAAAGACAACTGTTGCAGAATATCTTGTGGAGATACTTAATGAGCAATTCATAAAGGTCTTTTAGTCTTGTGAATGTGACTTCATGGAGAGATTGAGAGCAGTTGAGGATGGGGAGGAGAGACTGTTAGTGAGCAAGAGGTGTATGGGGGAGTTGAGTAAACTAGATATTAATAAGGCTGTGGGATTTGATAATATATCGCCACGTATTCTGAAGGAATGTGCCAGGGAGTTGACACCTGTCTTGACATATTTTTTAATACAAGTCTTCCACTCGGTCAAGTCCCTAAGGAGGGCAAGATTGTGCCACTTCATTTAGGGGACATATTGCAAAGGTGGTGAAGGTAACACAGAGGATTGCTGCAATTATGAGAAGGACACTGACCTGCAGAGATAAAAGGGTTATCATTCCGTTGTATAAGTCGCTGATCAGACCACACTTAGACTACTGTTCTCAGATTTGGTCCCCAGGATTTGAACGGGATAAATTAACTGTGGAAAGGGTACAGAGACAGACGACAAAGATGGATTCATGACTGTACAATTTTGGTTATGAGGATCGGCTGAGGGAATGTGGACTGCAGAGTTTAGTGGATAGAAGAAGGAGAGGTGATATAATTGAGGCTTTTAAACTGTTGCTTTTAAAATTTTTTATGGAATTTACAACCGTGTTAAAAAACTTTTTTTTATTATCCCGACGTTTTGATCTTCACATCAAGATCATCATCTGGAGCATACATAAGTATACAGAAAAAGCTGAGTTATTAACTGTAAGCTAGTGAAACAATGATTTGATCACGTTATTCTACTGGTGTGACCTCTGGTGAATAAAAAAAAATAAAATAAAAAAAAACTTTTTTACATCAAGCTAAATTCTATTTTTACAATGACAGGAATAAACATTCTTTAAGATGGTTTTCTTTCAGAAACAATTCCTATTTTTGATTTACAATACTTAATTTTCTACAGTCCTGTTAATAGTTGTTCTTGGTGAGGAAGGTCGAATATATGCCTTCCATATGTTTGGGATTTTTAAACCATCATTGTTGTTCAGATTGGGGTGGTTGCTGATAATCTCACAGGCTTCCTTGAATTCCTTGAATCTAAACAACAATGATGGTTTAAAAATCCCAAACATATGGAAGGCATATATTCGACCTTCCTCACCAAGCACAAGTATTAACAGGACTGTAGAAGACCAAGTATTGTAAATCAAAAATAGGAATTGTAATACTAAAAATAGGACATCTATTGTTTCTGAAAGAAAACCATCTTAAAGAATGTTTATTCCTGTCATTGTAAAAACAGAATTTAGCTTGATGTAAAAAAGTTTTTTATTCACCAGAGGTCATGCCAGTAGAATAACATGTGATCAAATCATTGTTTCTCTAGCTTACAGTTAATGATGTAACTCAGCTTGTTCTGTATACTTATGTACACTCCAGATGATCTTGATGTGAAGATCGAAACGTCGGGATAATAAAAAAGTTTTTTAACACGGTTGTAAATTCCATAAAAAATTTTAAAATGAATGCTGATCACCGTGTAACCCTAAAAGAAAGGATTCAAACTGTTGAGAGATGGTTGCAGGGTTGACACTGGGGAGTTCTTTTGCTTGGTTGAACAGCAGGAGGGAGTGATGACAAGAGGCCATCCCTGGAAGTTACGAAAGGAAACTGTGAGCAAGAAGGTGAGGAGTGGTTTCTTTGCATGGAGGGTGGTTGAACTGTGGAATGCATTGCCTGATGGAGTGGTGAGAACGAGAACAGTCAATGAGTTTAAGGAGTGGTATGATAGATTTTGTTTCTTAGGGGGGGGACCTCGCCTCATTGAGTCTTGACTGACTTTATGTTCTTAGGAAGGACCCCCACGATGAGTCTTTTTACTCCATGGAGGCCTGAATAATAATAATAATAAACGAGGTGAGCAAACTCAAGCATCAAACTATAGGCCTATCTGTGTGTCATGTGTTGTGGTTAAGTTGTTGGAGAAGCTTGTGAGAACTAGGATCCAGAGTTGGATTGACAACAATGGTATTATCTTTGATGGACAGCATGGAATTGCTAAAGGGAGGTCATGTTTTAGTAATCTACTTACTTATTACAATAAAGTGACTTCTTCCTTGGATAGAGAAGGATACACAGTAATATACTTAGATTTTGCAAAGGCTTTTGATAGAGTACCTCATGATAAATTAATAGTCAAACTAGAGCAGATGGGGTTGGATATATTAGATTAGTGCATTGGATTGGAGACTGGCTATCTGATAGGTATCAACAAGTTGTGTATGGGGGGGGGTGATCTCCAGGAAAAGGAAAGTCACTAGTGGAGCGCCTCAGGGGTCTGTTTTGAGGCCATTACTGTTTAACTTGTATATTAACGATATAGTTGAAAATTTGGATGGAGATATTCAGTTGTTTGCAGATGATGCAAAGTTGGGACGAACTATGAAGAGTAGTGAAGAAGATTTGAATAAATCTTCTTCACTACTCTTCTTGAACAAGAAGAGTTGAATAAATTCAGTGATTGGACACGGAAATGGAGATGTGTGTTCAATGTTGCAAAATGTAATGTTTTAATTTTGGAAAACAAAGATGGGATGCAGAATTTATGCTTAGTGAGGATATATTGTTGGAGGTGGAAGAAATAAGAGATCTAGGGGTGATAGTGGATAAGGATCTGAAATTTAGGGGACACATAGCCAAAATTGTGAAGACAGTACAAAAGATTCTGGAAATGATGCGGAGGACACTGACGTGTAGAAGTAGGGAGATTCTTACTCCGTTGTATAAGGCTTTGATTAGGCCACACATGGACTATTGTGCCCAGATTTGGTCGTGCAACTTGCATGACCAAAGGAAATGCAACTTGCAGAGTCTAGTGGACAGGAGGAAGAGGGGAGATATGATAGAGACCTACAAGTTATTAAAGGGTTGTGATAAGATCAATGCTGGAGAGGTTCTACAGAAAATAGTGAGAGATCGGGGGAGAACCAGAGGTCATCCCTGGAAACTGTATAATGAGGGTGTGAGTATGGGAGTGAGAGGCAGGTTTTTTTTTTCGTGCAGAGTTGTGAATGATTGGAATGCCTTGCCTGAGAGTGTGGTGTCTGCAAGGAGTTTGAATGTGTTCAAGGCACGGTATGATGAGCTGTGTGTGTGTGTGTGTGTGTGTGTGTGTGTGTGTGTGTGTGTGTGTGTGTGTGTGTGTGTGTGTGTGTGTGTGTGTGTGTGTGTGTGATAAAAGGACCTCCCAGATGAGTCTTTGACTCCATGAGGTCTTGGGGTAATAATAATAATTGGTTTTCCACCATGTAATCATGTGTGAAGTGGGTGTTCCTGACTTCCCACAATTAATGGTAGCAGATGTATTTTTTATGTTCTCCACGGATTATTATTATTTATATGGACACTTCATGTCAATACTTAATTGGCATGAAGTGTCCAATTACCTGAATATGCCTTTTGAGTCATAAGACTCATCACAGGAGACTCACTCTATCCATTAACACAATACCTGTCATGCATCTCCTTGAACCTATTCACTGTTGGGGCATTCACAACCACCTCTGGCAAACCATTCCACTCACTCACCACTCCAAGAAAAGAACGTAGTCTGTACACCCATACTAACCACACTTGTAGGCAGCTTCCAAGTGTGATCCCTTGTTTTCTTCTTACTTTCCCATGTATTGAAAAATTTTCTTCTCTGTCAATCGTATAATATTCCTTTAGTAACTTTTAAGTTTCTGTCATATCCCCTCTCTTCCTACTGTTAACCAAACTCTGCAGTCCACACATTCTCAATCTATCCTCATAGGGAACATTCCACAGATATCTCACCATCTTGGTCATTCATTTCTGAACCTTCTCCACCATCTCCTGATCCTCAAGAAACACAGGTGACGAAATCTGTGCACAGTAGTCAACATTTGACTGAATCATAGCCTTATCTTTACTTGTCAGTGCAGTATGATCTTCAGCATCCAAGTAGTCCTCTGAGCTATTTTGCCATCTCTTGTAATATGCCCTTTGAATTTCAAATCTCTATCCACCATCATCCCCATTCCTGTAAATTAATACCATCAATATGACACGAAGTGTGTAATCTTTGCATCCCAAAGTGCATTACCTTATATTTTTACAACACTGAAATGACAATCATTGTCCTTTGCCCATACTGCCAGTTTATTTAAATCATCTTGTAAAGATATGTACATCACTTTTGTCAACGATTGATTGCCCTCCCTAGTTTTGCATTATTAGCTGAATGTACCCCTTCAAACCTTCTGCTATATTATTAATATACGACTTAAAGAATAGTGGTCTTAGCACAGAGCCTTGCGGCACTCCACTAAGTCAATGTAATTTGCCTTGATTCTGTTACACCTGATATCTTAGGAATATAGTATTCTCAGCCATCATGGTGTAACATGAAGAATAAATATCATAAATTAAAACCCCTGCATAAAAAAATGAATTATTTAATGGAAAATTTCTTGCATCCAGTAAAATGTATAAAACGTAAGGGTTGTTGTTAAAGTAGTTGATAAAGGAAGGAATGTATTAATATTGTAATATGACTTAAAATAAGGAATTCTAACTAAATAAGTAGCTAACAAAGGAAAGTATAGATTAATATTGTAATACGATTAAAAATGAGAGAGTTAAGTAAATAAGTAGAAAGGGGTGAGTCATAGAGATTAAATTATTAAGTAGAATTCATAGAAAAAGTTTGAAAGGGGATTAAATCAGGCTAGCACAAGAAAAGCAAAGCTATCGCTTAGGGTCAATCCCCGGATTGAAACATTGAGAACGGGCTTGCCGATCAAATGACGTTTGGCGAGAAAACGCCACCCTAATTGGTCGATGATTAAAAAACAAGTAGAAGGAGGAGAAAGGAAGTAAGAAAAGGTGCCGTTAGGGCAGCAGCTATAAAAGGGTTGGTAACCCCCTGGGGAGGGACTTTTCTTTTTGGATAGTCGCTTTTGTCCTTGGAGTTTGGTTTTGGTTCCGGTGGAGTTCACGGGGTTTTCCTGAGTGGCGACAGGGGTGATATCTCCTCGTCACAATATGGAAACGAAAGTGAGCGGGATTTTGATTCCCGTTTTCCCGAATAGGAAGCAAAGGAAAAATTGCCATAGAGTCCTAGAAAAGGAGGGATCCTCTTCGTTTCGACGCTAGTGATAACTACGCAAAGCAGAAAGCTGTAAAGAGACCGATGTCCTCGTTGCTGATAGTAGAGCAAATATATGTGTGTTAAAGTATTCCAGAGTTACGAGAAGTTATACCAGAGGTTCGTTTGGAAAAGAATAAAGGCCCATACGAAGAGCTCGAGAAAGGTACTGTAAATCATAACCTATGTTAGCTAGAAATTTGTCTGTGAAAAGTATCGTGATTCCAATACAAAACTGTTGAAGTTATACTAGGACTTTAGTATATGATAGAATGTGTTATGTGTAGATTGACTAGTGTTAAAGATTTGTGAATGATTAAGAGTCCTAAGGTATTTTTACATGTCTATTATATTGCACAAGATATTTGAATGACATAATTGGTGTTAGTGCAAATAACGGTATAACGGAATAGTGTGAATTAAGTAATTATGTATCCTAAGAATTGAATGCCTAATGTAATGTATAAAATAATTGAAATGTCACAAGTATGTGTTAGCAGTGAATGATTTGTTAATCTACTTCAGTATGAATAATCAGATAGTGTGAATTGATCTAATTTGTTCACATCAGGTGAATTTATAAATTAATGTGTATGGCAGCATAATCACAAATAGCCATAATTGCTTGTAATAATTTAATGTCAGTCTATAAGTATTTTAGTTTAGTATTTGAATTGTACCATGTTTAGAAACTTAATAAACCTTTTGTTCAGTGATAAAAGAGTTGTCTGATGTTGCTAATCCAATGCAACATCAGACAACAACACTTAAAATCATCATACCTAATCACACGGGAAAATTTAATGTTGAGGAAAGAGATTAAGAGTCACGACTGCAATAATAATAAAATACTAAGAGATATATTCGAGATTGACTTTCTCCCTATTTATGACAACATAAATGGTGCTGTTGATAACCACTTGAAAATATTGTACTTAGTCATGCAGAAAATTTAAGTTGAGAATCGAGTTGAGTGTCACGACTGCAATAGTTACACTTTCAGATATATTTGAGTTCTTTCTCCTTGTTTATTTATGTATGTAATATCCTAAACTAAATATCCCAAAAGGTGCAGTGTAAATACAAATATTAGGGGTACTTACGGGGAGCAATAACTTAGATATTGGTATAAGTTTTGGTAAAATCTCGGGCATAGAAGTTAGAAGAATATAGATAAAAGGAATTTGTAAGATTAGAGTAGAAATCGTAAATTGGGACACAACAATTCCACTCCATTATACACCATTCCTAATATCTATTCCAATAAGTCAATGTAATTTGCCTTGATTCCACTCCATTATACACCATTCCTAATATCTATTCCTATTTGCTCCAACTTATGTAATAGTTTTCCATATGATATTCTGTCAAATTCCTTTGCAAAATCCAGCAGTATCCTGCATAGCCATATTCTTTATCTTGCTCTGCTGTCACCTTATTATAAAATGTGAATAAATTACTTAGGCATGACGTACCCTTTGGATTGATGGCAAAGGATTCTGGTTATTTTTCTTGGAAGAAATAAAATTTACAAACAGATAGAGGGAACTGCTATGAGGTTCTCCCTCTTGCCAATTTTTACATGGAAAAATTTGAAAAACGAGCAATAGACTCAGCCTCTCTCAAACCTTCTATCTGGCTAAGATATGTAGATGATGTGTTCTCTATTTGACCTCATGTTAATGAGCAATTAAAACTCCATGTTCATGCTTGTTCTTTCATTTCTTTAGCCTTGGACGAATCAGCTGACATATGTGATGTAGCCCAATTAAGCATTTTTATAAGAGGAATTGATGGTAATTTTAACATCTTTGAAGAACTTATCGGTTTTGAGTTACTTCATGAAAAAACAAGAGGGTCAGACATATTTGACACAGTAAAGTCATGTCTAGAAAATCAACGACTAGATTCTAGTAAGCTCATCAGTGTTTGCACTGATGGAGAACTGTCAATGGTAGGTAGAGTTTCTGGGACTTTAACTTTACTTGAAAGGTTTTTAGGTCGTTCTCTACTAAAGCATCACTGTATTATACATAAAGAATCTCTGTGTGGGAAAACTCTAAATTTGAAGCATGTTATGATACCAGTTGTAAAACGTATGAATAAAATTAGAGCAAGAGGGTTAAACAGAAGAGAATTCAGAGAATATTTTGAACTGCTAGATATCGAATATGGCGAACTCATCCTTCATTGTGAGGTGCGCTGGCTTTCTAAAGGACAAGTTCTCACTAGATTTTGGAAGCTGAAAGAAAGTGTTCGTAATTTTCTGGAAGAGAAGGATGAGCTGCATGAGAAAAAAGTCCTGTTGTGTGATGAGAAATGGCTATTTGATTTAGCATTTTTAGTTGTTGTTACCAGCCATCTCAATGATCTAAATTTGAAACTTCAGGGCAAGAACAAATTGTTTCCTAGCTTAGTAAATGACATCAGTGCATTCAAAATAAAATTAAAACTCATGTTAAAAAAAAAAAAAACATTTAATTTTCGTGACCAAAAAGCTCTGGAAATACTTTTATTGGGATTATATTGATCAAGTGCATATAACAACAACTAAGTTATACCAACTAGTTTCACCAACTAAGTCTGTTGGCATCTTCAGGGTACATAACTGATGTACGGCACTAAAAAGTAAAAAACTGTTACAAACTATAATCAACCGATTCCAATTATATTAAACAAAGAACAGAGCGCGTACAATACATTCATAGAGCGTGGATGATATCACTTGTTGTTATTTAGGAATGTTCTATAGTTGGCACTGTAATTCAGTTCTGGCGAGTTGAAGGATCTGATAAGGGTCTTCCAGATCACGGGCAAGATTAGTCCTTGGTTCCTGTTAAGGTTTTGTATACAGCGGGCAACTGTTGTGGCCTCCTTAAAAATTTGGGAGCGGAAGTCCTCCTCCATATAAGGAATTGTGCTTCTATCCCACTCTATGGTATGGTTCGTTCTTGAGAAATGAAAAGCTAATCCCGATTTTTCTTCTCTGTTATTATTGACGTCACCTATGTGTTCTTTTTGCCTAATTTCAAGGCTCCTTGAAGTTTGGCCGATGTAATTCAAGCCGCACGAGCATGGTATGTTTTTCATTTCTCGAGAACGAACCATACTATAGAGTGGGATAGAAGCACAATTCCTTACATGGAGGAGGACTTCCGCTCCCGAATTTTTAAGGAGGCCACAACAGTTGCCCGCTGTATACAAAACCTTAACAGGAACCAAGGACTAATCTTGCCCGTGATCTGGAAGACCCTTATCAGATCCTTCAACTCGCCAGAACTGAATTACAATGCCAACTATAGAACGTTCCTAAATAACAACAAGTGATATCATCCATGCTCTATGAATGTATTGTATGCGCTCTGTTCTTTGTTTAATATAATTGGAATCGGTTGATTATAGTTTGTAACAGTTTTTTACTTTTTAGTGCCGTACATCAGTTATGTACCCTGAAGATGCCAACAGACTTAGTTGGTGAAACTAGTTGGTATAACTTAGTTGTTGTTATATGCACTTGATCAATATAATCCCAATAAAAGTATTTCCAAAATTAAAACTGTTCATCTCCCAGTTAGAAAACGGGGATTTAAGTCAATTTCCACATTTAAAAGAACATAGTGAATCTGTTGAAGATAATGGCAACTTTACAGAATATACTGAGAAACTCAAATTATTGCAAGAGTTGTTTAACAGTCGTTTTAGCGATTTTGCCGATACTCGCATACTTGCATTTATAAATCCCTTTTCACTTACTGAAGATAAAATCTTGACGATGGCTAGTAGAAATGGAACTTATTGATCTCAGAATCAATTCTTTATTGAAAATGAAATTTAATGAACTTCCATCACTCCCAGATGCTTCTGATATAATTAATTTCTGGCGATCATTGCCCTGTGAACATTTTCCAGACCTGAGAAAATTTGCTCAGAGTTATCTGTTGTCTTGGAACTACATACAGATGCGAACAAGCATTTTCATCAATGAAAATGATTAAGAACAAAGTACGGTTGCAACTGACTGATTCAAATTTGAAAAACTTTTTGATGCTTTATGTAACTGATTTAACTCCAAATATTACAAGCTTAGCAAAAGCAAAGCAATTTCAAAAGTCTCAATAAAATAATTAATGTTTATCTTGTCTTTATATGAAATCTTTTTATTTAAAACTGCTAAGAGTGTCTATATTACCATATATATAATAAATCATTTATGCAAAACTGTTAAATATACCCATATTACCATATTTTTAAAGGGCTGAAAAGTGGCATAAGTTTGCATGCTGCATCTTAACTTAAAAATGAAAAAATTGATGCATGAACTATAAAAGGTTGGCCAACCCCTGCCTTATGCCCTATAGTTGATAATATAGACAATCCTACTTATAAACTTGCCCAACAGTTAGCTAAGTCTTTTGTCCCCCTTACTTGCAACTCCTCTACAATTGTAAAAAAATTCAGTCTGTTTCAAATCATTCGTTAAAAATCATATCCTTAAAAATTTAGACATAATGGTTAGTTTTGATGTCACTTCTTTATTTACTAGTATATAGCACTAATAGACACTCTTAATTTAATAAAGTCTAAATTTCCCCTGATATCTCTGAATTATTCAAATTTACAATGTATACAGGTTACTTTATGTAGGGAGGAAAAATCTACAAACTTAAAAAGATTATGGATGTTGTATTCAGAAAAGGTTATATGCTGAACTACAAAGCAGGAAATGATGACTAACTGAGATATGCTAGGTTTCTCCCTTGGCATCAATTGCTAGTTGAAGGATATCGGCAGTGCAAGGGAAACATTTAAAAAATAATTATTATTATCATCATCACACAAGACCCCAAGGAGTCAAAGACGCATCTAGGAGGTCCTATTATCATACACACAGCTCACCATACTGCACTTTAAAAATACTCAAATTCTCTGCAAACACCACACTCTCAGGCTATGCATTTCCAATCATATCAACTCTCTATGCAAAAAACCTGCTTCTCGTTCACTTACTCATACTCTCCTTATAGAGCTTCCAGGGATGACCTCTTGTTCTCCCCTATTTCCTGCCATTTTATGAAACATCTGTTCAACTTTAATCCCGGCTTTTGGTTTTTATTACGGGCGACTCCAGAGTGTGCATAGAATCATCAAGGGAGGCCCTAAACATCATGTCCACACAACTATTCGACATTCTCACAGTATCTATCATACCTTGCCTTGAACTCATCCACTGTCATCATACCACCCACAACAGACTCTGGCAGCTTATTCCACTCATTTACCACTCTAAAAGTAAAGAACCCAGCTCTAACACCTTTGCTAACCACGCTCTTGCCCAGCTTCCATAGATGTCCTCTAGTTCTCCCACCACCAGTCCTGATCTCAAAAATATCCTCTGAATTAATCCTATAGAAATCCTTCAGCAATTTGAATGTCTCAATCATATCTCCCCTTTTCAACTTAACCCTTTTCAATCATATTTCCGCCTATCAACCAGTTTCTATAACCCAAAAATCTTCGACCTGTTCTCATAAGGTTCATTCCATAGACCTGCTATCATCTTTGTCACTCGCCTCTGGATCTTCTCCACCTCCTCCCCATCAAGAAGCAACCTAGGTGACCAAATCTGGCACAGTAGTCAAGATGAGGTCTTATCAAGGCTGGGTACAGAGGAACAATAACTTGCTTGTCTCTGCTCGTCAAAGTATTTTTCAGCAACCAAGTGATTTGTTGAGCTGATTTAGCCACTTTTGCAATGTGCTCCCTAATCTCCTGGAGTAGGGTTCCACCAATGTGATATACTACTGCTAATCTTTTCATTCCAAAATGCATAACCTTACACTTTTCCACATTAAAATGACATCCATTCTCCTTAGCCCAGTCCTCCAAACTATCCAAATCATCTTGCAAAATTTTGAAGTCCTGTGCACTCACTATTGCTCTACCCAACTTTGCATCATCAGCGAACAAATGAACTGTTCCTCTTAGATCCTTCCCTATATCGTTAATGAACAAATTAAACAGCAGTGGTCCAAGAACAGAACCCTGCAGCACACCACTAGTCACAGGCTGTCTTTTGGATTCTACTGCTGAATAAACTACTCTCTGATATCTCTCCATCAACCACCCACCTATCCATCTCACCAACCCTATATCCATTCCCATATGTTGCAGTTTACGGATTAGAATTCCATGTGGTATCCTGTCAAAGGCCTTGGCAAGGTCCAGCAGTATCACTGTAAACCCGTTACCCTTATCCAGTTCAGCCGTCACTATGTTATAAAACTTGAGCAAGTTACTGAGGCATGATCTACCCTTCACAAAGCCATGCTGTCCCTCGTACAGTATCTCATTTTCATCAATCCATTCCTGTATTTTTCCCTTGACTACTTTCTCCAAGACCTTGACAATGACTTCTGATATGCTGATTGGTCGGTAATTTGCAACTGTAGTCTTGGATCCTCCTTTATGCAGTGGAACTATTTGCCCCTCTTTCCACACCTTCGGGACTAAACCAGACTCGAGACTCAGATTAAACAACATGGTCAACGACACTGATAATTCTTTAGCCACTTCGTGCCGGTGTACCATCCAATCTCACAGATGTATTCACATTAAGGTTCTGTAATAGACTATTCACCTCCACTTTATTCATCACAGTTCCCATATAAACTAATGGTTCCTTCATCCATTCAATGTCACCACCTGTGCGATATACTCTTGCAAAGTGCTCACTCAATAATTCCACTATATTAACTGATTCAGTGACCTCCTTACCATCGGCATTCTTTAAAATCATTCCACCATCTACATTTTTTCTTTTACTTTCAACATATCGAAAAAACTGTTTGGGATTCTCTTTTGCCTGCATGGCTAATGTTCTTTCATAATACGCTTTTGCTTTTCTTACCCCACTCGTTACCCTTCTGGCCTGCGCTTTATACCATTCGTGTGCATGCAGGTCTCCCTTCTCTTTAAATTCCCTCCACAGTTGTTTCTTTTTTTGCAGCTCAAGCTTAATGGTGTTATTCATCCATTTAACCGCTACTTGTTTTACTATTCGGACCCTAGGTATACAATCAGCCATAACCTCCTGTAAATGCTCCTTGACCACTTCCCATGCTCTGTCGACATCCAGCCCTTGCAGTTTTATATGCCATGGCACTGAACCAAGCAATCTCCTCAGCTTGTCATACTTGCCAGTATGGTAATTACACATACACCCTGTCTTAATCGAAAATTCCACACCTTTAGCCACCTCCCAGGTCAAGACCTTTTGACCACTCTCACCAATAGGTGGCAACATGGTCATATTCAAGTCAAATTCTCAGATGCTATTACCAGGTCAAGCACTCTCAAATCCCTAGTATTTTCTATTACATGCTGTGTCAGATAGTTATCTCTTAATGGAGAGGAATCTAGAGCACGTTGCTCAAAATATTCCATATAAAAATTAGCAATGGGGGGGGGGGAATAATGGCTGTGCCTTCTTTTATTATCCTCCCCTATTGCTAGCTTTTATATGGAATATTTTGAGCAACGCGTTCTAGATTCCTCTCCTTTAAAACCCAAAGTCTCGCTTAGATACGTTGATGATGTTTTCGCTATCTGGCCCCATGGCTGCCAGACATTAGGCACTTTCCTCAGCCACCTAAACAAACAACACAAACGCATGCAGTTTACAATTGAGATTGAAAAGCAAAACACACATCCGTTTCTAGATACACTTGTCACACTTCTTCCTTCTGGCAGTCTTTCCTTCATTGTTTACTGGAAACTGACACATACTGGCCAATATATACACATGAACTCCTACCACCATCCAACACAAAAACTAGATGTCTTTAGTACTCTAAAAAACAGGGATTTGAAAGATTCAATGAATAAGTGCTTAAAGATAAATTTAAAGTTATCAGCAATACCTTCCTATAAAATGGTTACAGCCAAAACACTATCAACAAAATTCTCTACAAGACCTCACAAAAAACAAAGATAAACTAGACTACAATAAAACTATAACCATTCCATACATTAAAGGGATATCAGATAAAATAAACAGAATACTACAGAAGTGCAACCTTTAAACCTCCTGCAACTCCCTCTGCTGGCCCACCCTGGAATATATTGTATTTATTGCACCTCTAATCTACCATAGATAGGGGAAACAGGATGCACAATTCCTACCATACAAAAGGAGCATAAATGACACATTAAATATAATAACTATGGTGAAGCTGGCCTTTCTGATCATGCCCTGAACACTTTACATAGAATTGACTGGAAAAGCACCAGTTGTTTAAATCACACAAAAACATGGTATGAACGTAAATTTAAGGAAGCCTATGAGATTCTAATCAATCACCCTAATCTTAAAAGTAATGATGGTCTAAAAATCCAAAGCATATGGAAGGCATATATTCTACCCACAGAACCTTTCTACCTAAGAGTTAACTATAAACAGGACTGTAGATAATCCAGAATCTTCAATCTAATATAACAATTGTCATGTAGAATTAGAACATCATTGTTACTGTAAGAAAACTATCTGTATGAAAGAATGTTTCTGTGATGTTATCTTAAATAGAATATAGCTTTGATGTATGATGTAGTTTCTAATTAATTAATTAATTTTTAATTTAATTTTATATATATATATATTATATTTTCACTAGAGGTCATGCCAGTAGAATAACCATTGATCAAATCATTGTCTCTTTAGCATACTGTGTGAAATGCAACTCAGCTTATCCTTGTATATTTGTGTATACAAGGATAAGCTGAAAATATTTATGAAGGTCGAAACGTTGGGAAATTAAAATAGTTATTTATAAAATGGTCGTAAAGTCCATAATTTCTAAAATGAATCCTGATCACTGTGTAATGCTAAAACAAAGGTTCGTCCCATCTTTGCATCATCTGCAAACAGCTGAATATCTCCATTCAAATCTTTGCCAATATCATTAATATACAAGTTAAATAGTAATACCCTAAAACAGACCCCTGAGGCACTCCATTAGTGACTTTCCTTATACTGGATATCGCACCCCCATACACAACTTGTTGATACCTATCAGATAGCCAGTCTCCAATCCAATGCACTAATCTAATATCCAACCCCATCTGCTCTAGTTTGACTGTCAACTTATCATGAGGTACTCTATAAAAGCTTTTGCGAAATCCAAGTATATTACTGTGTATCCTTCTCCTCTGTCAAAGGAAACAGTCACTTTATTGTAATAAGTAAGTAGATTACTAAAACATGACCTCCCTTCAGCAAATCCATGCTGTCCATCAAGGATAATACCATTGTTGTCAACCCAACTCTAGATCCTAGTTAAGCTTCTCCAACAACTTAACCACAATACCTGACACACAGATAGGCCTATAGTTTGATGCTTGAGTTTGATCACCTCCTTTATGAAGTGGCATAATCTTGCCCTCCTTCCACTCCTTAGGAACTTGACCAAGTGCGAGACTCGTATTAAAAAAATATGTCAAGGCAGGTGTCAACTACCTGGCATATTCCTTCAGAATACGCGGTGATATATTATCAAGTCCCACAGCCTTATTTACATCTAGTTTACTCAACTCCCCAAACACTTCTTGCTCACTTACAGTCAGTCTCTCCTCCCCATCATCAACTGATCTCGACCTCTCCATGAAGTCACATTCAAAAGATTGAAAGATCTTTATGAACTGTTCATTAAATATCTCTACTACATCTTCTGCAACAGCTGTTCTTTACATCATTTTCTCCAATAGGCGTCATCCTTCCATAATCATTCTTTTTTTTTTTTTTGCTGCTTACATATCTAAAGAACTCCTTAGGATGGTTTTTGACTTCATTTGCTAACTACTGTTCATATCTCACTTTTGCTACCCCTCACCAATCAAGTCACCCTCCTTGCCTGGTCTTTGTAATCCTCGTGGAATTGGTTATCACCACTTCTCTTATGCTGCTTCCATAATGCTCTTTTCCTCTGTATTGCATGCTTAATCTCTCTATTCATCCATTTCACACCTACCTTATTTAATCTTCTGACTCTTGGAATACATTAGACATTGCTTCTACTAGATAGTTCTTGAAAATCCCTCAAGCTGCATTGATCTCTTTTTCCAGCTAACTCCTCATTCCATGCAATACCTGCAAGCTATCTCCTTAGCTCTTCATAATCACTCCCCTTGTAGTTCCACATATACCCCTTTTCGCACAGAGGTTCTCACACTGCTGGCAACCACCCAGGTAATCACCTCATGGTCACTTTCACCAATTGGTGGATGAAAGACACCTCATTTATAATTACATCCTCTGATGAGATGACTAAATCCAAGACCCTCAATCCTCGTGTGCCCTCTGTTACATACTGTCTGAGGTAGTTATTCCTCAAAAACTCAAGAAACTCATTTTCTTTACTTCCAGTTGCTATCTCATCCTTCCAGTCTATATTGCCATAATAAAATCGCCCATAATGATCACCCTTTTATTTATTTGGCTAATTTGATTATACATTTCATTACATTGCTACCTAGTTAGTAATGATGTAATTTTTTCATGTAGTACTGTCATATCCTGTACACCCCTTGTGAGGGTACATGGCAGGAATATGATGATGATGATGATGATGATTTCATTACATTTCACTACCATCCACATTACCAGGTCTATAACAACATCTAATCAAGTATTTTGTTCTATTCACCTCTATTTCACACCACACTGCCTTAAAACTACTGGCTATTTCCCCTCTTGCATTTCTACTTTGTATGGACATAACTCTTTTTCTATCATCAATAGCACTCCCACTCCATTTTTACCCTTTCTATCCTCACAAAACACATCATACTCTTCCATCTCTATTCCTTCCAGGATGTCGTCCTCATCTAACCATGTCTCACTTATTCCAAAAATTTTTGGGTGAACAGACTCAATTAATGCAACCATTTCATCTGCTTTGTTTCTTACACTTCTAGCATTTGTATACAAACACAACAGCTCATTTGTGAATCTGCAGCTAGTTCCATAATAGCACTCATTCAATGTGATTTCTCCATGCTCAACTGGAGCTATTTCCCTTTCTGCTTATTCATTTTAGAACCCTATTCAAGTCCAACTGTTTACTCTTGATCCCAGGTCATCACATTCCTTTCCTGTCTACACACATGCATTCACATCCTCTTGGAGTATCCACCTTTCTCACGCTGTGTTCCCCTCTCCACCCTGAGCCTCCCTGTTTCCCTGTTCCTCTTGCACACCCATTCTCATTCTCTATACTTATGCCACTCACTTCCTCATTCATAACCACCTCTTCAATCTCTCCTGTCTTACTCTCCTGCTCTTCCCCATCACTTCCCACTTGATCAGATTCATTCTCTGTACTCACTTTTCACCTTCCATCAGCAGTCTCAACAAGCAACTCACACTAAAACCACTGAAATGCAGTCCATCATTTTTATATAGTTCACTTGAAATTCATTCCACACATTAATAAACTGCACTCCTTTCTCCTCACAAATTTCAGCTAACATCATTCATAATCCTTGCTCTCTGCTTCATCTCACCACTGTCATACTTAGGCAACACGCTTACTATCTTTCCTATCACACTATTCTGTTTTATCCATCTAAGCAACTTCCTTAAAACTATTAACTCTCTTGCTCGCTTCCTTCTTGTATCCAATGCCTCAATCCCTCTACTCATTTTACCACGTGGAAAACATACCTTGTGCATCCTCTCATCCAGCACACCTTTAATAATTGAATCACCATACAACGCCACTTGCAAGTCTTTCGTTACCTGTTTTATACCAACCAGATTTGTTTTAATCATTTTCACTCTCCCATACATTTCCTGAATTTTCTTAACTTCATTCTGCATTCATCTCTTGACTCATGCTAACCAACTCAACTTTCGAATCTTGCATCACATTCTCTCGGTCATTCAATTTTTCTAATTTTTGATCTCTTGACTCATTCTAACCAACTCAACTTTTGAATCTTGCATCACATTCTTTCGGTCATTCAATCTTTCTAATTTTCAAACTCTCGAACTATGCTTCACACTTTCACTCTCTTTCGAGTTTTCGTACTCTCAATCCTTGCGTAAAACGTTTGCTGTCATTCATTCTTTAGATTTTTCCAGCTTTCGAACCTTGTGTCACACCATTTCTGGTTTCATTGATTCTCTCAATTTCGTTGCTTTCCACCACATTCACTTCACTTTCATCCTATTTACCATCTATTAAGGTTTTCAAATCACTCGTTTTCTTTTTCACTGATTTTTTAACAATTTTTGCTGTTCCTTCATACCATCCTTCTCTTTCAGACGGGCGCTCATTTTCCTTGTGGTATTCTCGCTACTAACACTTCCTGTCATCAACATATTAGCACTCATCAAATCTTCATTCAGCTCACACTTCACACACACACACACACACCCTCCTTCCATCTGCCCTAAATATCCACAATTCATCAATGTAATCAAAAGAGTACATGTTGAATGATATAAGATCAGAATGTGTCCCTAGAGTTCATGAATAAATAGGGTACGAGTGAAATGAATTTAGAATAGTGTTAAGTAAGAGATTCTAAGAAAAAGATGATGTGGAAGGACATTTATGCATAAGTATAGTGTCAGTTATGAAAATTATAAGGAACAGGCCAGAAAAGTTACAACTGTTGTATAAAAAGCTTAGTCCAAGTATGAAAAGAATCTGGTTCTACAAGCTAAAGGCAACCCAAAAGAATTCTTATCATGTTGGAAGTAAATGAAAGAATAACTCTACTGAATGCAGATATCATGCAGGTTAGATACAGAAGAGATTGTTCAACTAATGAGTGCCCATTTTGCTAAAAGCTATCAACCGAGTGTTTGTGACATTCAGCTTGCTACTGTCTTGTCACAGGATGAAGAAACTGAAATGTATAGAGGAGGTACCAGAGCTGTTTTCAAGCTGAATAAGAATTTGGCCATAGGGCCAATGGAATATCACTAGGAATGCTAAAAGGGTGTTCAGCTGAAATGACTGTTCTTTTCTACTAGGCTATATAATTTGAGTCTCAAAACAGAGGATTCCACCAGAGTGGAAAGAATGTAGGATAATCCCATTAAAAGACTAATATGCTTGACTGTTGACCTATTAGTATTTCTTCAGTAGTGGTGAAGATTTTGGAAAAGTTGGTAACAGTTCACACACAGAAATGAGTTGACAGAGACTCTATATTCTGCAACGAATAGTATGGTTCTACTCAGAGAAGATCCTGTTTGCTTAAAACGTGTTTGAGCAACTTGCTTACATGTTATAATATTAGATTGAGTTAGACAAAGGGAATGGATTTGCCTTAATACTTTTGGACTTTGCTAAGGCTTTTGACAGAATTCAGCATGGGAGCCTATTGCATAAATTGGAGAAGATGGGATTGAATTATAAAATATCAGTGGATAAGAGGATGGCTGATTGACAGATTTCAAAAAGTGTTTTATGGAGGATACAAGTCTATAAGATTAAAGTGTATCATTGAGATATCCAGTGTTATATTATGAGGATGTGCTGAAAAGTTGTGATTATTTTGAATTTCTTCATAACCTCTGACATGTCTTCTTATATTACCTAAAAGAAAAGAACAAATTATTACAATTTGATGAAACATGGAGGTTAAAGGGTTTCAAGATATGTTTTTTTCTTGTGGTCACTTGCTTAAATATCATTTTTGTTCTAGGTATGAAGACTGATTGAGAATTTGTGGACTGAAGATGCTAGCAAACAGGAGAAAGAAGAATGATATAATTGAGATGTAGAAACTTCTGAAAGGGTCACACAGGATATAATTAGATGGAATTTTTCATTTTATGGAGTATGGAGAAAGGACAAGTGAGCATCCTTGGAAGTTGAGAATGAATGCCTTCAAGAAGGAGGGGGGGGGGGGTAAGAGGTCGATTTTTCTCGAGTGGTGCATGATTGGAATGGATCGTCTTTGGAAGTAGTGAGTGCAGGTAGTATGAATAAAGACAGCAAAAGGTATGACAGTTGGTGCAGATAATATCTGGCCCTGCTTGATTTGTCCCTAACTCCCTGGAAGTCTCTCTTAATAATGATATGTGGTGATATGTTATCCATTTCCACAGCCTTATTAACATCTAGCCCAGTCAATACTTTTTACACCACTGATTCTTTTACCTCTAATCCTCTGATCATTTGTTTCTCTTCTAGGTGTTACACAGCATGACTTATACTAGTATGCTATACCCTGAGAAAGTGTGTTCATTATATAATTCCACTCGATTCTTTGCCATGGTCAACCTCCTTCCATAACTCTTATCTTACTATCACCCTTGCATTAAGACGGGCTTAATTTAAACATCAGCAAAACAAAAGTGATGGCTTCTGGCAATTTAAATGAATTTATAATAGAGGGAGATAAAATAGAATCATTGAAAGTTATGATTTACTGAGGCCCAGAATCAAAAACGATAGTAAATAAGAAGATGAAATTAAAAGAAGGATAGTCATGGGGAAAAAAGCGATGTGAAACCTGGCAAAAATTATGAAAGATAGAGGTGTGAGTAAGGCCACAAAAGTTAGAATTGTCAAAGAAATTATTTCCAGTAGTGATATATGAATGTGAAAGCTGATTAAGAAGAAAGATAGAAAGTGAATTGATTCATTTGAATTATGGGTTTCGAGGAGATTATTAAGAATCTCATGAACTGCAGGAATGACCAATAAGGTGTTTTAGAGAATATAAACACAGAATCCTCCTAAGTGCTGATCGCTAAATAGAAGTTGATGTGCTTTGGCAGGTCCGTCGCCAGATTAGATCGCCCCTGATAGATTATAAAACAAAAATATAAGAAAATCTGTAATTGCTATATTTGTTTTTATTGCAAGAGAAACATTAATGCAAAACGATTACATAATATTAATTAAATGTTTGCTCTACGGGGATATCGCACAATAAAGCTGTTTATAAGTTCTTCTAAATTTAAATTATAAGCTATGTCCACTTCTATCATATAGTTGCTAGACTAACCAATCTTTCTTGGATCACTGCTGTTCACAATAATTTTTAATCAGTTTAAGGTTTGAAAAAACTTCTTTCTGCACTTGCTACGTTAACAGTTCATAGCGATGGCAGCTACTGCAATATGGCTGAACAAGCGCCCTTATTAAGCAACGTCATGAGGCAGGCTGTCTCTATGCTACACCCTGTGGACAGTACTGTACCTTGGACATATTATATGAGCTGATGATGATCCTGATTATGCAAGTAGGATGGAGAGCCTTTCTTCACAAGATCAAGAGTTGGAAACTGGATGGCACATAACACTCTATACATCTAACTCACGGAATCGAGTACAATTCTTGTGTAGATGCATATTAACCTGTTCACATACTTTGTCAACCTCAATTATAGTACTGATGCTAGCTGACTACAAAGCTTCTTATCCTCCATATAATTCTAGACATATTCTCTTTTCACAGTAACCCTACTGAATATGCTCTGAACAATTGGTGGCAATGTTGATATTGATAATACCTGATTCACATGCACCTCTTGTGAGAATATTAATTCAGCACTGTAAAACATTGAATTGATTCAGTCACATACTGATTAAGGTAGTTATCCTCCTAGTATACACTGTGTACATTGCAATAATTAAAATCTTCCATTAGGATTACCTCCTGCCATATTAATTAATTAATTTATTATTATTATTCTGGATCTCCATATAGTTATAAGGCTCATTGTGGGAGATTCTTAGGCTACATAGTCTATAATAGCACTACTTAAACTCGTTCACTGTTTGCACTCTCATCACCTTCTTAGGCAAGGCATTCATGCTCTTGCCACACTCCACTATTTGAGTTTGTGCCAATAGAGAGTACAATTTGTTGACTAAGCCCATCCTTATTCACTCAGTACCCAATGGATACCTACTGATGGGGTGCACAGCATGAAGGTGAGGATTTTACATTAGGTCAGAAACACCAGTTGGTTCTCTGCATTCCTTAAAGGTAATGTAGAAGCTCCTCTCAGTTATTTGGCTCTTACCCTTAAGCAGTCGCTTTGAGGCTGATATACATATACAGGGCCGGCGGAAGTGGGCACTGCTGCTGGGGCACGGTCCATAAGTTCATTTTTAAGAAACAAAATTTTTATCAAGAAAACAAAAAATTCTTAGAATGATCAATATTAAAATAAATAAGGCTGGATACACCGATTAAAAATTTTAAAAAATTGTATATTGCCGCCTCTTTGATCAGCCGGCTGTTTGCAATTCTGCAGCGAGAGCAGGCTAAATGCTTGCCTGCAGAATTTTGTGTCTACTGCAGTCTATCTAAAGTGAAATGGTGAATGGTTTTTATGCGCAAAACGGATTTTCGTACAAAACATTTGTTGCTAGTTAACCAGTCATATGGTACGCATCTCAGTAGGCTACTGACAGTAGTGCAGTGTGGACTATTATTTCGTCACTGTGTCGTGTTGTGTAATAATTTCTTGTGGGTATAAAATAGAAATGGAATCAAAAATTAAAAAAACGTTATCCGGTGCACAAAATCGTAAGCGTCATGCTGCAAAAGAAGCAGATATTAAGAAACAGACTGGGGCTCTTAATAAATTTGTTAAAATATTAAAATATTCTGATGCAGATTGTAACCAACTCAGTACATCAGAAATCAGAGTTGAGGAACTGTGCACATCATCCAGTTTGCATGAAAAGTACTATTGCAACTATTGAACAAGATAAGATGCATGATTTAAGTGAAAAACAGTTAGAAGAAGATTTAGTTGAGTTGACCACGAAACTAACACATTGTTAGTCTCTGTAAATTTAGAAGATCCAGGTGAATGGGGAAATATTGATGAAAAATTACGAGTTGTTTTAATTGAAATGGGGCCCCGTTCAAAAGAAAAATATAATATATCCCAGAGATACATATGGGCGTAAATTTGACGGCACGTATTATAATGGAAAACGGGGAGCTCGTGCCAAGAACATGGCTCATTTATTCTGAAACTTTAAATTCTGTTTTTTGCTTTTGTTGCAAACTTTTCAAATCTACTGAATCAAGTAGTCTTGTAGAAGGTTATAACAATTGGAGAAATGCAAGTACAACTTTGCATAGACATGAGACTAGTTTAACTCACATGAAAAATTTCTTAAAATGGAAGGAACTTGATAAAAATTTAAAAAACAAAACTACTATTGATTGCCAGATTCACATGTATGAAATGGAAAAGAAACGTTGGACGAGTGTTTTAGAATGCTTGATTGAAATTATAAAATCCCTTGGTAGCCAAAATTTAGCTTTTTGCGGATCATCTGATAAATTATATGAAATAATGGCAATTTTTTAAAATTAGTTGAACTGTTTGCAAAGTTTGATCCCGTTATGGAAAATCATGTTGATAGGGGCCCTACAACCAGTGGCAGTGTTAGGGTCTTTGCCACCTGCATGCAATTTCTATCTAAGCACCCCTGTAACAATCCAGGCATGTGTGTGCACTGGTGGCGGCACCTGCATGCTCTGAATGCCCGCTTCCGCCGGCCCTGCCTACAATGAAACAATAAATACACTATTTGAGTAAAGACAGTCAAAATGAAATATCGGAAACTTTAAGCAACTCAATCAAGGATACAATGTTATTATCAATTTGAAAATCTAAATATTATTCCATAATTTTAGACTGCACACCTGATGCAAATAAAACAGAACAAATGACCATTATTATTCGCTGTGTTTCCTGTGGCAATGGAATTGTCAAGATCAGGGGAAACGTTTTAGGTTTTGCAGATATATCAGATTCCACAGGACGTGATTTATGTGCAACAATAATGGAACAACTGGAAAAATTGAACATTCCCATTGAAGATATGCGAGGACAATGGGGCAAATATGAAAGGGAAAAAATATGGGCTCCAAAATTTGCTTTTGAACAAAAATCCTCAAGCTTTTTACGTGCCATGTGCTGCTCATACTCTAAATTTAATCATTAACGATGAAGCCAAAGATAATGCAGATACGATTACTTTTTGCAATTATTCAAGAAATATACAATTTTTTTTTCATTCTCTTACAAACGTTGAGCAATCCTTTTAAAAGTTCGTAAAAAAATTAACATTGAAACAGCTATCAGAAACGCAATGGAAAAGTAAAATTAATGCAATCCGCCCTCTATGATATCAGTTAGGAGAAATTTATGATGCACTTTTTGAAATTTTAAATAATGCAAATTTTAATAAAGAATCTCAGCATGAAGCACAAACATTATGTGCTAAAATAAAGGACTACAAATTTATTTGCTCTCTTATAACAACCCTGTGAGTAAAATGCTTTAAGACAAAAATATGAACATTACACTTACTTTAGAATCTATCGAAAACTTAAAAATATTCTTACAAGAGTATCGATCAGATACAAATTTTAAAGAAGTTCTAAAAACTACAAAAGAACTGAGTGAAGAGGTGGATGGAGAACAAGAATTTAAAACTGGTACGGAAGTTTGACGACGAAAGAAGACACAATTTCACTGCGAGCATCATGACGAAACGCCACAATCGCCAGAAGATAAATTTAGAAGGAATGTGTTTTATACGCTTCTAGACGTTGCAATGTGTTGATTAATAGAACGTTTTGAACAACTAAAAACATATTATGATAATTTCAATTTCTTGATTACTACGAATTAATAACAAAGATTTACGAAAAAATTGTGACAATTTAGAGATTCTCTTAGGACAGCGACAATAAAGATGCAATTGCAATAGAACTATATGACGAGTTATGTGCTTTCCGGGATATTTTTTGGAAGGATAATTTAAATATTCAAAACCCTTTCGATATTCTTAATTTTATTGTCCAATAATTTATCTTTCCCTAACTTTTCAATTGCTTTAAGAATACTATTAACCCTACCTGTTAGTGTAGTGAGCAATGCACGTTCCTTTTCCAAGTTGAAATTGATTAAAACCTACTTAAGAACAAATATGTCACAAAAAAGGCTTGTTAGTTTGGCGTTAATAGCTATTGAAAATTATATATGTGCAGAATTAGACGTTAAGACCATTATTTCTAATTTTGTGAATATGAAATCAAAAACTCTAAAATTTTAATTTAAAAAATTTCAAGTATATTTATGTAATTTAATTTATTTTCTGTTATTCTGTAAAGATGTTGTTTTTTGAATACATTATATTAAATGTTCTAATTATTTCTGAATTCTTTTCGTATTTTCTCATCTATCTTGAGTTTCTTTTATTTTCCTAAAAGATAGTTCCACTTATAAAAATTATTAAAAAAATTTTACACGTTACTAAGAATTTAGTAACTTGTAAAATGCAAGTTACTAAATTTTTTAAACTTTAGTTCAAATATATTCTAACTTTAATTAAAATTCATTTTAATTTTGTTAGCGATTTGGGTCGGTGAGAAGGCCATAATCCCAGTATCATTATATTCAATGATTAAAGTGAAGTGGCATTATCAAAATTTGCTTTAACTTTTAAGAATTTTTTGAGTATTCGGCTTTTTAACGATTATCCTGCCTGGTCCGTTACATTTAGTGAACCAACATATGACTGCTCCGTCAAAATTTATTTAAGAAATTTCAAATAATTTAAATTTTTATTATCGTAAAAGAACCACACATGCCCGAATCGTTACAGGGGCGCTTAGATAGAAATTGCATGTGGGCGGCAAAGACCCTAGCTCCGGTTCTGTATGTATGTTTATGTATATATATATATATATATATATATATATATATATATTATATGAGGCTGATATACTAAAAAAAAAATCACTGAAATGAATGACAACAGATAGCATATTATTAGTAGGTGATTAAATGTAATCTGATTTTAAGAAGTTGTTAAATTCTATAAATCCAAAGATTTGGGTATGTGCATTTGTATTTCTTTTACTTAAAAGATGACAAAATTTTAACTGATTATATTTATTCGTTTTTTCTTATATAACAGTCATGTGTATGAAGAAGCTTCTGGTCATGCATATGAAATATGGAATTATGGAAGATATATGATAACAGATGAATATGTGAGAAAATCAGTTCTACCTCCTCCTCTTGTTCTGCTCTGTTATATATTTTCAGTGACTAAAGGTTTAATTTTATTTGTTGTCTACAAATTTCATTATGCCTGTTGCAAAAAAGTAAAGCTTGGTGAGTTAAATTCATTTTATACTGAATACTATTATTATGATTTTAGAAGGGAATTTCTGAATAATGAATATAAACTACATAGCTTCTAATAATCTGATTTTGCTCAGTTCATCAGTTTATGAAAGATAAAAGTAGCATGTGGCGGTGAATTTGAGCTGTACTGAAGAAAGTGATTTTTAATAAGTGAATAATCTGTTTTTCTACGTTTTGGAGTGCTAAATTGTTTCTCTGGAATACGAGTGTATGTCAGTGATTGTTTTTTTAAGTTAGTTGTCGTCATGATATTGTGTATTTTGGTTGCCAAGAAGACTGGGTGGGAATCGAATGCATAATGGTTGAAGACAAAACGAAGCTGGGTTTTCATTACTGTATTTAGTTTTATTTCTTAAGTGTACTTAAATGTTTTGTTTTGCTTGTAAGTGCTTGTACTTTTTCTTATTTATTTATACTCCCTAATACTTATTTAGCGTTTATTTTTGTCACTAATTAGTGACACTATTTTGAATAATTAACGATTACGCTAGTAGTTCCTTGGCAGTAAGGAATGATGGCGGATTCAGCTGCAGTCGCAAATAGCGTGTCGCCAAGTCCTCTGCCATTTAAGAATTCTATTATAAGTAATTTAATAAGGGACTTTGTGGCATGCAGTATTAGCAGCATGTATGCATCTTGGAAACTGGATATGTGGCTTGTGAGGGGGGGGGGGGGTGCATGTGTGCGTAAAGTGCAGCCAGTGGGATGAAATAAATGCATTAGATATATCAATATCTGACCTTGTTGCTCCAGGAATGGGAAATGAATATAGAAAGACGAGTAGTGTGATAGGAGAAAATGAAGAAAAAAATATGAATCAGAAAATAATTGTTGATAGTGTGGAAGGCATGAGTGACTGTGAAAGTTTAGGAGATGGTTTTGTTTGGGAGAGTGAATATCGATTAAGAGTGACTGACTTGCAGAGGGAGATAAATGAGCTGAAAGAGGAGGCGGAATGTCTTGTGAATGAGAGGAGAAGTATGAAAGATGAGATTAGGAGAATGGAAGAGATAAATACAAGAGAATCAGAGTAGGGGAGAGAGAGAGAGAGAGAGAGAGTTTTGGGAATGATAGGAGAGGAGAGAATTTTGGGATTGATAGAAGAGGAGAGAATGGAAACAGTAGGAGAGAGGGAATGAGAGAGGTATGGAAGTGCTAGAAGAGGAGAGAATGGAAACAGTAGGAGTGACGGAATGAGAGAGAGAGGTATGGGAGTGCTAGAACAGGAGAAAATGGTAACAGTAGGAGAGGTATGGGAATGCTAGAAGTGTAGAGAATGGAAACAGTAGGCGAGAGGGAATGAGAGAGACATATGGGAATGAAAGAAGATGAGAGAGGAAATGGTATGAGGTATAATGTATGGGGACTCAATGATCCGAGGTGTTCAAGATGGGATGCATGAGGAGTGATTGCCAGGAGGAACGATAGAAAGAGTGGCTATGTCAATTAAGAGGTGGTAATATTGAATGACATAATAGCTAGAATGTGTGACGAGAGGACTGGAATATGTGGATGCTTGGAGTGCATTTGAGGACAGAGAGGAATTGTATGCGAGAGACCGCTTACATCTGAATGAGGAAGAATGTAGACATCTGGAGAGATTGCTGTTCTGAACGAGTTAATGTGTCCCAGGGAGGATAACAGGGGTGGCCTCTTGTGGGAATGGGTACTTGGGAGAATGGGGACAACATCAGGTAATACTGAGCCCAGTGGAGTCTAGAGGGGATAATGCTGGATATAGAAACAGCATTTATATGCTTTATACTAATCGCAGGAGTATCCGGAATAAGGAAGAGGAATTGGTGGCACAGATAGCACTAGCCTGGCCAAAAATTATTGGGATCATTGAGATGTGTTTGACAGAAGAGGATATAATAACAAGAATAGAAGTCACTGGGTACAGCATTTTTCGGCAGGATAGGAAGGCAAAGCATGGTGGTGGAGTACTGCTTATGATAAGTGATGACCTATGTCCTCTAAGAGTGGAGGCTTTGGAAGGCAGTGACACTAATGATTTTGAAAGCATATGGTGTGAGGTAGAAGTGGACAAGACAGGATATTTAGTGAGGTGTTGCTACAGATCCAGGAGCCCAAAGGGTTGGGACCAGGAGATGTTTAGACAGTTGAATTTGGCAAGTGCAAGAAGAATGATTGTTATTGGAGATTTTAAATACAGTAGTATAAATTGGGGAGAGGAAGATGCATGTAGAAACAAGGGAATGGAATCTCTAGAATTCTTGAGGGACAAATGTCTTACACAACATGTAATAGAGGGAACAAGAGGTTTAAGAGTTTTGGATTTGGTTATAGCACCAGAAGAGTTGATAAATGAGATGACATCTCTCCCACCAGTTGGAGAGACTGACCATATGGTTTTTACTTGGAAAATGAATAGACATGCAGGAATATCAAAGAGACTGGAACGTATGTGGAATAATAAGGCAGGTGATTATAATAGTCTAAGACATCAACTTAGGGAAGTTTCATGGAGGGAAGAATGGGAAGGCCAGGATATTATTAGTGCATGGAAAATTGTGAAAGAATATTTGTTGGCAGCAATGGTAAGTTGTATACCACGAGTGAAGAAGAGGACACAATTTGGAGTAAAGTGGATGACAAACAATATTAAGTAGGAATTGCATGCGAAAAATTGGCTATGGAAGAGATATAAGGAGACAGGTGAAGAGAAGGTGCATGAAGAATATAAGACACATGCCAGAAGAGTGACTAGTATGGGAAGTACTGGAATATGAGAGGAGACTGGTCCTAAGATCCAAAGAAAATCCTAGGGAATTTTTTAGCTATGTGGCAAGTAGGAGGAGAAATGACTGTGGAAGAATGATATTGCGGGATAAAAATGGGAATAGAGTGACTGATGCAGAGAACATACTGGAATTGTTCAAAACACTTTATTGGAGTATTTCATCCTGGAGGAGTCAGTTTTAATACTAGAGGGATAGGTTTGAGGTTTAGAGGTACAGGAGGAGAGTGTGTCTCAAATACTGAGTACTCTGGATGTCAGTAAAGCTGTGGGACTGGATGGTATTTCGCCACGAGTTTTGAGAGAATGTGCTAAGGAACTGACAGTGCCTTGACCTGGCTTTTCAATGAAGGTCTGGCTGCAGGAAAGGTGCCCATGGAATGGAAGGAAGGTAAGATAGTGCCATTGCATAAGGGTGGTAGCTGACTGGAAGTGTCTAATTATAGGCCAGTTTGCGTGTCATCAGTAGTTGTTAAGATCTTGGAGAAAGTAGTGAGGGACAATATGCAGCATTGGGCAGATGAGGGTAGTGTTATTCGTGAGATTCAACATGGATTTGTGAAAAGGTGCCCTAGTTTTAGCAATATGCCTTTTATAATAAAGTTACAAGATCATTAGATGAGGGAGATTTACTGCCATATACTGCCATTTTCTTAGACTTAGCAAAAGTGTTTGACAGGTGGCCACATAATGAGCTGATATTTAAGTTGCAGTACATGGGTCTGGATGTCAGATTTGTCAACTGGATTCAGGAATCGCTGTCCGATAGGTATCAGAGAGTTGTCTATGGTGGGACAATTTCAAGGAAGCAGAGGGTTACAAGTGGGGTCCCACAGGGCTCAGTACTGGGACCTATATTATTTAACCTTTATATCAATGACATTGTCAGTGAATTGCATGGGATATTCAGTTGTTTGCAGATGATGCAAAGACGGGAAGAATTATTAGTAATAGTGCAGATGTGGTACCCCTGCAAGAGGATTTGAATAAGCTAGGTAGATCGGCAAATGAATGGGGGTCTCAGTTTAATGCAGCAAAATGTGAGGTCTTGAGGTTTGGGACATGTCGATGGGACGCTGCATACTCTATGGGAGGAGTTAAACTGGAAGAAATAAGGGAGACAAGAGATCTGGGGTTGATGATTGATAGAAACCTGAAATTCAATGGACTTATTGCAATGGTGGTGAAGGTAACACAAATGATTGCTGCAATAATGAGAAGGACACTGACCTGCAGAGATAAAAGGGTTATCATTCCGTTGTATAAGTCTCTGATCAGACCACACTTTTGTTCTATTGTTTTGACTATTGTTCTCAGATTTGGTCCCCAGGATTTGAAGGGGATAAATTAACTGTGGAAAGTGTACAAAGCGGATAACAAAGATGGTTTCAGGACTGTACCATGTTAGTTATGAGGATCGGCTGAGGGAATGTGGACTGCAGTGTTTGGTGGATAGAAGGAGAGGTGATATGATTGAGACTTTTAAACTGTTGAGAGGTGGTTACAGGGTTGACACTGGGGAGTTCTTTCGCTTGGTTGAACAGCGGGAAGGAGTGATGAGAAGAGGCCATCCCTGGAAGTTACGAAAGGAAACTGAGCAAGAGGGTGAGGAGTGGTTTCTTTGCATGGAGGGTGGTTGAACCATGGAATGCATTGCATGATGGAGTGGTGAGAACAAGAACGGTCAATGAGTTTAAGGAGTGGTATGATAGACTTTGTGTTTCTTAGGAAGGACCTCCCACGATGAGTCTTTTGACTCAATGGAGGCCTGAATAATAATAATAAAAAGAAAATCAGCAATTTCTGTTAGCATGACTCTAAAGTAGCTGGAAGAATGTGGGGTATAGCACGATTTAGCTGGGAAAGACCTGAGTTCAGTTTGTAAAAAGAGGAATCATTATATGGGCTTTTTCATTTAAGGTTGAATTAGACAACCTCATAGGGTTTTTCCTCCAGGAAACTCTGGTTTTCATCATGCATACTGGAAAATTGGCCAGATAATATGCGCAATTAACACACAAAATTACTATTTGTGTGTTAATTGTAAAATGCAAATTTTTGTAAAATGCAAAAAATTCAATCTAGGTACTTTTCATAGGATATGTTTTTTATTTTATTTTGTTTTTATTTTTTGTTTTGTTTATTTGAGAAACTTCTTTATATTTGGGGAGGGGAAAATATATATATATGTCGCAGGGATATGATCAATTCACGGAAGATGTTAAAATAACAACTCTGTGGGGTGATTTCCCTGAAGAAAGTAAGTGATTTGATCAAATCCCTTAACTGTTTTAGTGAAAAGATGAAATAATATTGTTTAGATATTAAAAGTATTTATTTAGTAAACCATGCATTATTAAATGTAGAATAGTTAATACAACAATAGTCATTGAAACACAAATTATTTATTCGAATTGGAGTCCTGTTTTTGGTTCTGTTCCAAATAAAGCTTTGTAAGGTGATCGTTTAATGGTTTGGAGTCCTGTTTTTGGTTCTGTTCCAAATAAAGCTTTGTAAGGTGATCGTTTAATGGTTCGATGAAAAGAGGAATTCTTTTGGAATTGAACAAAGTAACAACCTATAGCCCAATTTTTTGTGTCATTGTCAATTAGCCAAGCACGTAATATAGCTTCCACATCTTGATTTGATCGCTCAACAGATCCTTGACTAGCTAGATGTCTAGGCCTGCCATTTACAATTTTGCACGTTGGCCACAGGGTTGTTAATTCTTGTATGACAGCAGCCGTAAACTCACGGCCGTTGTCGCTTTGTAGTATATGAGGACAACCTACTTCCAAAAATATTTTTAATAGCTCCATTGCTACTTCAGCAGCTCTTTTTGTTAGTCAATGGTCGAAGAAAGCTGAATTTCGTCGTGTGGTCCTGGTAGTTAATAGCCATTTGTAATTTCTATCTGGTGTCGACTGTAAGTCAACTGAATCGACTTGGCCACGATGATTGAAGTCACTACATATAATTAGGCAAACAACGATTCCTTTGTTTGGAAATTTTTTTTTAGAATGACATACCGTGCACAGCTTTAAAAACTCCAGTACAACTGAAGTAGGTATTAGGTATTTCGATTTCAAACTATACAGCATTTTATCACTTCCTCCGTGGCCAGTTGACTGATGGATTTCCCAAAGTATGTGGTAAAAATTTTCCGTTGGTACTATTTTCACAATTGGATCGAATTCAGACTTTCTCTTCAAAATCAAAGATTTTTTGGTACCTACTTCCATAACATCATATTTTTTTCCATAATAGTACTGTTTATGTGTCTGTTGCAGTTTAAGTAGTGGTGCTAATTTAAATTGTTCAATGATTGTGACAGCTTCTTCTATCCTTTCTCTAGTCCACAAAGGTTTTTCTTTTTCATGCCACTTGTACAAAAACGTCCTGACAGTTTCATTGAACTGTTCTTCAGATACAAATTCGGTCAGAGTTGGATTTTTTTCTATATCTGAACTCATTTTTCTACAGTAGGTACTTGATAAAACTCGAAATATAGAAAACAATAATAAAAATGCACGCAACCTTCCTCACGTAATGTTTGGCTGGTACGGACGCCAGAGGGGAGCTTGGATCCACGAAAAATGTTTAAAATTTCACTAAAAATATCCTTTTTGTTTTTAAAAATATCAGCTTAAATGACTATTGTTGTATTAACTATTCTACATTTAATAATGCATGGTTTACTAAATAAATACTTTTAATATCTAAATAATATTATTTCATCTTTTCACTAAAACAGTTAAGGGATTTGATCAAATCACTTACTTTCTTCAGGGAAATCACCCCCACAGAGTTGTTATTTTAACATCTTCCGTGAATTGATCGTATAAAAACGTCCTGACAATTGAACTGTTCTTCAGATACAAATTCGGTCAGAGTTTGATTTTTTTTTATATCTGAACTCATTTTTCTATGGTAGGTACTTGATAAAACTCGAAATATAGAAAACAATAATAAAAATGCGCGCAACCTTCCTCACATAATGTTTGGCTGGCACGGACGCCAGAGGAGAGTTTGTATCCACGAAAAATGTTAAAAATTTCTCTAAAAATATCCTTTTTTTGTTTTTAAAAATATCAGCTTAAATGACTATTGTTGTATTAACTATTCTACATTTAATAATGCATGGTTTATTAAATAAATACTTTTAATATCTAAACAATATTATTTCATCTTTTCACTAAAACAGTTAAGGGATTTGATCAAATCACTTACTTTCTGCAGGGAAATCACCCCTCAGAGTTGTTATTTTAACATCTTCCATGAACTGATCATATACCTTAGGGATTTGATCAAATCACTTACTTTCTTCAGGGAAATCACCCCTCAGAGTTGTTATTTTAACATCTTCCATGAATTGATCATATACCTTAGGGATTTGATCAAATCCCTATTTTCATCATTTCCCTGCGACATATATATATATATTATTTAATGCAGTGAGGTTGCAGTAATCGGTTTTCATGCAGAACTACATAAAGACGTATGATGATAAAATTCAATAATGGAAAAACATGCATGGAAAAATTATTATTTAATACTTGCAATATTTTTGGCTAGGTTTCTTTGCAATTTGTCAATGCATACAGATGAAAGAGATAAGCAAATTAGAACAACACTTAAGATGCAAGCACGTGACAGTATATGCTGTTCATTGGAGGAGGATAGCTCCATCTACAGCTATTAGAATTCAAAGCTGTAAGTGAATTTAAATAAATATTATTCATAAAACACAGGGAGAGTGTGACTTAAGAAGATTTCTCAAAATTGTGAAGTTGGGGTTCAGTCCATTGGCATTGCAACTTTTTTTTTTTGTATAATATCTCTCCTGTGATGAGTCTTTAGACTCTATGGAGGTCTGATGTTAATAATAATAATAATAATAATAATCTTTCATGTAAAAAAATAACTTCTGTGTAAAACTTGTGCTATATTCCAGTCTAGAATTCTATGTCTGGCAGATAAATTATGGTTGGCTAAACCAGACTTCTCATGCTCATTGAGTAGAATATAATTTTATTCTTATATAATTATGAAGTAGATTATAACAAGCTGAAAAGTTAGCTTTCAGCAGAGCCATGGCATCAGAATTTGTAGGGGGAGAGGTGTTGGTGCATGGGAGGTGGTCAAGTTGAAGAAAACAGTATCTGAATGTATACCTAGAGTCAGCAGGATAAATCAAGTAGGCATTAGATGGATGAATAGCTTCATTAAGCAGGAGTTGCACAAAAAGAAAGGGAAGGATATAAAGAAAAAGGTGATCAGCATGCCCATGAACAGTATGGTAAGGAGGACTAAAACTAATTATGAGAGAAAGCTAACTGATGAGGCTAAAATAAATTATAGAGTTCTAACACTGTGTGGCAAGCACAAGAAGGAAGAACTGTGGAAGGATGACTTTATAAAAAGTGATGATGTGTGGGGGGGGGGGGATAACAGAACCACACTTCAACCACATTGTGGTTGAAGAAATGAAAGTGCTTAAAACAGCCATGGAATTAGATAGCATATCAGCCCATATATTGAATGTGCAAAGGAATTATCAGCTCCTCTGACCAAGTTGTTTAATTTAAGCCTCAGCTGGAAAGATGCCAATGGAAGGGAGAGAAAGCAAAATAATCCCATTGCATAAATAAGGCTCTAAGAAATAAGTAGCAAATTATAGGTCAACTAACATCTCAGGAGAGGTGCTAAGGTATTGGAGAAATTGGTGATTTCTCCGGTACCTTACTATGGAATATGATACTCTATACAGTACAACATGGTTTGTGAAGGGTAGTCTTGGCTTAGTACACTGTTGTCCAAAACTAAGGATGAACTATATTTCTGCCTGTATATGAAATAATTTTCATGACTACAGCCAGTGCTGAGCTATGGAAATTTTAACAAAGGGCTCGCATCATTGAGCAAAAAAAAAAAAAAAAAGCCGTATTTCACACAAAAACTTTTATTAATACAGCTTGTACAAATTCCAATCAAAAAGTATGAGAGAACAATCAACCTCTAAAGGCTATCATTTTTAAACAAATATTTCTTGATCTAAACATGAAATATTTGTACACAATCAACTATGTTAATTTATCTTACATAAGAAAAACATTTTTAACTATCAAAATGTAATAAGAATGAAATATTTTATAATCTTTTATAAAACATTTGATTGGCTACTGGTTTTACGATTGGCTACCAAAAGGGTAAAGATAGGGCATGCGCTTATCATATTTTCAAACTTGGGTGCATTCATTATAGAGGAGTTGAAACAATAATTCCAAATAATCTATACACTGCCGAATAGACTAATTTTTGGTAGGTTACCGTATGAGTTTGTCGCTTAATATATTTCAAATAATTATGTTTTTTTTTGTTTCTTTTGAAAAAATAAAAAAGTAAACAAGAAGAACAAGGGACTCGCAAATTTGAGAAAAATTTAACAAAGGGCTCGCGCGAGCCCCTTATAACTCACCACTGACTACAGCCAAATGTGGACATAATAAATTATATTATGCAAAAAATGCATTATATATTGCAATTTAATTTCATGCAAATTAAATTGCAATATGTTTTTGGAAAAATTACAAATTCCCTAAGGACGTAGTTAAGAAATTAATGTATAGTACTTACAGAAAACTATGCCGAGACATTTCAGTAAGGAATATGTCCGCTGCAATGCAGCTCTCACAACATAATACCATGCTTAGCACCAAGTGATTCAGGAGTTTTTGAGGAAAACTGACCCATTCCTCTTTCAGAGCAAGTATAAGGCATTTTTTGTTTTCTGGTGGGGAATTTTGAGCAGCAGTATATCTCCCTATTGCATTCCAAACGTATTCTATGAAGTTGAGATCTGGGTAACATGCTGACCACTCGATTAATTAATATCCTCGTTCTCCAAAAGTGTCTCCACTGTTAATGTATAATATGATGTGGTATCCATAAAAATGAATTTTTCACCTAACTACTGAACATGACACTGAAGAGCTTCATTGCAATATCGTTCACCAGTCATAGCCCTTTTACCCAGCACTTGTAGCTCAGTGCATCCATTAAACATAATGCCGCTCCACACCATGATCCCAGCACCACCATATTTATCCCTTTCAAGAACATTCTCACAAAGGTAAGCAGTACCACTTTCATGCCAGATAAAGTTTCATATAGAATCAGAGGAAAGACTAAAACAACTCTGATCTGTAAAGATTATTAACCCATTGGTGTCTTGTCCAATTTTTATACACATAACATAACATTACAGAAAGCGTATTCTATGATAAGCTGTTGATAAAGGGACGCAGACTACTGGTCTTTGGGCATTTAGCCCTACTTTTCACTGATATCTTGCCACAGTTTTTCAAGATATCCATGTACCTGTGCTTAATGGAGCTGACCTACTGTGGTGCAATGATTACATTTTGCTGGTATAACCAAAAATCTGTCTTCATGCTCTGTGGTAGAGTGAAGGTAACCTCTTAGCGAGCATCTGGAACACATTCCATTGGTTTGAAATGTAGAGCCTGAATACGAGGCTATGTGAATTCCAAACTCGCTGGCAATATCAGTGCAGCTTCTTCAAGCTTTCCAATAATTTCTCCCCCATTTGAAATCATCTAGATGATGTCTTTGAGACATTACAAGACATTCAAGTTTGCAACTTTATTCCTTCACAAAAAGAGCCTCCTTCAAGCACAGTTCACTTAGAGCAGCCTTTTATTCTGTTGAGTGCTATCATGTGACTCCTTTGAGTGAGATCAAAAAAGTAAGCAAATTATACTGGTCACATAATGAAATGAAATGTCACATAATAATAATAATAATAATGATTATTATTATTATTATGTGACACCTCTAGGGAGTCCAAAGGACTCATCGTGGGAGGGCACACTACTCTACTTTGCTAAATACATCTCATCCTCTCCACTACTACTTAATTCTCCAGCTATGACACTACTGCCGTTGACACCATCTATCACCCATCATCCATCACCAACAACAGTATTTTTTGTCTCTAAATTGCATGTGTTCTGAAGGCCGATTTGTCTGTACGCCGGATGAAAAACCTGAGTTTCCGGGAGAAAAAACCCATTACCTCCATATGAGATCGGCTAACTCACCTTCAACTGAAAAACCTATTTAAAGATTATCCTCGTCACTATGAGAATCGAACCCAGATCTTTTCCAATCAAAGGGCGCAATGTCTCGCTATTTTTCCAATTGCGCTATGGCAGCTAATAATAATAATTTAATATAAAAATAAATTTCATATTTTTAAAATGAATCTGAAGTAAACGACCCATCGCCTATAATAAGAAAGTTGACACAAGCAAGGGATTCTGTAAAAATCATGATGAGAAAAATGAGTATATTTATCTTTTGGAGAATAAGGAATTCTATTTTCATTTTCTATAGATGGTTTAGGAGAAAAAAACAAACATTAAGCATTTCTTCAAATCATTCCATTGCAGTTCCTTCTGTCTGTTTAAGAATTTGTTTTGACATGAAAAGTAACTTGATATGTAGCTTGAATAAAATAACTTGAATTTATGATAAAATAGTTTCACAATATCAGGAGGAAAATCATTGCATACTATTTCTGTTGTATCAGCAAGTATGATGTTTGGAAGTGTAACTATGTCAAAACTAATTAACCACGCTACCGGCCAAGACGTATATATATGTCCAGTTTATCATGGATGTGAAGTGCATATCAAAATTATAATACCATTGATATTACATTGGAATATATGATGGATACGAAGTGTATGAGGATGCGTATTTGATCCATAATGATCGGTAAGGTGATTAAAAGATCTGTAAGTTGTAAAGATAATCGTAATACTTGATTTTGAAATTCTCTGAATTTTTAATGAAGGATGATGAATTGCCAGTAAATGTGGAGGGAAGCCTGGATAAATGCTTTGAGAATTTATAGGTAGGGACAACCTTTGCAATTAACAGTCGATCTTAAAAAATATTTTCTTTATGTATCTTCCACAATCCATAAAGTCGGGGAGGAGTGCATGGTGACATGATGAACTGTTTTAACATTTTGATAACTTTCTCCAGAAACTATTAAGTTTGTTGACCTGTGATTGAGTTGGATCTCTTAAGATGCATCTCTATGTGGTATGATTCTTAAGTAAAAGATTTAGTTTTATGAAATAATTATTTTTATCATGAATTACAAAGAGGTCATCCTTTGTCGGCTATGTTCTTCACAAACATCCCACTTGCTGATAGGATAAAATTATTATGCAATGATTGTCCTTCTGATATTGTGAAATCATATGATTCTGTCTTAAATTTAGGTTACTTTTCATTTTGAAACAAATTTTTTAAACAGACAGAAGGAACTACATAGTCAGAACTGCAAGAATTCCTTGAGAAAATTAATTCAGTAAACCCAAGAATTCTAGATATTCTAATTTTAATACAACCTAATGGCAGTCTACAGTTTTCAGTATAGGAAAGCAATACATATTGGATAATGCATTAATGCTGCATCACATCATCATCCTACTCAAAAATCTGGCAAGATTAAAACTTCAGTTGACTGTGCACATATGCTGTGTTCCACTAGTTTTCTTTTAAATAACGAACTGTCCACTATCAGAGCAACATTTATTTCTAATGGATATGATATCAAAATAATCAGTAAAATTATTAATAATTATGGTCTTCATCCAAAACCCTCTTCGAAGAACTTTCTAGAATTTCCATTGCATTTTATTATTATTATTATGATGATGATGATTCAGGCCTGCATAGAGTCAAAATCATAGGAGACCCATCATAGGAGACCCATCCTAGAAAACAGTCTATCATACCACTTGTTAAACTCATTGACTATTCATGCTGTCACCACTCTATCAGACAATGCATTCCATGGTTCAACCATCCTCCATGCTAAGAAACCACTCTTCACCCCCCCCCCTCTTGTTCACAGCTTCCTTTCGTAACTTCTGGAGATGCTCCCCCAGCGTCAACCCCCTGTAACTACCTCTCAACAGTTTAAAAGGCTCAATCATACCACCTCTCTTTCTATTTACCAAACTGTGCAGTCCACATTCCTTCAGCTAACATTCTACAGTCCTGATACCATCTTTGTTATCTGCCTCTGCATGCTTTCACAGTTAATTTATCCCCTTCAAACCCTGTGGACCAAATTTGAAAACAATAGTCCAAGTGTAATCTGATCAGGGCTTTATACAATGGAATGATAACTCTTTTTCTCTGCAGGTCAGCATTCTTCTCAGAATTACAGCAATCCTATGGATTACCTTCACCACCGTTGCAATATGTTCCCTGAATTTCAGGTTTCTATCAATCATCAACCCCAGATACCTTGCCTCCTCTACTTCCTCTAGCAAAGTTCCTCCAACAAATTTTCAACATCCCATCAATGTATCCCGAACTTCAAGACTTTAGATTTAACTGCATGAAAGCGATTCCCGCATTCATTTGCCCTCTGTCCAGTTTATTCAAATCTTCTTGCAGGGTTACCACATCTGTACTATTAGTAATAACTATTCCCATCTTTGGATCATCTGCAAACAACTGAAAGATTTAACAATACAGGTCCCAGTACTGAGCCCTGTTGGACCCCACTTGCAACCTTCTGACTCCTTGATATTGCTCCCCCCCCCTCCCAACTCTATGATACCTATCAGGTAGCCAATCCTCAGTCCATTTCACTAACCTGACATTCAAACTCATGTGCTGCAACTTAAATATTGGTTTATCATGTGATACCCTATCAAATGCCTTTGTAAAATCCAAAAAAAAAAAAAAATGGCAGGATATGCCTTTGCCTCATCAACTGCTCTTGTCACTTTATTATAAAAGGCAATCATATTACTAAAGCAAGAGCTCCCCTTAACAAATCCATAGCATTACCCTCATCTTCTGAATGCTGTATATGGTCCCTCACTAATTTCTCCACGATCTTAACAACTACTGATGAAACATGAACTGGTCTATAATTTGACACTTCTAGTTTGCTACCAACCTTATGCAATGGCACTATCTTACCCTCCTTCCACTATTTGGGTACATTTTCCTTGACCAGATTTTCATTGAAAGCCAGGTCAATGGAGCTGTCAGTTCTTTAGCACATGCTCTTAAACCCATGACAAAATTCTGTCCAGTCCTACTGCTTTATTGATATCCAGGTTACTCAGTATTTGAAACACTCTTTCCTCTTGCACTTCTAAATCCCAAATCTGTCCTATCCTCAGAGTATTAAAATCTACTTCCCCACCATGTCCTTTGCATCAGTCACTCTATTCCCATTTTTATCCAACAATGTCATTCTTCCACAACCATTTTTCCTCGTACTAACCACATAGCTAAAAAATTTCTTAGGATTTTCTTTGGATCTCAGGGCCAATCTCTTCTCATATTACAGTTTTGATATTGTCTGTCATCCTCTTCACTCTGTGGTATGCAACTTACTATTGCTGCTAATAAATATTCCTTCACAATTTTACAAACACTAGTGATATCTCACCCTTCCAATTCCTTCCACCATGGAACTGTCCCAAGTTGATATCTAAGACTATTATAATTAACTGTCTTATAATTCCAAATACATTCCTTCTTTGATACTTCTGCATGCCTAGTCTTCTTCCAAGTGAAAACCATATCGTCACTCCCTCCAACTGGGGGGGGGGGGGGGGGGGGCAGAGATGTCATCTGTTATAATCAGCTCTTTTGATGCTATGAACTAATCCAAAACTCTTGAACCTCATGTTCCTACATGTTGCCTATGACATTTGTCCCTCAAGAATTCCAGAAATCCCATTTCCATATTACTACATGCAGTTTCTCTTCCCAGTTTATACTGCTGTAGTTAAAATCTCCTATAGCAATCATTCTTCATGCACTTGTTAAGCTCAACTGCATAAACATCTCCTTCCCTTCATCCTCTATGCTCCCATGCTATTAGTAATACCCCCACTAAATATCCTGTCTTGTCCACATCTACCTCATACTATATTCTTTCAAAACCATTAGTGCAACTGTCCTCCACCCTGAGAGCACATAAGTCATTATTTATCATAAGTAGTACTCCACCACTGCATTTTCCCCTCCTATCCTGTCGAAAAATGCTATACTCTGCTATTTTTATTCCTGTAAGTATATCATCTTCCATGAACCACATCTCAGAGATCCCAATAATCTTTGGACAGCCTAATGCTATCAGTGTCACCAATTCATCTTCTTTATTCTGGATACTCCTGGCATTAGTATAAAGAATCACGACATTGTTACTGTTTCTGTACTTTTCATAATGCTTTCTTCCTCCAGATTGCATGCTTATCCTCTTCATTCATCTTTTTCATATCTGTCTTATTTAACTTTGTCTCATGGGATATTAGAAACATGTAGACACAAGAACTAATAATCTTTTACTGTCACTAGTGCAATTAAAAAAAAAGACATTGCTTTTTAGATGAATAGCACCTAAGCAGATTGAACACATTTTCACTCAATCTTCATTTCATAATATAGCTTCAATCTTGTTTCCTCTGATTTTCATAATCACTAACCTTGTAGCTCTACATATATCCTTTTCTCATAGCCTCATATATCTGAACACCACCCAGGTAATCACTTTATGGTTACTTTCACAAACTGGAGCAAGAGGTGATGAAATCACCTCTTGATTCTTACATGTCATCTCTTTGATACTTTCACCATTTCCTTTGAAGTAGTCCCATTAGGGATGTATACAGCAATCCCAGCAGTTTTTCTGTGATTCCATCTATCCCTGGAAATCCTCAATTATAAACTGTCTGAGGTAGTTGTTTCTCAAGAAACTTATAAATCAATAGTGAGAAACAATAGTGACTTTATTGTTTCTCAAGAAACAATAAAGTCACTGTCCTTTACATTATGGCAACATACCTTTCTATCTCTATTCCTGTCAAGATGCCATCCTCACTTAACTACCTCTCACTTATTCCAATAATTTTTGGATGTACAAACTCAGGCTTTGCAATTTTACTTTCCTTTCTTATGCTTCTGGCATTTGTGTATATACATATTATATTTCTGGGTCTGCAACAAGCCCCAATGACACCACTTCTCAGATGTGACACACCTTCCTCTTGGCTATTTCTCTCTCTCTCATTATCCATTTCTCAACCTTGTCCAGACCTAAATGTTGCCCCCCCCCACATCCTGTTATTTTCATGTTAGCCCACACATTCACTTCAAGCAATCACCCTTCTCATGTTGTGTTTCCCTGTCCACCCTGACTTCCTCTCTCTCTCTCTCTCTTCTGGTCTGTCTTTTAATCTATGTTAGCTTATTCTTCTGCTTTTCAATATTGTTTCTTATTTCCTCATATCCATTCTCCATAGTCATTATTCTCCCTTCCAGTAACTCCCTCTTCAGATGACTAATCTGGAGAGGGAGTTACTGAAAGTAACTTTAAGAGCAGATTACACTGTTCCATTTGTCCCTCAAGCTCATTACACACACATTCACAAAATGCACTCTTTCTCCTTGCACATCTCTATTAACATGCTATTTTCATCATCTTTGCTCTCCATCTCAGCTCACCAATGTTATACCTGGGCATCACACTGAATACCTCTACTCAACAATCCATTCTCCTTGTTTCCAACAAAATCATTCATTCCTACTACTATTACCAACTATTTAGCTCACTTACTTTTCATATCTAGTGCCCCAATCACTCTGCTTATTCTACCTCTAGAGAAACAAGTTGTGCATCCTTTCATTCAGCACACTTCTAATAATCAAATCTCCATGCAGCATCACTTGCAAATCATTCATTCATACAGCCATCTTTCATTCCACTCTCCTTATTTCCTCCATCCATATTACAAGTCTTTTAATGTCACTCCATATATGAGGTGCTACCGAAAAGTCTGGAGAATTTGACCATAAAAAAATTACTTACCCTAACTCCTAGTTTCCACCATTTCCTTTGAAGTAGTTCCATTAGGAATGTATATATACAGCGATCCCAGCAGTTTTTCTATGATTCCATGTATCCCTTGAAATCCTCATGTGTAACTTCCTCCTGTGATTCTTCCTTTAATTTCCTCAGTCGTGTCAAAACAACACCATTTCAGCCAGAAGTTCATCTTGCACAACAAGAAAAAGTGATATGGGATGAGGTCAGGTGAAAGCTAAACCTCCTTCTTTAAATATTCCATTACCAGAACTACATGCTCTTTGTTCTGTTAGTTGAAATGCTAACATGGTCGTCATGAAAGTTGACAGAGGAATGCAACTGTTTTGATAGATACCACAGATAATAATCACAAAATAAATGCTTTATTACAGAACAGATTAACATATACTATAATTAGCAGGGATCCTACTCAAAGCCAAATAAACAACTTAAATAAATCAATGGGCCAAACATATTCTTCAGATGCTAACACTGTTGAAAATTTCTGAATCCATCATGCTTTTTCCCCATGTATCTATGGCCTTTCTTAAGGTACACAAATCTGGTTATTTACTACATCCAATAGTTGATTGCATTGGTTCTCCTACTTATTATTTAGCTAAATACCTTTCAAAGCTTCTTTGAAACCAACGCCTACCTTAAAAGCAGTTTTGACTTCAAGGAGAAACTTAAAAATATTCATTTGCTGGAGCACGAAATTATGGTCTCTTTTGAGGTTTTATCTATTTACAAACATACTTTTCAGTTTTTACAAGATGAGTTTATTGAGGATGTTAATTTTTTAAAATTTACCATCAGTGCAGAAAGCTTCACATCAGAACAAATTGTGTCAGCAAGTAGAAGGAACAGCCATAGGTAGTCCTGTCTCACTTGATTTGGCTTATTCATGGCACATCTGAAAGGCAAACTTTTTTTTTTTTTTTAAATTCCATTTTTCCTTAACTTTATATCTGGTTGTGCTTTGTTAATGATATATATATATATATATATATATATATATATATCAGGCAATATTGAATTTTCCATCTACAGGAACCTTCCTTCATTGGTAGGTATATCCACACAGCTTCACATCATCATCCTTCACTCAAGACAAGTATTATCAAAAGTTTTTTACACAAAGCATATATAATTTGCTCTTTGGACAAAGACTCTTCTGTCAGAAGAATTAAATAAAATACAAATCACTTTGCTGTCTAATGGATATAAATAAACCACCATCCTGAAAATAATTGATACTTATCATTTGTTCACCAGATCTAATGTGAAGAGGATTTCAATGTCCTACCTCAAAGGGTCTTCTGAACCCATGGCACTGTGACAAATAGCAAGGATTCTCCAAATACAATCTGTATTTTCAAACAAGCATGAAAGGTGTCTTCTTTCTTACCATCTACTAAAGATAAATGTCTCCATTATCCTTTCCTGGTGTCTATCAAAGACCTTGTTCATGTCAACGTTGCTATTTTGAATAGACTGGCTGTTCTGCTAGGATAAGCATTAAAGAACACCAAGATAACATAAGATTTCTAGAATCAAAGGGTTCAGGCCTTGCTTTTCATGCCATTGCCACTAGACATAGAATTCATTGGAATCAGACAGAGATGTTATACTATAGTAGCTTTGAATTCATTTGTCTTTTCCTTGACTGTTCATAATTTTTATTATTATTTTTTTTAAATTACAAAAGTTTGCCTAACCTAGGTCTTGGAACTTTAATCTCTGCTCACTCAGTTGTGCCTAAAAAGTGTGAGAGTATGATTCATTCTGTTTGAATCATTCTTGTGTAAATATTTTGAATGCTGTAACCAATTCTTTTGCTCTCTCCCTGAACAATGTTGATGTTCATGTTACAATGAGCGAAATATATGAGTTGTAAATAAATTCTAAATTCCTATACTTGTGTCAAACCATTTTTTAAAATATATCTTTGTCTACCATATATTTCTATAAACTATCTATTAACATAACTGGCTTATATTATGACAACCAATTTAATTTAAAAATTTTAATAAGTTACACACTTTTCTGCATTGTAATTCCTTTAAGACATAATAATATAACAATAATTTAACTGTATTAATGCCTTTCTGTTTCAGATGAAAATGATGCAAATGACATAGGTCACATGACACTATTTGAACATCAGGCAAGATCAGTATATCTTCAGCAACAGCAAAAATCTTCTGAAGTGGATATATCATCTAAAATATTTCATATAGAAAGAAGGTATTGCTATGTTAACACTTGATCTAAATTTGTTTATAAGATATCTTGCTTGCTAATGGTTATTTAATGATACTGTGCATGCATCAGGATAGCACCATTCGGAGAAAAATCTAAATTTCAGATATCTAAATACTGTTGTGCGAGTTGGCTCTGCTCTCACTTTCCATCTCATTCAAGGCATACTCACCACTATTTTCTAATAATGAGTCAGCCATTGTTCCTTAATGATAAAAAGCCTGTGTTCCTGGACTGCACCTGATGTTGCAATCATTTTAAAAAGTATTGTATTAAGTGAAAGTAAGGATTCTTTGCATGCTGACCAAGTGTTTCTGCATCATTTACTTTTTCCCAAACTATGTCATAATATATATTTGCAGTATAGTGCATTGTTGTGATAAAAGAGACATGAGTTGGTTCTCTAAACCTGAAGCATTACATAATCCAGAACTATTGCATATCCAGTGGCATTCATCCTTCTAAGGAGACTGCAACCTGTCTGAGTCCATACTAGGAGAAACAGCTCCAGACTGCTTATCTTCATTACCAAATTTCACAGTTGGAATAATATAAAGCATTCTATCCAGGTACCGCACACCTGCACTCATCCATTTAATCTGAAAGAGTTTAATGTGATTCATTGCTGCATATTAAGCACCTCTGTGGCTTTGTGGACAGTCAGCAATATGGTCTGTGCGATTCTTTGCCATGTCTGATGTTTACCTTATATCCTGCTTTCTTTCCATAAAAAAAAAAAAAAAGACAGCATGTCTGTATACATAGTGTCTTGCAACTATATTGAACTCATGTTGTGATTCTTGGCTGATTTGTTTGTTGATTAATTTTGACAGTATATATTATATTAGAACACAGACTTGTAAATAATTATTTACTGACTTATTGCTGATATTTTGCTGGTAGTCAATAAATAATTATTTACTTATCAGTCTGTGTTATAATATATGAGGGTGGTCTGAAAAGTTCTCAGCCTCGACCACAGATAGCAACACTATCGGCAAGATTTTTTTTTCTTTCTAAATTGGTACATCTGTCATAAGCATCCATGTGAAAATTCAAGTCATTCTATCAAGTAGTTTGTTTTTATACAGCTCCGAAGCAAAAGTGTCTGTATCCCTTGAAATGTATAAAATTGAGTAACGTGCAGTTATAAAATTCTTCATAAAAGAAGGTTCAACATCAAAAGAAATTCATTCGAAGTTCATAAAAGTTTATGGGCACTCTTATCCTTTGTTTTTAACAATTAAGAAATGGGCTGCCGAGTTTAAACATGGCTGCACCAGCCTTGAAGATGATCCTCGCGAAATCATTGATCACATATGATTAATTTGCGTGAGTTAAAGCGCGTGAAATTGCTGAGACTATGGGCATTTCAAAAGAACATATAGGATATATTTTGCATGAAGAATTGCAAATGAAAAAGCTTTGTACAAGATGGGTGCTGCGCTTGCTCACAGCAGATCAAAAACACACTCACATGAAAATCTCTGAACGGTGCTTGGAGCATTTTAACAAGAATAAAAACTGATTTTGTGCATTGATTTATTACTATGGATGAGACTTGGATTCACCATTACATACCAGAATTTAAACAGCAGTCAAAACAGTGGACAAAAGGGATGCTAAAAGCATTTTGTTTATTAATTATCTTGAAAAGGGTAAAACAATAACTGGGGAATATTATTCCAATCTTTTAACCAGACTAGAAGAAAAATATAATCTTTCTTCAGGACAATGCACCTGCCCACAAAGGTATTTTGGCAATGGGAAAATAAACATCCACCCTGTTCCCCAGATTTGGCTCCCTCTGACTTCTATCTCTTCCCAAAACTAAAACTCTTCCTCGCTGGTCAGCATTTTTCTTCGAATCAAGAGGTGATTGCAGCTGTAGAGGGTTATTTTGGAGATCTTACTTAGAACCAATCACTACAGGGATGGGATAATGGCGCTGGAATAAATGTATTAGTCTGAAGGGAGATTATGTTGAAAAATAAAAAATAATTTTTAAATTATAAATTCATTTTTTCATTGTTAGGCCAAGAACTTTTCAGACCACCCTCGTATACTGTCAAAATGAACAACATACGATGAACACATAAGCCTTTCTACACGTCCTTGGCTGATTATTTTCTCCCCATTGGGCTGCTGATAATTCTGTACCATCCTTACCAAAGAATGCTGTTGGTGACCCTTTTCTTTCTGTATGTTTTGTGAATATTGTCTACAGTTGATTTTGCATGATGCATTCTTTTGCTAGTGTCATAAAAAAAGAGATCATTTAGAAGAAATCCTATGATAACACGACTTTCAAGCGGCGTGCATTTTTTTTTTACCAATATGCCATTGACAACAGACAAATGTACAAATTTCACATATGACAATAGAAGAAGCTATAGCACAGCAGTACAGCCACGGGTTAAGGCTTTACAGAGCGCTTCATGAGGAATGCTTTAGAGAATAGAGCAAGACAGAATGAAATAGTTAGACTACAGAAATGCTTGCAATGCCATCAAAGTGATACCTTGGATTTTAAATTATCATTCTCCATAAGGGTCTTCAAATTAGGATCACAGAAATCAATGCATGCTGAAATTAAAATTTAGAAACATTGCTATTTAATGACAGTTATTTTTTGACAGTGCAGCACTGTTGCAAGGAAGAAGGAATGAATAATATAATAAATCCATAATATCTTCTCTTGATCTGTACTTAAGTTTTTTATAATCTGGAAAAGGCATACGACAAGTTGCCAAGACAGGGATGCACATTATTTCCACTCTTATTTATCATCTATATGGATGACTTTATGAAAGAAAGCACATTAGGCTGATATTAGAATTGGAGATGTCAAATTTAGCTCTTTGCTTAATGCAGATGATGTTGTATTCCTAAACACATCTAGTGCAAGTCTCCAGGATTCTCTAACTAAATTGAATAACAGCTGTAACAAATTTGGCATTAAAATCAGCAATAAAAACATCAAACTATTAAAACAGGCCAGAGCATAGAAAACTTCAGCATCATTCTGAATGGAGATCCTATAGAACAAGTAAAATGTTTCAGCTTAGGCACAGTTTTTAGTGAAGATGGCAGGTTAAATCTGGAAATAGACAACAGAATAAACAAAGCTGGCATGGTAGGTAGCCAGCTGAATAAATTTATTATTATTACATGACACCTCCAGGGAGTCCAAAGGACTCATCAAGGGAGGGCACCTACTCTACAGCTCTCTGTCTCCAAACACTCAATTCACCACCTAAACTGAACCACAACTACACCAACACCATCTACTGCCAACCATCACCACTAGTATTTTCACAGGCAATCACAAACATACATGCCCATGGCAGGATTCAAACCTACAGCCTTTTTGCTGGAGAGTGGATATGCTAACCAGGCCGGCATTTATATGGCATAATAGAAAAATTAGCCAAAAAACCAAGCTAGCAGTATACAAGACAGTGTTCAAACCAGTTATTATTATTATGTGACACCTCCAGGGAGTCCAAAGACTCATTGAGGGAGAGTGTGCCAACAGCATCGAACGATTGATCCCCTTTTATGTTATGGATCTGAGAGTTAGGTTAGAAATAAAGCAATTGATCAACGACTAGAGACCAGAGATATGATGGTTCTGAGAAAAATTAGGAAAGTGAACCGATCCCGCTCAATAACAGAATCATATTAAAAATTAAGATATTAGGAAGGAACTTGACATTATTAGCATACAAGAATGTATTAGCAGAGCTAATCTAAGGTGGTATGATCACTTAAATAGAATGGGTGAGCAAAGGTGACCAAAACAAGTATTTGATGACAAGATGGCATGAAAGAGACCCAGAGTAAGACCAAGGTCTAGGTGGATTGATGATCCCATGATGATTCTAAGACGTGCCTTAGAAGCAAGAAATGTTAGATATGACAATACTGGAGTGCTCACAAGTAATAAATTCATTTGGAGGAAAATTGTGGATAGGAGATTAATAATAAGGTAAGCTTAATCATATAGTGCCCTCATAGTAGCCTAAACATCCCTTGGGGGGGGGGGTGAATATCAGGAAATTGCTGATGATATTCTATTGATTGATTCAGATAAATGTAAGTACCCTGTCCATTCAACAATCAACAGCACAAATATCTCCCATTGGCCTGACGCCTACAGATATTACCATCATGCTTGCAGGATGAAAAACTCCAGATAAACTGGCGAAAAAATCCTGCTGTCAGCCATAACCAAGTTAGCTGGCTGACAAAGATCCTTAAGGGCACTCCTTCCCCAGGTATATGGTTGCGAAGCACAAAGCCACTAGGCTAACCACAGTGACAAATTTGATATTAATAAGTTATAAATTAAAGATGCCAAGAAATTATGTTCTTAGTTTAACCTCCCTACCGGCCAATGTGGATGAAATAGTGACACCAAATTGCACTTCTTATCCATGTTATTCAATGGGTTTTAGAGCTTCGTATCCAGATTTATCTCGACATCGTGGCCAGTTGGGATCCTTTATTCAAGAAGCAAACAAAGTTTGCACATGAAGTATTTTCAGGACTGAGCAACTCATATATAGAAGCTAATGACTTCACATCACTTGCCTTAGTATCCCATAATGCAAAGCACATATCCTTACTGACATGTATAATGCTATGCATTATGGGAGATATAAGTCTATGGGACTTGATGATATATCACCACATATTTTGAAGAGACGTCCAGGGAATTGACATCTGCCTTGACATATTTGTTTAATACTAGTCTTACATTGGGTCAAATTCCAGAGTAGTGGAAAGAATGCAAGATTGTACCGCTTCATAAAGGAGATGACAGAAGTTGAGCATCAAATTATAGACCAATCTTTGTCTCAGGTGTTGTGGTTTGGAAAGACTAGTAAGAATCAGGATCCAGAACTGGTTTGACAGCAGTGGTATTCTCTTTGATCGACAGCATGGATTTGTTAAAGGGAGGTTTTGTTTTAGTAACCTACTTGCCTATTACAATAAGATGACAGCAGCAGCATTGGATGTAGGAAATGGATACACAGTAGTATACTTTGCAAAACTTTTGATAGATTACAGCCTAGATCAATATTGGTTGGTTATTAGGCTAGCACATTGGATTGGAGATTGGCTGTCTGATAGGTATCAAGAGGTTTTGTATAGGGAACAATATCCCAGAAGAGGAGAGTCACTAGTGGTGTGACTCAGGTTTCTATTTTAGGGCCATTGCTATTTAATCTCTATGTTAACGATATTGGGGAAGATTTGAATACGGATATATAGCTGTTTGCAGATGATGCACATTTGGGACAAACTATGAAGAGTAGAGCAGATGTTGTGGCCTTACAAGAAGACCAGAATAGACTGAGAAAATGGCCATGAGATTGGAGATGCCCACAGTTCGATGTTGTGAAATGTTAAGGTTTTAAAATTTGGAAAGCAAAGATGGGATATAGAATTTACTCTTGGTGGGGATATATTATTTACAGGTAGAGGAAATAATAGATCTTGAGGTGATAGTGGATAAAGATCTGAAATTTAGAGTACCTAATGCCAAAATTGGGAGAATCATGCAGAGGACACCGACTTTAGAGGTAAGGAGATTCTTGTTCCATTGTATAAAGCTCTGATTAGGCCACAGTGGACTACTGTATAGAGATTTAGTCTCCTAGTTTTCAAAAGGATGAAGAAATGTTGGAGAGGATCTAGAGGCAGTTGACCAAAATAGTTTTTGTTCTCTGCAATGTTGAATATCAAGAAAGGTTTAAACAATGCTGTTTCCAGAGTTTAGTGTATGTATAGGAGAAAGAGAAGTGATATTACTATTATTACGGGCAACTCCAGGGAGTCATTAGACTCATCGAGGGAGGCCCCAAATCATATTCATCACAACTATTTGACATTCATACAGTATTTATCATACCTCGCCTTAAACTCATTCACTGTCACAGCATCCACCACAGACTCAGGGAGCGCATTCCACTCATTCACTACTCTAAAAGTAAAGAACCCAGCTCTAACACCTTTACTAACCACACTTTTGCCCAGTTTCCATGGATGTCCCCTAGTCCTCCCACAACCAGCCCTGTTCTCAAAAATATCTTCTGAATTAATTTTATAGAAACCCTTCAGTAATTTGAATGTTTCAATCATATCTCCCCTTCCTCCCTTGTGTCCTCTCCTCACTCCAATCAATGCGACCATAGTTGAAATCTCCCATAATTATTACCCTCCTTCCACTCATTTCTTGTGCATACTGTCACCACCATCTTTTCCATCACCTGGTCTATAGCAGCACCTAACTGTATATTTAGTTCTGCTAGCCACAATCTCACACCAAATGGCCTCAAATGTGCTCTTTTCTCTATCCTGCAATTCAACTTCTATTCTCCTTGGCTGTAGCTCATCAGCTATCATCAACAATACTCCTCCCCCCATTTTATTCTCTCTGTCATTCCTGAACACACTATACCCATCACATTCAATCCCACTAGTTATATCATCTACAGTCAGCCATGTTTCACTAATACCTATAACCTGTGGTCTGGAAGTGCCAACCATGGCCAAAAACTCTTCCTTCTTGTTCCTAATACTCCTAGCATTAGTGTACATGAATTTAAGACCCCCATTAGCCCCAACCCTACCTTGATGCCTTATATTAACTATCCCACTCAGATTTGTTGTCCTTATTTGCTCTGGCATATTATATTCATTCTTACATTCAACTGCCTCCATAAGGACTGTATCTCTACCCCCCCCCCTAACAAATCTAGTTTCCCTGAATTTGCACATCCACTACATTCAGCAACACTTTCTCAAGTCTTCTTACACCGTAACCATTCAAATGCAAGCCATCCATCTTATATAGATCCTTTCGCCCATCAAACTCACTCCACACATCCACAAATTCCACACCACTCGTCATACATAACCCACGCATAAAGTCATTTGCAATTATAGCCCTCCTTTTAAACATTTCACTGTCATACCGTGGCAAAAGACTAATCATTCTAACCTCTCTCACTCTTTTCTTTTGCTACCTCAAACAATTCATTCAGGTCTTCTATCATTTCCATTTTATCTCCTTTCAAATCATTCGTACCTGCCACAACAATCATTTCTTTCACTCTTTCCTTTTGCTCTCTAATAGACGCAGTTACGTCCTTTATGGTCGCACCAGGTTGGTACGATTTTGTCAAATCCTCTACTAACACACCTCGTACTAACGAGTCTCCATACAGCACTCTATCCTTCATTTTGTTCATGTTCACATTCATACGTCTATTTTTCCTGTCATACCTTTTATTATTGGCTGGTTCATTCAGTCTACTTTTGTTCATGCACTCTAGCTGCTGTTTTGCTCTTTCTATCGCACTATTCAACAACGCGATCTCACTCAATGCATCTATCTCATCTTTTTTGTTCTCTGAGAAACCATTTATACTATCATTCACACTTTCTACATTCACACTCTCACAATTTTCATGTACAACCTTGCCGTTTCTTGTCATATCCCTATTTCCTTCATTCTGAAGGTTGACAAAAATATCACACTCATGATCCGAAATACACTTCAATTCCGCATTCTCCCTACATTTTCTACACACATTCAATCCTTTATTATTATCTAACCACACTCCGACCGCACTCCGCAAAGCGTACATTTCACAGCTAGTACACTGACTCATTTCTTTTATGCTATCGTTCTTTGATAACGATGGCGAACCTTCATTACTGGCCGCCATTTTCCTTCGCACAGGTGCCATACTTATCTGTAACGTGTTTTGTCAAATTATACGTTATAACACACCAAAAATAGACGCACTAAAATACGCAAGGCAAACAAAACAAAACTACACAATATTAAGTAATTTGTATCGATAAATGAAAATGATACTTATCTTATCTGGAGCTTGCACGAACACTACTCATTACGAATTCATCTAGCGGCGACTTCCTGACATAGATTATGTTATAAAACACTTTAGTACACTAACCACGCTAATAAAGCTCCAATAATATACCAAAATTAAACACTTTAGTCCATTAAATTGAATCCAAAACACCAATAAATCAACAAAAAACACAAATCTCTCAGGAGCTCTCCGATAGCACGTCCGTTCACCAGCTAGCCTCGACACCACGATATGATAGAGACATACAAGTTAGTGATTGTTATAGGATTAGCATTGAACAGGTTTTTCATAAAAAGGGCAGGAAATGGGGGAGAATAACGGGTCATATCCTTGGAAGCTCTATAAGGAGAGTATGAGCAAGGGAATGAGAAGTAGGTTTTTTGCATAGAGTTATGAATGATTGGAATGCATAGCCTGAGAGTGTGATGTCTGCAGAGAATTTGAATGTGTGTAAAGGGCAGTATGATGAGATGGGTGAATGACAAAGGGACCTCCTAGATGAGTCTCTGAGTCCACGGGGTCTAATAATAATGTAAAGCACCCTTCTTTTCAGAAGTACGTAATGTTATGCATTAAGGGGGGGGGGTGTTACTATCCAGACTGGTTACAGCATTTATTGAGGTCTCATCATTGGGAGCCAAATCCAGAAGTCATATATTTGTCATATACAAGTAGCAAAAAGGTATATCACCTTTTTTTGACTAGGACTCATCAGTGGAAATCTGGGGATTTCCACTATTGAGTCCTCAATAAAGTTTGAAAATAGTTTGGGTAGTGACCTGCCCTTAATGCATAAAATTATGCACTTCCTATAAGGGAATGAAAACACTTTCTTTAATATCGAGATAGGGAATAGCAATATGTACATTATTAGTTTACTGCAACTCTACAGGATTGGTGATAGTGTTGCTTCATTTGCATGACACTTTTGAAGTTAGGCCGACTAACACAGATATCATGATTTAGCCAAGATTTAAAGAGAAAATGTTTTCCAACTAAGGAATGTTCAATAACAACAAGAAAAACTGACTGAATGCTGGAAAACTGTTACAATAAACATAAATAGATTAATACTAACAGATAAACATGAAATCATGCAGCATGCATTAGCTGTTAGCATTTCATGACAAAAGGTGACTGTTGGCGAACTTGAAATCTGTGATGTTAAAAGACAATCAGTCCTTGCTTTTTATTCATTGATTCTTGTGAATGGATGACTGCAGTTGATCCTTCAGAAGTCTGGAATCAAAATTTTCTTCTACGTATGATATGGTTGATATTATAAATATGTTTGACAACACCAAATCTATCTTTTTCATGCTCAACATCTGCAATGTGTTCCTTCTTTTTCACCTGAAATCAATGACTTGTCTGTCCTATATGGACTAAACAAGGGCATGGTGGTTGGAAGGGGACCAATCGTTCGATGCTGTTGGCACACTCTCCCTCGATGAGTCTTTGGACTCCCTGGAGGTGTCAAATAATAATAATAATAATATTTATACACGGGTGCTCTATCTTTAGGAGATCTCGGGGGGGGGGGGTAGAAACAGTTTGAATCAGTTTAAATCAGGTAACTCTGTTGTTGTAATCTCTTTGAAAAGAGATGCTGTTGTAATTGATACACTGCCATTACATGGAATTACGAAACAACACAATCACACGATAGCCACAGTAATAAGGTCACTGTTGCACAGAAATCTGTACAATAGTGACCCTATCTGTACAGCAGAAAGTACAGATATTTCTGTACTTTCTGCTGTGAAATACTATGTTGTGCTATTGACACTAAACACAGTATCCCATGGGATGAAGCATGTCTTCTCCATAGAAGCAGTTTTAAATATAAACACCTTTCCAGAGAAAGTTGTGAAGCCTTTTATATCAACCTAATCTCAATCAGAACAGTTGTCTCTCTCTCCCAAAAGTTTAGGAGATTCTTATTTTATGTAAACATCAAAAAGTTTTAATAGTATTTATTAATATTAACTTCTAGCATGCAGCCACCATTTTTAATTGGTAAACCCATTGTTGTATCTACCTTGTATTTTTGTTGTTTGATTTGCTTGTTGTTTCATCTGTATATAGAAACACAAAAGAACAGTACATCATCAGTGTACTGATGATGTACTGTTATTTTCAGTATGATAATTTTACATACTTGTAAAATGGAATTATGATTGAGTCTCTACATTTACATTGTATTTACTTCGAATGCTCTCCAGGGAAGCTCCAAATCTTCCTGTCCCTTTCATCATGCGTTCGTAATCAGGGACTGTTGATATTGACTTTATATACATATCAAAACTCGTTTTATATTATTACTGTCATCCGAGCTAGTTTTCGGTTACCAATAAAAGTTTCGCATATACTTCACACATGAAAAAAAGCTTAAATAAGTTCATGGGGGGGGGGAGGTAGTAACTCGCTTGCAGTGGTAAACAACACGCCCTCCCTAACAGCCACTATACTGCAGAGGCAATAAAAACAAGTACTTTTATTATGCCAGTGAATAAGGTATGAGGAGTCTGTGTAATATATTTCTCAACAAATAGTGTAATTAGAGGCAACTGGGATAAAAACACACTAATTAATGAATTACATGTCTCCTCCTACAGAAACTATGCTGTATAGACTGAAACAAAACCATATGTTTCATGGGCAAACACAGTATCTAACTAAAAACTATTGTTATTAATTAGATGTGTGTGAGTTCGATTTCCCAAGGCAGCAATAAAATTCAACCGAACGTGTTAAAATTCGTAAAAGTGTTAAAACTAAGTAATATATGTATATAATGAATGTTATGGCAGTTTCACATATGGAATTCGGTTGAAGAGAGTTAGCATTTCAACTCAATTGTCAGCTATGCTTTTATTGTGATCTTTGCTGTCTTTTTCACGTTAGGCTTAATTACCTTAAAGGGAGAAAAGTCACCAAAGAGAAAAATGTTCCTGGTCCGGGGAATCCCTTATTCAGGTAATATTCACTAATTTCATGTTATCAGTCTGTGGTGTGCCAGTATCGGTAAGTGGTGATATTATTTGATCTATTCTACGTTAAAAAATTTAACTCTGAGATAGATAAGTGGCTGATAAAAAAAAATAAAAAAAATTTCCGCGAACAATCAGAAGAAGCAGAAACAGACTCAAAAAAAAAAAGGCCAGTATTTCATATTTTACCAGAACAGCTCGCATCGTCTTCAGAACCAAACGGTAAGAGGCAAAAAAATGTAATATATGCATTTGACTTTTGCAATATTCGCTGTGTATGTTTTGTATTGAATATAAATACAATAAATATTATAATAATATATCTCTCTATTACGATTTTTTTTCGAGGGGGCCGTGAAATATTTTAATTTTTGCAAAGGGGGCCCTGACATCCAGAAGTTTGGGAAGCACTGTTTTAGAATAAAAGAATCAAGAGCACGTTACTCAAACGCTTCCATATAAAAATTAGCAATTGGGGAGCCTATGGCTGTACCTTCTTTTTGTAGGTAAAATATATTTTGCCATATGAAGTAACCGGAACATAGTACATGAACAAAGAGAGCATTAATATCGAGCCTTAATAGGGCAGAACTTTGTTCTGTAGGAGAAGAATTGTGTCACTGATTGGGACATGACCTACCAACTCCTGGAGTGTTGGTAGGTCATTCCCCCTGCTATATAAAGGACACAACACTTTATAAACAAAATTAAAAACATAACATTCGGCATAATTAGGCGATAATTAGGGCTGTGTATTCCCTCAACTGTAGGTCAAAGCAGAACGTTATGTTTCTGTACCTTAGGAACACCATATATTCTAGGAGAACAGGCATAATGGGATATTAGTTTTTTAACAGTGTCTGACAGCCCAGAAGTGACAGACTTAAGTAATTTCACAAAAACTCGGTATGAGTGGAAATTTTTATGTCATTGACTTTTATTTTACTCAATTTTAGGACATTACTGATGTTTGAAGAATATATCGGACATACCTTTGTAGGATGTTGCTGGTTGTCTTCTTATTCAGCTGCAACCAGCATATGCCGATATACATTTATCTGCTGTTAAAGTAGGACTAAAAGGAGGGGGGGTGGGAAAATGGGGATGAGAGATGCGGGAGAATTTTCGATGAAGTAGGGGGGGTATGAATTTTAACCCAGGCTTTTTTAAGGGTGGGCAGAGAATTCTTTGGGAGGGAGGTGAAAGATAGAAATTTTTGGGAAAGGAGGATATGATGGGATAAAATCAAGGTGTGAGATGACAGTGCATCTTCGGAGTTTGTGGATGCTGTGTCATGCCAGCTTGGTGTTTTTGTTTGGTGTATCTATGTTGTATTCTATTGGTCGGAGTCATGACCTAATTTTTGTCTTTTAAGCTTATACAGTGATCTGAATACATTTTTGAAAATTATGGGGGACAACTACCATGTTTGAATAAAAACTTTAGTTTAATATAACTAAAATCTACATTCAATGTTTCAACCTTTATGTCAAGGTCATCTTCTGGAGCATACAACTATACACAGACAACAAGCTATGCTACAGTCAAACTGGTTTGTTAAAGTTACTGACCAACCGCTACAACAATTGTTGACCTGACCTCTGGTGAAAAAAAAAAAAATACAGTAGAACTCGGTTATAACGAATTCCACGGGACCGCATATATTTGTTCGTAATAACCGTTATTCGTTATATCCAAGGTCATAATTTGAGCGAATTAAGAATCTTTTCAGATTTTTCTCAGCATAGGTATATTGGGTAACATAAATACATATGTGCATACATACATATAAAGAACAAAAATTTATTTTTAAAACTTCACATTTTTACATAAGAAATCATCAAGCGTGCTTTGCTTTGCACAAGACGCATATTTCATGCATTTGAAATTGTTCCTTATACCACTAAGATGCTTGAATGTGTCGTCTGAACTTACAGATCGCAATTCCATAAATCTTGTTAAAATATGTAAAGCACTTTCTGCTTCACACCAAGTAATGATTTTTTCATCATTACTATTTTCTTCCTCGGATTCACTACTACTATTATCTTCTTATGGTGTATGAGAGATTTGTTTTAAGATGTCAGCATTTGTCGGTAGACCCGAAGTTGCGACACCATTATCAATGTCTATAAAATTATCAATCTCTATGCACGTTTCAAAATAGTTCAAGTTTCGTGCTTTTAACCATACTGATAATGGTAAGTTATCCTCTTCATCTTCAGATTCGCACTCGTATTCCGCAAGACCGGCTTTCTTAAAACACTTTTGTATCATAGTCGATGACACCAAATTCCAAGCATCATTCATTAAATGTATTGCGTGAAGTGCACTGATCTTCGAGTCGTAAGCATAAGCATTTTCCGTGGATTTTTCTCTGTGTTCTATCAGATCCAAGACTATCAGACGACAACGACATCTAATTACGCCTTGATCAAGTGTTTGCAAGACAGATGTCACATTTGGTGTCAAAAAAAAAAACAAGTTTTATGTTTGTTAAATTAGCCACTACAGGATGGGCAGGACAGTTGTCTATCAATAACAAATTTTTCTGGTTTTCACTGAAGATTTTTATCCTACTTGCGAATTTCATTTTCGAAAATTGAAGATGTCATCCAGGCCTTCTTATTCGCTGTATAATCAACGGGAAGTTTCTTTATGTTTTTAAAGCATCTAGGCTGTGACGATTTTTCAATTACAAGCTTTCATTTATCACTACCGGTCATATTCACGCAAACTAAAACTGTGAGTCTATTTTTGATAAGTTTTTCGCCAATACACTTTTCGTTTTTAAATTGAAACGTTTCATCGGGCATTAAATTATAAATAAACCCTACTTCGTGTGCATTATAGATGTTGTTGTATCCATACCTTCTTTTAATGTCCGGCCATACATTCTTGATCCAGTCAAAAACGTTTTTGTCAATGGACAATGCCTCGCCACTTACTTTTGCATAGACAATATTGTTTCTGTTCTTAAAGCGATCAATCCACCCATTGTTGCATTTAAAATAGCTATAACCAAGTTGAACAGCAAATTTTTCGACTTGAACTTTCAAAATTGGTCCGCTATTGCACTTTAAACCACGAAAGAAGTGCCTCGTCAACATTACTTTTTTTACACTTCGATAAATTGTTTTCAAAAGCTTTCAGAGTCAACTCGCGATTCTTCCAAATTGTTGATATTGTAGATGGGGACAAACCATACTTCTTTGCTACTGTCAGATTTGATTGGCCACTTTCCACCTCCTGTATATTCAATCTACTTTTTCGGAAACCGATAAAATTTTCCGTTTAACTCCTGACATGATTCCACAACCAGCGTATGTACAAAATGTCAGTAAAGGAACGACTAACGTGTATTATTCGTTTATTATTCCTGAGAAACGAATTCGTAATAAACATGTAATACATGCATTAAATCAAATGTAATTCAAATATACCTTCAAAATTATTCGTTATAAACATGAATTCGCTGTAACCGTTATCGTTATAACCGAGTTCTACTGTATATGTATATATATATAAACCCGGAAACTCGGGATTTTCATCCCACCTACAGACAAATCGGCCCTTCAGAACACACGCAATTTACAGACAAAAAATACTATACTAGTTGTGGTGGGTGATAGATGGCGTTGATGGAGATGATTTGTAGTAGAAGTTCAATGTAGTGGTTGAGACAGTTGTAGGTATCCTCCCGCAATGAGTCTTTGGATTCCTTGGAGGTGTCAGGAATAATAATATATACATCAACGCTAGAGTCCTATTATTAGTGTTATCTGTTGGTTGTAGAAATACATTGGGTGCAACAACAAGTTTACGTATCTATCTATATATATATATTAACATCATGATTATAAATGTACATTCCAGCCAGTTGGTATGGAATGGTTTCTAATACTAGCTGAAGATTGGCTAGAGTCCTGACTTACGCTGGATCTTATATATTAGGTAGGCTGAATGTGTGCCATCCAGATTCTAGAAATTTTCATACCATCTTTGTTGTTGATATTTGGGTGGGTTATCAGGATTTCGCAGGCTTCCTTAATTTTCCTTTCATACCAAGTTTTTGAATGGTGTAAAGAGAGGGTGCTTTTCCAGTTGATTTGGTGTAAAGTGTTGAGTGTGTGATCAGAGAGGCTTCCTTCACCATAATGGTTATATTTAATGTGTAATGTGTTCTTTCTCACGTATAGGGATTGTCCGTCCTGTTTCACCAATATATGATAAGTTACAGGTGCAGCGGATGCAATAGACTCCAGGATGTGCCAATGGGAGGAGAGGATACTTAGAGGAGCTGAATATGGTTTTAAGTTTAGTGGGTGACTTGAAGGTGGCATTCAGGTTATAATGTTGTACAATTCTATTGATTTTTTCTAACCCTTTAATGGATGGGAGGGCTATGGTTTTATTGTAATCTAGATTCGTTTTTGTTGTTGTTTTATGGAGTAGTTTATTAATAGTATTTTTGTTATAGCCATTATTTATGAATGTGTCGCTGATAATTTTTAGTTCTTGTTTCAGGGCTTGCTGGTTAGAGAAAACTGTTGTTGTAGCTATGTTTTTAAGGGTGTTAACGACTCCATATTTTCGTGATGGGTGGTGGTATGAATTAGCATGTATGTATTGGCCCGTGTGTGTCGGTTTTCGGTAGAATGTGAAGGATAGACTGCCTGAAGGAAGATGTGTGACTAGTGTGTCTAGGAACAGGAGTTTTGATTTACAATTTCGATGGTAAATTGTATGCGTTCGTGTTGTTTGTTCAGGTGGCTAAGGAATGTGTTTAGCGTTTGTCGCCCGTGCGGCCAGATCGCGAACATGTCGTCAACGTATCTAAGCCAGACTGTTGGTCTTAGCATGGCGGAATAAAGAGCCCTTTGCTCAGAGGTTTCCATGTAGAAGTTAGCGATTGGAGGGGGGGGGGTAGTGGTCAGCCCATGGCTGTACCTTCTTTTTGTAGGTAAAATTTGTTTTGCCACAGGAAGTAACCAGACTGTAGTACGGGGCAAAGAGGGCGGAAATTTTGTTCTGTAGTAGGAGAATTGTGACATTGATGGGGACATTTCTGAAAAGGGCAGAAACATCGAAACTGACTAATAAGTCGTCTTTTCGAGTGTTATGTTTTTAATTTTGTTTATAAAGTGTTGTGTGTTATTTATGTAGGAGGGGGGATGACATACCAACTTCTCGAGTGTTGATGCTAATTTCTTGGTTGGTGCTAATTGGGGCTATCTATTATCTATTCTTTTCAGAATTGGTCGAAAGGGCACATTTTGCTTGTGTATTTTCAGGACCGCATATTTCTAGGGAGTGGGCGTAGTGGGGTTTAGATACAGTCTGGCTTAGATACGCTGACGACGTGTTCGTGATCTGGCTGCGAACACTAAACACATTCCTTAGCCACCTGAACAAACAACAAGAATGCATACAATTTACCGTCGAAATCTAAAATCAAACCTTGCTCCCATTCCTAGACACATAATCACACGTCTTCCTTCAGGCAGTCTATCCTTCAGGGTCTACCGAAAATCGACACACACGGGCCAATACATACATACATGCTAATTCATACCACCACTCATCGTGAAAATATGGGATTATTAACATCCTTAAAAACAGAGCTACAACAATTTGCTCTAACCAGCAAGCCCTGAAACAAGAACTAAAAATCATCAGCGACACATTCATGAATAATGGCTATAACAAAAATACTATTAATAAAATATTCCATAAAACCACAACAAAAACGAATCTAGAATACAATAAAACCATAGCCATCCCATACATTAAAGGTTATCAGAAAAAATCAACAGAATCTACAACATTATAACCTCAATGCCACCTTCAAGCCACCCACTAAACTTAAAACTATATTCAGCTCCTCTAAGGATCCTCTCCTCCCATTGGCACATCTTGGAGTCTATTGCATCCACTGCACCTGTAACTTACCGTACATTGGTGAAACAGGATGGACAATCCCTATAAGAAAGAACACATTAAATATAACCATTATGGTGAAGCAGGCCTCTCAGATTACACGCTCAACACCTTACACAAAATCAACTGGAAAAGCACCCTCTCTTTACACCACACAAAAACCTGGTATGAAAGGAAATTTAAGGAAGCCTGCGAAATCCTGCTAAACCACCCAAATATCAAGAACAAAGATGGCATGTGGCATCCAGAATCTGGATGGCACACATTCAGCCTACCTAATATATAAGATCCAGCATAAGTCAGGATTCTAGCCAATCTTCAGCTACTATTAGAAACCATTCCATACCAACTGGCTGGAATGTACATTTCTAATCATGATGTTAATATATGCATATAGATAGATATGTAAACTTGTTGTTGCATCCAATGTATTTCGACAACCAACAGATAACACTAATAATAGGACTCTAGCGTTGATGTATATATATATATATATATATATATATATTTTTTCTCACCAGAGGTCAGGCTAACAATTGTTGTAGCGGTTGGTCAGTAACCTTAACAAACCAGTTTGATTGTAGTGTATAGTTGTATGGTCCAGAAGATGACCTTGACATAAAGGTCAAAACGTCGAATGTAGATTTCAGTTATATTAAACTAAAGTTTTTATTCAAACACGGTAGTTGTCTCCATCATTTTCAGAAATGTAAACCTAATTTTTATGTTTTGAAACTTTCAACTCTTGGAGATTATGTAGGGGTGGTGGACCCTTATTGAGTTTTTGCCACATTTTATGGCTATCATTTCCGATATTCTAAGCATTGTTTCATTTTCCTGTATGTCGATTTGTGGGGTATGTTTCTATTCAAGGGTGTGGACTGCTATTTCTGTTTTTCCTGTATTTTGTATTCTGTTTTTCTTTTGGTTGTTGCATATTTTTTGTTAAGATGTTCTGGAATTGGTGTATGTTGCAGTCACGTTAATGTTCTTGTAGTCTTACCCATAAAGATCTGATCATAGAACCTGTATATGTAACATCACAGTCATATTGGCAAGGAAATTTGTAAACTATTTTGTGTGTGTGAGATTTCTGTAGGTTTTAGAAGTGTTGCCAATTTCTGGTTTGTGGTGAACACCAACTTATAGTCAGTGTGTTTAAAAATGTATTTGTAGGCTTTTTGTGTGTTCTGGATATATGGGAGTTTGATGATTTTTTGTGTTGGGAAGTTTGTTTTGATTGTTGGATTGTTTTGATGAGTTTTGGCTTTTTGTTTGATTGGCATAATTTATTAGCTGTGCTGGGTAATTTCGTTAAATTTCTGTATTGAGGTAACTGCATGTAGTCGAAAACTTGTAAGCATTTTATAAATTGTGGTAGGATGACTGATTTTTTAATAGAATAAAGATGGTCTGAGTTAAAGTGGTTTTGAATAGCTTCTTTCTTGGCACCTTGTCATATGCCCTTTCCAGATCTGCAAAACTTAAAAACTGATCTTTGTTATATTCCCATGATTTCTCAACTATTTGTCGTAAAGTAAAAATCTGATCGTGACCGCCTCTATATGGCCTGAATCCAACTTGTTCTTCACCAAGCTTCTCTTCCACAATCCTTCTCAACTGTTTCTCAAGTATATTGGCATAAATCTTACCAGGAACATTCAGTAGAGAAATACCTCTAATTCTCACATTCAGTTTTATTTCCCTTTTTTATATATGGGTACTAAGAGAGCTCTACTGCAGTCGTCTGGAATTTGTCCCTCTGTCCAAACCCTCTGAACAATGCAGTGCAGCCACTGTAAGACTTTTATACCTCCATATTTGAGTATTTCTAGTCGAATATCATCTACTCCAGCTGCCTTTCCACATTTCCTTTTGATAGCTGTTTCTACTTCAAGTATAGATATGTATTGTTGATTGCATGCCTGGTCAATGTTTTTTATCACTGTGTTGTCATCACTGCTAGTTTCATTTAGCAATTTTTCAAAGTAATTACTCTATACTTCAAAGATATCTTTTTCTCCGGTTTTCATATCACCTTTATCATCTCTAATTCCTTTTTCAGCACTCTTTCCTCCATTTCTGAGCTTCTTCAACAACCTCCAGAATATCTTGCCAAATTCTTGATATTTATTTTCTATGTTCTTACCAAAATCTTCTCACGACTTTTGTTTAGCTAGTTTTACAGTGTTTAGTTTTCTTACATTTCTCTCTGTATTCTCTACGAGCATAAACTGACTTATATGCCCGAGAAATTTTGATATGCTTTCTTCTTTTCCTTCACTACCTCTTTAACTTCCTGTGTCCACTATGGAGTTCTGATTTTTCTATCCTTGCAGACAACCTCACCACATGCCTCTCTGGCTGAATCAATGTTTTCTTCAGGATTTGCTACTGAATCTCGCAGGTTTGATTCCTGTTCTTAACCTCTTTCATTTTTTCTTCAATAATTTTAATGTTAATGAAGAGGTACCAAGGTCGAAATAATGCAGAAGTCATATATTTCCCATATACAAGCAGTCGAAAGTTGTCATTAGTTGATTATTATCTTTGCACATGTGTTTTTCCTCCACTAAACATCACCACGAGATTTGAGTATAATTTAGTAATATAAAAAAAAAGTAAAATTGCTAGTGTGCTTACGTATTTCTATTATGTTGTTTGTAATTGTTTGCTTTTCTGTTTTTAATTAAATCAGACTTGAGGAAATTTCTGAGATTATCAAAAAAGGAAAATCTGCACAAGATTTTAAATCTTCAGTACTGAATCCTAAATGTAATTAACATCGTCTGTGCGTCAGGTAATGCAAAGCATTAAATATGTTTTATCTAATTACTCAAAAAAATACCTGCTGTACATCCTGTATGACTTGATTCTAAATATTCTTATACCATTACTTTGAGAAAACAAATAACTTTAAAGGGCTCTGGTGTGAGTATTAAAGTTTAATACTCACCAGACCATATATAACTCATTTTTGCATATTTGTCAAATTTTAGTTTTCAGTTTTTTATATATATATGTACCTCAATAATGTATTTTTATAGAAATGGTTACAAAATTAATGTATTTATTTCAGTTAATTAAACAAAAATAAAAGTATTTTAAGCTCAAAATGTTAAGTTTAAAAAAAATTATAAGGTGTTTTTTTTGCCCTGGTGAAGTTACCTTAGCAACAGAAAACAAAACCAATTGTAACATTTGGCATTTATTATTATTTTTTAATGAACTCTAGTAATATTGGAGTTGTATTGTATATTTGAGTAATGTGAACTGCTTCAGTGAATACTTTCCTGTCCTTTTTATTTCCAAATTAGCAAGAAGTAGAGAGAGAGAGAGAACACTGCACACTATCAAAAACATCAGTATTTCTTTCTTTTAAGGTTTCATGGTGATCAGCGTAGAATTTATAGACAAAAACTTGACTTAAAATTAAGAAAATAGCACTCAGTGTTTTGGCCTGTATATTAAGGTGGCCTGTATATTGAGGAAACATACAAATGAACAAGTCACGAGCTACAGATTTAGTATACTTATAACAAAACAGTTTAGATTTAGCATACTTTTACGTAGTAAAAGTATGCTAAATCTAAACTGTTTTGTTGATCATTTACACTAGTCTGATCTCTGGTGTAAATAAATAATTAAAATTTAAAAAAACATATACCTAATTTTTATAATAATATACAAAGGATAAAAAATAAAATAAAGAATTTTTACTGTAGAACTGCATCACTACAGTCCTGTTATCTTAAGGTTTTCTTCTGTTGGGTTCTGCCATCATGTTCCAAATGCTATCCAGGTTGCAGATGGGTCTTCCAGATTCTTGGAATTACTAATCCATCATTCTTGTTGAGATTAGGATGAAACAGCAGCATCCCACAAGCTTCCTTGAATTTTCTTTCAAACCAGAGTTTGGTGTGTTGTAGGGACTTTGGAGATTTCAGTTGTTGTAAGTCTGTGAAATGAATTTGCTAATGAACATAGAAGTTTTTGGAAGAAAGGAAAATTATGAGAGAATATGACTGAATGTTTTTTTATGCATATGAGAGGCTATTCATAACTGTTTCACAGTATAAACACCAGGAGAAAAGAGTATAATTAATTTATTGAACCTACTATTATTTCAATGGTTTTCTACTACATCTTCAGAGCATAAATTACAATTATGAAAAGCACACAAAGCACTAAATTAGAACATTGTAGAAATATTTAAAATTATAACTGATTTGGAAAAAAAACTAATTCTCTTCACTTCAAAATTTTAATAAAAAATTCCAAACAGATTCTGGCATTATGACATTACTTCACTGTACTTTTGATAGAGACCCTTGACCTTATTTAGTCACATTTTCCTCTAATATATTTGAGTTATTTAAATTCACTTTATTCTGGTTGTTTTTTATGGAAAGAAAAATACACAAACAGCTAGATGGGACTGCAGTGAGTTTCCCTCCTCTACTAGCACTCACTTTATGGTTATCTGGCCCATAGAGGATTCAGTGTTATAACATTAATTTTATCCATTACAATTTGAATTATTTCCACAATGATGTAGTTGAGTGCCTTGTGCATGTCACAGTTGTAATTTGTGCTCTTAAGATGCTGGACAGAAACATCAAAATATTATTAAGTTCAATAAATTAATTATATTGTTTTCTCCTGGTGTTGTTTATACTGTGAAGCTCTATTATGAATAGCTAATAAAACCTAAGCTTTTCTCTATGTATACAAGGGGCTGTAAGTGAATGATAATGCAAGCGAGAGTAAACAGCAACAGATTTGTGACAATATGGAAAAAAGAAGGCAACTGTGAGGCTGAATGAAAATAGGTAAGTATATTGAAGTGAGTATACAAAAACAGATAAATAATAGTGAGAAAGAGAAAGGAATGAAATAGAGTAAGAAGAGAAGAGTAAGAACTAGATTAAAGCTCATTATGGACATAAAATTGATCAGATCATCTCCAGCTTACAAGCTAGAGATGGCGTGATTCCTTACATTTGTATACAGGATGTATGTTTCTAGAGGCTCCTATGTTTGAGCAGCTGTGAGCTTAATTTATTAGCACAAAAAAAAAAAAAAAAACTGCAGGTATACTGATTGTATTTTTTGTGTAGCAAAACTTTTTCTCCTACTGCATTTTGTTACACAAAATGCAGTAGGAGAAAAAGTATACAGCATTATATGGTGACCATGTTTAGAACTATGTGTTGGATGAATGATGATGGAAGCACAAAATATATTAGATTGAAGGCAAGGTGTGCCACAGAAAAGAGAAAGAATGAAGAGATGTAAGAAAAGACAAAGGACAGTATGAAAAAGTAAATAAGGATATGTGTATATTTAAGGAGAATCTGACAACAATCTGGCTTTGCAACCATATGCCTGGGGAAGGAATGTCTCAGGTTCGATTCCCATCGAAGACATGAGGAACTTGAAGATCTTCCTCAGACATAGCCAAGTTAGTCATTCTTGGGCGCGGGCAGTAGGATTTTTTCCGCCAGTTTATCTGGCGGTTTTCATCCCACAAGCAGGCAAACTGGCCCCATGAACATATGCCTCTACAGCCAAAAATATATCCCTCCCAGCGGCAGACTAGGCGACAGGTCGGTTGAGAGTAGTACTAACAAGTAGTTGCATCTAAGTAACATGCGGACCGTGCATAGGAAGCGGGAATAATGCATAGTGAAAGAAGAAGAGAGGTTGGATAACCTCTAATATATTAGTACTGTGGATATCCAAGAATGAACTTGCTCACATTTAGTTTAGAGAACTAGATTGTATTCCTTGAGAAACAAATAAAATAAAATTAATTTCTCCTCCTACTGCTATCCTGTGGAACAGAATAGCAGTAGGAGGAGAAATTAATTCCATCAGTTTGGAGTTAAACTGTGGATGAGTAGTGAGTAGCTGAACATGTTTAAATGGATTTAACAGTGGGTGAAAGAATTACTGAAACTAGTTCAGATGAATGTTGTCCACAGAAGTATTTATATGCAAGCAGTGGAGACTGAATGAGAGTGGGCGATGTGAATTTGCAAGAAATGGATCACCCTAATTTCTGTCTTCTGTATATCGAGACAAGTATTTTTGGGATTGCTTAAGGGGCACCACATCAGATGTGCGAATAGTATTCAGTGGTAGGATGAATTGATGACACCTTGATCCTTTGTGTTTTTTTTTGGATGTTGAGAAAGCAACAGTTGTAATATGCTTATGCCAAGAGATGTTTGATGATAGAGTAATCCCAAGAAAGCGATTATATCTTGTCTTGAGATTTGGGCATTGTCAAGACTTAGACTGGAAAAAAAAGTGAGAGATAAGGCAGAACTTTGCAATACTAACATGATGTGCACTACAACTTAAAAACATCATCTGCTATTCATTACCAGACCTCATTTGGCATCTTCTATGAATACAGCTCACCTGAACTTTACATAGTATATCATCCTTCAATAAAAAGAGTGAAATGTGCTTTTCTCAGGTCTGATATACATGAAATCTCATTTATACGATCTGCTCTTGCTCAAGGTTTCCTTGCCTCGTTTTGATTTTAAGATTGACTAAATATTTGTAACTTTATATTTATCCAACAACAGATGGTGACAAATTAGAAATTTAGTTCTTTGTGCTGCCTGAGACAATTTTAAATCATTCATGCTACTCAACTAATCACTGCTGTTTGTACACTATTGCAAACTGTTTCTACTCTGAAGATACTGGGTATAAAACAGGCAAAATTAGCACCTAAATAAATAACTTTTCTGCCAGTTACATGGTGATCAGCATTCTTTTTTTAAACAATTATGAAAACAACTTCCTTCTTATAGTAAAACTTCAGTTTAGTATAAACCAGAATAATCACCTGATGTTTCGACCTTCATTATTATTATTATTATTATTATTACTACTCTGGGCAACTCCAAGGAGTCGACAGACTCATCGAGGGAGGCCCTAACATCATGTCGAGAATAACTATTCGACATTCACACAGTATCTATCATACCTTGCCTTGAACTCATTCACGGTTGTAGCACCCACCACAGACTCTGGAAGCTTATTCCACTCATTCACCACTCTCCAAGTAAAAAAACTTATTCATTACCAGACCTCATTTGGCATCTTCTCTGAATACAGCTCACCTCTAACACCCTTGTTAACCACATTCTTTCCCAGCTTCCATACATGGCCCCTAGTCCTACCACCACCAATCCTATTTTCAAAAATATCTTCTGGATTAATCTTATAGTAACCCTTCAGTAATTTGAATGTCTCAATCATATCACCCCTTTTCTGCCTATCGACCAATTTTTGCAACCCACAAATCTTCAACCTATTCTCATAAGGTTCATTCCACAGACCTGCTATCATCTTGGTCACTCGTCTCTGGATCTTCTCCACTTCCTCCCCATCAAGAAGAAACCCTGGTGCCCATAACTGGGCACAGTAGTCCAGATGGGGTCTCATCAAGGCTCGATACAGAGGAACAATAACTTGTTTGTCTCTGCATGTTAAAGTATTTTTAAGAAGCCAAGTGATTTGATGAGCTGATTTAGCCACTTCTGCAATGTGCCCCCTAAACTTCAATTCCCTATCCGCCAACACTCCCAAATCCCTGGCCTCATCAATCTCCTAGAGTACGGTTCCACCAATGTGATATACTGCTGCTATTCTTTTCACCCCAAAATGCATAACCTTACACTTTGCCACATTAAATTGACATCCATTTTTCCTAGCCCAGTCCTCCAAACTATCCAAATCATCCTGTAAAATTTTGACATCCTGTGCACTCACAATTGCTCTACCCAACTTTGCATCATCAGCAAACAAGCGAACACTTCCTCTCAGATCCTTTCCTATATCATTGATGAACAAATTGAAAAATAGTGTCAAAGAACATAGCCCTGTGGTACACCACTATTCATAAGCCATCTTTTGGACTCAATTCCTGAATAAACCACTCTCTGGTTTCTCTCCATCAATCACCCTCCTGTCCATCTCACCAACCCTATATCCATCCCCATATGCTGCATTTTACTGATTAGAATTACATGGTATCCTGTCAAAGCCTTAGGATGGTCCAGTAGAATTACTGTAAACCCATTACCCTTATCCAGTTCAGCCATCACTGTGTTATAAAATGTGAGCAAGTTACTGAGGCATGATCTACCCTTCACAAAACCATGTTGTTCCCCATACAATATCCTATTTTCATCTATCCAATCCTGTATTCTTTTCTTGACTAATTTCTCTAAGACCTTGACAACGATACCTGAAATGCAAATCGGTCGGTAATTTACAACAGCAGTATTGGAACCACCTTTATGCAGCGGAACTATTTTCCCCTCTTTCCACCCCCCCCCCCCCCCCGGGACTAACCCAGACCCGAGACTTAAACAAAATGGTCAAGGGTACTGACAATTCTTTAGCTGCTTCTCGTACGACACGAGCTGGTATACCATCCAATCCCACAGATGTATTTACATTGAGGTTATGCAATAGCCTACTCACCTCCACTTCATTCACCACAATTCCGTATAATCTACTGGTTCATTCATTTCTGCAATGTCACCACCTGGATGATATATTCTTGCAAAGTGCTCGCTCAGTAACTCAACTATATCAACTGATTCAGTTACCTCCCTACCATCAGCATTCTTTAAAATCATTCTGCCATATACATTTTTTCTTTTACTTGCAACATATCAAAAAAACTGTTTAGGATTCTCTTTAGCATGCATGGCCAATGTTCTTTCGTAATCCTTTTTTTGCTTTTCTTACTACACTCGTTACCCTTCTGGCCTGTGCCTGCTGGTCACTTTTCTCCTTAAATTCCCTCCATAGTTGTTTCTTTTTTTTTTTTTGCAGCTCAAGCTTAATGGTGTTATTCATCCATTTAACCCCTACTTGATTTATTATTCGGACTCTAGGTATACAATCAGCCACCATTGCTTCATGCAAACACTTCTTAACTGCCTCCCATTCACTATCAACTTCTAGTCCTTGCAATTGTACATGGCATGGCACTGAACCAATCAAACTCCTAAGCTTGTCATACTTTCCAGCCCGATAATTCCACATGTACCCTGTCTTAATTGTAAATTCCACACCTTTAGCCACTTCCCAAGTCAAGACCCTATGATCACTCTCACCAATTGGTGACAATGTGGTCATATTGTTACAGCCAAATCCTCAGATGTAATTACTAGGTCAAGCACTTTCTTTTTCCGTTTTCCATTACCTGCCGTCGCAGATAGTTATCCCTTAATAACTGCATAAAATCCATTTCCTTCCTCCCGTGTGTCCTCTCCTCACTCCAATCAATGCGACCATAGTTGAAATCTCCCATAATAATTACCCTCCTTCCATTCATTTCTTCTATTTGCTTGTGCATACTGTCTCCACCATCTTTTCCATCACCTGGTGTATAGCAGCACCCAAATGTATATTTTGTTCTGCTAGCCACAATCTCACACCAAATGTCCTCAAATGTGCTCTTTTCTCTATCCTGCAATTGAACTTCTATTCTCCTTGGCCGCAGCTCATCAGCTATCATCAACAAAACTCCTCCTCCCCATTTTATTCTCCCTGTCATTCCTGAACATACTATACCAATCACATTGAATCCCACTAGCTATATTCATATCAAGGTAATCAAATCATCTGGAGTATATGCATATATAAAGAAACAAGCTGCATTCCAATCTACATAGCATGCTAAAGGCATGCTAATTTGTTCAACCATTAATACTACCAGCCTGACCTCTGGTCAAAAAAAAAAAAAAAAAACCTTACTACATGAAAGCTAGAATCCTGTTATTTGTTAAAAATCACTATGAGACTGCTCACTGATAAATTAGAACAAGACAATACTGATGGTGGCTAATAAGAGCTGAAATTATTGCTTATAGCATTATATTGCTTAAACTCTGACGTAGTCAGGGTTTATTGGAGAACTTGAAATTATGAAGGCTGCATTGCGTGCCATCCATATTTCTTGCGATTTTTATGCCACCATTATTGTTTAAATTAGAATGGTTAATCAAAATTTCACAGACTTCCTTAAATTTGCAGTCAAACCAGGTTTTTGTGTGATATAAAGAACAAGTATCTTTTCAATCAGTTTGGTATAGATTGTTAAGTGCATGATCCAATCAGAATGATTGGATCATGCACTTAACATTCCAATCAGAACGTATAAATTCTGATTGGAATTTGTATATTCAGAATCCCTGATATAATTAATTTGCTATGGATTCAGTATACCATGGGGTGGGCCAGGGAGAAGGGAGATCCTTGTAGGAGTTGAATTATGTTTATTAATTTTATAGATTTTCAGAATTCTACTCCATTACAACCTTAGTATTAAGGTTGTAATGGAGTAGAATTCTGTTTATTTTATCTGATAACCCCTTTACTGTATGAGATAGCTAAGGTTTTACAGTAATCTATGTTATTGCATTTTTAGGTATATAGTTTTATGAAGAATTTTATTGATGGTATATATAGCCATTGCTTATAAATGTATTGCTTAAGAGTTTGCTCATTAGAACAAATTGTTTAAGATCTGATTTTGAGGTTATTAATGACTCCAAGTTTTTGTGAAGGGTGGTAGTAAGAGTTAGCATATATATATATATATATATATATATATGTAGAAAGTATTTTACCTTGGGTATAATAAATGTTAAAGATACCAAGCTATTTTAAACCTGGTTTTACTCCATTTCCCAAATGCAAACAGACAAACAAGTCAAGTTTGCGCCTGCATGTATTGGAAGTCTAGCTGACCCTCAAAGTAGTGCAAGACCAAGGCAACTCTTGGTAAAAGTAGAATAAGCTGTGATCACTAATCTTAATATTTACCCTTAATGCAAAGCACATCTCCTGGATGAGATGTATGATGTTAAAAATACCAAGCAATTTTAAACCTGGTTTTACTGCATTTCCCAAGTAAGCAAACAGACAAACAAGTCGAGTTTGCACCTGCAAGTGATGCAAGTCTAGCTGATCCTACAGGTAGTGCAAGACCAAGGCAACTCGTGGTAAAGGTGGCATAAGCTCTGATCACTAATCTTAATATTTACCCTTAATGCCAAAACACATCTCCAAGAAGGGGATGCATGATGTTTTGTATTAAAGGCAAGGGGCCACTACCCATTGGTAGTGGCTCCTTGCCTTTAATACAAATGGATGGGTAGTGGCCCCTTGCCTTTAATACAAAACATCATGCATCCCCTTCTTGGAGATGTGTTTTGGCATTAAGGGTAAATATTAAGATTAGTGATCAGAGCTTATGCCACCTTTACCACGAGTTGCCTTGGTCTTGCACTACCTGTAGGATCAGCTAGACTTGCATCACTTGCAGGTGCAAACTCGACTTGTTTGTCTGTTTGCTTACTTGGGAAATGGAGTAAAACCAGGTTTAAAATTGCTTGGTATTTTTAACATTTATTATACCCAAGGTAAAATACCTTCTACGAGATGTATGATGTTTTGTATTAAAGGCAAGCGGCCACTACCCAGACCGGTTTCGACCTTTATTGAGGTCTCATCAGTGGGAGCCAGGCTAGAAATACCAAGATAATATATGCTAACTCTTGGTTCAAGAATACATTGTGGTTGGTCGGTGAATTTAGCACTCGTAATATTGGTGATTTTTGTCTGTTTTATGGTATATTAGTGTAGTATTTAGTGTTTTATAACATATTTTTTTAAGTTATTTCAATAATAAGTGTAAGTTTAAATTGGCACCAAAATTGCACAAGAAATATAATGCTAAGAAGAACAGCGCAGTTGAGAACAAGGCTAGCCCTGCTAATGCGGTTATGGGAGACATGGAGGTGGTTAATCAAAATGAATTAGCCTCCAACATAGCAAAATTAAAGCAGATCATCAGAGAGACAACATGGAAATTACAAAAAGTTGAGAGGAATTTAAATGAACATAGGGAATAAAAGAAAATTAAGCAGCAAAATAAGAAACTAAGCCCTGAAACAGGCAAGTCAGGAAATGATAGAAATAAGGTAAGTGAAGTAGTTTGTAAAGAGAAGGATGTTATTTGGTATTGTGACTTTATAAGAAAACATGCTATCGATGAGAGAGTTATAACTAAGAGTTTTCCCAGAGTGAAAATTAAGAATATAAAGGAATCAATTCAAAAACAGAAAAGAAAATTAAACGAGATCATGAAAGAGGTGTTGGAAGAGAGAGAAGCAGAAAATCGTCATTATATTAGTTAGATATGATGAAAATGAATTAAGAAGAGCTATGATGGCAAACTTAGGCTTCTTTACTTTCAATAATTTTAAAATAACCAATACTTTTTTCAAAAAAATAATATAAATATACTTAGAATGGGGAGAGGAACAAGATCTATAATTGATTATACATTACTAATCAGAAACTAGCTCCACATGTAAGAATGTAGATGTTTACAGAGGATAAGGGGGAAAAAAATAGAACAAGTCTACAAAGTAAATCTATTAAAAGAAGTAATCATTAGAATGCTATATCAATCACAATTAACAGATTATCTAAAATAAGCCAAAATCAATGAAGATATAGAAGAAGAATGGAAAACTTTAATAAAGATAATTCATAAAGCAGCCTCTAAAAGTACTTGGAAAGAAAAATAAAATATTAAAAATTTGGAACACAGATATAGAAAATGCATGAAAAGAAAAAAAATGGCATACAAATCATTCTTCAAACACATACAAAGGAAACAAAAGAAAAAAAAAAAACTACAACCATGGTACAGAAAGCTCACCAAGATTCTTGGGATAGATTTATTAATAAAATTGAAGAATGCATAGATGGAAGACAAGACATAGCCTACAAAATATTAAGGAAACTAAACAATGAAGAAAGAGATATAACACAAATCAACATAATAAAAGTGAAACAATGAAAATAACATAAGAATTTATGGTAGAACCAATTAGATGGGAAAAACTAACAATCAGTAAAGGTAAAAAATAAAAAATCAACTGGATTAGATGGGTATAAATAGAGCTTTGAAAATATGGTGGAGAATATTTTCATCACAGATTCTTAAAATTAATAAATAACTCTTGGAGGATATGTGAGATGGTATCAGATTGGTCAAAAGCCAAGTTTATATTTATATTTAAGAAAAGAGATGGTTGTGGAAATTACAGAGGTTTATTCCTCTGGATTTCTGTTCAGAACGTGGATTAATTATTACTAACATTGACTATGTTATAGTTGATAGTGATGTTTTCCCACTTGTTCAGGACACAAGAGCATACAGAGGATTTGAAACACGAAGTTATCACTATTTAGTTTTGAGCAGGATAAAATTGAATTTCATATTGAAAAGAAGAGTGTGTGAGAAAGTTTTAAAACGAATCAAGGTTGAGCTGCTTTCAGAAGGGAACTGTAAATTCAAATATATAAAACTGAATAAAAAAATGAGAGAGTTTCAAAACAAGAACCAAACCTTGGAATTGCAACCTCGAATCCTGAAAAACACAATGATTGATTCAGCAAGAGAGGCATGTGGTGAGGTTGTCTGTAAGGATAGAAAAATCAGAACCCCATGGCAGATTTGGAAAGTTAAAGAGAAAAACATATCGAACCTTCCTGACAAGAAACAATTTGTGCTCTTAGAGAATACAGAGAAAAATTTAAGTGAAGCACTGTGTAAAACTAGCTAAACAAAAACCATAAGAACATGGAAAATATTTTGAAGATTATTGAAAAAGCTTTAAATGGAGGAAAACATACTGTAAAAGGAATCAGAGATGATAAAGGTGACATAAAACTGAAGATAAAGATATTCTAGATATCTAGAGTAATTACTTTTGAAAGACTGTCAGCATGATGGTAGAAAATTCCCAGCAGGAATCCATATCCATACTTGAAGTAGAACACACCATCAAGAACCTGAAATGTGTAAAGGTAACTGGAGTAGATGAAATTCAGCTAGAAATGCTCAAATATGGAGGTACAAAAGTTCTACAGTGGCTGCATTGCATAATTCAGAAAGCCTGGTCAGAGGGTCGAATTCCAGATGATTGGAGTTGAGCTCTCATGCTACCCATCTATAAAAAAGGAAAATAAAACTGAATGTACACGGTAAGATTTATGCAAGTATACTTGAGAAGCATCTAAATAAAATTGTGGAAAGGAAGCTGGTGAAGAACAAGCTGGATTCAGGCCAAATAGAATTGTTCAGGATGAGATTTTAAGACAAATAGTTGAGAAATCTTGAGAATATAACAAGGATTTGCACTTAAATTTTGTTATCTGCAAAAGGCACATGACAAGGTGCTAAGAGGAATGCTCTTCAAAATGCTACAGTCATATGGTATAAATAAGACATTATATTAAGCAATACATAGTCTCTATTTAAGCCATATGTCAGAAGTTAAACGGAGGTACAGGAAGTTTGAGGTAAATTCAACTTTATATTATCTCTATTATCTATATGGATCACAAGTGAAGGAAAGTAATATTAAATCTTATATTAAAATTGGTGATGTTATCCTTAGCTTGTTACTTTGTTCAGGTGATGTACTTCTGAATAAATCCAGTACAATTCTGCAAGATTCCCTGAATAAATTGAATAACTGTTGTAATAAATTTGGTATGAAAATCAGCAATAAAAATAGGCAGAAACAGTGAAAACATCAGCTGAATCCAGAATGGTTATCCTGTAGACAAGTTAAAGATTCTGGCTATTTAGGCACAATATTTAGTGAAGATGGTAAATTAAATATGGAAATAGTCCATAGAATTAGTAAAGCTGATTTGGTAAGTCAGCTGAAAAAAAAATTATATGGAATAAGAAACAAATTAGTCAAAATACTAAATTGGCTGTATGCAAGACAGTGTTCAAATCAATTTTAACTTATGAATCTGAGAACCAGGTTAGAATTAAAACACTTGATAAAAGACTGGAGATCACAAATATGAGAGTTCTGAGAAAGATTAGTGGAGTGAATTGATGGCATCAATGGTAGTATCACATTAAAAATGAGGATATTGGGAAAGAACTTGCCATTGTTAGCATTCAGGATTGTGTTATTAGAGCTAATCTCAGTTTGTATGGTCATTTAAACAGAATGGGAGAGGAAAGATGAGCAAAACTAGTGTTCTTTTGGCAGGGAAAAGACCCAAAGGAAGACCAAGATGGATTTATACAATAAAAAGTGCCTTAAAAGACAGAAATATAAGATCTGATAATGTTGGATCTTGACAGATAACAGTGGTGTTACATTTACGTGTAGTACTATCATAATTATCCTATACCCCCCCCCCCCCTTGATGGTATATCAGCACTGCTATTAGAAATAAAGCTCATGTAGCAGCAGTCATCATGAAGAATAATATACTTAGACTGGTAGGTTGCCAATTTAATGTCAAAGTTTAAATTTAGGTATTTTGGAACTGGGGGGGGGGGGAACTATACTGTATATTTCATAACTATACTGCAAAAAATTGATAAGGCTAGAGATAATGATGAACTCTGAGAGTTGAAATTGAAAGGATATATTTCAGAAGTGGCAAAATATCTCCAAGAATCACCCTATAAGTATGTTAAGAAACACAATGTCAAATGGATAAGAAAGCTCTCTTTTTCTCTTCCTCCATAAGATACTGATAAAGCATCATATGGACTCTTAATGCACAATTTGGTCACTTGGAATTCTTACTGACATGAAAGTGGTGAAGATTCAGAGACAAGAGATGAAATTGCAAATGGTTTGCGAGTCACAAAGTCTAACTAATACATGGAAAAGAGAGATATAATATAAGCCATTGCATAAGGGTGGTAGCAAACTGGAAGTGTCTAATTATAGGCCAGTTTGTGTATCATCAGTAATGTTATCTGTGAGAGTCAACATGGATTTGTGAAGGGGTGCTCTTGTGGAGGGGAAAGGCATATACTGCCATTTTCCTAGACTTAGCAAAGGCATTTGACAGGGTGCCACATGATAAGCTGATATTCAAGTTGCAGCACATGGGTCTGGATTCAGGATTGGCTGTCCAATAGACATCAGAGAGTTTTGTATGGTGGAGCAATATCAAAGAGGCAGAAGGTTACAAGTGGGGTTCCACAGTACTGGGACCTATATTGTTTAACCTTTATATCAATGACATTGTCCGTGGATTGCAAGGGGATATTCAGTTGTTTGCAGATGATGCGAAGCTGGGAAAGATTATTAGTAATAGTGCAGATGTAGTAGCCCTGCAGGAAGATTTGAATAAGCTAGATAGATGGGCAAATGAATGGGGTGTCAGTTTAATGCAGCAAAATGTAAGGTCTTGAGGTTTGGGACATGTCGATGGGATGCTGCATACTCTATGGGAGGAGTTAAACTGGAAGAAATAGGGGAGACAAGAGATCTGGGGTTGATGTTTGATAGAAAACTGAAATTTAGGGAACATATTGCAAAGGTAGTGAAGGTAACACAGAGGATTGCTGCAATAATGAGAAGTACACTGACCTGCAGAGATAAAATGGTTATCATTCCATTGTATAAGACTCTGATCAGACCACACTTAGACTATTGTTCTCAGATCTGGTCCCCAGGATTTGAAGGGGATAAATTAACTGTCGAAAGGGTACAAAGAGGATAACAAAGATGGTGTCACAACTGTACAATGTTAGTTATGAGGATCGGCTGAGAGAGAGTGTGGACTGCAGAGTTTGGTGGATAGAAGAAGGAGAGGTGATATGATTGAGACTTTTAATCTGTTGAGAGGTGGTTGGAGACATGACAAGGGGCCATCCCTGGAAGTTACAAAAGGAGAAAGAGGGTGAGGAGTGGTTTCTTTGCATGGAGGGTGGTGACAGTGTAAACGGTCAATGCAATTAAGGAGTGGTATGATAGACTATGTGTTTCCTAGGAGGGACCTCCCTCGATGAGTCTTGATAGACTTGTGTTTCTTAGAAAAGGACCTCCCATGATGAGTCTTTTGACTCCATGGAGGCCTGAATAATAATAATAAGAAGAAGAAGAATATTTAATGGATTGTATAGAGCAGATGCTAAATTTTTTTCTAATACTTATAATGAGAGAAATCTAGGGATCATTCCCTTCCAAGAATGATCCCTAGATTTCTCTCATTACAAAGGCTAACAACTAGTCTTGTGTATGAAGTATCTTCATGACTAGGCTACTTGTATATGGAGGCTAATGACTTCACATCACTTACCTCAGTATTGCATAATGCAAAAAATAATATTCAAGTGTGCATTACGGGAAAGGTCACTGCTCAGACCAATTTTGACCTTTATTTACTAACTATTATAATAACAGAATTAACTCATGTCAATTATTCTTTATTCGTACAATTTTCACCTGAGTATCACAGGCATCATCAGTACAGGTACAAGGCTAATTAAACAATAACTGTTATATTCACAAAGCGCCACCTAAGTAGCTAAGGTTAAATTTCCTAAATTTATTTAATTATTAAATAATAATTATTATTTTTTTAATATTTAATATATATGTATACAATTATATGTTAGGAAAGATTTGCTGCGTTATAAAGTACTATCTCCCACAAGGGGGAAAGACATAGACCACATAGGTTACGGGAGTGAAGTAATGTTTCACAAGTTTCTTTTTATAGCTGTTCCATTAGGAACCGACTTTTTTGAATGACTTTTGTCTTGTTCCACTTAACTCTATGTCTGGTGTTGATGGCATGTCCTGCAATTCCAGACTGTTTGGGTTCAAGGTACTGGATATACGACTGGTGTTCTAACTGGACTTGAGCAGATCTTCCTGTTTGTCCAAAATATAATAATCCACATAAGCAGGGAATCTGGTAGACACCTGGATAGCTGAGATGTGGGAGCTTGTCCTTTGGAGACATTAGGAAAGTGGAGATTTTTCTGACGGGTCGAAAAGCCACACAGATATTTAGAAGTAGAAGTAAATAAGCAGTTAGCATTTCTAGACCTCTTGATTCTTTGCCAACCAGATGGTTATCTACAATTCACAGTCTATAGGAAAGAGACTCATACAGGCCAGTACATCCACGCTGAATCACATCACCATCCCAGCCAAAAGGCAGGTACTATAAAAACACTAGTTCATAGAGCTCCCTCCTTTTGTTCTTCAGAAGAACTTTTACAAAAAGAATTACGGTATCTTAATTCCTCCTTCATATCCAATGGCCATAAGAAGTCCTTCATAAAAAGAGCTTTAAGTAGTCGTGCTCCAGCATCCTCTTCAAGTACAGAAGAACCTACACATATACCTATCCCCCTATGTACAAGGGGTTAGTGAACGCATAGCTAAGGTGCTAAAACCACTAAATATCTGTGTAGCTTTTTGACCAGTCAGAAAAATCTCCACTTTCCTAATGTCTCCAAAGGACAAGCTCCCACATCTCAGCTATCCAGGTGTCTACCAGATTCCCTGCTCGTGTGGATTAACGCATTTTAACGGAAGAATTGAGCATGAAAAAGGTTTGTGCAAAAATGGTTCCAAAAGTGTTTTCAGATGAGCAAAAAAGAACATTGCTTGGATCTTTTGCAGTGGGATGAACCAGATGTGTTGAATTCGGTAATTACTTGTGAGGAAACTTGGATATTTACGTATGATCCGAAAACCAAATGACAATCAATGCAGTGGAAGTCAACAACCCCGATACCAATATAAAGCACGCATGAGTCCCTCAAACTTCAAGGCCATGTTAATTGTTTTCTTCGATATCCAGAGTATTGTAATAGCAGAGTGGGTTTCCAGCGACTAGACAGTAAATCAGCGGTACTACCTTGAAGTCTTGACAAAATTGCACGAATGCATGAGAACCAACCAACCAGAATTGTGGAGAAATGGTTGGATTTTGCATTGAGACAACGTACCAGCCCACAACGCATTATCTGTGAAGCAGTTTTTAGCTAATCACAACATCACTGTGCTTGAGCACCCACCCTATTTGCGAGACCTGGCTCCCTACGACTTCTACCAATTCCCAAAGATCAAGTCAGTTCTCAAAGGAACCCATTTTTTTCAGTAGAAGATGTGAAACAAAAACAATGGAGATCCTCAACAGCCTTTCAGAAAATGATATGCAGAATTGCTTTGAACGTTGGCAGCATCGTATGCCAGCTGTGTGTGTCAACTCAAAAGGGAACTATTTTGAAGATCAGTTGATTTTCTCAATTTGTTAAATAAAAAGAGATGCAGGCACAGTCTCGTTTTTTTCTGTGTCAGACCTCATATATACAAGTAATAATACATAATGATAGATATGAAAATAATATTCTTTCCTACTAATAATACATAATTTTTTGCATTATTATTAACTTCCTGTCAACAATTTGTCATGTCTCAGGACTCCAGTATTTAGATCTCAGGAGGAGGGGGGGGGGTGAAAAGTTTTGAACACCTAGAAAAAAAAATGCAACAAGGGAAAGACTTTTTTCTCAGAGGATTGCAGATGATCCAGCATCATCATGACAAGAGTATAAGAATATGTGTTACATGGTTCTACTTTATTCCTTCAGGGTGATTATCACAACTTTTCAGCATACCCTCATATATTTTGGTCTTCTTACTGCATCAAACCAACTAGATCTTTGACTTCTTCTAAATCTTTTCCTACCAACTTAAATTAGTTCTGCTCACCCATTCTAGAATGATAACAATATTAATTTCTTTCCTAATATCTTTTTTTAATATTAATGTGCCACTGATGACATTTTCAGAGGTTGTGCATTTAAATGCAGATGATGTTCTCTGTGTTTCTACCTATTTTAAAGGATCTTGTCTTTTTATTGCTGATTTTCATACCAAATATTGCAGCAGTTATTAATCTAGTCAAGGAAACCTGAAGACTTACAGGGAATTTGTTTAGGAGTACATCATCAGCATAAAGTAAAGAGCTAAGTTGACATTGATGATGATGAATATATCACCAATATTGTTAATTAACATTAAACCATCTTCCTGTACCTCCTTCAATTCTAACGGGTGACTCACAACTCAAATAACCTTGCTTGATATAATGCCCCACTGACACCATAAAACTGTAACGTTTTGAATAGCATCTTTCTTGGCATCTTGCCATATGCCTTTTTCAGATCTACAAAACTTAAATACAGATATTTGTAATATTCACATGATTTCTAAACTGTCATAAAGTGAAAATCTGATCCTGACAGTCTCTATTTGGCCTGATTCCAGCTTCTTCTTCACCAAGCGTCTCTTCCACAATCCTTCTCAAACGTTTCTCAAGTATACTTGCATAAATCTTACCAGGAACACTCAGTAGGGAAATACTTCTGTAATTATCACGTTCAGTTTTATTCCTTTTTTTTTTTTTTTTTTTTTTTTTTTTTGTATATGGGTACTATCAGAGCTCTACTCTCATCTGGAATTCGTCCCTCTAGGCCTTCTGAATTATGCAGTGCAGCCACTGTAGACTTTTATACCTCCATACTTGATTCTTTCTGATCAAATATCATCTACTCCTGCTACTTTTCCAGAATTTCAGGCTTTTGATGGCTTTTTCTATTTCAAGTATGGATATGCATGTCTGTTGAGTGTATTTTTACCACTGTGCTGTCATCACTGCTTGTTTCATTTTTTTAGAAGTAATTACTCCATACAATAAGGATATCTTTTTCTCCAGTTTTCATGTCACCTTTATCAACTCTAATTCCTTTTACAGCACTCTTTCCTCCATTTCTGAGCTTCTTCAACAACCTCCAGAATATTTTGCCACCTTCTTGATATTTATATTAATATGTTCTTACCAAAGTCTTCCCACGACTTTTGTTTAGCTAGTTTTACACAGTGTTTTGCTTTCATACATTTGTCTCTGGTATTCATTTTTGAAACAAGAGCACATTTGAGGCCATTTGGTGTGAGATTGTGGCTAGCAGAACTAAATATACAATTGGGTGCTGCTATAGACCAGGTGATGGAAAAGATGGTGGTGACAGTATGCACAAGCAAATAGAAGAAATGAGTGGAAGGAGGGTAATTATTATGGGAGATTTCAACTATGGTCGCATTGATTGGAGTGAGGAGAGGACACACAGGAGGAAGGAACTGGATTTTATGCGGTTATTAAGGGATAACTATCTGTGACAGCATGTAATGGAAAATACTAGGGGTCAGAGAGTGCTTGACCTAGTAATTACATCTGAGGATTTGGCTGTAACAAATATGACCACATTGCCACCAATCGGTGAGAGCGATCATAGGGTCTTAACTTGGGAGGTGGCTAAAGGTGTAGAATTTTCAATTAAGACAGGGTACATGTGGAATTATCGGGTGGGAAAGTATGACAAGCTTAGGAGTTTGATTGGCTCAGTGCCATGGCATGTACAACTGCAAGGACCAGAAGTTGATAGTGCATGGGAGGTAGTTAAGAAGTGCTTGCATGAAGCAATGGCTGACTGTATACCTAGAGTCCGAATAATAAATCAAGTAGGGGTTAAATGGATGAATAACACCATTAAGCTTGAGTTGCAAAAAAAGAAACAACTATGGAGGGAATTTAAGGAGAAGGGTGACCGGCAGGCACATGAACGGTATAAAGCGCAGGCCAGAAGAGTGACGAGTGTGGTAAGAAAAGCAAAAAAGGATTACGAAAGAACATTGGCCATGCAGGCTAAAGAGAATCCTAAACAGTTTTTTAGATATGTAGCAAGTAAAAGGAAAAATGTACATGGCAGATTGATTTTAAAGAATGCCGATGGTAGGGAGGTAACTGAATTAGTTGAGTTACTGAGTGAGCACTTTGCAAAAGTATAGCATCCAGGTGGTGACATTGCAGAAACGAATAAACCAGTAGATTATACGGGAATTGTGGTTAATGAAGTGTAGGTGAGTAGTCTATTGCATAACCTCAATGTAAATACATCTGTGGGATTGGATGGTATACCAGCTCGTGTTGTACGAGAAGCAGCTAAAGAATTGTCAGTACCCTTGACCATTTTGTTTAATTTGAGTCTCGGGTCTGGGTTAGTCTCGAGCGGGTGGAAAGAGGGGAAAATAGTTCCACTGCATAAAGGTGGTTCCAAGACTGCTGTTGTAAATTACCGACCGATTAGCATATCAGGAATCATTGTCAAGGTCTTAGAGAAAATAGTCAAGAGGAAAATACAAGATTGGATAGAAGAAAATGGGATACTGTATCGGGGACAGCATGGTTTTGTGAAGGGTAGGTCATGCCTCAGTAACTTGCTCACATATTATAACACAGTGACGGCTGAACTGGACAAGGGTAATGGGTTTACGGTGATTCTACTGGACCTTGCCAAGGCCTTTGACAGGATTCCACATGGAATTCTAATCAGTAAATTGCAGCATATGGGAATGGACATAGGGTTGGTGAGATGGATAGGAGGGTGGTTGACGGAGAGATATCAGAGAGTGGTTTACTCGGGAGTAGAGTCCACAAGACGGCCTGTGACTAGTGGTGTGCCACAAGGATCTGTTCTTGGACCACTGCTGTTTAATTTGTTCATAAATGATATAGGAAATGATCTGAGAGGAACAGATCATTTCCTATATGTTTGCGGATGATGCGAAGTTGGGTAGGGCAATAGTGAATGCAGATGACGTCAAAATTTTGCAGGATGATTTGGATAGATTGGAGGTCTGGGCTAAGGAGAATGGATGTCAGTTTGATGTGGCAAAATGTAAGGTTATGCATTTTGGGGTGAAAAGATTGGTGGAACCCTGCTCCAGGAAATTGATGAGGCACGAGATTTAGGAGTGTTGGTAGATAAGGAATTGAAATTTAGGGGACACATTGCAAAAGTGACCAAAGCAGCTCATCAAATCACTTGGTTGCTGAAGAATACATTGACAAGCAGAGACAAGCAGGTTATTGTTCCTCTCTATCGAGCCTTGATAAGACCCCATCTAGACTACTGTGCTCAGATTTGGTCACCTAGGTTTCTTCTTGATGCGGAGGAGGTGGAGAGGATCCAGAGGCGAGTGACCAAGATGATAGCAGGTCTGTGGAATGAACCGTATGAGAACAGGTTGAGGATTTGTGGGTTGCAAAAATTGGTTGATAGGCGGAGGAGGGGAGATATGATTGAGACATTCAAATTACTGAAGGGTTTCTATAAAATTAATTCAGAAGATATTTTTGAGAACAGGGCTGGTTGTGGGAGGACTAGGGGACATCCATGGAAACTGGGCAAAAGTGTGGTTTGTAAAGGTGTTAGAGCTGGGTTCTTTACTTTTAGAGTAGTGAATGAGTGGAATGCGCTCCCTGAGTCTGTAGTGGATGCTGTGACAGTGAATGAGTTTAAGGCGAGGTATGATAGATAGTGTATGAATGTCAAATAGTTGTGATATGATTTGGGGCCTCCCTCGATGAGTCTAATGACTCCCTGGAGTTGCCCGTAATAATAATAATATTCTCTAAGATCACAAACTGACTTATTTGCCAGGAACTTTTGATATGCTTTCTTTTATTTTTCCTTCGCTGCCTCTTTAACTTCCTGTGTCCACCATGGAGTTCTGATTTTTCTATCCTTGCAGACAACCTCACCACATGCCTCTCTGGCTGAAACAATCAATGTGTCTTCAGGGCTTGCCACTGAATCTCCAAGGTTTGGTTCCTGTTCTCCAACTCTCTCATTTTTTCTTGAATAATGTTTGTGTATTTTAGCCTATAGTACACATTTGAGAGCTGCTCAACTTTTATTCACATTCTCCTTTTCAATATGAAATTCAGTTTTATCCTGCGTACACTCTAGTGTCCTGCACCAGGGAGAAAACATGACTATCAACAATAAGATAAGTCAATGAGACTTTCCTTATTACTTGCCTCTTCTCTCCATGTGAATTTGTGCACATTTTTATGTTTGAACATTGTGTTAGTATAGTACGCCCACAGATTTGAGACTTCTTCGACACTTCTGCGCATGTCAACAGGAGAAGAAGAATCCATTCCGATAATAGGGTAATCAGTCTGTATTGTGGGATGAATTGTTTATTATTACACGTCGGAAAATTAACTTCTCTTTTATGATCATTGTAGTTTTTAAAGTGGTAACTATTTTGCTTGTATAACAGTCGGAAAATTTTACCTATAAAGCAAGTGATTTTGCATGTCCTTCATTTCTTTCTCCCCTTCAGCATGAATCTACTATTCTTGGTAAAGCAGAGATCTACAAACTGTGGGCAAACTATAATAACCAGTCCATGTCCTGAGCAGAAATCCAACAAGTATTTGCTATTATTATTAGTTTGCTTTTATCTCCAAATTTTCCCAAAATATTTTTGTACGTATGACAATCATGTTCTACTCTGCTATTTAGATATGCAACAACGACCATTTCAATGGAGTTCTAATTTTTCTATCCTTGCAGACAACTTCACCACATACCTCTCTACCTAAATCAATCAGGGTTTTCTTCAAGGTTTGGTTCCTGTGTTCTCGAACTCTTTCAGTTTTTGGTTTAACCAATAGGAATACAATTTGGTCGGCTAAATCCCAAATTGCCAACCCATCCTCATTCGTTCAGTATCCAGGTAGATACCCAACAGGGTGCACCACGAGAAGGTGAGGATTGGACATTAGGTCAGAAGCCCTGGTCGGTTCGTTCTCTGCATTCCTTTAAAGGCTATGTGGAGGTCTCCTCTCAGTTATACAGCTTTGACCCTTAAGCACCCCATGATGGATTTTATAAGGGTATTTTTTTACCAGCAAGTCAACTCCTTCTCTGTGGATATTGTCGTCTCTTCCTGAGTAGAACAGTCTCGCTTTCTAAGTTTATAGCTCCTTCTCCTGGCCAATGTATTTCTGCAAGACCAATTATATTCCATTGAGTTTTTCCTTTTCCATTAGTCCCAGCTTTCCTGTCTTATATTTCTATTTGAATCCTCTGAGTTCATTTGGGTTTATGGCAAACTGTCTGCAGCTGGCCTGCCATTCCTCTGCTGAAGCCTTTGGTCCATGGCTCCATATTCAGAGCAGCGTATTGGGGCTTCCCTCATCTGCCACCCAAGGGATGCACCTGGTAGGAGTATGGTCTCTCCTAGGTGCAGAATCTTAACAACTACTGAAGAAATAGAAACTGGTCTATAGTTTGACATTTCCATTCAACTACCACCCTTATGAAATACCACTATCTTACTCTTGTTCTGCTCCTTGAGTAACTTTCCCATAGCTTGTTTCTCATTGAAAAGCCAAGTCAATGGATCTCTCAAACCTTTAACACATGACAAAGTCCCATTTAGTTCCATTTTTATTAAAATCCAGAGTATTTAATATTTGAAACACACTCTCCTCTTTCTCTTGTAATCCTTGAACCATCCCTCTAGTATTAAAACCTGCTTCTCCACAATGAAATACCCCAATAAAGTGATCAATAAACAACTTCACTAAGTTCTCTTCATTAGTTGCTCTGTTCCCATTTTTGGCTTATAGTGTCATTCTTTTGTAATCAGCCCTCCTCCTACTGGCCACACAACAAAAGAATTCCTTTGGATTTTCCTTGAATCTCAGGGCTAATCTGTTCTCATATTCAAATTTCGCCTTCCTTACCATTGCACGCTCCTGGCCTGTCTTATATTCTTCATGCATCTGCTGTCCACCCCTTCTCTTTATACCTCTTCCATAACCATTTCTTCACCTGCAGTTTCTCTTTCATATCATTTCTCATATACTTTACACCAAATTGCATTCTTTTTTACTTGAGATATACAACTTGCTATTGCTGCTAATAAAATTTCTTTAGTAGTTGGCATGCACTGATGATATTTTGCCCTTCCATTTCCTCCACCCAACGAACTGACCCAAGCTGATTTCTAAGATTTCAATTTCACATAAATTCCTTTCTCCTCGATACTCCTGCATTTCTATTCATTCTCATAGTCGAACCAGGAGCAGGAACACCATCTCAGTTATAATCAGATCTTGTGATGTTATGACCAATTCCAAAACTGTTGAACTTCATATTCCTTCCACGACATGTTGCCTATGATATCTGTCCCTCAGAAATTCCATTCTCTTCCTATACATGCAGTTTTCTCTTCCTAATTTTTTTTTTTGTCAGTATCCTTCCAAAAGACCAGCATGATTTACTACATTCATTTTCAGTTTGGAAATAATTTATTTCCTTTATTTGCTCAACTAACCAAAAATTTACCAGGACATTTTCTTACACATTTAGCAATCTTGTGGCAGGCACCTTTATTGTGGCAAAACAGATCTTTCCTAGAGATAATTTTCTTTTTTATTTGGTATAAAGGTGTCGGCAACTGTAATGATAAACTGAAAGTTTATCATTACCATTAACATTTAATTCACTTGTACTTTTATTTAATTAAGATCTGAGTATTTCCTTAGGCATTTGTGATTTTCCTTGGAAAAACCTAATCCTCTACCTATTGTGATTAACCTTTATATATTATGATTATTATATATATATATTATTTCTAAGATTTCATATATATAATCTTATTAATATATATATATTATTATATTATAATTCTGACTTCATGATTTAATGCTTAGAGTATTATAGAGTAACTTACTAATTCAACTCTAAAGGTGACAGTTTTGATCTCCTTTTCGAACACTTGAAATGGGGAAGGAAAATATAACTACATTACCATAATGCTAACATATCGGCTTAAAACAAAATAAAATTATGGCACAACATGATACAGTTTCATGCCAGATGTGCAGTTAAACAAGCTACTTACCATTGGCTCTCTTCAGGAAACCAAGATGAACAGTGAAAAGTCAGCTAATGAAACAAATCTTGACTCAATGATAAGCAGAGTTCAAGATTTGCACCATCGACATACAAAGCATGGAACTATTAGAATTAGCTAAGATTGATCTCAAATTTCTCAGTGAAACAAGTTTTTGTAAGCAACAAATATGAGATGTTATGTACAGACAATAATGATCAGGATAAAAGAGATGGCTACAGTATTGAACACTAAATGCGAGTATAACTTTGAATGGCAGGCAATATCAAATAGTGATGTGGACAAATATCAGAAAGGAGAACTGGACAATAACTTACTTGTGACTATAACACCACAGAAAGTGAAGGAATTTTATAAGGCATTAGAAGACGGCAGCTTACGGAAGGAAAAAGGAAAAGTTGGTCCTTGTTGGAGATCTAAACATTAAAATAGGAAATGATTATGGAGAAATTTTGAAAAAAAGAGCAAAGCCAGTAATAACAGTAAGTACCTGCTGATTTTCTATTCAAAACATCGATTAGTCATTACTAACATCATATTCAAACATAAAGATAGCTTTTAATTTTTTCAAGAAATTATATACTAGAATATTAATTATAAAACACTTTAGTGTCTTCGTATTAGATTAAAAATGACCTACCTCAGGGGTGGTCAGTTCTCATCCCATTGCTTTTAAACTTATATTTAGAGGAAGACATATTTACTTGGATGTTGCTATAGGCCTGGGAATGTGGAAGGTGGTGATGAAGAAATGTATAAACAACTTGGATTAGTCAACAAAGGAAGAGTAATTATTATGGGTGATTTTAATTATGGCAGTATAGATTGGAATGAAGAGACAGCATTTGAGAATAAGCATGTAAAGAAAGAATCAAGAGTTCTAGATCTATCATTTCATTAGAGGATGTAATTGTTAGAAGGGTTTCACATTTTCATCCAGTTGGTGAAAGTGATCATGAAGTAATCACCTATAATATGGAACGAGGAGTTGAGCGGTAAGAGAATAAATGCTGCATGGGAACTTACAAAGAAATACCGTATTTGCCGGTGTATAAGACACACCCCCTTTTTTGTACACATTTTTCAGGAAAAAAACTTTATCACTGAATATTATAATGAATTTACAGTATTTCAAATATAAAGTAATAAATAGGTCTACTTTCAACAAATACCTAATCTAACTAGGATAGAGTACCCACCTTTTAATCTTCGTCAAAACCCAGAAATTCTTCTCCAGAGCTAAATGAAGAGACACTTGAAACCTCTTCTAAATCAGCATCTGAGTCCTCATACAACAAATTGTCCTCTGTACCATCCAGTGCATTACTAATGCTACACTTCTTAAATGATTTAACTGTCTCAGTTTTCACAGCATCCTATGAAGCATTGACCCACTCACAAACTTACGAAATGCCAGGCTTCTTCCTGATGGCATAAGCTCAAAATCTGAAGACTGCATCCAGCTATTCCACTTCTCCTTCATAAATCCCTTAAACGGTTTATTAATACAGACATCTAAAGGTTGAAGCTGACTAGTTAGACCTCCTGTAATTACAGCTAACTGAGTTTTCAATTCCTTGAATTTATTTTTAACATCTTCTGTTCTGTGAGAACGAAACTGATGCCATACTAGCAGGGCAAGCTTCTTCAACAGGGCACTTAGACCAAAGTTTAGCTATCCATAACTTCATTCCTCCTCCATCTATCCAGCCTTTTGCGTGAACATGTACAAACACTCCTTTAAGCAATTTTAAGCGCATCCGCTGAACTATACATAACTGGAATGCTTTCACACACTGCAAGGAAGCAAGAAAGAAATTGCATAACTCGGAACAGAGAAAATTTCCAGAAATGAAAGTAATAAAAAAACTGAGTATCGGCGTATAAGATACACCCTGTTTTTCAGACCTATTTTCAAAGAAAAAAAGTGCCTCTTATACACCGGCAAATATGGTACATAATAGCATCAACGTACGAATGTATCCCAAAGACCAAAAGGCTGAATAAGGTTGGTGTAAAATGGATGAATGTGGAGCTTACGCATGAAATCTGGAAAAAGAAAGTCCTTTGGAAGAAGTACAAGATAAATAATGGTGTGGTGTAATGTGGAGGTTGAGAGGAAGACATATTTAGTTGGATGTTGCTATAGGCCTAGGAATGTGTAAGGTGGTGATGAAGAAATATATATATAAACAACTTTAATTAATGAACAAAGGAAGGGTAATTATGGCTGATTTTAATTATAGTGGTTTAGATTAGAAGAAGAGACATCATTTGGGAATGAGGATTATTAATTTCTCGAGTTCTTGAGAGATAACTATCTCAGGCAGCATGTAAAGAAGAGCACACGAGGATCGAGAGTTCTACATCTCATCATTTCATCAGAAGATGTAATTGTTACAGGGGTTTCACACTTTCCTCCCGTTGGTGAATGTGATCATGAAGTAATCACCTGTGTTGTGGCTAGTCATATGCAGACTTTTGTGAGAAAAGGATATATGAATTATAAGGCTGGTGATTATGACAAGTTTAGGAGACAGCTTGGAGCTATAACATGGAACGAGAAGTTAAACGGTAAGGAAATAAATGCTGAATAGGAACTGACAAAGAAATACAACCGCACCAATGTGTTCCAAAGGCCAAAATGCTGAATAAGGTAGGTGTTAAATGGATGAATGTGGAGATTAAGCATGAAATCTGGAAAAAGAAAGTCCTTTGGAGGAAGAACAAGATAAATAATGGTAATCAGTCACATGAAGAATATAAAGAACAAGCCAGGAGAGTGACTCAGTTGGTAAGGAAAACAAAAGTAGAGTATGAGCAGAAATTGGGAAATCAGGCTAAGAAAAACCCTAGAGTTTTTTTTAGATATGTGGCAAGTAGAAGGAAGAATGATCATAGGATGAAAGTGGTAGAATGGTAACTGCTGCAGAAGACATTGTTGAGGTATTCAGTGATTCCATCCTGATCAGGATGAAACGCACAATTTATAAGTGTGTTTCATCCTGATCAGGGTGGAATCATGAGGTACTTAAGTGTAGAGGACAGCTTAATTGTGAATGAGCAGGAGGTATTTCAGGGAATAAATCCCTATCGCCTCATTAACTTATGTTAATGAGGCGATAGGATTTGATGAAATATCACCACGCATCTTAAGAGAATGTTCCAGGGAAATGGCAGTAGCATTGGCATGCCTGTTTAACAAGAGTTTTGCAACAGCACAGGTTCCAAGGGAGTTTAAGGAGGGTAAAATTGTTCCACTGCATAAAGGCAGTGATAAGGCTGTAGCTTCAAATTATAGACCGGTGTTCTCTGTGGTTATCAGCATGGGTTTGTTAAGGGGGAGATCATGTTTCACTAACTTAATTATGTACTATACCAAGGTGACAAATATCTTGGGCAGAGGAGATGCATATACAGTGGTGTACTTGGATTTTGCAAAGGCTTTTGATAGACTGCCACATGACAAGCTCTTAAATAAATTGAAAGAAATGGGATGGATAACAGACTTCTGTGTTGGATCAGTGACTGGTTGTGATAGGCACCAGAAAGTTGTATATTGGGGTGCAGTATCTTGAAAGAGAAAGGTCACTAGTGGTGTGACACAGGAGTCAGTTTTAGGGCCATTGTTGTTCAATTTGTATGTTAATGATATTGGGTCAGGTTTAACTAGTGATATCCAGCAGTTTGCAGAAGATGCAAACCTGGGGAGAGCAATGCACAGTCAGGCTGATATTAATGCCTTACAAGAGGACTTGAATAGATTGCATGAATGGGTAGGTAAATGGACCTATCAGTTCAATGTTGTCAAGTGTAAGGTTTTGAGATTTGGTAAGCAACGATGGAATGCAAAGTATACACTTGTGGGGGAAACTAACAGAAGTAGGGGAGATAAGAGATCTAGGAGTGATGGTGGACAAGGACCTGAAATTAAGGGGCCACATTGCACAATTTGTGAAGACATCACATCGAATAATGCCAATGATTCAGAGAACCCTGACATGCAGAAATAGAGAGGTTATGATTCAATTGTATAAGGCCTTGATCAGGCCTCATGTGGATTATTGTACAGTTCGATAGTTCTGATTGTAATGTAGAAACTAGATTTTGTGTTGTAGCTAGCTACAACACAAAATCTAGTTTCTACATTACAATCAGAACTATCGAACTATGTTAACCCAGACATTCTACAAACACTTGAAAGAATTACTGACAATTCGGCCAAGCATACCCTGGTAAAGAACAAAGAAAAACTCGAGAAAAAATTCCACAGGTTGAATGGCAAAATATGGTGGCCAATCAGAGGACTTCCTCCCCGAGAAACAATAAAGAACAACAAACAAGGGAGACAAGGAGCGACCAAGCAAGAACCATGTGATCAACTTATCAAGCCACACCCTGAACAACGGCGAACTCATGCTGCTGAATAAAGGACTGAACTACGCAATAGCACCTAAAAAGGTAAACAAATTAGATTTTATCTACCACATTGAAAGAGGCATCAGATCCCTACCTAACAACATAGCAGACAAAATACGACTAGAAACCAGTAATGTCCTAAATACCAAGAAAACCATACAGAACAACCTGACTAAAACAGAATTAGCAGCAATTAAATCATTAAAAGCCAAACAAAACATAATAATAACGAAAGCTGATAAAGGCAGTGCCACTGTTGTCCTTGACAGGTCAACATACATACTACAAATGAACCAACTAGTAGCCGATAACAACACATATAAAATGGTAAATTATAACCCAACAAAGAGGATAAAGGACAAAACAGAAAAACTACTAAAGTCAGTCACTTCTTGGCCACCAGACACAGTTAAAAAACTCAAACCCCAGTACGCCCCCCCCCCCCCAGAATATATGGAGTTCCAAAAATACACAAACAAAATGTGCCCCTTCGACCAATAGTGGAAGGAATAGACAGTCCCAATTACCACCTAGCCAAGAAATTAGCGGCAACACTCAAGGAGTTGGTAGGTCATTCCCCCTCCTACATAAAAAACACACAACACTTTATAAACATAATCAAAAACATAACACTCGACAAAGACGACTTATTAGTCAGTTTTGACGTTTCTGCCCTTTTCACTAATGTCCCCATCAATTACACATTTCTACTACTACAGAACAAATTTCCGCCCGACATTACGGCCCTCTTTGCCCACGTACTAAAGTCCGGTTACTTCGTGTGGCAAAACAAATTCTACCTACAAAAGGAAGGTACAGCCATGGGCTCACTATCCCCCCCCCCCCAATCGCGAACTTCTACATGGAAACCTTTGAGCAAAGGGCTCTTGATTCCGCCACGCTTCGACCGACAATCTGACTCAGATACGTTGACGACGTGTTCGCGATCTGGCCGCACAGGCGACAAACGCTAAACACATTCCTCAGCCACCTAAACAAACAACACGAACGCATACAAATTACCATCGAAATCGAAAACCAAAATCCGCTCCCATTCCTAGACACACTAGTTACACGTCTTCCTTCAGGCAGTCTATCCTTCACGGTCTACCGAAAACCAACACACACGGGCCAATACATACATGCGAATTCATACCACCACCCAGCACAAAAATATGGAGTCATAAACACCCTTAAAAACAGAGCCACAACTATTTGCTCTAACCAGCAAGCCCTGAAACAAGAACTAAAAATCATTAGTGATACATTCATAAACAATGGCTATAACAAAAATACTATCAATAAAATACTCTATAAAACCACAACAAAAACGTATCTAGATTACAGTAAAACCATAGCCATCCCATACATTAAAGGGTTATCAGAAAAAATCAACAGAATCCTACAACATTATAACCTCAATGCCACCTTTAAACCACCCACTAAACTTAAAACCATATTCAGCTCCTCTAAGGATCCTCTCCTCCCATTAGCACATCCTGGAGTCTATTGCATCCGCTGCACCTGTAACTTACTGTACATTGGTGAAACAGGACGGACAATCCCTATACGCAAGAAAGAACACATTAGACACATTAAATATAACCATTATGGTGAAGCAGCCCTCTCAGACCATGCACTTAACACCTTACACCAAATCAACTGGAAAAGCACCTGCTCCTTACACCGCACAAAAACATGGTACGAAAGAAAATTTAAAGAATCCTGCGAAATCCTGATAAACCACCCAAATATCAACAATAAAGATGGTATGAAAATTCCAAGGATCTGGATGACACACATTCAGCCAACCTAATATGAAAGATTCAGCACAAGTCGGGACTTTAGCCAATCCGCTAGTATTAGAAACCATTCCACTCAAACTGGCTGGAATGATGTTAATATATGTATATAATAGACAACACAAATAATTGGACTCTAGCGTTGATGTATACTTTTTTTTTTTTTCTTTCTTCACCAGAGGTCAGGCCAACAATTGTGGTAGCGGTTAGTCAGTGTCTTTAACGAACCAGTATGATTGTAGTATAGCTTGTTTCTTGTGTATATTTGTACGCTCCAGAAGATGACCTTGACATAAAGGTTGAATTGTAAAATTTTAGTAATAGTAAACTAAAGTTTTTATTCAAACACGGTAGTTGTCTCCATAATTTCCAAAAATGCATTCGGATCACCGTGCAAGCCTAAAAAAAAGGATTCTATACTTGAGTAATTCAATGACTAACTTATTGTTGATAGCTGAATCTTTGTGCTAGTTCATGATGATACAATATATAGAAGGTTTGAAATTAGAAGTTATCACCCATTTAGTTGTGAGCAGCTTTCAGTGGTGAATTACTGAAGCTTCAAATACACAAATATTCAACAACCAAACCTAGGAAATTCAAGAAAGCTTCAATCTCCTCCTGCTAAATAAAATGTATAGAGATTCTTAGCAATGACAGAAAAGTGACTACTCAATAATGGATCAGGAAGATAAAGTGTATCAAAAACTTTTGGAAAGTGAGTCAGCTTGTGTTCTGAGATAATGAACAAAAAATGTAAGAAAGCAAAGCTCTATGCAAAACTAGCTAAACAGAAGTCATGGTAAGACCACGTGAAAAAAATCAGACATCAAAGAAAATTACTGTAAAAAGAAATAAGAGATTATAAACGTGACATGACATGCCTGTATTCTAAATTATTATTATTATTCGTGACACCTCCAAGGAGTCCGAAGACTCATCGCAAGAGGACATCTACTGTACAACCACTACTACACAGAATCTCTACTACCAATCACCACAGCTAGTATTTTTTGTCTGTAAATTGTATGTGTTCTGAAGGGTCGATTTGTCTGTATGCGGGAAGAAAAACCCGAGTTTCCGGAATAAAAAACCCTGCTACCTCCGTATGAGATTGGCTAACTCACCTTTGATTGAAAAAGTCCATATAGAGATTCCTCCCGTCATGACGAGAATCGAACTTAAGCCTTTTCTAATCGAAGGGTGCAACGTACCGTCGTTCTTCCAATTGTGCTACGGAGCCGCTATATATGGAGTAATTACTTTGTAAGATTGCTAAATGAAAAACAAGAAGTGACAGCACAGTGGTAGAAAACATTGAATATGAATAAATTAAAGACTTAATTCTGTATGTTAGTCAAGTAAATAATAGTTTAATATCCGACGTTTCACTGACTAATATCTGTCAGCATTTTCAAAGGATACACTGGTAAGCAATAGAAAGTAACAAAAACTAGGAAACTAACCGACAATTCTAAAAATTAAATAAAGTTATCACTGTGCGTGATAACAATATGACACGTGATACAATACGCGTATTGCAAGTACAAAGTTTTATTTGTTGAGATATTTATTGTAATTTTCATGAAAGTTCATTTCTTTTTGGTCAAATGATCTGATTAGAGTTTTCCATATATCTGGAAGGATTAGGCCTTGATTCTTATTTAAGTTACCTGTTGAATGGGTGACTGTAGCAACTTCTTTGAATGTTCTGGAATGGTAGTTCTCTTCTATGTAGGGCATATGACTCATATCCCATTCAATATTATCTTTTTTTAAGTAAAAAAAAAAAAGCTAATATCATTTACCTCAATACAGCATTTGCTCTACTTAGTGAAAGAATTTGTCATTCGAGATTCATACTCAACCAAATAGACTCTCAATGCTATGACTTATTTGCAGATGTTTCTAATATCCTAGATGAAGAAACTTGGCATCTTTTAGACATGATTCAAAAAAGTTATACAAAAACTTTCAATCAAAGTAAAAAGACACAAATTAAAAAATTTAACGCAGTATATAATAAATTTAGTTTAATCCTTTATCCAAGTGTAAGCAAACAAAGTTTGCGCCTGAAAGTATCTTCAGGACTGGGTTAAGGTGGCACAACACCTGGGCAACTCATTGCAAAGGTGGAGCAAGCTACCAACACTCCTATCTCAGTATCTCCTATAATGCAAAACACATCTCCTTGAGGATATGTCTAATGTTATGCATTAAGGGAAGGGCCACTATCCAGACTAGTTTCGACCTTTATTGGGGTCTCTTCAGTGGGAGCTAGGCCCAAGGGGAGATATCAGGCAGAAGCATTAGCAGGTCATCTCTACCTATAGGAATTGCCAATTGGTGTGCCACCCTTTTTTAATAATTTACTCTGGATTTAGAGAAAGATGTTGAAAGTTTATTTTTCACTTGGTTAGAGTATAATAAATTTAGTTTAATCCTTTATCCAAGTGTAAGCAAACAAAGTTTGCGCCCTGAAAGTATTTTAACGCACTATATGATAATCACATTAACTCTAAACCTTCCCTACCAGACAACCAAGTCATTGTGAACCAATCTAATCACATCTTAACAAAACCAAAGATTTCTATTCTCAAAAAAGGATTCAATTTTGCCTTAAAACCAACTACTATTCCAAAAATGGACTTTATCTGCAAATTAGAGAAAGCCTTCTCATTATTTCCACACACAATAGCCAATGACTTAAGATTAAAAAGCAGTGTAATCCTCTCCGCTTCCTCTAGATATTCTCACACCAACTCTAGCACTATGGAAAGAAAAGTACTACTGAAATTAAAGAACAACCAGAAATCATTATTTCTTTGTTGTTCTTTAATAGGACACATCTGTCTATGATGTTCTTAACACAGATCCTACTCACAAAAATACCAATGCCAATAACAATGAACTATTATGTGATATGGCCAACTGGCCTGTGGACTTAATCAAAAAACTAAAATCTATGCATCCGTTAACTCCAAGACTATATGGTGTTCCCAAAATCCATAAAGAAGGTGCACCATTACGTCCAATAGTAGATAGTATCCATTCCCCTACTTACAATCTATCAAAATATCTAGCCAAAATGTTACAAGAACACATTCACAACATGGATTCTTATATCAAGAACTCCCAACATTTCTTGGAAAAATTAAAAAACATCCATATCTCTAAAGATAATATTATGGCTAGCCTGGATGTCACATCCCAGTTTCAGAAGTCATCGATCTTAGAAAACTTGTTCCCACCAAACATCACCAAGTTGTTCAAGCATTGCTTAACTTCAAATTATTTTACATAGCAAAAAACCTACTACAAACAATTTACAGGATTAGCCATGGGTAGCCCTCTCTCTCTCCTTCTTGTGCCGACCTATTCTTAGAAAATTTGGAAACTCAAATTTTATCCGAAATTACCCCTAAACCAACCACATGGTTTAGGTATGTTGACGACATCTTCGTCTTTTGGAATCACAAAAAAGAAGAACTAATAGATTATCTAAACAAAATTAATGGCTTCCACAACACTAGATCACATTGGAACTAGAAAAAGATAATAAACTTCCATTCCTAGACGTCCTTATTAAGAAACAAACTGACAATAGCATCAACCTATTGGTATATAGAAAACCTACTAACACTGGACGCTACCTCCATTTCGACTCGTCTCACCACATATCCCAGAAACTCAGCATTATCCATATGCTCAAAAAAAGAGCTATACAGTGTACCACAGACCCTGGCAACTTACAAGAAGAATTAATGAAAATATCCAGAGATCTATCCCTAAACGGCTACCCTACAAGAACCATCAACAAGATTCTCTTTAATGACATACCCCTAAGACAATGAGATGAAACCCAATACATCAGCTCTATAACAATTCCATTTGTTAGTACCATATCTAAAAAATTAGCTCTTCTTCTAAAACCATATAATATCAGAATAACCTTCAAACTTATTGAGGCCATTCAAAAGTTTATAAGATCACCAAAAGATAGCCATCCTTTCTACAAATACTCTGGAGTTTATAGCATACCCTGTTCATGCGGTATCAATTACATCGGACAGACATCTAGAAGTTTTGAAACAAGAAAGAAAGAACACATAGGCTATGTAAAGAATAACAGACAAGATATATCAGGCCTTTCTTCCCACTTTGCCTCTACCAATCATAATATTGAATGGGATATGAGTCATATGCCCTACATAGAAGAGAACTACCATTCCAGAACATTGAATGGGATATGAGTCATATGCCCTACATAGAAGAGAACTACCATTCCAGAACATTCAAAGAAGCTGCTACAGTTGCCCGTTCAACGGGTAACTTAAATAAGAATCAAGGCCTAATCCTACCAGATATATGGAAAACTCTAATCAGATCATGTAACCAAAAAGAAATGAACTTTCATGAAAATTACAATAAATATCTCAACAAATAAAACATTGTACTTGTGACACGTATTGTATCACGTGTTTTATTGTTATCACGCACAGTGATAACTTTATATAATTTTTAGAATTGTCGGTTAGTTTCCTAGTTTTTGTTACTTTCTATTGCTTACCAGTGTATCCTTTGAAAATACTGACAGATATTAGTCAGTGAAACGTCGGATATTAAACTGTTATTTACTTGACTAACATACAGAATTAAGTCTTTAATTTATTAATACTAGTGGTCAAGAAAAAGGTCATAACATTGAATATGAATTCTCAATCAGGAGTACCAATAGTTTTTGTACTTGGAAGAAAAGCTATCAAAAACTTGAAATAGAGAAAGACAGTTGGAATAGTTGATATTTGACTAAAAATGCTCGAGTATGACCTCGCAGCATAATTCAGAAGATCTAGTCAGAGGATGAAATTCCAGATAACTGAAGTTCTGGAATATCATCCTGAAGTTCTCATCTATAGCAAAGGAAATAAAACAATGTGGGGTTGAGAAATTGCTTAAGGGTCAAAGCTGCATAACTGAAGGATCTCCAAATAACCCTTAAAGGAATGCGGAGAAATGACCAGGACTCTTGACCTAATAACCGATCCTCACCTTCTCATGGTGCACCTTGTCAGATATCTATTTGGATACTGAACAAACGAGGATGGGCTAGCAATTTCGGATTAAGCCAACCAAATTGTATTCTTATTGGCTTAAACAACAAATAAAATGATGGTACAACATGACAGAAATTCATGCTGGGTAGAGTGTCATCTGGTCAAATAAGGTCCCCATTGTTTTCACCAGGAAACCAAGGCAAACAGCAAAAAGTCATCTACTGGAACAAATCCTGAAACACACCCCAACTCAACATCACCAGAGTTCAAGATTGGTACTATCAGCATAAGAAACCTGAATGGCAAAGAAATGGAGCTAGCTGAGGAATTGGATAAGTACCAGATCGACATAATAGGGGTGACTGAAACAAAAAAGACAAAAACTGGTGAGATCTTTCTGAGCAATAAATACAAAATGTTATATTCAGGCAATGACAATCAAGGAAAAGAATGAGTAGCCATAGTATTCAACACAAAATACGAGGCTAATCTTCTTGAATGACAGTCAGTCTCAAGTACAGTAATGTGGGCAAATATGAGAATGGGGAACTGGACAATGAGACTTATTTGTGCCTATGGTCCCACAGAAGGTTCTACTAAGGTAGAAGTGGAGGAATTTTTTGATTAGAAAAAGCAACTGACACAAGATGTTATATTCAGGCAATGACAATCAGGAAAAAGAAGAAGTAGCTATAGTATCCAACACAAAATACAAGGCTAATCTTCTTCAACAGCAGACAATATCAAGTAGAGCGATGTGGGCAAATATCAGATTGGGGAAATGGACAATGAGACTTATTATTATTATTATTTTTGGGCTACTCCAGGGAGTCCTTAGACACATTGAGAGAGGCCCTAAACATCATGTCCACACAACTATACGACATTCTCACAGTATCTATCATACCTTGCCTTGAACTCGCTCACTGTCATAGTACCCACAACAGACTCTGGCAGCTTATTCCACTCATTTACCACTCTAAAAGTAAAGACCCCAGCTCTAACACCTGTGCTAACCACACTCTTGCCCAGCTTCCATAGGTGTCCCCTAGTTCTCCCACCACCAGTCCTGATCTCAAAAATATCCTCTGAATTAATCCTATAGAATCCCTTTAGCAATTTGAATGTCTCAATCATATCTTCCCTTTTTCCGCCTATCAATTAGTTTCTGCAACCCACAAATCTTCAACCTGTTCTCATATGGTTCATTCCATAGCCCTGCTATCATCTTAGTCACTTGTCTCTGGATCCTCTCCACCTCCTCCCCATCAAGAAGGAACCGAGGTGACCAAATCTGGGCACAGTAGTCAAGACGAGGTATTATCAAGGCTCAGTACAGAGGTACAATAACTTGCTTGTCTCTGCTCGTTAAGGTATTTTTCAACAACCAAGTGAGTTGATGAGCTGATTTAGCCACTTTCGCAATGTGCCCCCCTAAACTTCATCTCCCTATCCACCAATACTCCCAAGTCCCTGGCCTCATCAATCTCTTGGAGTACAGTTCCACCCATGTCGTATACTGCTGCTAATCTTTTCACCCCAAAATGCATAACCTTACATTTTATCACATTAAATTGACATCCATTCTCCTTAGCCCAGAACTCCAATCTATCTAAGTCATCCTGCAAGACTTTGACATCTTCTGCATTCACTATCACCCTCCCCAACTTTGCATCATCAGCGAACAAATGAACTGTTACACTCAGATCCTTCCCTATATCGTTAATGAACAGATTAAACAGCAGTGGTCCAAGAAGAACCCTGTGGCACCCCACTAGTCACAGGCCGTCTTTTGGACTCCACTCCTGAATAAACCACTCTTTGATATCTCTCCATCAACCACCCACCTATCCATCTCACCAACCCTATATCCATTCCCATATGTTGTAGTTTACGGATTAGAATTCCATGTGGTATCCTGTCAAATGCCTTTGCCAGGTCCAGCAGTATCACTGTAAACCCATTTCCCTTATCCAGTTCAGCCGTCACCTTGTTATAAAACTTTAGCAAGTTACTCAGGCATGATCTACCCTTTACAAAGCCATGCTGTCCCCTGTACAGTCTCATTTTCATCAATCCATTCCTGCATTTTTCTCTTGACTACTTTCTCCAAGCCCTTGACAATGATTCCTGATATGCTGATCGGTCGGTAATTTGCAACCATAGTCTTGGATCCTCCTTTATGCAGTGAAACTATTCTCCCCTCTTTCCACGCCTTCGGGACTAAACCAGATCCGAGACTCAGATTAAACAACATGGTCAAGGGCACTGATAATTCCTTAGCCGCTTCACGCTGACCCGTGCCGGTATACCATCCAATCCCACAGATGTATTCACATTAAGGTTCTGTAACAGACTATTCACCTCCACTTCATTCATCACAATTCCCATATAAACTAATGGCTCCTTCATTTTTTCAATGCCTCCACTATATCGACTGGTTCAGTGACCTCCTTACCATCGTCATTCCTTAAAATCATTTTGCCATGTACAGTTTTTTTCTTGCTTGCAGCATATTGAAAGAACTGTTTGGGATTCTCTTTTGCTTGCATAGCTAGTTTCCTTTCATAATCGGCTTTTGCTGTTTTTACCACACTCGTTACCCTTCTGGCCTGCACTTTATACCGTTCAGGTGCCTGCAGGTCACCCCTTTCTTTAAATTCCCTCCACAGTTGTTTCTTTTTTTGCAGCTCAAGCTTAATGGTGTTATTCATCCATTTAATCCCTACTTGTTTTACTATTCGGACCCTGGGTATACAATCAGCCAATCTCCTGTAAATGCTCCTTGACCACTTCCTATGCTCTATCGACGTCCAGCCCTTGCAGTTGTGCATGCCATGGCACTGATTCAAACAATCTCCTAAGCTTGTCATTCTTGCGAGCACGGTAATTCCACATATACCCTGTCTTAATCAAAAATTCCACACCTTTAGCCACCTCCCAGGTCAAGACCTTATGATCACTCTCACCAATAGGTGGCAACATGGTCATATTCATTACAGTCAAATTGTGAGATGCTATTACCAGGTCAAGCACTCTCACACCCCTAGTATTTTCAATTACATGCTGTCTCAGATAGTTATCCCTTAATAACTGAATAAAATCCATTTCCTTCCTCACATGTGTCCTCTCCTCCTTCCAATCAATGTTACCATAATTAAAATCCCCCATAATAATTACCCTCCTTCCACTCATTTCGTCAATTTGTTTATGCATACTATCTCCACCATCTATTCCATCACCTTGTCTGTAGCAGCACCCAACTGTATATTTTATTCTGCCAGTCTCAATCTCACACCAAATAGCCTCAAATGAGCTCCTTTCACTATCCTGCAATACAACTTCAATTCTCCTTGGTTGCAGTTCATCAGCTATCATCAATAACACCCCTCCCCCCATTTTATTCTCTCTGTCCCTCCTAAACACACTATAACCTACACATTCTATCCCACTAACTATATCATCTTTCATCAGCCATGTTTCACTAATGCCAATAACCTGTGGCCAGGAAGAGCCAATCTAGGCCAAAAAATTATTCCTTCTTGTTCCTAATACTCCTGGCATTAGTATACATGAAATGCAGTGATCTCTTTGTTCGACCCCTATCTTGATGCGTTATTCTAAATGACTCATTCCCATTTTTTGTCCTTAGTGCTGGCTCAGGTACATTATATACATTTTTACACTCAACTGTCTCACTGATGTCTGCATATCCACTCCCCCCCCCCATCCTTGGTAGTTCTAGTTTCCCTGGTTCTGCACATCCATTTTCACTTCATTCAGCAACACTTTTTCCAGTCTTCTCACACCAAGCCCATTCAAATGCAGGCCATCCATCTTGTATAAGTCCTTTCGCCCATCAAACTCATTCCACACGTCCACGAATTCCACACCACACCGTTTGCATAACCTGAGCATAATGTCATTTGCGATTATGGCCCTCCTTCTAAACTCCTCTCTGTCATACCGCGGCAACAGACTCACCATTCTAACTCTGTCACTCTTTTCTTTCGCTACCTTTAACAATACTTTCGAGTCCTCTCTCATAAAAAATGTATCTCCTTTCAATTCATTCGTACCCGCCACAATTATTAATTCTTTCACCCTCTGTTTTTGCACTCTAATACTCTCACTTACATCCTTAAATTTCGCACCCGGTAAGTACGATTTAGTTACACTCCCATCTATCACTCCTCTTAATAATGAGTCACCATACAACACTCTTTCCTTCATTTCAGAAACTCGCCCACTCTTACGCTGGTTATTTACGTTAGCCGAATCACTCTGGAAAGAGTTTTGCAGGTGCTCTAATTGCCGCTGCGCGTAACCTTGCGATCTCACTTCCTACAAATAATTCCTCTTTTTTTTTTTTTTTTTTTATCATTCGAACCAATTTCTCTCTCTGTATAGTTGCTCTCACTCTTTCTTAGATCACTGCTCTCATTGCCATCTTGTACATCGCAATTCCCTATCAAGCCACTATTTTCACTCACATTCTGGCTTTCTTCAACCATAGCTGTCTTACAACCTGACACATAATTCAACTCCTCACTTTGCTTACACTTTCTGCACATTCTCCCATCACTATCACTTTCAATCCAAACTCCAGCCTCATTCGGGAATGCATACATTCCACACACATCACATTGGATAAATTCTCTCACATTATAGTTTTTGAACAATAGCGTCGTATTTTTGGATGCCATTATCTTATGTCGCATTGCCGCCATATTCAAATCTATGAAACGTATCGTTAAATACTAAATTAAATAACGGAATTTACACCAAAATCACACTGACACCACAAGCTACCAAAATTAGACAATATTTTGTTATGATTTTAACGTATGTTCTAATTTTCATCCAAAATTATACTTAGCTTTCGGGAGCTCCCTGAAAACACGACCAACCGCCTGGCCCTCTAGCGACCAATATGACCTTTTTTTGAGGCTTTAGAAAGCAACTGACACATTGAAAAAGGAAAAGTTGGTCTTTGTTGGGGATTAAAATAGTACAGCAGGAACTGATTGTCAGACATACAAAAATATTTTGGAAAAATTTTGAGAAAAGAGCAAAGCTAATAATAATAGCAAATACCTGTTGGATTTCTGGTCAGGAAATGGATTGGTTATTTCCAATTTCCCACATAGAAATGTGCATAAATTCACATGGAGAGAAGAGGCAAGGAATAAGAAAAGTCTCATTGACTATCTTATTGTTGATAGTGATGTTTTCTCCCTGGTGCAGGACACTAGGTGTACACAGGATTTGAAATTGGAAGTGATCACCATTTAGTTATGGGCAGAATAAAAATGAATTTTATATTGAAAAGAAGAACATGTAAGAAAGTTTTAAAGTGAATAAAAGTTGAGAAGCTCTCAGATGTGAACTGTAGACTAAAATACTCACATTATTCAAGAAAAAATAAGAGTTTAAGAACAGGAACCAAACCTTGATTAATTCAGCCAGAGAAGCATGTGGTAGGTTGTCTGCAAGGATAGAAAAATCAGAACTCCATGGTGGACACCAAAAGTTAAAGCAGTGAAGGGAAAAAAGAAAGCATATCGAAAGTTGCTGGGAAATAAGTCAGCGTCAAATGTGTGAAAGCTAAACACTGTCTAAAACTAGCTAAACAAAAGTCTTCGGAAGACTTTCACAAGAACGTAGAAAATAAATATCAGGAAGGTGGCAAAATATTCTGGAAGCTGATGAAAAAGCTCAGAAATGGAGGAAAGAATGCTGTAAAAGAAACCAGAAATGATAAAGGTAACATGATAACTGAAGAAAAAGATATCCTTGATATATGGAGCAATTACTTCAGAAAATTACTAAATGAAAAAGGCAGTGATAGCAGTGGTAAATAACACTCAACAGGCATGCAATCAGGAATACATATCCATACTTGAAGTAGAAAAAATCCATCAAAAGCTTGAAATATGGAAAGGCACCAAGAGTAGATGATAATCGACCAGAAATGCTCAAGTATGGAGGTATAAGTCTTACAGTGGCTGCATTGAATGGTTTGGAAGGTCAGGACAGAATACAAATTCCAGATGATTGGAGTACAGCTCTCATAGTACCCATATAGAAAAAGGGAAAAGAAATTGAGTGTGAGAATTACAGAGGTATTTCCCTGAGTGTTCCTGGTAAGATTTAAGTTTTGTAGATCTGGAAAAAAGCATATGAGAAGGTGCCAAGAGAGAAGCTATTCAAAATGCTACAGTTATGTGGTTTCAATGGGTTATATCAAGCAATACTTAGTCTTTATTTGAGTTGTAAGTCAGCAGTTAGAATTGAAGGAAGTACAGGAAGATGATTTGATATTAAATCTGGTGTCAGACAAGGATTTACATTATTATTCCCTCTGTTATTATTTATATGGATCATGTTATGAAAGAAAGTGGTATTACATCCGATATCAAAATTAGAGATGTTAATCACAGATCTTTACTTTATGCAGATGATGTTATCATCATCATCAACCATGGGTCCAATGCCCGTAGGTGTCTGCTGCTATCATGATATGATTCTTCCATTGCATTCTATTTTGTGCAAGATGACTCAGTTTGTGTATAGAGTTTCTGCACCATTCGATGATGTCAATGCCCCATTCTCTGTTTGTTCTTTCCTTCAATTATTCCAAACAGCAACGTTTTTAGTTTTCTCTCATCATTCATTCTACATATATGGCCCAAATAGATGTAGTTTCCTTTTGATTATTTTCCGGATCAGGTTTTCTTTTGGTTGTATTCATTTGTAGATTTCCTCATTGTTCACGTTCTGTATCCAGCTTATTCTCAAGATCTTTCTATAGCACTTCCTCTCAAATGTCAATATCCTCCTTTCAGATTCTCTCAGGAGTACCCAGGCCTCGCATCCATAGAGCATGCTGTTGAAGATACAGGTTTCTACAATGTGCAGTTCAGTTTGCATCTTTATAGCTCGGCTCTTCCATATTTTGTCCATGACTTTTAAAATAGTTGTTGCTCTGGCTGTTCTAATTTTTATCTCTTTTTTGGGGTCCAAGTCATGCGTCATGTGGCATCCAAGATATGTGAAGTGTTTCACATTTTCCAGTTGAAAGCTGTCTATCGTAACTCTGTTCAGTAACTCCTGTTGTCCGAATATCATTGTTTTAGTTTTTTCAAAGTTGACATTTAGTCCATATCTTTTTCCTTCTGTGTATAGTGTTCAATATCTGTTCCAGCCTTGCTGCGTCTTCTTCAATCAGGAAGATGTCATCTGCAAAGTGGAGGTAGTTTATTCTCGTGCTATTTAATTGAAATGCCTCCACCTTCTTCTTTCATATTATCTAGTGTTCTTCCCAGATGTGTGATGAAGATGATTGGTGATATTGGGTCCCCTTGTCTTGTGCCTTGACTAGTGGCATACCAATCTCCAGTCTCACCTGCTATCCAGATTTTTGCTTGTGCTTAGCTGTTTATATCTTTCAGCAGGCGGATCAATTTATTGTCTACACCATAGGATTCCAAGACAGCTCATGTTATATTTTGGTTAATATTATCACATGCTTTTTGGAAATCCACGAAACAGCAATATATTGTTTTGTTCTTTCTTCGAGCTTTCTCTGTTATTAGTCTTAGTGCGAGTATTTGTTGCACTGTACTTCGATCTTGTTGAAATCCGGCTTGCTCATCCGGAAGATGTCCTTCCATATTCCCTCTTCGGGCGTTCTATTAATATTTTCGTCCGCACTTTGCCAAGATGATGCAATAATTCTGTAATTGGTGCATTCTAAAGCACTGCCTTTCTTCTGAAGAACAACCAAGATCGATTTTTTTTTTTCCACTCTTTAGGGGCATATCCTGATCTCCATATTTCATTATATAGCTGATGTATTTCTTTTACAACTGATTCCCCCCTCCCATATTTTAGTATCTCACCTATTATGTTGTCATTTCCAGGACTCTTGTTGTTCTTGAGATGTTTTATAGCCTTATTATTCACCTCCTCTTCAAGATGTCATTTTCAGAGATCTCTGCTGGTGGAGAGATTGCTTTTAGTTCAATTACTTCTGTTGCAGTATCATTTAGTTGATTTTGTTAATGTTATGGTGATGTTATACTTCTAAATAAATCCAGTACAAATCTGCAAGATTCTCTGATTAAATTGAATAGCTGTTGTAATAGGTTTGGTATGAAAATCAGCAATAGCAAGACAATGAAAATAGGAAGAAACATTGACAACATCAACTGCATTGTGAATGAAGAACAAGTCAAACATTTCAGCTACTTCGACACGATATTGAGTGAAGATGGTAAATTAGATATGGAAATAGACAACAGAATAAACAAAGCTGGTAGGATGGGAAGTCAACTGAATAAATTTATATGGAATAAGAGAGAGAAATTAGTGAAAGCACTAAATTAGTTGTATACGAGACAGTTTTCAAACCAATTTTAACTTGTGTGTGAGAGGGGTTAGAAATAAAACACTTCACCAAAGACTAGAGACCACAGATACGAGAATCCTGAGAAAGATTAGGGTCGTGAACACATGGCATCAGTGGTAATATCATATTAAAAACGAGGATATTGGGAAAGAACTTGACATTGTTTAGAATGTATTACCAAAGATAATCTCAGGTGGTATGGTCACTTAAACAGAATGGGAGTGCAAAGATAAGCAAAACAAGTGTTCTCTGTCAGTTTAACATAAATAAGACACAGAGGAAGACCAAGATATACGTGGATTAATACAGTAAAACCTTTGAAGATAGAAATATAAGATCTGATAATTTTTTTGAATCTTGACAGATAACAGATTAATTTGGAGAAAAATTTTTGATAGGAAGTTATTAATGATGTAAGTGCTTCATGTAGTACTATCATAATATCGTGTACACTCGTTGAGGGTACATGTCATGAATTTGATTATGATAAAACAATGTGAGAATTTAGGTATTTCTCTACTGAGTGTTACTAGTAACATTTATGTAGTCATACTTGAAAGAAGGGAAGCTTGGAGAATAGGCTGGGTTCAAGGTCAAACACAGGTTATCGGATGAGATATTAATGTACATGGTGGTCTGAAAAGTTCTCGGCTTAACAATGAAAAAACGAATTTATAATTTCAAAATTATTTTTATTTTTCAACATAATCATCCTTAAGACTAATACATTTATTCCAGCACCATTATCCCATCCCTGTAGTGGTTCTCAGTAAGATCTACAAAATACCCCTCTACAGCTGCAATCACCTCTTCATTTAAAGAAAAATGCTAAGCAGCGAGAAAGAGTTTTAGTTTTGGAAAGAGATAGAAGTCAGAGGAAGCCAAATCTGGGGAATAGGGTGGATGTTCCAACAATTCATGGTGGAGATCCGTTAATTTTCCCATTGCCATAGCACCTTTGTGGGCAGGTGCATTGTCCTGATTAAAGATGATTTTTTTGTTCTGCAAACCGGGTCTTTTCTCATGAATTTTTCGTCTAGTCTGGTTAAAAGATAGGAATAATATTCCCTGGTTATTGTTTTACCCTTTTCAAGATAATTAATAACCAAAATGCCTTCAGCATCCCAAAACACTGATGCTTCTTTGGCACTGAACAACTGTCTTCTGTCCATTGTTTTGACTGCTGTTTAGATTCTGGTATTTACTGGTGAATCCAAGTCTTATCCATAGTAATAAATCGACACACAAAATCAGTTTTATTCTTGTTAAAATGCTTCAAGCACTGTTCAGAGATTTTCATGTGAGTACGTTTTTGATCTGTTCAACACCCATCTTGTGTAAAGCTTTTTCATTTGCAATTCTTCGTGCAAATTGCATCCTACACGTTCTTTTGAAATGCCTGTAGTCTCAGCAATTTCACACACACACGTTGACCCGCCGGCCATCCAATACCATATCCTGCATTTGATCAATGATTTCTGGTGTTGTTACACTTTTTGGACATCCTTCACATGGATCCTCTTCAAGGCTATTACGGCCACGTTTAAACGAAGGAGAAGAGTGCCCATAAACTTTTATGAACTTCGAATGAATTTCTTTTGACGTTAAACCTTCTTTTACAAAGAATTTTAGACCACACTATACTCAGTTTCATCCATTTCAAGGACATTGATGCTTTTGTCAGATGTACCAAGTTAGAAAAAAAAATCTTGCTGATAGTGTTGCCATTTATTGTTGAGGCCGAGAACTTTTCAGACCACCCAATGTAGAGTTGGAAATAATCCATTCCCAAATGTCTTAGGAAAATATGGAGAAAACTGCATGAATAACAAATGTTCAAGAAATATTTGATTTCTTTACTTTAGATAATTTTTAAATAACCAATACTTTTTTTTTCAAAAAAATAATATAAATAAATATACTTGGAATGGCAGAGGAATGAATTCTATAATTGATTGTATCATTACTAATCAGAAACTAGCTCCTCGTGTAAGAGATGTACATGTTTACAGAGGAAATAAAACTGTTTCAGATGATTACTTAGAAACTACTAAAATCGAACAAGTATACAAAGTCTATCTATAGACTTTGTATACTTGTTCGAGAAGAAAGCTTTAGATTGCTATCTCAATCACAATTAACAGATTACTTATAAGACGCCCAAATCAGTGAAGATATAGAAGACTGGACAACTTTAATAAAGATAATCCATAAAGCAGCCTCTGAAGTACTTAAGAAGAACAACACTAAAAATCTGTAACACAGATATAGAAAATGCAATAAAAGTAAAACAAATCGCATACTCCTTTAAAAACATACAAAGGAAACAGAAGAAATGTACAAAAATGAAACAAAACAAAAGCTAAAACCATAGTATAAAAAACTCACCAAGATTCTTGAGACTTCATTAATTAGTTTATTAAATACACAATTTTTTTTTTTTTTAATTTTTTGCGAGCCTGGTTGGCTGAATGGTTATCATATCTGCTATCCAGCAAAAAACGCTGTAGATTCGAATCCTGCCGTGGGCATGGATGTTTGTGATTGTCTGTGAGAATCACTAGTATTTTCACAGACACAGGTGGGCAATAGATGGCATTGGTAGATGATGAGGTTCGCTATAGTTGGTGGTGACAGAGAGTTGTAGAATAGGTACCCTCCCTCGATGAAGTCTCCTGGAGGTGTCACATAATAATAAATACAAGTTACAAAATTTATAGTAAAATCCTGAAGACTAAGAAATATTGTAAGAAATCTATTCTCAGAAGAACAAACTAGTTATATATAGACTATACTTATGTGTTAAAACAAATTATTGAAAAAAAGACAAGAATTTAATTTAGACTCATATGGCCTTCATAGATTACACAGAACACTTCTGATAAAATACACAGAAAATATATGGAATTTAATGAAAAAACAAGGATATCCGTTACATTTGGTACAAGCTTTTACGAAGTTTATATAAAGACACAAAACATAGTTACAGTTAGGTAATAAATTAACAGAAATGACTGAAATTAATGAAGGTGTTAGACATGGAGGTAGCTTATTTTCGACTCTATTCAATAAAAATAGATGGCATTGATCAGATTATTAAAATATAGAACACAACAATAAAACAATGTATCCAGTTAACCAGAAGCATTATCACAACAATGCTGTATGCAGATGATCAGATTACATTCTTCTTCTTTCACTACGTGTTATTCCCGCTTCCAATGCAGGGGCCACGTGTTACTTAGATGCGACTACTTGTTAGTACCACTCCCAACCGACCTGTCGCCTAGTCTACCGCTGGGGGGGGGGGGGGTATATTTTTTGGCTGTAGAAGCGTATGTTCATGGGGCCTGTTTGTGGGATGAAAAATGCCAGATAAACTGGCGGGGAAAACCCTACTGCCCGTGCCCAAGACCTTGGCTATGCCTGAGGAAGATCCTCAAGTTCCTCACATCTTCGACGGGAATCGAACCTGGGACACTCCTTCCCCAAGCATATGGCTGCAAAGCACAAAGCCACTAGGCTAACCGCAGACTGATGATCAGATTACATTAACAAGACAAAAACGACCTTCGAAAATCAGTTTATGAGTTGAACAAAATAAGCCAACAGTACAATTTTAAAATCTCACAAAAAAAAAAAAAAAAAAAAAAAAAAAACATGGCATCAAAAATAGTCATAGAAAATAAAATAATAGAACAGGTGACACAGTAATTATTTAAGGCTGCATAATAACATATCTTTAAAGATATAGATGGAAAAAAAATTAAAGAAATTTCAGAAAATCTGTATAACAATTAAAGGGACGCTAAATTAAAGAAAAGATGAGAATATCTTATAAAGTAATTGCCACTCCAGCTCTAGTATATGGTTCAGAAACATGGACTGTTACAAAAAAAAAAAAGATGAAAGTAAAATACAAGTTATAGAAATGAGGTTTAAAAGAGAAAGGATGCACAAAATTAGAACAAATATATAAGAAATGAAAACATCAGAAAAGAACTAGATATTTACAACATAAATGAAAAGATAAAGCAATATAGAGAAAAATGGAAAGAACATCTATTTAGGTTGGAAGGATATCAGTTACCAAAAGAGGTGGATAAACATAGACCAAAGGGGGGGGGGAGCCGAGCCAAGCCAAGCCAAGCTATAAGACAGAAAGACCAGTGAAACAAATGCTAATCCTTGAAGAGAAGAACTGATCAGACCTAGGCAGAAATCAAACATCTGCTTACAGCATCATAACTTTGAAAGAAGAACAACAAAAGGAAGTAGGATTGACTTTCAAGATGTAAGGACATAGGAAGAAATAACAAACAAGCAAGTATATTTTAGTCATAGGTGGGCAAGATGATGTCAAAAAAGATATTGGAATTATGGCTCATAAGAAATGAAATAAATAACAGACTTGAATTTAAACCAATCTGACATTAAATGTTTTCTCTTTTTTTTTTAAATGGTAATCGCATTCACATGAAGTTCGATCTGTAGTGCAGTGGCTGGGCAGAAAGGTGAGGGGCGAAAAAAAGAACAAACTTATTAACATCATATTTGAAGAGATCAGTAGACTGTACTGTTTAAGAAATATAAGAGGAAAAACTGTTTCAAACATGGCATTAGAAATTAATAAAGAAGAAAAATGTGTAAGCTTGTAGTTGAAGTGGTGGTGGAATTACTGCTGCATGCATTTTCACAATGACTGGGAGATCTTATGAGTATTACCCCAAATGTGAGAAAACATTGTTCAATGAATTTGTGGCATGCATAGAGTTAATAACAGTTCAGAGGTAATGCCCTCTTGGAGCTCCTGAAAGATTTGTGATTTTTGTTGATTTATTAAATATTTTGTTAGATTTAATTGTGTAATTTTAGTTTATTAGTGTACTAAAGTGTTTTATAACATAATCTATGTCGGGAAGTCGCTGCTAGAGGGATTCGTAGTGTGTAGTGTTCGTGAAAGCTCCTGATAAGATAAGCGTTATTTTCAGTTATCATTGATAAATTTACTTTAATATTGCATAGTTTTGTTTGCCTTGTGTATCTTAGTGCGTCTGTTTGTGTGTTTTTGGTGTTTATAATTTATAATTTGATAAAATATGTTACTAGTAAGTATGGCTCCAGTACGAAGGAAAATGGCGGCCAGTAATGATGGTTCGCCATCTTCTTTCAAGAACGGTAATGTAAAGGAGATGATTCAGTGTACTATCTGCGAAATGTACACTTTGCGGAGTGCAGTCAGAGTGTGGTTAGATGATAATAAAGGAGTGAATGTGTGTAGAAAATGTAGGGAGAATATATGAATTGAAGTGTATTTCGGATCGTGAGTGTGATATTTTTGTCAAACTTCAGAATGAAGAAAATAGGGATATGACAAGAAACACGAGGTTGTACCAGAGAATTGTGAGAGTGTGAATGATAGTATTAATGGTTTTACAGAGAATAAAAATGATGAGATAGATGCAACGAGTGAGATTGTGTTGTTGAATGGTGCGATACAAAGGGCAAAACAGCAGCTAGAGCGTATGAGCAAAAGTCGACTGAATGAACCAGCCAATAATAAAAAGTATGACAGGAAAAATATGCGTATGAGTGTGAACATGAACAAAATGAAGGAGAGAGTGCTGTATGGAGACTCATTAGTAACAGGTGTGTTAATAGAGGATTTGATCGTACCAACCTGGTGCGACCATAAAGGATGTAACTGAGTCTATTAGAGAGCAAAAGAAAAGGGTGAAAGAAATGATTGCTGTGGCAGGTACGAATGATTTGAAAGGAGATAAAATGAAAATGATAGAAGACCTGAATGAATTGTTTGAGGTAGCAAAAGAAAAGAGTGAGAGAGTTAGAACGATTAGTCTTTTGCCAGGGTATGACAGTGAAATTTTTAAAAGGAGGGCCATAATTGCGAATGACTTTATGCGTGGGTTATGTATGACGAGTGGTGCGGAATTTGTGGATGTGTACAGTGAGTTCAATGGGCGAAAGGATCTATATAAGATGGATGGCTTGCATTTGAATGGTTATGGTGTAAGGAGACTTGAGAAAGTGTTGCTGAATGTAGTGGATGTGCAAATTCAGGGAAACTAGATTTATTAAGGGGGGGGGGGGTAGATATACAGTCTTTAGGGAGGCAGTTGAATGTAAGAATGAATATAATATGCCCGAGCAAATAAGGACAACAAATCAGAGTGGGATAGTTAATAGGCATCAAGGTAGGATTGGGGCTAATGGGGGGGGGGGGGTCTTTAATTCATGTACACGAAGAGTTTTTGGCCAAGATTGGCACTTCCAGACCACAGGTTATCGGTATTAGTGAATCATGGCTGACTGAAAATGATATAGCTAGTGGGATTGAATGTGATGGATATAGTGTGTTCAGGAATGACAGGGAGAATAAAATGGGTGGAGGAGTATTGTTGATGATAGCTGATGAACTGCAGCCAAGGAGAATAGAAGTTGAATTGCAGGATACAGAAAAGAGCACATTTGAGGCCATTTGGTGTGAGATTGTGGCTAGCATAACTAAATATACAATTGGGTGCTGCTATAGACCAGGTGAGGGAAAAGATGGTGGTGACAGTATGCACAAGCAAATAAAAGAAATGAGTGGAAGTAGGGTAATTATTATGGGAGATTTCAACTATGGTCGCATTGATTGGAGTGAGGAGAGGACAAAAGGGAGGAAGGAATTGGATTTTATGCGGTTATTGAGGGATAACTATCTGCGACAGCATGTAATGGAAAGTACTAGGGGTCAGAGAGTGCTTGAACTATTAATTACATCTGAGGATTTGGCTGTAACAAATATCACCACATTGCCACCAGTTGGTGAGAGTGATCATAGGGTCTTGACTTGGGAGGTGGCTAAAGGTGTGGAATTTTCAATTAAGACATGTGGAATTATCGGGCAGGAAAGTATGACAAGCTTAGGAGTTTGATTGGTTCAGTGCCATGGCATGTACAACTGCAAGGACTAGAAGTTGATAGTGCATGGGAGGTAGTTAAGAAGTGTTTGCATGAAGCAATGGCTGACTGTATACCTAGAGTTCGAATAATAAATCAAGTAGGGGTTAAATGGATGAATAACACCATTAAGCTTGAGCTGCAAAAAGAGAAACAACTATGGAGGGAATTTAAGGAGAAAGGTGACCGGCAGGCACACGAATGGTATAAAGCGCAGGCCAGAAGGGTAATGAGTGTGGTAAGAAAAGCAAAAAAGGATTACGAAAGAACAATGGCCATTCAAGCTAAAGAGAATCCTAAACAGTTATTTAGATATGTAGCAAGTAAAAGGAAAAATGTACATCGCAGAATGATTTTAAAGAATGCCAATGGTAGGGAGGTAACCGAATCAGTTGATATAGTTGAGTTACTGAGTGAGCACTTTATATCAACCAGGTGGTGACATTGCAGAAACGAATAAACCAGTAGATTATATGGGAATTGTGGTGAATGAAGTGGAGGTGAGTAGTCTATTGCATAACCTCAATGTCAATACACCCATGGGATTGGATGGTATACCAGCTCGTGTTGTACGAGAATCAGCTAAAGAATTGTCAGTACCCTTGACCATTTTGTTTAATTTGAGTCTCGGGTCTGGGTTAGTCCTGAGGGGGGTGAAAGAGTGGTAAATAGTTCCACTGCATATAGGTGGTTCCAAGACTGCTGTTGTAAATTACCGACCGATTAGCATATCAGGAATCATTGTCAAGGTCTTAGAGAAATTAGTTCAAGAAAATAAGACAGGATTGAATAGATGAAAATGGGATATTGTATGGGGAACAACTTGGTTTTGTGTAGAGTAGATCATGCCTCAGTAACTTGCTCACATTTTATAATACAGTGACAGCTGAACTGGATAGGGGTAATGGGTTTACAGTGATACTACTGGACCTTGCAAAGGCCTTTGACAGGATACCACATGGAACCCTAATCAGTAAACTGGAGCAGATGGGGATAGATATAGGGTTGGTGAGATGAACAGGAGTGTGGTTGATGGAGAGAAACCAGAGAGTGGTTTATTCAGGAGTTGAGTCCAAAAGATGGCTTATGACTAGTGGTGTGCCTCAGGGCTATGTTCTTGGACCACTACTTTCCTATATCATTGATGAACAAATTGAAAAGGATCTGAGAGGAAGTGTTCGCTTGTTTGCTGATGATGCAGAGTTGGGTAGAGCAATTGTGAGTGCACAAGATGTCAAAATTTTACAGGATGATTTGGATATTTTGGAGAACTGGGCTAGGAATAATGGATGTCAATTTAATGTGCCAAAGTGTAAGGTTATGCACTTTGGGGGTGAAAAGAATAGCAGCAGTATATCGCATTGGTGGAACCGTACTCCAGGAGATTGATGAGCCCAGGGATTTGGGAGTGTTGGTGGATAGGGAATTGAAGTTTAGGGGGCACATTGCAAAAGTGACTAAATCAGCTCATCAAATCACTTGGCTTCTGAAAAATACTTTAACATGCAGAGACAAACAAGTAGTTGTTCCTCTGTATCGAGTCTTGATATGACCCCATCTGGACTACTGTGCCCAGTTATGGGCACCAGGGTTTCTTCGTGATGGGGAGGAAGTGGAGAGGATCAAGAGACGAGTGACCAAGATGATAGCAGGTCTGTAAAATGAACCTTATGAGAATAGGTTGAAGATTTGTGGGTTGCAGAGATTGGACGATAGGTGAAGGAGGGGTGATATGATTGAGACATTCAAGTTACTGAAGGGTTTCTATAAGATTGATCCAGAAGATATTTTTGAAAATATGACTGGTGGTGGGAGGACTAGGGGGCCATGCATGGAAGCTGGGCGAGAGCATGGTTGACAAGGGTGTTAGAGCTAGGTTTTTTACTTGGAGAGTGGTGAATGAATGGAATAAGCTTCCAGAGTCTGTTGTGGGTGCTACGACCGTGAATGAGTTCAAGGCAAGGTGTGATAGATACTGTATCAATGTCGAATAGTTGTTCTTGACATGATGTTAGGGTCTCCCTCGTTGAGTCTGTCGACTCCTTGGAGTTGCCCGAAACAATAATAATAATAATAAAAAGGTGGATGATCAAACAACCTAATGGTGCTAAGTTTTAAAAGAGGTAAACCGTGAGTAGACATATCGGTACACAATAAATAACGGAAAAGACTCACGTAGAAAGATTATTTATTTAATGTACTGAGGATGCCTGTGACACACAGGCGAAAATTATACTAATAAATAATCTTTCTAAGTGAGTGTTTTCCGTTATTTATTGTGAACCTAATGGTCTGTTCAGTATCAGTTCATGCTACTTCTCATCATTGGGCATCTTCAAACCTTAATGCACTGTGCAAATTCCTTATGATCCACTGTCTGTTCTGAAAGCAGAACTGATTCATCTCAAATAGCTACAACCCCAATATTATCAAAGTAACTGAAAATTTTAGTCATCATCCTATTCCTTTTTCAGAGAAAATTTCTGAAGACTACTGAATTCCTTATATAAAACGTGTCTATAAAGCTTGGCAGACTTCTATGCTAGATTACTTTTCAATTCTCCTGATTTGCAAACTGACTTCATTCTTATTGTCTCTTAACAACAAATATCCTCCTCTCTGCTGTTGAAAAGTTTTAAGAATTCCTTGCTCATGCAGACAGGTTTGGAGAACCTGTTATATTATGGAAAACCTGTTATTATAAGCAGACAGGTTTGGAGAACCATCCATGAAAAGTTGGTAAAACCTATAGTATACTAGTACAGTGGATGGGCAATAAGGAACTTGTTCACATTTGCCTTGAAAAGCTGTGAATTGTATTCCTTGGAAAACACAAAATGGCAGATTGTTGCAGTGGAGGAGATGAATGAAGAGGAGGAAAATTTTGTTCTGTGGGTTTGAACTGTAAGAATGTGTTGACTGGCTACTGCATGTATTTGGATGGGTTTGACAGGGGGTGGGGGGCAATTATTCATGCTAATTCTGATGAACAGCAGCCATAGAATCCCTGGAAGCTGTATAAGGAGGGGTGTGAGCAGGGAACTGAGAGTGTGGTGTCTCTTCAGAGAGTCAGTGTGTTTAAGGCACAATATGATGAGCTATGTGTATGACAAAAGGACCTCCTAGATGAGTCTTTGACTCCACTGGGTTTTGGGTAATAATAATGATAATAGAAGATGCAGACTGCAGAAATCGGACCCCTGAGTGAAAGTGAGTGGAATGTATTAGTGAGCATGGGATCATCAATGTGACTGCCCTTTTCAGCATAGAATTCAATATTTTTACAAAGCTCTTAGGGGCATTATGAGAGAGCAGTATTTGATTGTCAGGCAGATTTGCGATTTGTATAGAGAGCTATATGGAATTCAAGTAATGGCTCGAGAAGAAAAAGAAACCTAATTTTTTGGATGCAAAGGAAGTAATATTTGTGTTATATTTTTGCCAAGAGAGGTTTGAGGTTAGAGTTATCCCAAGAAGATAAATCTTTTCCTGAATAGAGATTTGGGTACAACAAAAAGAAAAGGTGTTTTTTTTTTGTGGGAAATAATGCAGAATTGTGTTTTGCTAGCATTTAAGTTAACAAGGTTATCTAGACCCCATTGATGAATGTTTTGAAGATCAAAATTTAAGGTAATAGAGGTTCAGGTTCTGCTGGTTGTGGTGATTTGCACTTTGCAAAGCTTGCCAAACAAAAAGGAGTGAAATGTGCTATGATCAGTAAAACTGTGTACTGGATTGGCAGTCAGCTAGAGTTGATTATTTATATATGTATAAATATAAATAAATGTTTTGATGAAGCACAGAGCCTAATGGGACTCCAGCATTAGTTGTATAGTTAGAAGATAAGGAGCCATCCACCATCACTAGAAGTGAGTGTCCAATCAGAAAGATACTTAATATATTTATCTATTAATACTTAATAGACCTTTGTGCCAGACATGGTCAAAAGCCTTGGAAGATTGAGATTTGCCAAAATTTTCCATGGTGTTTGTACAGACATGGATGACATAGGTTAGTAGATCCACTGCTGATGAGCAGTGACAGAATCCATACTGTCATCTTCAACTATTAGATGATAGTCTTCAAGGTAGCATAGAATTTGGGTGTCGATGGTTCTTTCCATTACTTAAAAAAAAAGAATTGAAGTGAGAGAAATTGGATGGTATTTTGAAGGTAAACATTTGTCACCTTCTTAGGAACAGGTTGTATATGGGCTAATTTCCAGACTGCAGGATAGATACCAGCAGAAGTGTAAATAGGCAGCATACAGCACCAACTCTAGAGCATAGACTTTTAGCACAGTGGAAGGAATACCATCAGGGCCAGAAGACTTTTTTTTTGGTATCCAAATTGAGCAAAACACAGTGTTGAGTGTTTGGAATGGTTGGGGGACATTTACCATGATCAGCTATGCAATCTATACTTAATAGACATTTACCATGATCACTCTATACTTAATAGACCTTTGTGCCAGACATGGTCAAAAGCCTTGGAAGATTGAGATTTGCCAAAATTTTCCATGGTGTTTGTAGCAGAAATAGGAAGCCAGAAAGTTGGCTTTTTCTGGGTGATAATGTAGTTGTACCATTGGTGTAATTAGTTGTGGAAGTAGTGTTGGGCAGAAGTTATGGTCAATAGGTTTAATCTAATAGCTTTGGTAAGAGCCCAAGAAAGCATGGTTGCCATTTCAGCAGGATCTCTCTAATGCAGTGATAATTTTCTTCCAGGTATTCTGAGCTTGGTCTAAGCAGCGTAGGAAGGAGTTTTTGTGTGCAAACCAGTTGCAGTATGATGACTTGTACAGCTGTGGGGGAACCAGGTGTTAGATACTGGATAGGAATTAAGGGTTGAGTGGGGAGTAAACTTCTGCTTGATGATTTGTTCTGCACACAAGTTTAGCTCAGATGGCTGGAAACAGGAATCTAACCAAGGAAAAGAGACAGAAGTTGCAAAAAAAGTCACTTGGCTTTCTTCTAATGCCATACAATGCATGGATGTGAGTGGTTTTCTATGTGTTGCTCCATGGGATAGAAGATCTATACTAGCTTGGGTTCATGGACAATTCATTGTGAGGAAAATTCGTCGCACAAACTATTCATCACAGATAAAATTCACTGAAAATGTTATTCTCTAGAATATTGAAATGATACCGATATACGAAAAGTAAATGCAGTGCAAGATAAATTTCACGAAGTATAGTTTATTATGTATTATTTATTTAGATTTTCATATTTTTATTCTTATACAGTGAAAGTAATATTTTATTGATCAGTGAAATTCCTAATTTCTGTTTCATCTTAAAAGTTGTGAATATTATTTCTTACTTGGATACTACAGGTTCTGCTGATGGAATATTAATATTTACAAAACTGAAATAGGGTGATTTAGAGAGAAAGGGCACCATATTTAAGAATATTTATTCTGCAAACTGTTCACTATTTTTCTGCACACTTATAGATACCCATCCATATATATATATGTGTGTGTATTTAGAAAGTTTCTGAAACTTTTACATCTTTCTCTCATCCAGAGATTTTTATTAATAAGTTCAAACACCATTTGGTTACTTATATATGAGATATGACTTCTACATTAATTCAACCTTGGTATATCTCCCAGGTCTGGCTCCCACTGATGAGACCTCAGTAAGGGGAAAACCAGTCTTGAGTACTGGCCCTTCCCATGATGCATTGCATTATACATGTCCGAAAGAGGGGAGGGGTGTTTTGCATTATGGGATACATACTAAGGCATAAATGTACATTTTATTTGAACTAATTCAAAAGATGAGGTGTTTCAGTTATTGAATACACGTGTATTTTGAAAATGACTCTACTGTATCTACATAAGAAAGATGTTGTAACACTGTTATCGTTTACAGAGCCAGTTTAAGAGATGATGTAAATAAATCAGCATAAGATAAATTGTCATCTGTGGCTGCAATACTAGTTTTTACCTTTTCCTCCAATGCTGGTATTTTCAGATGAAGAAATTTCACCTTTTAATTATAAACATCCATGACTATTACGAAATTCAAATCCACAGCTCGTTGGTGGGAGAGAATACACTATCTAGTTGGTTATTAATGACATATTTCTGATTACAGTTTATTTTTGAATGGTTCATAAGAGAAGTAATTAATTATGTATTTCACTTTGGGAGCATCCATATATATATATATATATATATATATATATATATTTTTTTTTTTTAAAGTAAAAAAGACTAAATATAAAGTTATGACAATAAGAAATTAAAATTTCTAATTGTCATAAAATACTAGCATTGGAGGAAAAGGTAAAGATTAGTATCGAAGCTACAAATGGCAAATTTAGCTTATGCTGATTTGCATCATTATGATAGCATTTATGTAATTTCATTATCATTTTTGTTTAATATAATTACACAAAATTGCACCTATGATCTTAAACTAGCTCTGCAAACGATAACAGCATACAAGATGTCTTTGATATGCAGAAAAAGTGCAGTGATTTTCAAAATACACATGCATTCAATAACTGAAACATCTCACCTAATGAATTTGTTGAGATAAAAAATATGTCGCACCTGGATAGATGTCTAAATGCGCAACAGAAAAGTAGTGAATGGTTAGAAGAATAAATATTAAATATTATGCCCTTTCTCCCTAACTATTCTTAAATTTTATTCTTCCTAATAACTATTTTATGAATAGTTATTAGGAATGTGTAAATAGTTAACTATAAATTGGAAATAACTATTATTCTTAAATATGGTGTCCTTTTTCCCTAACCACCCTATCCCAGTTTTATAAAAATTAATATTCTATCTACAATGCCTGTAGTATCGAAGTAAGAAAGAATATTAATAACTTTATATGGAATAAAAAATTTCAGAATGCAAAATATAATCAAAATAATAAATAATACATAAATTTATTTTTTTCACATATGGAAATGGGAATCAAGGAATTCTTCAATTAAAAAACAGAGACATACTATATTATAGATGTCAAGATAAGGAAAGAATCAGTGGAGTTGGATTCATGATCAACAAAAAACTGAAGAACAGCATAATAGAATTTGACAGTATATCTGATCAAATAGCAAGTATTGTTGTTCAAATCTCAAAAAGATACACTCTTATACTGATGAAGAAATTGAAGCCTTCTATCACGATGTATCCCAACTCTACAATAAATGAAAGCATCATTTCAGAATTTTAATGGGAGACTTTAATGCTAGAATTGATATATAACAATCAGATGAAAGCTTGGGAAATTTTGGATATGGCATGAGAGACAATAAAAGAGAAAGGTTAGTAGAATTTGCAGAAAAAGAAAACCTATACATCAATTCCTTTTTCAAGAAAAAAACACATAGGAAGTGGATATGGAAAAGTCCAAATGGAAAAACTAGTGAAATTGACTTTATCCTCAGCAATAAGAATAACATCTTTCGAGACAGATCTGTTATCAACACTTCCAACATTGGAAGTGACCATCACATGGTACCCAGTAAAATCCAAATAAACTGCCAAAAGAGAATGATATTTCGAAAATCAAAGCAAAACATAGATGTACACAAACTCAACATTAAAAAAAGATATATTCCAACATGAACTAAACAAAAGATTTTAAAATCTGATTACAGATGACAATGCCGATCCATCAGAAAGTAATGACATTATCACCCAAAATCTTTTACAATGCTCACTTGAAATAGCTGGTACCCGACAAAATATCTGAAGAAACAAAACAGCTTATGAAGAAACGAAGAGAAATTAAACAATCAAATAACCTACAGAATAAAATTGAATACACTGAATTGTGCAAATTCAGTAGATTACTAAAACATGACCTCCCTTTAGCAAATCCATGCTGTCCATCAAAGATTATACCATTGTCGTCTACCCAACTCTGGATCCTAGTTATCACAAACTTCTCCAACAACTTAACCACAACACCTGACACACAGATAGGCCTATAGTTTGATGTTCACCCCCTTTATGAAGTGGCACAATCTTGCCCTCCTTAGGAACTTGACCAAGTGCAAGACTCTTATTAAAAAAAAATATGTCAAGGCAGGTGTCAGCTCCCTGGCACATTCTTTCAGAATATGTGGTGATATATTATCAAGTCCCACAGCCTTATTTACATCTAGTTTACTCAACTCCCCTAACACCTCTTGCTCACTTACAATCAGTCTCTCTCCTCCCCATCATCAACTGCTCTTAATCTCTCCATGATGTCACATTCACAAGACTGAAAGATCTTTATGAACTGCTCATTAAGTATCTCCACCACACATTCTGCAACAGCTGTCTTTATACCATTTCCTCCAATCAATGTTATCCTTCTGTAATCATTCTTTCTTTTGCTGGCCACATATCGAAAGAACTCCCTAGGATTCTTTTTAGCTTCATTAGCTAACTGCTGTTCATACCTCTCGTTAGCTACTCTCACCAACCAAGTCAATCTCCTTGCCTGGTCTTTGTAGACCTCATGAAATTGGTTACTTCCACTTCTGTTATGCTGCCTCGACAATGCCCTTTTTGTCTGTATCGCATGCTTAATCTCTTTATTCATCCATCTCACACCTACCTTATTTAACCTTCTCACCCTTGGAATACATTTAGACTAAACAGTTTTTGAAAATCCCCCAAGCTGCATTGATCTCTTTTCCAGCTAACTCCTCATTCCATGCTACACCCGCAAGCTGTCTCCTGAGCTCTTCATAATCACCCCCCCCCCTTGTAGTTCCGCATATACCCTTTTGTCACAGGAGTCCTTGCACTGCTGGCAACCACCCAGGTAATCACCTCATGGTCACTTTCACCAATTGGTGGATGATTTGACACCTCATTTATAATTACATCCTCTGATGAGATGACCAAATCCAAGACTCTTAATCCTCGTGTGCTCTCTGTTACATACTGTCTGAGGTAGTTATCCCTCAAAAACTCAAGAAACTCATTTTCTTTACTTCCAGTTGCTATCTCTTCATTCCAGTCTATATTGCCATAATTAAAATCACCCATAATGATCACCCTTTTCTTATTTTCTTGGCTTATTTGACTATACATTTCACTATTACCACCATCCACATTACCAGGTCTATAACAACATCCCACCAAGTATTTGATTCTATTCATCTCTATCTCACACCATACTGCCTCAAAACCACTGGCCCTATTTCCCTCTTGCATCTCTACCTTGTATGGACATAACTCTTTCTCTATCATCAATAACACTCCCCCTCCCTTTTTACCCCTTCCATCATACCCTTCCATCTCTATTCCTGTCAGGATGTCGTCCTCATCTAACCATGTTTCACTTATTCTGACAATCTTTGGGTGAACAGACGCAATTAGTGCAACCATTTCATCGGCCTTGTTTCTTATACTTCTAGCATTGGTATACAAACACAACAGCTCATTTCTGGATCTACCGCTAGTTCCACTGATACCATTCACTCAATGTGATCTCTCCATGCTGAACTGGGGCCATTTCCCTTTCTGCTTCTTCATTTTAGAACCCTTTTCAATTTCATCTATTTCCTCTTGATCCCTGGTCATCCCATTTCTTTCCTGCCTACACATGCTCTCACTGTGTACCCTAATCCACCCTGAGCTTTCCCGTTTCCCGGAATGAATATATGAAGAATAATATATAGGAGGAAAATTAGGACAACTTTTTTGGATCAGTCTCTTTCCCAAAAAATAGTTTCTATTTCGGATCCTTCTCTCACCCCTCCCCCGCAAAGTGCTCTCTGCCCACCCTTAATAATATTATACATATAAAAAAAAACAGGGTTTTTTTTTCAAATAATTCTCCCACACTGCTTTGTCCCCCCCTTCCTTTAACAGCTTAACAGCAGATGAATGCATATCGCCAGGATAAGGAGACAGCCAACAACATCCAAAAAGGTATGTCAGAATTTTCCTCCTATGTTATTCTTTATATATCGGTTTTTATAACACATCAATAATGCCTAAGATTTTGAGTAAAAAGCCAATGACATTGAAAAAATGGGCACTCCTAAACGAAAGTAGGCTATATAGCCATAAAAATAATAATACTAGATTGGATTCCATGAGAGGAAAAATGACGACGACGACCTAAATTACGGTGGATTGCTGATATCAGATTTGCAGGAGTGACATGAGAAAGGGGAGCCATGGACAGACAGTTTTGGAGTAATCTTGGAAAGACCTTCATCCAGTAATGGATTGACAGTGGCTGATAATGATATGGGAATGACATGAAATAAGATTACAAATATTCTTGCGAAGAATTGCCCAGAGATGCTAGATTGTGGTCTGAGCTGCTTAGAGGAGAGAAAACATTTACAGTGTACTTAAATAAAATAGGTTGCTAGTGAGGAAAATATGTTGGGGATTGGTCGGGGTTTCTAGTGAGTACATGAACAATTTGTGAGAATTCATTTGTGATTTTAAATGTTTCGCCCTCTCTACTGCTTGATCTGTGCAGTTGGAAGTGGACAGCAGTCTGGTGTTTTGAACATTATGGATGCCTAGTAAAACGATTTTGCTGTTAGGAAAGTTAATTTGAAGAAAATCAACCTTTAGGGAAAGAAAATGGAAGCGTTCTTTATTTTTAAGTTCTCTGGATATTTACGATTGTTTGAAGTCCCTTGAGAATTGTTGCTGTACTCTCTTTTGAGGCAGAAGGTTGGGTAAAATCACTTCTAAAATGATATAATATCAGCACACAATTTCCATGGTAACACAATCCAAAATGTTACCTAGTCTGCTCAAATATGCCTAGAACAGCAGAAACAAGGAGTTGGATGTAATGCTGATGTTCTAGGCATATTTGAGCAGACTAGGTAACGTTATGTCAGGCTTGCCAGTCATGCCATATCTACTAGACACAGCATTCAGCAAAATAAGTCTGAAGGTCTATGCAGAGCCAATTTTTGTTAGAAAGTTTATATAAAGAAAGCTGAGAACATCATCCTAACCTGAGCAAGTCCGCGCGGTTAGCCTAGTGGCTTTGCACTTCGCAACCACATGCCTGGGGAAGGAGTGTCCTAGGTTCGATTCCCGTCCACGACGTGAGGAGCTTAAGGATCTTCCTCAACCATAGCCAAGTTAGCCGGTCTTGGGCGTGGGCAGCAGGGTTTTTTCTGCCAGTTTATCTGGAATTTTTCATCCCGCAAGCAGGCAAACCGGCCCCGTGAACACACACACACAGGTTACAGTCATAAATACTTACGGCAAGGAAGGCAACGGGAAACCACCTTGCTCATAATCATCTCTCCCTAGAATGGTAGCATTTAGCTACCCTCCCGCGGCCGTATGGCAGATGGGAACCAGAAGAAACCTGAGCAAAATTGTCAAGTTCTAACTGTGCCTAGAAAGCCTTCGTGAGAAGAATGCTCCATATATATAAGAAAAAGAGAAGAATCAAAAATAGAAAGATGACACTCTCTTTCTACGTCTGAAGTAGAGGATATCAAGTATTATAAAATATGTAGAGTTAGGTTAGCAACATGACTTAGACAAAATTTTGCACTACAAAAATGAGAAACTTCTTTGCCAGATTCAATTACTGTCCTGTTCACTCTACTACACATTTCCTCCTACAACTACTATATCATCATTTACACATATTAATGCAGACAGAATTTCTTTAACAAAAAACATCTTCAGAATGAGAGCATTAGTATGGTTTCCTAATTATCCTTATTCCTCACCCTTGCAAGATTTTTTATGACTGCCTTGAGAAGAATGCCCTGAATGCTTTTATTAGACATTCAGAGCATTCCTCATATAGACACATTTATAATATTTAGCTACATTGTTAAATTCAATTCACTTGAAAATGACTGTCTCCAAACTTAAATTTTGCTATTCTTCTTTTATGGTAAACTATGTTATGTTCTGCATGAGAATATTTTGTTCAAGATTGAAATGTTGAGATTTTAGAAATAATAAAATAACTAGATTATACAGCAAAGTGCATTACATAAAAGCCATACTGAGTAATAACTATTTATTGGTTACCTCTCAAGACTGCAATCAGAAGAGGTAACCAGTAACCTTTGTTTGCTTACACTGGGATAAAGGATTAAGCCAAGTATATAATTTCTTGGTAACTTTAATTTATAGTACAGGTAACCCTCGTATAACGCGGTACTTATACAACGCGATCTACAAATTATAGTAACCCTTTTCATATATTTTTCACCACGCGACTTAAGAATCAAATTTTATCTTTGTTAAATTTCCGTCTGCCCGTATCTCGCATGTAGTTACAAGTAGTGAATTTATATTAGGGGAAATACTCTTTAGCATGCGTGTACGTGTTTACAGAGTAAAGAGTTTATTGTTGAAAATTGTCTTTGTTTTCTGCCAGGAAAGCGCATTAAAAATAATAAGTGTGTTACTTTCAAGCTCAGCACTTTATTTTCTGGTGAGTTATAATATATGTAATGCTTTTTTTATGCAAAAAATTTATTTTTATAGTAATGGCCATTTAGAGGGCTTTTGCAATATGGTTGAAAACGAAATTAGTGAATTAATTGAGGGGGAAATAGATTTAAATTAGGAGGAGCTGGTATAATTAATAGATTCTGATTGTGATGACTCAGTTAAAGAATTCAGTTTAAAGAAATTAGCAGAAAGGATTGAACTTGGCAAGAAAGTTATTTTATAGTGCTCTGGAAAATTCATGAGATAATTGGTTTGTTTAGCTTCATATTATGAACTTAATAAAAAATTACAGTATAGTGGTAAGCAAGGTCTTATTACTGACTTCTTGATAACTAAACCAGCCGAAGTATGCAATGAGAATTATACAAATGAAGTCCAAGAGATTTCAAGTGATGACGACATCTGGCCACTCGTAAATAAAGAACATCTATGAAATGTTACTTTTGAAGACAGTGATGACTATTAAATTATGCACTTTATTTTATTTTGCCTAAAACATTTATGCATTATGGGCAATGAAGTTTATGTACAATTTGTATTTTTATAAGTTTATACTATGTATTTTGTTTCATAGTTTATATGTTTTCTTAACTTACATGAAAAATTTTTTTGTTGGATATGTCATTCTTGTTTATATAATTGTAAAAAAAAACGATTCCGGAACCTAACCCTACTTTTTTATGCGATCTGAGTCTCGTATAACATTTATATAACGCATTGTTTCTGTGGAACCTAACATCCACCTTATACAAAGGTTACCTGTTTAACCAAGTGAAAAAACTTCCAGCAATTTTTCTCTAATCCAGAGTAATTGAATAATAAGTGTGTGACACCTTTTGGCAACTGGTATAGGAAAATATGACTTCTGCATTACTTCAACCTTAGTATCACCTCGGGATCTGGCTCCCACTGAAGAGACCTCAATAAAGGTCAAAACCGGCCTGGGTAGCAACCCTTCCCATAATGCATAGCATCATACATGTCTGCAAGGAGATGTGCTATGCATTATGGGATACTAAGGCAAGTGATGTGAAGTCATACCACCTTTACCACGAGTTGCCCCGGTCCTCAAAATACTTCAGGAACAAACTTTGTTTGCTTACACTTGGATAAAGGATTAAAAAGTATATAATTTCTTGGCATCTTTAATTTAAGGTACAAGTCTACTGAAATAGTTTCTTAAGGAAGCACTAATGATCAGTTAGAAAAAAAAAAAACTCCGAACTTCTGGTAATTAAACCTTTTCCATATCTTAATTTTTAATAAGACATCCAAGAAAGTAAATATACTGCTCAAAACAATTAGGGGATATTTTGGATTTCTTGTAAATTATAAAGTTATAAAAATAATTTACAAGTGTAACACATTTATTTTAAAAATATTTTAATAAGAATTATTAAAAATTCTTAATATATAATAGTGTAGAACACAGCTGTGTACAAAATCATGTTAAGACTTGTTGAAACGTGTCTTAGCTATATTAGCATGTGGGAGGGAGTATAAAAGTGTGGCTTGTTGCACTCACTGCCACAGTGCATAATTATCACTTCAATTGTAAACTGGTGTCACCTACCACCCATTATTTTGATAAAAATAGCAGAGCAATTGGTTGATTAGAAGCTGAACAAACGCAGCAAGTTGTCACTCAAGTGTGTTGTGTATCTCAAAGCTTAATTTCGCAACTTTCTAATCGCTTTCTGGAGACAGGAAATGTTCGAAATCGTCTTCAGGCCATATATATACTCGAAAACCAATGGTTTGCATTCCACTTACTGCAAATCACAAAAAAAAAAAAAAAAAATAGAGATTGGACAAATGAGGATTGGACCAGTCTGAGTTCATTCTGCAACCAGATAACCAATGTATCTTGATATGGCATGAAAGTGGAACAAGAAATAATCCACAGTTTGTTTCTGAAAGACCCCAACATTAAGGTGGGAATTTGATGGTGCCTTTCTATGAGGTGGCCATAGTGATCTCTATTTTATCAGAGACAGTTCCTTAACAGCCCAAACGTATCGCGATGAGATCTTGTAACTTATAGTTTGTCTATATGCTACTGAAATTGGCCAAGAATTCATTTTTATGGATGACAATGCTTGTCCACACCATGCAAATTTGGTACTAGAGTGGTTTGAGAAAGAAGGTATTGAACGAATGAACTGGCCTGCCTGGGATGCTTTAGGTAGGCGCGTTTCTGCTCGACTGGTGCCATCATGATCGCTTCAAGAGCTTGAAATTGCTTTCACAGAAGAGTGGGGAAATATTCCACAAGAACTGTTTCATCATCTTATCCAGACCATACAATCAACATGTACTGCTGTTTTGGCTATTAATGGAGACCATACACCCTATTAAAAATTAACAAAAGCGTTTTGGGCTATTCTTGTTAAAATTATTATTATTTCGCGCAACTCCAAGGAGTCGGCAGGCTCATCGAGGGAGGCCCTAACATCATGTCAAGAACAACTATAAGACATTCACACAGTATCTATCATACCTCGCCTTGAACTCATTCACAGTCATAGCACCCACAACAGACTCTGGCAGCTTATTCCACTTATTTACCACTCTCCAAGTAAAAAAACTAGCTCTAACACACTTGTTAACCACATTCTTGCCCAGCTTCCATGTATGGCCCCTAATCCTCCCACCACCAGTCCTATTCTCAAAAATATCTTCTGGATTGATCTTATAGAAACCCTTCAGTAATTTGAATGGTTCAATCATATCACCTCTTTTCTGCCTATCGACCAATTTTTGCAACCCAAAAATCTACAATCTGTTCTCATAAGGTTCATTCCACAGATGTCACCATATTGGTCACTCGTCTCTGGATCCTCTCCACCTCCTCCCCATCAAGAAAAAACCCTGGTGCCCATATCTGGGCACAGTAGTCCAGATGGGGTCTTATCAGGGCTCGATATAGAGGAACAATAACTTGTTTTTCTCTGCTGGTTAGAGTATTTTTCAGTAACCAAGTGATTTGATGAGCTGATTTAGCCACTTTTGCAATCTGCCCCCTAAACATCAACTCTACCCACCAACACTCCCAAATCCCTGACCTCATAAATCTCCTGGAGTACGGTTCCACCAATGTGATATACTGCTGCTATTCTTTTCACTCCAAAATGCATAACCTTACACTTTGCCACATTAAATTGACATCCATTTTCCCTAGCCCAGTCCTCCAAGACATCCTGTGCACTCACAATTGCTCTACCCAACTTTGCATCATCAGCAAACAAGTGAACACTTCCTCTCAGATCCTTTCCTATATCGTTAATGAACAAATTGAAAAGTAGTGGTCCAAGAACAGAACCTTGCGGCACCCCACTAGTCACAAGCTGTTTTTTGGACTCCACTCCTGAATAAACCACTCTCTGTTATCTCTCCATCAACCACCCTCCTATTATTCTCACCAACCCTATATCCATCCCCATCTGCTCCAGTTTACTGATTCGAGTTCTGTTGTATCCTGTCAAAGGCCTTGGCAAGGTCCAGTAGAATCACTGTAAACCCATTACCCTTATCCAGTTCAGCCGTCACTGTGTTATAAAACGTGAGCAAGTTACTGAGGCATGATCTACCCTTCACAAAACCATGTTGCCCCCATACAGTATCCCATTTTCATCTATCCAATCCTGTATTCTTCTCTTGAGTAGTTTCTCCAAGACCTTGACAACGATTCCTGATATGCTAATCGGTCGATAATTTACAACAGTAGTCTTGGAACCTCCTTTATGCAGTGGAACAATTTTCCCCCTCTTTCCACCCCCTCGGGACTAACCCAGACACGAGACTCATATTAAACAAAATGATCAAGAGTACTGACAATTCTTTAACCACTTCACATATGACAAGAGCTAATATACCATCCAATCCCACAGATGTATTGACAGCGAGGTTTTGCAATAGACTACTCACCTCCACTTCATTCACCACAATTCCCGTATAATCTATTGGTTCATTCATTTTTGCAATGTCACCACCTGGACGATATATTCTTGCAAAGTGCTCGCTCAGTAATTCAACTATATCAACTGATTCTGTTACCTCCCTGCCTTCGGTATTCTTTAAAATCATTCTGCCATATACATTTTTTCTTTTACTTGCAACATATCGAAAAAACTGTTTAGGATTGTCTTTAACCTGCATGGCCAATGTTCTTTCGTAATCCTTTTTTGCTTTTCTTACCACACTCGTTACTCTTCTGCCTGGGCTTTATACTGTTCATGTATAAACCCAGGCTTGACGGTCACCTTTCTCCTTAAATTCCCTCCATAGTTGTTTCTTTTTTTGCAACTCAAGCTTTATAGTGTTATTCATCCATTTAACTCCTACTTGATTTATTATTCGGACTATAGGTATACAGTCAGCCATTGCTTCATGCAAACACTTCTTGACCACCGCCCATGCACTGTCAACTTCTAGCCCTTGCAGTTGTACATGCCATGGCACTGTACCAATCAATCTCTTAAGCTTGTCATACTTACCAGCCTGATAATTCCACATGTACCCTGTCTTAATTGTAAATTCCACACCTTTAGCCACCTCCTAAGTCAAGATCCCATGATCATTCTCACTAATTGGTGGCAACATGGTTATATTTGTTACAGCCAAATACTGCAATTACCAGGTCAAGCACTCTCTGACCCCTAGTATTTTCCATCACATGCTGTCGCAGATAGTTATCCCTCATTATCAATAACCGCATAAAATCCAATTCCTTCCTCCCGTGTGTCCTCTCCTCCTTCCAATCAATGTTACCATAGTTGAAATCTTCCATAATAATTACCCTCCTTCCACTCATTTCTTCTATTTGCTTATGCATACTATCTCCACCATCTATTTCAGCACCTAACTGTATATTTTGTTCTGCTAGTTTCAATCTCACACCAAATAGCCTCAAATGTGCTCGTTTCTCTATCCTGCAGTTCCACTTCTATTTTCCTTGGCTGTAGCTAATCCGCTATCATCAATAACACCCCCCCCATTTTATTCTCCCTGTCTCTCCTGAACACACCATACTCCCTCACATTCAATCCCACTAGCTGTGTCATCTTCTGTCAGCCATGTTTCACTAATACCAATAACCTGTGGTCTGAAGTGCCAACCCAGGCCAAAAATTCTTCCCTATTGTTCCTAATACGTCTGGCATTTGTATACATGAATTTCAGAAGCTGATTTGTCCCATCCCTATTTTGATGCCTTATACTAACTATCCCATTCTGATTTGTGGTCTTTCCTACTCGCTTGGGCATATTACACAAATTCACACACTCAGCGGTCTCCCTAAAATCTGCATATCTACTCCCCCCTCCCATTAATAACTTTAGTTTCTCTGGTTCTGTACATTCACTTCCACTACATTCGACAACACCTTTTCAAGTCTCCATACACCAAATCCATTCAAATGTAAACCATCCATTTTATATAACTGCTTTTGCATATCGAACTCATCCCACATATCCACAAATTCCATACCAATCATCAAACATAATTCACGCATAAAATCATTGGCAATTATGGCTCTCCTTCTATACTCTTCACTGTCATACCGTGGCAACAGAGCTACCATCCTAACTCTCTCACTCTTTTCTTTTGCTACCTCAAGCAATTCCTTCACATTCTCACTCATAGCCTTTTTGTTTCCTTTCAAATCATTTGTACCCACAACCACTATTAATTCCTTCACTCGCTGTTTTTGCATTCTAATTGACTCGCTTACATTCTTTACATTCACACCGGGTTGGTATGATTTTGTTAAACTCTCAACTAACACACCTCTTACTAAGGAATCCCCATACAACACAGGCTCTTTCATTTTGTTTACACTCACTTTCATACCCTTATTTTTTCTATCGTACTTTTGCTGATTATTAGTCGGTTCGCTTGTTAAAGATTTTTACCAATGCTCCAGCTGCTGATTTACTCTGTGTATCGCTCCGCGTAATAGTGCTATTTCACTCATTGCATCAGTGTCATCATTTTTATTCTCCGATGATTCATTCAATCGTTCTGTATGCTTAACTTCATTCTCTCTTTCAACGCCACTCTCACAGCTATCAGGTACTACCTTGCAAATATCATCATTCATATCTCGAATATCTCTGTTATCTAGATTCTCACTTTCGACAATGATATTACTCACACGACCTGAAATACTCTTTAAATCCTCACATTCTTTACACTTTTTAGACACATTCACTCCACTATCGATGTTTAACCAGACTCCAACCATTCTAAGCAGTACATACATTTCGCAAACTGTACACTGAGTCTTTTAAGTTAAGATTTTCAGACAAATATGGCTACCTGGACGCCATCTTTGTATTCCTCTTAATGGGAGCCATGTGCACTGATAATCGTATCTATCAATTTACTTATTAAAATACCCGAAAAACACACAAAAATCACTTAGACACGTTAAAAATACTAAAAGTAAACAATACTATGCAAATTCATCTATTTTTACTCAAAATATCACTTATCTGGTCAGGAGCTATCCTCAGACACTACATAACTACACATTACATATTTGAATTATTTCACGTTAAAATGTATAATTTGTTAAATTTATAATAAATATCGATTATTTAAACAATATCTCATCAAATTACAACCTATCCATAAGTATGAAATATTTATTCATATAAAGTACCCAATAGTTAATTATCCGACAGAAACTAAAATATCCCGAATTGTTTTGAGCAGTGTATTTTCACATGATAGCGAAACTGGAAAACAGTTCTGGCTACCATACAAATAAACTGTTCCATTCAGAAATAATAATAAAAATACTGATATAAAAGACACTGTTTCGTAAATTAATGAACAGAGAAAATTCAGAATAACTCAAAAACTGTACAATGATCAATTTTTATGCAGTTCAGTGAAAAGCAGTATGACCTATGAAATACACCCATAAAAATTGTAAATAAATAATTTAATTAGTAACAAATGGATATATGAAGACAGTGGTCAAAATTAACAGTATAATAAATTTAGTTTAATCCTTGATCCAAGTGTAAGTAAACAAAGTTTGCGGCTGAAAATATCTTCAGGACTGAGGTAAAGTGGTGCAATTCCAAGCAAAGGTGGACCAAGCTCTCATCACTCCTTGTCTCAGTATCTCCCATAATGCAAAGCATATCTCCTTGCAGACATGTATACTGCTATGCATTAAGGGAAGGGCCACTATCCAGACTAGTTTCAACCTTTATTGAGGTCTCATCAGTGGGAGGCATGGCGTGATGAGAGCTTGGTCCACTTTTGCTCGGTGTTGCACCACCTTACCTCAGTCCTGAAGATATTTTCAGGCGCAAACTTTGTTTGCTTACACTTGGATAAAGGATTAAACTAAATTTATTATAGTTTAACAAATGAAAAATAAACTTCTTCCATCAAAATTAAACAGCTTTAATGGAACATCTGCAGTGGATATATTAAAACTTTCACGGCTTACACATGTAACAAAAATTATATAGAATTTATTCAAACACTCCAACATTACGTGGACATTGTCAGGATGATAGACCGTTAACTACATTAAAAGATAAATCAAAATGAGTAATAAATAATGTATATATTAGTTCTTGTCTCATTGCAGCATAAGTATATGATATTACACTATAAGAGTTCAAAGGAATTGCAGTAAGTTGCATAGATAAAAATTATTTCAAATAATTATTAATTTATAACAACAACAAAAAAAAAAAAAGAAGGAAAAAAAAAAGGAAGAACAATTAATAGTGATCACTTCCCAAAACTAGAATATTGGCATACAGTCAGCAGTTCAGGTATGGACGATTTTGTAGCTTTTCACGTTTCAAGGAATAGATGAATATATAATATAATTTAGGCATAAAATGTTATCCCAAAATAATGATTATAGAAGCCAACTGGAACAGACCATAGGCCTAGAGCACCTGTAAATGCCACAGATTATTATTAGTAGTAAGGGTTAAAGATGCACCAGACAGACTGGATTCCTTCAGAGGATGTAGATCATCCATATTGGCAAAAAAGATATCACTATAAAAGAAATCTAGTGCTATATAGAAGTGTTAATAAATTTATTAAGACCAATAGAGATTTTGAATTAAATAACAATATTTTACACAGATATGGGTAGAAGTTTTGTCTGGAGAGTGAAAAGCAAGGCCAGACTTGTCAGAATCCAAAAATGTAATATAGTCCTGATTAGAAATTGGAGAACATCAAGACTGTAATACATTTTTGGAATCTGACAAGTCTGACCTTGCTTCTCACACTATTTATTGACACTAGGCACAGAGTTCTTTGGAATCAAATCTTCATTCCAGCAAGTTCAAATTTGATCATCTTTTCCTTGAAGCACTACAAAACCATCCATACATGAACTGATCAGTTAATTAAAATCATTTTTATCTACGCAACCTATTGCAATTGTTCCTTTGAACTCTAATAGTGTAATATCATATATACTTCAGCTGCAAGTGAAACAAGAGCTAATATAGATGCATGATTTAAACTCATTATTTTGATTTATCTTTTGATTGTAGTTAACAGTTTATCTCCTTCACGATGTCAATGTAACACTGGATGGAATATATTGGAGTTTTTGAATAAATTCTGTATAATTTTTGTTACATGTGTAAGACGTGAAAGTTATTTTACTAAGGAGGTCCAAGTGCCTGAATGTGGTCATTCCTCAGCAATAGTGCTCACAAGGATGTTTCATACTGTTTATAATGGTATCAAGAAGCTCAGTTGGTAATAACTATTGTTCCTGCAAAACTCTTAAGCACCTCAAGGTTTTGGGGAAGGGGTTAAGAGCAGCAACACGTCTACCTAGAGCATCCCAGGCATCCTGAATAGAATGAAAGCCAGGAGACCTGGCTGGCCAGTCTATATGTATGTATGATAGTCACTTGAAGTCCACAAGCTTTTCTGGATGAGGACAAGCTTTATCATCTTGTATGATAAATTTCTTTCTTTTAAGGTTACATGGTGATCAGTACTCATATTTGTAAATTTAGGGACACAAAAACACGTGTTGAACAGATTTTATTAATTACTAATAAAATAAAACTTGACATTTCGACCCCTGTATCGAGTTCATCATCGGAAGTATACAAGTGTATAAGGAACCCAGCTACATGCTCATGACCTGTATACTGGTAAACTAAATCTACGTAGTTAATTAATCCTTTTCCCTAGCCTGACCTCTAGTGATAAAAATATAAATAAAAAAATAAAAAATAATATATAACTACAATAAACTGCTAAAGTCCTCATGTATTAATATTCTTCTGGATGGTTCTGATTGTTATATGATTTCTTTCAGTTCCTGTTGAATGTTACAAACACTTCACCAGGTTGTCTTCTTGTAGTGGGATTTTTCTATGGCTAGTTTAGGTTGTTATACAGGTTGTAGATGGGTCCTCCACATTCTTGAAATGGTTAGGCCATCATTTTTGTTGAGATTTGGGTTGTGTTTGAGCATTTCACATGACTCTTTAAATTTTCTCTCAAACCAGGTTTTGGTGCTGTGTAGGGGCTTGGTATTTTTCCAATCAATTCTGTAGTGTGTTTGGAATGCGTGGTCAGAAAGGCTGGTTTTACCAAAATGGAGGTATTTAATGTGTTGTTAGTGTTCATCTTGTCTGATTGAGATAGTTCGCCCTGTTTCCCCAAGTGCATTTTTACATATGCATTGTATTTTGTATACCCCAGGGTGGGCTAGGTGTGGAAGAGGATCTTTATAAGAACTGAGTAGGTGTCTTAACTTATTTGGGGATTTAAAGGTGGTTGTGTTTGGAATGCGTGGTCAGAAAGGCTGGTTTTACCAAAATGGAGGTATTTAATGTGTCGTTAGTGTTCATCTTGTCTGATTGGGATAGTTCACCCTGTTTCCCCAATGCATGGTATGTTACACGTGCATTGTGTTTTGTATACCCCAGGGTGGGCTAGACGTGGAAGAGGATCTTTATAAGAACTGAGTAGGTGTCTTAACTTATTTGGGGGTTTAAAGGTGGTTTTAATGTTGTATTTGCAAAGTGTTTTGTCTATTTTTTCAGAAATGCCTCTAACATAAGGAATGGCAATAGCATTCTTGAAATATTTTTTGTTCTTACTGGTACCTTTATGGAGGATCTTGTGAATAGTTTTTTTACTGTATCCATTTTTTACAATTTTGAGGTGAGTGCAGGCTAAATGCTTGACTGCAGATGGTTTTTATGCGCTGAAACGAATTTTTGTACAAAACATTTGCTAGTTAATCAGTCATATGGTATGCATCTCAGTAGGCTGACAGTAGCGCAGTGCAGACTATTATTTCATCTCTGTGTCGTGTTGTGTAATAATTTCTTGTGGGTATAAAATAGAAATGGAATCAAAAATTTAAAAAAAGTTATCCAGTGCACAAAACCGTAAGCATCATGCAGAGAAAGAAGCAGATATTAAGAAACAAACTGGGGCTCTTAATAAATTTGTTAAAATATTCTAATGCAGATTGTAACCAACTTGATTCATCAGAAATCAGAGTTGAAAAACCGTGCACATCATCCAGTTTGCATGAATGTACTATTGCAACTATCGAATAAGATAACAAGACGCATGATATAAGTGAAAAACAGATTTAGTTTTAGTTCAGTACGAAACTAACACATTGTTAGTCTCTGTAAATTTAGAAGATCCAGGTGAATGGGGAAATATTGATGAAAAATGCCGAGTTGTTTTAATTGAAATGGGGCCTGTTCAAAAGAAAAATATAATATATCCCAGAGATACATATGGTCGTGAATTTGGCTACATGTATTATAATAGAAAAATGGAAAACGGGGAGCTCGTGCCAAGAACATGGCTCATTTATTCCGAAACTTTAAATTCTGTTTTTTGCTTTTGTTGCAAATTTTTCACACCTACTGAATCAAGTAGTCTTGTGGAAGATTATAACGATTGGAGAAATGTAAGTACAACTTTGCCTAGACATGACACTAGTTTAATTCACATGAAAAATTTCTTGAAATGGAAGGAACTTGATAAAAATTTAAAAAACAATATTGATTGTCAGACTCAAAGCATGTATGAAATGGAAAAGAAACATTGGACGAGTGTTTTAGAATGCTTGATTGAAATTATAAAATTCCTTGGTAGCCAAAATTTAGCTTTTTGTGGATTATCTGATAAATTATATGAAAGGAATAACAGCAATTTTTTAAACGTAGTCGAACTGTTTGCGAAGTTTGATCCCGTTATGGAAAATCATGTTGAAAGGGCCCTACAACGAAACAATAGAGTACACTATTTGAGTAAAGACAGTCAAAATGAAATATTGGAAACTTTAAGTAATGGAATCAATGATACAATTTTATTATCAATTCAAAACTAAATATTATTCCATAATTTTAGACTGCACACCTGATGCAAGTAAAACAGAACAAATGACCATTATTATTCGCTTTGTTTCTGTGATAATGGAATTGCCAAGATCAGGGAAAACTTTTTTGCACATAAACCACGTCCTGTGGAAGTTTATGTGCAACAATAATGGAACAACTGGAAAAATGGAACATTTCCATTGAAGAAATGCGAGGTCAAGGGTATGAGAATGGAGCAAATATGAAAGGGAAAAAATATGGGCTCCAAAATTTGCTTTTGAACAAAAATCCTCGAGCTTTTTGCATGCCATGTGCTGCTCATACTCTAAATTTAATCATTAACAATGCAGACACAATTAGTTTCTTTGCAATTATTCAAGAAATACACAATTTCTTTTCATTCTCTTACAAACTTTGGGCAATCCTTTTAAAGTTTGTAAAAAAATTAACATTGAAACAGCCGTCAGAAACGCGATGGGAAAGTGAAATTAATGCAATCCGCCTTCTACAATATCAGTTAGGAGAAATTTACGATGCACTTTTTGAAATTATAAATAATGAAAATTTTAATAAAGGACTACAAATTTATTTGCTCTCTTATAACTTGGCATGATTTACTTAACAGAATAAATCCTGTGAGTAAAATGCTTCAAGACAAAAATATGAACATTGCACTTGCTTTAGAATCTATCGAAAACCTAAAAATATTCTTAAAGAGTATCGATCAGATACAAATTTTAAAGAAGTTCTAAAAATGGTAAAAGAACTGAGTGAAGAAGTATGGAGAACAAGAATTTAAAACTGGTACGGAAGTTCGACGACGAAAGAAGACACTACAATTTGACTACGAGCATCATGACGAAATGTCACAATCGCCAGAAGATAAATTTAGAGTGAATGTGTTTTAATCACTTCTAGAAGTCGCAATCTGTTCGTTAATAGAACGTTTTGAACAACTTAAAACATATTATAATTGCAATTTCTTGTATGAATTACTACAAATTAATAACGAAGATTTACGAAAAAATTATGACGATTTAGAGATTCTCTTGAAGGATGCCGACAATAAAGACGTAATTGCAATAGAACTATATGACAAGTTATGTGCTTTCAGGGATATTTTTCGGAAAGATAATTTAAATATTCAAAACCCTTTCGATATTCTTAATTTTATCATGTCCAATAATTTATCTTTCCTTAACTTTTTAATTGCTTTAAGAATACTATTAACTTTACCTATTAGTGTAAGGAGCGGTGAACATTCCTTTTCCAAGTTGAAATTGATTAAAACCTACTTAAGAACAAGTATGCCACAAAAAAGGTTTGTTAGTTTGCCATTAATAGCTATGGAAAATGATATATGTGCAGAATTAGACGTTAAGACCATTATTTCTAATTTTGTGAATATGAAATCAAAAACTCTAAAATTTTAATTTAAAAAATTTCAAGTATATTTATGTAATTTAATTTATTTTCTATAAAGATGTTATTTTTTGAATACTTATGTTAAATGTTCTAATTATTTCCTCATCTATCTTGAGTTTCTTTCATTTTCCTAAAAGATGGTTACAGTTATAAAAATTATTAAAAAATGTTTACAAGTTACTAAGAATTTAGTAACTTGTAAAATGCAAGAATTTTTTAAATTTTAGTTCAAATAAATTTTAATTTTGGTAGCGATTCGGGTCGGCGAGAAGACTATAATCCCTGTATCATTATATTCAACGATTAAAGTGAAGTGGCTTTTATCAAATTTTGTTTTAACTTTTGAGAATTTTTTGAATATTCGGGTTTTTAACGATTATCAACACCCGGTTCCTTATATTTAGCGAACCAACATGTGGCTGTTCTGTCAAAATTTACTTAAGAAATTTCAAATAATTTAAATTTTTATTATCGTAAAAGAACCACACACACCCGGATCGTTATGGGGGGGGGGCTTAGATAGAAACTGCATGTGGGCGGCAAAGACCCTCGTGCCGGTTCTGATTGTAGCCATGGCCTTCCTTCACTGTATCTATAAATGTGCTTTGTGACTGTTGGAATCTGTTACACAGTCTGAACCACATGACTCAAATGCCATCTGGCTACCTCTGATTGACTTTAGTCGTGTGTAGTCTTGTGATGACTGACCACCTGAATTCATCAATTAATTGGTGTCCTGTAGTTATATCCAAGAATTTTACTATCACAAAATGGAAAACCACACCAAAATGCCAATTTTCATGCCATGGCTCATTTGTTTATACAACTGACAGCACCACTCAATAACATAACCAGACACACTGTCACTTTTTGCACAATGTATCTGACTTTCATGTTTTTTCCTACCCCTCCCCCTCAAGATATTGCATTTTTTCTTTGATCTTTAATTTATGGAAAACCAATGTAAATGTTTTTATTATGTTTACTGAAATGTGTTATTATTTAATGAACTTGTTTGATGCTTTAAGAATATAAAGTTTGTTCTTAGTTGTATACATAATAGAGATAGAAGGTTGAAAAAGAAAAATATTTTGTAGAGGTCAAGCTCTGTTTGAAGCTAATGAAAAATCATCTCAAAAATTGCCACAGCACATTGTCATTCCCTAGTTTTCAAGGAAGCTCTACATAAAAAAAAATGTTTTAATGTTGCATGTCTTTTGTTATTCACAATGCAAGCATTCAATCAGTTTGTATTTCACCATTAGAAGCATATGATGTGAAAATATTTTTGAAGTTTTCTTTACAAGAGATACTGTATCCAGGAAATTCAGTTTGCCTTTTCACCTTGGAAGGCAACAAAAGTATAAAAATGCTATCTTTTAGGAAGGCTGTAAGAAATACGTGTCGATTTATTTATTTAAAAAATAAATAAAAAAAGATTTTTCTATCTGGAAAGAAATTGATAATTTTGTTAAAGAATTGTATCATGCTCACAGGTTTATTTTTGTCATTAAGTTCTTTTTTTACCTCTCCTTGGCAAAATCTGTATAATCCTAGAAGTAAATTTGTGTCATTGGTACTGTAATAACAAAAGTGACCTATAAATAAATAAAATTAAATGGGAATTATCAATAATCAAATAAATGTCGGGTAATATTTAAAGACCATACAAGAGGATCCTCAAAATATAAAGTAAGCTCTTCTATTTGCTTTTACACTAATATATAAAGAAAAAAATAGTAAACTAAACGCAACTTGTATAAAAGGGACTAATGACTTCGCACCAACTGCCTTAGTATCTGGTAATGATGCAAAGCATTGTGGAACACTACTTTTATATATGCAAAATATATTTTTTTCACATATACAAGTAGTGAAAAGGTGTATCACCTATCTAAAATACTCTGGATTAGAGGTAGTTATAATATTAGCATTATACATGCCTGAAGGGGTAATGCTTGTTCCACAATGCTTTGCATCAATATCGGATATTAAGGCAATTTGTGCGAAGTCCCTTTATACAAGTAAGCCTGTTCATTAAGATGCTTCACACAATCATACTTTGTTTTACTTATGCTTAGATAAAGGACCAGACAATGTCTTCTGCATTAATTCAACCTTGACATCACTTCTGGGTAGCAACCATTCCCAAAATTATACATGTCTGAAAAAGATGGGCGCTTTTCATTATGGAATACTAAAGCAATAGATGTGAAGTCATTAGCCTCTATATACAAGTAGTCTAGTGGTGATGAGTTTGTTTGCTTACACTTGGATAAAGGAGTAAAACAAGAATATAATTTCTTGGGAAGTTTATTTCATAACCAATCACCTCCTTCAAAGTGGAACCCTCTGATCGTACTTCAAAAGATCTCAAAGAGGATTGCAATTCTGGCATCCTATGCAATACATTTGTAGCAGAACTGCTTCCTCCTTCAGGGTGCATTTCAGCCCAAGAAAGAGTTTGCAAGGAGCCAAATCTGGTAACAGTGGAAAAACAAAGGTGTACTGTGTTTGAGAATTCCTGGACACTCAATTATTATAGTGGAAACCAGCTATTAAAAGATCATTTTCTTAGCTGTTTTTGAAAATTTATCTCAAAAGCTGTGGGAGTTCTGTAGAGTAATTCAAGTTAGACTCAATACAGAATTTTCTAATTTGCCTGACTTCTGAAAAGAACTAGGAACATAGATCGTTTTAAAAAATGACCACTAATTAAATGTCTTGGGTCATTTCACCACTATTTATTTGGAATGATTATTATTATTATCAGGCCTCCACGGAGTCAAGAGACTCATTGCAGGAAGTCCTTCCTAGGAAACACAAAGTCTATCATACCACTCCTTGACCGTTCTTGCTCTCACCACTCTATCAAGCAATGCATTCCACGGTTCCTCCACCCTCCATGCAAAGAAACCACTCCTCCCTTCTTGCTCACAGCTTCCTTTCATACTTTCCAGGGATGGCTCTTCTCATTGCTCCTTCCCACTGCTCCACCAAGTGAAAGAACTCCCCAGTGTCCACCCTGTAACTGCCTCCTCAAAGATTAAAAGTCTCAATCATGTCACTTCTCCTTCTTCTATCCATCACACTCCGCAGTCCACATTCCCTCAGCCGATCCTCATAATTAGCATTGTACTGTCCTGAAACCATCTTTGTTATCTGCCTCTGCACCCTTTCCAGTTAATTTATCCCCCTTCAAATCCTGGGGACCAAATTTGAGAACAAAGTGTGGTCTGATCAGGGTCTTATACAATGGAATGATAACTGCTGACTCTTTGCAGGTCAGCTTCCTTCTCAGTATTACAGCAATCCTCTGTGTTACCTTCACCACCTTTGCAATATGTTCCCTGAATTTCAGGTTTCTATCAATCATCAACCCTAGATCTCTTGTCTACCCTATTTCCTCCAGTACAACTCCTCCAATAGAGTATGAAGTGTCCCAAACCTCAAGACCTTATTACATTTTGCTGCATTAAATTGACAACCCCATTCATTTGCCCATCTGTCTAGTTTATTCAAATCCTTTTGCAGGGTTGCCACATCTGCACTATTACTAATAACCCTTCCCAGCTTCACATCATCTGCAAACAACTGAATATCCCCTTGCAATCCTTTGAAACACAAAATGTTATTGCAACATTTTGTGTTTCAGTTATATTCAGAGTTTGCAACAGAATCTCATGCACATATGCTGCTCTTATTAGTGCAATCATTCATGCAAAAAAAAAAAAAAAAAATTGCATTTTAGATCAATACAGTCACAAACAAATCAAGGTGCTAATTTGTTCAGTAAATGACATCAGATGCATCATGCCTCCCCCTTGTTACACTAGTATAGCTACTAGTTCCTATTAAAATCTGTTCTATAACTTTTTGATCAATTTTTGTATTAAAAGAATAAAAAGTTACTTAACCCTTAACTCCAAAACTGCTTTTGTGATTGTTGCTTCTCCCTTCCCTTTAATGGTAATCACACACACAACAGGGCAGTACTTAAGCTTGGACAGAAAGTTTACACTGCAGATTGTACTTTGTAGAAGAAATATTTCTTTATTTATTCCCTCTATTGAGAGAATAAATAAAAGAAAATTTCTTCTGTGAATCAGGAAGTGATTTGTAAATGGATGGTGGCCAGCCACTGCTGTAATGTGTAATGGACAGAGCAGGAGAATTACCAGTCAGTTCCCTATAGAAATATCAGAAGAAAACAAATGCAGCAAAAACTTAAAATCTCTAAGTGGAACAAATTTTTGAGAGATGAATCATTAATCAACCTAGTTTCTCTCTTCTGCATTATTCCCAAACTTCATAACAGTAGTCAACTAACTGTTGAAGAGATCTATCATCTGCACAAAATTAATAATCCATCCAGAGGCAAGCAAATGTCCAGAAATAAAAGAGGAGAATTTTTTTTTTCTTTCTTTAACACATTAACTGCCACAATACAATTTTTTTTTCCCAGCTTCACAGGCCACTGCACTAAATCGTCATATTATGTTATTCTAGTGATTATTTCACTTAACTGCAATGTGAAAAGAATTTTTTGTTTAGACGTTTATTCATTGTGACATACATGCATTTTACGTGGCCTGCTGAGCAAAGTAAGACTGTGCCAACAATAAGAACACCATGTGGTCATGTGAGGTATGAGAGTTTCACATATAACCTATCTACCAAGTTTGGATTTTTTAGTGTATTTGTTTACAGAGTTGTTGCGAATTTGTTTTGTTTGTTTTATTGCTAGCTAAGTGATACAGTTAATCAAAAACAGGTATACTTGTTTTCATTAGATAAGTCTGATGTAAAATATTTAGTGTTTTGAAATGTTTTGAGAATGTTATTATTTTAATAATTTGGGTGAATACAAAAGACAGCAGCAAAGATTGCAAAAACCTTTGGACAAATTTATGTCCGAAGAAGACCATTCTTTCGAGGGCTCATCTGATGATGCAGAGTATGAGCCAAGTGAAGCAGACAGCTCATCATCTTCAGATAATGAAAAACTGCTCTTGAAAAAGAAAAAAAGCACTGCTAGGCATTCCTCCTGTTTTTCCATCATGTTCATCATCCACAAATGTGCCTACCAAAAACTATTCTACAGACGACCACATCAAAGAAGCTTGAGAATGTTGTGAGTAATTTCTACATAAACAATTCCTCAGAAAATGAAGATGAATTACCTTCTCTGACATGGGAGACATTGGTTACTTTTCCAGGCAGGATAACATTCCCGCAATACATAAAAAACAAATGACATAAATTCAGAGTCAAACTATTCAAGTTATGCATCGGAGGTGGCTATACCTATGACTTCCGAATTTAATGTGGGAAAGAGAAAAATGTGACAAATGGCAATGAAAATGTCCCAACTACTGTTGTTATGAAATTATGTGACCCAATGCTGGATTGTGACAGAACAGTTTACGTAGACAATTATCACGTGTGTAGATCTTGCCCATAAGTTACTTGAAAGAAAGACACACCTCGTTGGTACCTTGAGAAAAAAACAGAAAAAATAACCCCAGAGAAGTAATTCATGAAAAAAAAACAAGAAAAGGTGAATGTATCCCTATGGAGAGCAACACAGGAATTGTGGTCATGAAGTGGTAGGACAAACAACGATGTCCTAATTCTTTCTACAAAGCATGACGGTCAGCTCCTGTCGAAATTCTGACATAAATAACTGCGCACCATATTTAAACCTTATGTGAAATTGGCAACTCTCATCTGCTCACCTAAGGACAGATTCACTCCTTTATCACTTCCAGGAGTCTATGAAGTGCCCTGTTCTTGTCATCGAGCCTACTATGGACAGACAGGAAGAACTGTGGACATCCCCCTCAGTGAACTCAAAAAATATATCCGGCACTTTCGCTATGGCAAGTCGGGTCTGGCAGACCATGCTTTGGATACCCCAGCACACAGGATCAATTGGAAAAAAAACAAAAGCACAGTACAGAAGCTTCTACAAGTCAGAGAGGTTGTTCTTGGAATCAACAGAAGCCTTAAAACATACTTCAAATCTTAACAAGTATGGCTGCATAAATCTACCAAAGATTTGGGAGACAGTCATCCTAAGACCAAATTAATATTTATTACTTTTTTTTTTTTTAATTTTATATTTTTTTTCAAACTTTTTAAGACTATCATTTGGATAACTATTTCAAAACTTTGAACTTTTTTTTTTTAACCTAGATGGCACCATATTAGGACTTTAGTCTTGTCCTGCATGCTGCAATTACTTATACTAGCCTCACTGTTACACCGGATTGTGGTCGTCTTGCATTTGTAACAAACTTTGTGTTGTGTGCTCTGAAGATGCTGGATATAATACCAGCGAAATATTAGCTTTTAAGTTAATAAATAGTTATTTTCTTATAACAGATGGATTTCGTATCATACCGTGAAATCTATTACAACAGGTGATAATTAGGGCGGTCGATTCCTTCAACTAACAGTCATAAAAAAGAAAAGACTATCAGTCGTATAATAGAAAGGAGTGTCCAGAAATGCAAGTTAAATTAACTAGCCACAAAAAATATTTACTTGCCAATAGTAACAGTCTAATTTATAAAAATATTTTTATACACGTTTGAAAAAACAGAATATTAAATGTTATAATGACAAAACAAAAGTGTTACATTCTTTAATTCTTGCTACACCTGCACATAATTATACAGAAATATTCTTTCTTTTACAGGAGTTTAAGATGTATACACCACTAATACTTACAGGTCTGCCCTATTTTGCGAAATGTAATAGTTTGTATTTCCTTTCATGTATTGTTCATAATGAAGGGTGAACTATATAAATTATCCATAAACAATTATATATTCAACAAGAAAGATAAATAATTCAATTTATGAAAACAACACTCACCACAAAGCCAGACATCCTTTTCATGATATAATATCAGTCACATGCCTCATCTACGACTCACATTTACAAGATAATTGCATTTTCTTAAATAACAGTACTAAAAAACCTTTTCATTACGTAAAATAATGAAAAGCTTAATGTGTATAATTACACTAAGCTAGCATGTTGTAAACTGTAAAAAATAAGAGCATTCCAACACTACATTAGATTCGAGCTCATCTTTGAATGTTAAAGTGAGTGTTAGAAGAACATAATTTTTTTTTATATTAGTTAGTTATCAGTGAAAAAAAATCGATCTTATTATTTTTTTTTTTTTTTTACTCCAAATGCCCGGTAGGAATGAGTTTATAACAGGGTGAGAGACAGTGTCATCTGTTGTTGTGGATTGGAATTACTTAACCTTTGAAAAACAGCCAAACTAACTTTAAGCAAGAGTGGGAAAGTTTATGAAGAAATTAACTTAAAGTAATTACATATACCCTGGTTGCAAATAACATTTTAATAAATTCATTCACCATAGTCAAATAGGCAGTGAATGATATGTTTTAAAATGAAAGAACATAAATTATATGAAGAAAATAAAATATTTTGAATGTATTTGGTAAAAAGGCTGAAAATTCGCTTCCCACTTTTCTCTGATAACTTGGTCATGGTGAATGGATTTCTGGATCCCTTGCATGTAAGTTTTGCCAGTAAATGGATAATTGTATGAAACTAATTATTTCAATAAACTGAAATAATTAGTTTATTAGAAGATGCAATATTTCATCTTACATACGGCTTGAAGTGTAAGAAAAAACTTATTTCTGTATAACTGGTTTACTGACTTATAAACTGATGTATGTGCGAGAGAGAGAAATGAAACATACAAAAAGGATTCTATTTTACACTGCCTTATATAATCAATGTTATATTCTAAACCAGGATTCTGTTCAGATATTTTTAAAATAAGCAGGAACATATGACGAACATAAAAGCAAGTGAATTTGTGTTAGTCATAAATGGACAAGTTTACAGTTAAGGGTTAAATTACATAACTTAATATTCTACTAGTCAATAAATTTATACATAAATATTTTAACTGCATTTCCAAATTCATGTTTTTGAAGGCCAAAGAATTTGACTATGGATAATATCAATTCATGCCGGCCACCGAGCCTAAATATTAAATGTGACCACTACAGGTGTCAAAATATAGGTTATAATTTAATAACAATAATAATATAATTTCCTTCAAAAACAAAATGTAAATAAAATTATGTCCATAATATCGAAGCCAACCCAAAACAGTGGATACTGATGCTGTTTCTACTTCTCTATATAGATAAATGCCATCATATTTTCTTCATAAACTAATAAATTTAGTAACATCATTCCTTATTAAAAAAAAACATTAAACAAAGAAAAAATTAATTAAATAACATGGAATAATCATTTATCTTTCATAAAATTTAATTTATTCTACATGATTTATTCTGCACTCCCCTGTAGTGAAATATCATTCTTAATTTCAAAAAATGAAAACAAAAAGGGACACGATACACAAAATACTTTGCATTTTTATGATATATAGTGTGGCAGTCAAAGTAGAATCAAAAGATAACAATTCCATTTTGCAACAATATAATTACATTATAAAAGTATTTCGAACATTTACTTTTTTTCAAAAATTATACAGATATAACTAAGTTGAGTTATTTTAACTATTTTCACATAATATAAAAAATAAGACGTATCAAAAAATGCATTTGAAGAGAAAAGAACCTTTAAAAAAAAATTTTAATAAATCAGAGGTTTCCACGTCTTTTCAACTAGTGTTTCCTCATCTCCTATTCCCGCTAAACTTAATTTACACACTTCCCTTCAACAATTATAAAAATCTCACTATGATAATATCATAATTATTAAAGTGAAATCATAACTGAATATTCAAAAATTTCCTATTAAGCTACTAAGTTTTTTTTTGAAAACATTCATGAGATTTGTTTCAATTTCAAACTTTTTGGTTTGTATATAAATGTTTTAGCTTATTGGTCTCATGTAGTCAGTGCTAATATAGCAAAGCAATACAGACTCAAATTGTTCCCTATTACCAATTCTAAGTGGATAATAAATATGCTTCATATTTTCTTAAACTCTACCCAAACTCTCTCCTTAACACAGAAATCTTTTCAACTTTCCTTTTCACTCTGGTCAAAAAATCTGTCTATCGCTGCTATTCATTTAAAAAAAAAACTATATTCTTCAAAGATTAAGGCTGGACTGAAACATTCCCGACAATGCATATGCACAGCTAGAGTTTTTCAACAAAAGGAAAGGTGGAAATAACAGCAATTATGCAATGTCTTGTGAATGTTAATAATGCATGACACTACCTGTTGATATGTCTGTCATAATGAATGCCATGTATAACAACACAAGCAGCTTTTTTAATTTCAGCAAAATATTTAAAGTATGCTACTATATAATTTTTAAACATTCAAAAGTTTCCATATACCCCAACAACACGGGAACCTCTGGTACGGATTATTCCACAATTTTTCATCTCATTACACCTAGATTTTTCTAGCCGTAATGATAAAATACTTTGAGATCATAACAGATTATCTGAAATAACTAATCTTTCATAAAAATTACAACACACACACAAAGATTTCATAATATGCTTTTCCAATTGATCTCATTATGATTAATATACTTCAGTACATCAAAATTATTTTCAAGGTTTTAAATGATTGTTAAGATACATCATAACTTTAAATGTTCTTTTGTAAATATACATAAAATATATTTTTTAAATATAATTATTTATAAAAATGCAGTACAAAAAAAAAAATGTTTCCACATTTTAAATTACTAAGAATTGCAACTCCTAATTTGCTTCTTCAAAAATTTCTTAGGATTTTTTCCTTGGCATATATTTTGTGCTTTACATTAAATTATAACATGTCTGGGAATAGTTGATATGCTCAATATTTTAGCAGCAGAAAATGATTTTAACAGTAATAATTTTTGTAATCAAGACTACAATTTAAAAAAAAAAAAAAAAAAAAAAGGCTAATTGCAATAGCTTTATTGGCTATTTGGAGTACATGCTGCAACCAAGGGGACAGCTGTTGATTTGGCCAACTCAGTTGCCTTTTTAGCTTTTTCTCTTAATTTCTTGTTTTCCATTAATATATAAGGAATGGTAGTTTCTTGTAAAGGAGACGATGGAAACATTTTCTCCAATACGAACTGAAAACCATAGCATGTCTTGACTGCATTCTTTCTAAACCTTTCCACTCCAAATGCTTGAATAGCTCTTCCAAATCCAAAAATAGATGAAGATACCCAAGCAGCACGATCCACTATAGTCCATTTATGGTTTTCTTCACTTTGTCTGTATATGCATTTCTCTTCAATAGACTAAAATTAGCATAATAAATTAGCCTGAAATTCTTTGCTTCAACTTTCAAATATTGCTACAATGAATGACACAAAACTATTGAGACAAATAAAATTAAATTTCATATTCTTAGTCAGTTCTCACTAGTGCAATTTCTCATATGGACCACAAAAATAGATTATTTTTTTAAAACTAATCTATGCTGAATTTCTTATATATGTATATTGCTTAAAATATGTCAAAATGACATTTGTGTAAAACAGATCAAATGAAAAATTGAGAAATTCAAATTGCATAACATGTTAGGAAGTTTAGATATAGTGTGCATTATATTCTCAGCTTCAACATATTAATCTGTTAAATAGTATAATTTTAATTCTGCATTGTTTTATTCTAATAGTCAACTCACACTATGACAAACCACCAAAACTCAAAAACAGAAATTCTATTGCAAAATAAATTTGAATTACAAACAATTCCTATGATCCCTTTGAGCATGCTATAGTGAGAGTTGACCTGTATGCTAACTACATGCATCACCCACTTTCTGAAGAAACCAACCATCACCAACTTTCTGAATAGAGAAAGTTGGCTAGTTTTTGGATTTACAGACTAAGTAACTATGAGGGCAGCATATTACGTACGTTCTTCTGGCCAGTTTGCCTGTTGTCCAGATGAAAAAAATGGTTTCTATGAGGAAAACCTACTCTATGAAAGTGGCTAACTCACTGCAAAAAGAAAGTGCAATATTGTGATGAATGGTACCATTATAATCAACAGAATGACAAATGTATGCATAAGAAGTTCTAAATCCAGAATGGCTGAGAAACTTTATGCCACCACCATCATTTTTCACTCCTGCTTAAGCATAATGGCCAGTTTTGAATTGTTGAAGTCACATATAATTAAATACCACTTCCATGAAAGTTAATTAAACTGCTTGTGCATCTAATGCTACAAAAGTGCTAGAAGTTGCAATACAGCATGTACCTTCACCAAAACAACAACCCAACATAACAATTTTACACCTGCAAAGTTTGCAGCTCCATCCATCCATAGATTCATTGAACACTATCAGATACCATATGATCACTCTGCTCCTCAGTGATGCACTATAGCAGTCCTTGTCAAGTAGTCTTGATGTATACATTTCTGGGCATATCTTGACTCCATCCCAGAGCATTTCGGGGTCTGTTCTCCATGTTGATGTTTCTTTTTGTGAATTCAGTAAGAATTACTGACCATCCGGTCTAGTGGGACAGGCCTTACTCATCAGTCTCAGTCTTACTTTGGTTCTCACTAGCTGATGGTCTGCAATCAATCTAGTGTTCTGCACTATAAGTGTGAGATGTCCAAGTATAGGTGCACTGTGGGTGCTTCTGAAAGCAAATAACGGTAATAACAAATCTGTTAACAAGGCCAAATTACAACAGTCTTTCACCACAGGCATTCTCCCAGAATAAACTTGCCACACTAAGGCCTAACTGTCATACTCTTTCTCACTTTTGCATTGAATTTTGTTTTTGCCTTCTGGGTTAGAGAATATTTGGTGAACTTTGTCAATTCATAATGCTGTAGAAAGATAAGTAATATTTTTCAAATTTTTGCTAATACTCAATTCATTTAGTGTGCAATATAGATCGAGTTATTTAGACTAAGTAAAACATATATATCCTTAAACTATATATTGTCACTATGGCACCTATGTGTAGCAGAACAATGGTGACTAAGACGTCTTTATTGGGCAAGCTCAATTTGCATGATTTTGTCCAGTGTAGAATTTATGAATGTATTCATCGAGAGAGTTGAAAGATTTGTAGGAGAGCAAAACTGGTGAGCTATATGTAATAAATGTTTTGGAAAATACTAGTAATGTAATGGAAAATACTAGGGGTCAGAGAGTGCTTGACCTGGTAACTGCATTTGAGAATTGGCTGTAATGAATATGACCACGTTGCCACCAACTGGTGAGAGTGATCATAGGGGTCTTGACTTGGGAGGTGGCTAAAGGTGTGGAATTATAATTAAGACAGGGTACATGTGGAATTATCGGGCTGGTAAGTATGACAAGCTTAGGAGTTTGATTGGAGCAGTGCCATGGCATGTACAACTGCAAGGGCTGGTTGCTGATAGTAAATTGGAGGCAGTTAAGAAGTGTTTGCAGGAGTTATGGCTGACTGTATACCTAGAGTCCGAATAATAAATCAAGTAGAGATTAAATGGATGAATAACACCATTAAGCTTGAGCTGCAACAAAATAAAAAACTGTGGAGGGAATTTAAGGAGAAAGGTAACCTGCAGACACATGAACAGTATAAAGCCCAGGACAGAAGGGTAACAAGTGTGGTAAGAAAAGCAAAAGCAGATTATTAAAGAACATTAGCCATGCAGGCTAAAGAGAATCCCAAACAGTTTTTTCGATAAGTTGCAAGTAAAAGAAAAAAAAAATGTATACAGCAGATTGATTTTAAAGAATGCCAATGATAGGGAAGTAACCGAATCAGTTGATATAGTAGAATTACTGAGCGAGCACTTGGTATATCATCCAAGTGATGACATTGCAGAAATGGAAGAACCAACAGCTTATATGGGAATTTGGTGAATGAAGTGGAGGCGAATAGTTTATTACAAAACCTCAGTGTCAATTCATCTGAGGGATTGGATGGTATACCAGCTCGTGTCATACAAGAAGCAGCTAAATAATTGTCAGTACCCCTGACATTTTGTTTCATTTGAGTCTCGGTTCTGGGTTAGTCCCGAGCGGGTGGAAAGAGGGGAAAATAGTTCCACTGCATAAAGGTGGTTCCAAGACTGCTGTTGTAAATTACCGACCGATTAGCATATCAGGAATCATTGTCAAGGTCTTAGAGAAAATAGTCAAGAGGAAAATACAAGATTGGATAGAAGAAAATGGGATACTGTATGGGGGACAGCATGGTTTTGTGAAGGGTAGATCATGCCTCAGTAACTTACTCACGTTCTATAACACAGTGACGGCTGAAATGGATAAGGGTAATGGGTTTACAGTGATTCTACTGGACCTTGCTAAAGCCTTTGATAGGATACCGCATGGAATTCTAATCAGTAAACTGCAGCATATGAGAATGGATATAGGGTTGGTGAGAAGGATAGGAGGGTGGTTGATAGAGAAATATCAGAGAATGGTTTATTCAGGAGTAGAGTCCAAAAGACAGCCTGTGACTAGTGATGTGCCGCAGGGTTCTGTTCTTGGACCACTACTTTTCAATTTGTTCATTAACGATATAGAAAGGATCTGAGAGGAACTGTGCATCTGTTTGCGGATGATGCAAAGTTCGGTAGCGCAATAGTGAATGCTCAGGATGTCAAAATTTTGCAGGATGATTTGGATAGTTTGGAGGACTGGGCGTCAATTTGAAAATGTAAGGTTTTGCATTCTGGGGTGAAAAGATTAGCAGCGGTATATCACATTGGTGGAACTGTACTCCAGGAGATTGACAAGGCCATGGATTTGGGAGTGTTGGTGGATAGGGAGTTGAAGTTTAGGGGGCACATTGCAAAAGTGGCTAAATCAGCTCATCAAATGACTTGGTGACTGAAGAATACTTCGATAAGCAGACAAGCAAGTTATTGTTCCTCTGTATTGAGCCTCGATAAGACCTCATCTTGACTACTATGCCCAGATTTGGACACCAGGGTTTCTTGATCGGGGAGGAGGTGGAGAGGATCCAGAGGCGAGTGACCAAGATGATAGCAAGTCTATGGAATGAACCTTATGAGAACAGGTTGAGGATTTGTGGGCTGTAGAAATTGGTTGATAGGCGTTAAAGGGGTAATATGATTGAGACATTCAAATTACTGAAGGGTTTCTATAAGATTAATTGAGAAGATTTTTTGAGAAATAGGACTGGTAGTGGGAGAACTAGGGGGCCATCCATGGAAACTTGGTAAGAGCGTGGTTAGCAAGGGGTGTTACAGCTAGGTTTTTTACTTGGAGAGTGGTAAATGAGTGGAATAAGCTGCCAGCGTCTGTTGTAGGTGCCATGTCTGTAAATGAGTTCAAGGTGAAGTATGATAGATACTGTGTGAATGTTGAATAGTTGTTTTTGACATGATGTTGGGCCTCCCTCGATGAATCTAAGGACTCCTTGGAGCTGCCCGTAATAATGATAATCATAACTCCAAGATCCCTAGCCTCGTCAATTTCTCATAACACAATCCCAACAATATTATATCATCATCATCAAATTCCTGACATTTACCCTTAAGGGGTGTACAGGATATGATACTACTACATGAAAAATTTACTACATCATTATTAACTTGCTATCTACAATTTTCCTACAAGTCAATCTATTATCTGTCAAAGCTCCAACATTGTCAGATCTTAATATTTCTATCTTCTAAGGAACTTTTTGCCATATCAATCCACTTCTATTGTGGTCTTCCTCTGGGTCTTTTTCCTGCCAACCTGGCAGAGAACACTTATTTTGCTAATCTTTCCTCTCCCATTCTGTTTAAGTTACCATACCACCTGAGATTAGCTCTGCTAACACATTCCTGGATGCTAATAATGTCAAGTTCTTGTCTAATATCCTCGTTTTTAATATGATATTGCTAATATTGCTTGTATACAGCTAATTTAGTGTTTTGACTAATTTCTCTCTTATTCCATATAAATTTATTCAGCTTATTTACCATCTTCACTAAAAATCGTGCCTAAATAGCTGAAATGTTTTACTTGTTCTATAGGTTCTCCATTCACAATGTGCTTGATATTTTCAACTTCTGCCTATTTTGATGGTCTTTGTCTTGTTATTGCTGACCTTCATACCATATCTATTACAACAGTTATTCAATTTAGTTAGGGAATCCTGCACACTTGTAGCAGATTTATTTAAAAGTATAACATCATCCACATAAAGCAAAGAGCTGACATTAACATCTCCAATTTTCATATCAGGTTTAATACCACTTTCCTTCATAATGTGATCCATATAGATAATGAATAAGAGAGGGGATAATGTACGTCCTTGTCTCACACCAGATTTAACATTAAACCATCTTCCTATACTTCCTTCAATTCTAACTGCTGACTTACAACTCAAATAAAGACTAAGTATTGCTTGATATAATGCCTCACTGACACCATACAACTGTAGCATTTTGAATAGCTTCTCTCTTGGCACCTTCTTATATGCTTTTTTCCAGATCTACAAAACTTAAATACAGATCTTTGTTATATTCCCATGCTTTCTCAACTATTTGTTGTAAAGTGAAAATCTGATCCTGACAGCCTCTATTTGGTCTGAATCCAGCTTGTTCTTCAAACTTCTCTTCCACAATCCTTCTCAACCGTTTCTCAAGTATGTTGGCATAAATCTTACCAGGAACACAAAGAAATACCTCTAATTCTCACATTCAGTTTTATTTTCCTTTTTTATACATGGGTACTAAGAGAGCTCTACTCCATCTGGAATTTGTCCCTCTGTCCACGCCCTCTGAACAATGCAGTGCAGCTACTGTAAGACTTACACCACCATATTTGAGCAAGCATTTCTGGTAGAATATCATCTATTCCAGCTGCATTTTTCTACTTCAAATATAGATATGTATTCCTGATGTATGCCTGGTCAGTGTTTTTTTTTTTTTTTTTATCACTGTGCTGTCATCACCGCTAGTTTCATTTAGCAATTTTTCGAAATAATTACTCTATACTTCAAGGATATCTTTTTCTCCAGTTTTCATATCACCTTTACAGCTAATCCCTTTTACAGCACTCTTTCCTCCATTTCTGAGCTTCTTTAACAACCTTCAGAATATCTTGCCACCTTCTTGATATTTATTTTCTATGTTCTTACCAGTCTTTCCATGACTTTTATTTAGCTAGTTTTACACAGTGTTTAGCTTTCTTTCATTTGTCTCAGTATTCTCTAAGTGAAATAGCTGACTTGTTTGCCTGGAACTTTTGATATGCTTTCTTCTTTTCCTTCACTGCCTCTTTAACTTCCTGTGTCCACCATAGAGTTCTGATTTTTCTATCCTTGCACACAACTTCACCACATGCTTCTCTGACTGAATCAATCAATGTTTCCTTAATAACAATAACATAGTCAATGAAACTTTTCTTATTCCTTGCCTCTTCTCTCTGTGTGAATTTGTGCACATTTTTATGTTAGAACATAGTGTTAGTAATAACCAGTCCATGTCCAGAGCAGAAATCCAACAAGTATTTGCCATTATGATTAGCTTTGCTCTTTTCTCCAAATTTTCCCAAAATATGTTTGTATGTATGACAATCGTTTCCTACTCTGCCATTTAGATCCCCAACAAGGAAACTTTTCATTTTTTATTTTGCCAGTTTCTTTCTCTAAAGCCTCAAAAAATTCCTCCACTTCTACCTTAGCAGAAACTTCTGTGAGACCATAGGTACAAATAAGTCTCATTGTCCAGTTCCCCATTCTGATATCTGCCCACATCACTCTGCTTGAAACTGCCTGTCATTGAAGAAGATTAGGCTCGTATTTAGTTGAATACTATGGCTAATCCTGCTTTTCCTTAATTGTCATTGCCTGAATATAACATTTTGTATTTATTGCTCAGATAAATCTCACCAGTTTTTGTCTATTTTTGTTTCGGTCATCCATATTATGTCTATCTGGTACTTATCCGATTCCTCAGCTAGCTCCATTTCTTTACCATTCAGGCTTCTTATGTTGATAGTACCAATCTTCAACTCTGGTGATATTGAGTTGGGGTGTGTTTTACGGTTTGTTCCAGTAGCTGACTTTTTGCTGTTTGCCCCGGTTCCCTGGCGAAAACAACGGGGGCCTTGTTTAACCGGGCGACATTGCAGCTGGCATGAAATTCTGTCGTGTTTTACCATCATGTTATATTTTGGTTTAAGCCAATAAGAATACAATTTGGTCAGATAAATCCCAAATTGGCAGCCCATCATCGTTCATTCAGTATCCAGGTAGATACCTAACAGGGTGCACTACGAGAAGGTGAGGATTGGACATTTGTCAGAAGCCCTGGTTAGGACTTCGTTGTGTCTCCATAAATTTCCATCATGGAAATTTATGGAGACACAACACGTTACAATAATTACTTTACTTATCATTAAGTAACATTCAACGTTTTGACCTCTGTATTGAGGTTGAAAAAACATGTACAGGATACAAGCCACATGACAATACACTACACAAAAGTAAAATGAATCTAAATGTTAATCATTTACCCTAGCCTGACCTCTGGTGGAAAAAACAGGACTCCATTAAACAATTTCTAAAGTTGTCTCATATTAAGATTTTCTTTTGTTTGGGGTTCTTCTAGATGCTATATGGGTTGAAGATGGGTTCTCCAAATTCTTGGAATAATTAATCCATCATTCTTATTCAGATTTGGATGATGTTTCAGCATTTCACACGCTTTTTTGAATTTTCTTTCAAACCAGGTTTTAGTGTGCTGTAGGGACTTAGTGCCTTTCCAGTCAATTCTATGATACGTTTCCAGTGCAGGGTCTGGAAACGTATCATAGTGGAGGTATTTAATGTGGCATTTGAGTTCAACTTTTCTAATTGGGATTGTGCATCCTGTTTCTCCATGTAAGGTAGCTTACAGGTACATGAATTTTGTAAACCCCTGGGTAGGCAAAGTATGAAAGAGCTAAGTAAATTTCTTAATTTTGCAAGGGGTTTGAAGGTTGTCTTAATATTGTATTTAAATAGTGTTATATTTTTTCTGAAATGCCCCTAATGTATGGTACGGCTATGGCATTCTTGTAATCTTTTTTGCTTTTAATGGTATTTTTATGGAGAATTTTGTGAACTTTTTTTTTTTTTTTTTTAACTGTAGCCTTTTTTTTACTATGTTTGACTAATAATTTCATGGTTCAGAGCCTATTCATTGTTAGGGCTCTGTTTGAGGATGTGATGACCCCCCTAGTTGTTGTGTTGGATGGTGGTATGAATTTTTATGTGCGTTTTGGTTTGCGGTAGACTGTGAAGGAGAGGCAGCCTGAGGGAAAACGTGACATATCTAGAAAAGGTAGAGAGTTGTTTTTCATCTCGATGATCAACTGGATTCATTGTGTTTGTTCAGGTGGCTTAGGAATGTATTTAATGTTTTGTGGCCATGGGGCCAAATGATGAAAATATCATCAAGATATAAGAACCAAACCTTGGGCTTTAGGCTGGCAGAATCTAGAGCTCATTGGTCGAAGTCTTGCATGTAAAAAGTTAGCTATGGTGGGGGGGGGGGGGTGAGCCTATGGCCGTACCTTCTTTTTGTAGGCAAAAATTATTTTGCCATGTGAAATACCCAGGAGCAGAGTATGTGGGCAAAGAGGACTGTGATATTGGACGGAAATATAACTTTTATATGGAAGACTTCCATGTAAATACAGTAAATCCTGGATATTTCAGTTATGTTTTTGTTTGGGCGTACTGAGCAAGGAACGGAGTTTAAATAGAGGAGTGAAAGAAGTACTGAAATATCCCAGCGTTTACCGTATTTGATGCAATTGCAACATGCTGTATTTTGACCAGACAAAAAAATCCATCGAATTACATCTAAAGAACATAAAAGAGATTTGACATATGGCAGAACCAGAGCAAGTGCTCTGTCAAACCATGTCCTGAATTCTGCTGATGCTAACGAGAAAACTCTGCAATTCATCCAGTCTTACTCCAGAAAAGAAGTGGGACAAATCGGAGAATATCTTTTGATGCCATGATGAACTTGACAGAAGAATTGCAAAATTTAAAGAAATCATCCTCAATCCAGTACATCCCAACACTAACATCAGCTATAATCTCCGAGCCTTCCATTGCGCTGCTATCTAACTTTGGCATTCGTGAGACCTTGAATGCACATGCACACCCAACAATGAAGAGATACAGAGAACAGCTTCAAATATTAATGCTTTAATGTACAGATTTTTTGTCTTTCACAATGTTTGTTGGTAGTTCCCTCTTGTCATGCACCCGAAGAAGTCTTCTATGAAGAAAAAACTAGTTGTAGAGGCTATCTTAATTAAAAGTGTTTCTATGTTTATCTCTAGGCTTATAGCCATTTAATCTATTTTTAAAAAATAAATAAATAATATATATATACATACATACACATACACACACACACACACACACACACACACACACACACACACATTTTTTAAAAAGCCTTAAGGCAGCTCTACCACTGGACAATTCATTGCCAGGCTAGTAACCTGACATGGTGAACACTAATTTACTTCTAAGCTAATAGAAAAAGGTATTCGAAAAATAAGAAAAAGATATGTTGAAAGTTTTTTTCACTTGGTTATAAATTAAACACTGAATTGAAATTAGAAGAATTTCTAAATTACTAAACAGAACTGTGGACAGACAAATATTTTAAAAAAGACAACTGGCAAACAATTAACGAAAATGAAAAGGAAATAACTAAAGAAGAATTAGAAATCAGCCTGAAAGAAACAAGAAATGGAAAATCACCTGGAAAAGATAAGCTAGGTTCAGAACTATATAAATATGCAGGAACAAGATTCAAAGAAAGACTCTTATTAGTTTTAAATAAAATTTACTCAACTCCCCCCCAATAGAATGGAAAAAAGCAATTGTGATTCCTATCTGTAAAATAAAAAGGTAATAGAGATTACCCTAAAAACTATAGAGGTATCAGTATACTAAATTCCTGTTACAAAATACATAGCAGAATCTTAAATGAAAAACTAATGAAATATTCCGAAAACTTTATTTTAGAAGTACAGAATGGATTTAGAAAAGGATGATCATGTATAGACCCAGCATTTTGCCTAAAATTAATAATAGAGAAAAGAGAATACAATTTAGAAACACATATTGTATTTATTGACTTTGAAAACGCATTTGACAAAGTTAAAAGAAACATATTATTTAACATATTAAAAGAAAGACAAATACCAAATAATATCCTAAAAGCTATCAAAAGTATATATGAAAATAATCGAATACAAATAAGATTAAATCATGAGCTATCATATACGAGAGAGATAAACCAAGGGATCTGAGGGATGTCCCCTCTCAGCAACTCTTTTTAATATCTACTTAAATGAAATAATAATAAAATGGAATAAAAATTTACATCAAGGAATTAAACTTTCTCCTACAGTGAACTTAAACACTCTCCTTTTTGCCAACAACCAAATAATAATTAAAAATTCTGAAGATAACTTACAGAAAACTATTTTAGATCTAAATGAGATAGCCATAGATTATGGAATGAAAATATCAACAGAAAAATCAAAAACTATGGCCTTTAAAGGACAAGATCCAGCGAGAACTAAAATAGTAATAGATAACAAGATCTTAGAACAGGTGAATTCATTTAACTACCTAGGATGTATGATCACATATGAAAATGAAAAAGATCATCATCATCATCAAATTCCTGCCATGTACCCTCAAGGGGTGTACAGGATATGACAGTACTACATGAAAAAATTACATCATTACTAACTTCCTATCTACAATTTTCCTCCAAATCAGTCTGTTACTTGTCAAGACTCCAACATTATCAGATCTTATATTTCTATCGTCTAAGGCACTTTGTACCGTATCAATCCACCTATATCTTGGTCTTCCTCTGGGTCGTTTTCCTGCCAACCTGGCAGAGAACACTTGTTTTGCTAATCTTTCCTCTCCCATTCTATTTAAGTGACCATACCATCTGAGATTAGCTCTGCTAACGCATTCCTGGATGCTGACAATGTCAAGTTCTTTCCTAATATCCTCATTTTTAATATGATATTGCCATTGATGCCATCTGTTCACGCCTCTAATCTTTCTCAGGACTCTCATATCTGCGGTCTCTAGTCTTTGGTCAAGTGTTTTACTTCTGACCCAGCTCTCAGATCCATAAGTTAAAATTGGTTTGAACACAGTCTTGTATACAGCTAATTTAGTGTTCCGACTAATTTCTTTCTTATTCCATATGAATTTATTCAATTGACTTCCCACGATACCAGCTTTGCTGATTCTGTTGTCTATTTCTATATTTAGTTTACCATCTTCAGTAAAAATTGTGCCTAAGTAGCTGAAATGTTTTACTTGTTCCACAGGTTCTCCATTCACAACACAGTTGACATTTTCAATGATTCTGCCTATTTTCATTGTCTTTGTCTTTTTATTGGAATTTTTAATGAAAAAGATATAAACTTAAAAATTGTAAAATATTTAAAAATAACAGGTGTAATTAACTCTATATTTAAACCAAACCTAGTTCAAAAACAAACCAGACTAAAAGTATACAATACATTAGCCCTACCAGTCTTAATGCATGGAAACAAAATCTGGAAAATAAAACAAAAACACAAACAAAGATTAATAACAGCAGAAATGAAGTTTATGAGAAAAACTGCAAAGTATACCCTATTTGATCACAAAAGAAACGAAGAAATTATGAAAGAATTAAACCAGTAATAGAAAAAATATAAACATAAATGGATCGAACACGTTCAAAGAATGAAAACAGAAAGATTACCAAAACAAGCCTTAAAGTACAATCCATTAGGAAAAAGAAAACAGGACGTCCTCTTAAACGATGACTTCTAAGGCAGGAACAGGCAATGCTAGGCCTAAATCCTTGATCCGCATGATGATGCCATACTTGCTGAGGTTTGGGAAATGTTTTGAAGCCGCTTTCGATTCTAAAAACAGTCTCTTCTGTGTAGCAGTATCGTTTTTTCCCTTCTGATCCTGTGTGAAAGGGTATCCAAGGCATGGTCTGCTAGTCTCGACTTGCCATAACGATAGTGCCAAATGTATTTTTTATGTTGTCCAAGGTAGATGTCAACAGTTCCTGTATGTCCATAGTAAGCCAGGTCACACATACAGGATACTTCATATACTCGTGTATGTGATAAAGGTGAGAGTTTAGCACTCTGACTATCTTTTTAGATGTGGTCTGAACGTGTATGACTCGTGGTTAACTACAGGCATTACGACATATGAGGAACCATCTCTTCCACATATTGTGATTCATGGCTGCAGGACTGTGTGTGTGTTTTCACGTGGCTGGTTTGCCTGTTCTGGAAGGCATAAAATTCCAAGTTTCAGGGTGAAAAAATCTCCTACCTTCATATGAGACCGGCTAACTCACCTTTAATCGAAAGAGGTTCGATTTATCCAGATAAAGGTTCTTCCAGATGAACGGGAATTGAACCCAGGTGTCTTTCTGACCAAAAGGTTTCGTCTATACTGACTGAGCTATAGAGGCTCACATAATATATATATATATATATATATATATTTTTTTTTTTTTTTTTCAGAATTCATTTTTACTCGGTTGGAATATTATGAAAAAGCTTTAATGACTGATACTGAGAGATAAAAAGATGACATGATATATTTGAAAAGATACTATTACTAGTACACTAGTTTCGTTGAATTGATCAACATCTTCAGGTATCACAATCAAAGAAATATATAAAGAATATATATTTTTTCTTTGTCTTGCTGCTTATTTCTCTAAAAAGACCTATCATGAAACACGTTTATCTCATTCTCTAGACAGTTCATCTTGGAACTATTTAAAAAAAATTAGCACTCTTAAAGCTTCTAAAATACAGAATTTAAATAAAATCAACCTCATTAGAAAATATGATTCTCTTAAATATATACAGAATAGCAAAACTTCTCATTTTGACTCTACCTATTTAAAAAAAAAGTTGTTATCAATAAGTCTTCCCATCAGCTATCTTTGGCAGAAGAAAGCATACTTGCTAAAGGTCTCAACTTTGTCACTGCTCCTACATCCATCCCTAAAGAACATCTCTTAACAAGGATATAAAAGGAAGCTTCTTTATTACCAAACAAAGAAGCTAACCCCCTCCGTATGGAAGCCATTTTCACCATAAATAAAGCTAGACCTCCACCAGACAACATTTCTTACTCTGAAAGCACAGCTATTAAGTCTTTAAAAGATAATAATAACATAGTTATTCTTCCGACAGACAAAGGGAATGCAACTGTCATCTTAGACAAGTCTGATTACCATAACAAAATCTTGGAACTTTTAAACAGTGATACTTACTCAGAAATTAATAGTGACCCTATGATTGAACTACACAATAGAATTAATAATTTATTAAAAACCACCTTGGAGAGTTACAAAGAAACATTCGTCTTTCTCTTAGGTCACTTTATCCCTTGATCCCTCGACTGTATGGTCTCCCCAAGATTCACAAAACAAACTGCCCACTGAGACCTATAGTTGAGGGCATACACTCTCCTACCTATAACCTCTCCAAATATCTAGCGAGTTTTCTAAGAAATCTTCCTGGAATTTCCTCTTCACATACTAAAAACTCTGCAGATTTTATTTCTAAAATCAAGGATATTAAACTTAAAAAAAAAAAACAGATTTAATGGCCAGTTTTGATATTGTTTCTCTCTTTACAAATGTATCTGCTCAAGAAGTCCTCGATCTTCTCAAAAACAAATTATCAAAAAAACTGTTTGTTCTTCTCTCCCATTGCATAAAGTCAGAATACTTCAAATATGACAATAAGATCAACTTACAAAATTCAGGTCTGGCCATGGGCAGCCCGCTCTCTCCAATTTTTGCGGATATATTTCTTGATGATTTTGAAGAAAAAGCTATTAACTCCTTCCACCTTAAACCAAAATTCTGGTATTGCTATACTGATGATATTTTCCTCATCTGGGAAGATGGTGTCAACAAACTCAATTTATTTTTAGACCACCTAAACAAGTGTCATGAAAAAATCTCTTTTACCTTCGAACTGGAATCAGATGACTATCTCCCTTTTTCAGATCTGAAACTTACCAGATGTGCTTAGAGTATTAAAATCTCAATTTTTAGAAAGCCTACTCATACTTATAGATACCTTATGCTTCCTCCCATCACTGTCCCCCACAAAAATTTGGTATTATTTCCACCTTAGCTCACCGAGCCAAATCATTACTTACAGAAGAAACAGAAATTGAAAACAAACTCCTTTTTCTTAAAAAAACGTTTATTGATAATGGTTTCTCTCCTAAGAAAATCGATAAACTTCTTTCCCCCAGTCACTCAACTACTTTTGAAGAACCCTCTTCCCCCAGTCTTCATCTCTTTGCCTTACATCAGCTATCTTTCACCAAAACTGGCAAAAATTCTCAAGAAGTTTAACTTCCAAACTTGCTTCACTATGCTTCCAAAACTTTGTTAAATACTTAGCAAACCTAAAGAGAAACATCTTCCAACTCAGTTTCCAGGAGTGTACAAAATTTTATGTGATTGTGGAAAGCCATACTATGGCCAGACTGATAAATCCATCCTTCTATGTTTGGAAGAACTCCGTAGAGATATCTCCTATAACAGGACTAGAGCCAGCGCTCTCTCTCTAGCCACATTCTCTTTTCAGTTAACTCAGATTTAGGCCGCCAACACATTGTGAACTGGACTCAAACATCTAACATCCATGTGTGTTATGATGAACTCGAGAGAAAGATTGTTGAATCTAGAGAAATTTCTCTAGATTCCTCTCATATCAACAACAGCTTAAGTGTTTCAATCTCTCTGATGCACACGTGCCTCTGTTCAGTATTGGTGCACTCGTGCCAGCGCATAGTATACGTTTGTTTGGAACTCAAGCTCGCATTTTGTTTTCAAACAAAATGCGAGCTTGAGTTCCAAACTGTCTTTTTGTACTTGTTCTGTTATTACAATTTTAAGTCTTTGTAATTCTTTATTTATTTCTTTGATTGTGATACCTGAAGATGTTGATCAATTCAACGAAACTAGTGTACTAGTAATATCTTTTCAAATATATAATGTCATCTTTTTATCTCTCGGTATCAGTCATTAAAGCTTTCTTCATAATATTCCTACCGAATAAAAATGAATTCTGAAGAAAAAAAAAAAAAAATATATATATATATATATATATATATATTATGTGGTTCTCACACATAAAAAGTTATTACAAATCTATGACTTCATACCACAGGCAAGCTAAGGATTTTTTTCATTTTTTATATATAAAATTTTCTTTGGATTTTTATCCATTTTTTACCAAGTCCTGGAAACCCTGCTCTAGAGACAAAATATGGAACTTTTTCAAGCTAATTCAGGACTCAAATTTCCACTACCTGCCTTATTGATCTCACACCTAAATACAATTACAAACATCCATGCCAACAGCAGGATTCAACCCTGCAGCCTGTTGGTTAGAGAGAGTATACACTAACCAGGTCAGCAAAGATGGCTATGTGATTTAGTGTTTTTAAGATACCATACTGTTGGGCTGGATTATGGTGTTTATTTGTGCAAATATCTTACATCATGTGTAGGTTTTCTATAAATAGAAAAAGATAATGAATTATTTGGAAAGTGTGTGACTGGTGTATCTAGGAATGGAAATTGCTAGATTCCTTTTCCATTATGAAGTGGATTTTGTAGTGTTGTCTGTTGCAAGTGACTTTCTTCATAAGTTCTTTTGGGTATTAGTAGATTCACAATCTATGAAATATCAAAATCATTCTTATAAGATCATCATCAAGATCAAGATAATCTTGAAACATCAGCAAATAAGCAAATATTAATAAGTTTCTTATTATTCTTGTGTTGTGAATTAAAACCGAAAAAAAAAAAAAACTTTAACTAGCAGCACACAAGCCTTTCTATTTCTGGATTATCAAGCATTAAATGCTACTAGTCACACAAATAGGGAGTGTGGCTACTGTTATAACCAGTAGGTTATAAACTCAATCTAAGCTAAATAGTTAGTGAAATAGATCCATCTCCTAATGTTAAAGATGAAAAGAGATTTTAAGGCAATAGTAGAGCAAGTGTGACCAGAAAAGACTCGAAATTGTCTGACATAATTTAATAAAACAAATAATGACATACAATGCTTATTGGGACAATTAGTAAAACTGAACTACAATGATAACAAAACAATCAACAGAATTTGAAATCATCATCAAAAAAACATCATCTTGACAGTAAAACTCAGTAACTTTTGTCAGACTGCTAAAGTGCAGTACTTTAATGCAAAAACTACTATATGGCTAGCATGCCTTTGTAGGTAACAATTGAAAAGTTGCATAATTTACAAGACACTTGCTTCAAGACTGATTACAACATTACGAAAAAAAAAACTATTGCTAAAATGAGCATTCTTGCATATGCTTTATGAACTGAGATTTCATTACTTTGCAAAACTAACCTCCATATGACATTTTCAGTTATGAGACTCATTCCTTATCATAACCATTTTAAAATATAACCTATACTGCTGTAAAAGATTCCCAATTCTACTATGTCCTTCTGTCATACACAGAAAAAAAAGATGTCTCACCTAGAAATACTATCGCCTTACTCTGTAAGCTTCATACCATGCATGACATGAAAGGAAGTTCACTTAATCATTAAATAGGGAATTCTTTGTTTTTTTCTTGAGTGTCATCTCAGTAGTTACTTTAGGTAAGGAGCTACTGCCAAAACTACTGAAGGAAATTTCAATACTGACAGAAGGAATCTTGAATCATCCAGAATTCTTTTTTCTAATTTGTTGTATTTGCATTAAAGCTCTAATCATTATAACTTTAGTCCAATTGCATCAGAACTTACACAGTTTTCAGTTCCTTCCATTTCTAACTCTCTTGCACAAAAGCTCTATGCTATCTCTTTCCTTCCTCCCTTCTGTCCTCACCTTTTTTTTTTTACTCTTGCTCCCCTTTTATGCTTCAGAATAGTCAGATACTCAGGTTTTTCATCTCTCAGAACAGGTAAACCAGCCCATGAACGCACATGGATCTACAATCATGAAATACATGCTTAATCCCTCATTAGGAGGGCTCAACCAGTCCTAAGGGATGGTTGAGAAGAGGGGGGGGGAGAGTGGACCCCACAAGAATAAAAAAAAAAAATGACTTTCCTATCTGGGATATATTTTGCATTAAGAATTGCAAATGAAAAAGCTTTGCACAAGATGGGTGCCATGCTTGCTCACAGCAGATCAAAAAAACACTCACATGAAAATCTCTGAGTGGTTGGAGCGTTTTAACAAGAATAAAACTAATTTTGTGTGTCGATTCATTACTATGGATGAGACTTGGATTCACCATTACACACCAGAATTCAAACAGCAGTCAAAAACAGTGGACAAAAGACGTTGTTCAGCACCAAAGACGACAAAGTTGTTTCCATCAGCAGGAAAGGTCATGGCATCAGTGTTTTGGGATGCTAAAGCATTTTGTTTATTAATTATCTTGAAAAGGGTAAAACAATAACTGGGAAATATTATTCCAATCTTTTAACCAGACTAGACGAAAAAATTCATGAGAAAAGCCCAAATTTGCAGAAGGAAAAAATCATCCTTCATAGTGACAATTCACCTGCCCACAAAGGTGTTTTGGCAATGGGAAAATTAAGGGATCAGCACTATGAATTGGTGGAACATCTACCCTATTCCCAGATATGGCTTCCTCTGACTTCTATCTAATCCCAAAACTAAAACTCTTCCTCTCTAGTCAGCGTTTTTCTTTGAATCAAGAGGTGATTGCAGCTGTAGAGGGATTTTTTGTAGATCTTACTGAGAACCACTACAGGAACTGGATAATGGCACTTAAGCATCGCTGGAATAAATGTATTAGTCTTAAGGGTGATTATGTTGAAAAATAAAAATAATTTTGAAATTATAAATTCGTTTTTTCATTGTTAGGCCGAGAACCTTTTAGACCACCCTCGTATCTGTATTATTTAAAGTTAAATTCTCCGTATAAGTTTTAAAATGGATAGGTTTTTTTGTATATAGGAAGTGGTATAACCAGTGGGGGGGGGGGGTAATAGTTTGCTAACTGTTTTGCTAATTTATAGCAAGAGCAATCTGCAGCATCTACTATACAGGTCTTTGGGGGGGGGGGGGGGGGAGATTATTGCATTGCGTTTGTGTATTTTTGGTAAATCACATGGACAAGAACTGAAGTTTTTTTTTGTTTTTTTTCGTGATTTCAGGAGGCCAGGAAGAAACGTTTTTTTGAGCAGACTTTTCCATTTATTGATCTGAGATATAGTAGGATTGTAATCTAAAGGTCTGTCGGTAAATTGGTTTCTGAGAATGATGTCCATTTTTCTATTGTATTCATTGGTATAAGAATAAGAGTAGCACTCCCCTTATCAGCTGTGGTGATGACCATACTGCTATCTTGCATAATTTCTTGAGGATAATGAGTTTGCAAGATTTGAAAGCTGAGTTGGTGAAGATGAGGTAAGAGATGAAACAGATATGGAGTGAAATGAAGAGACTTCTAGATATATATGGAAAAGTGAAGACACCGGAAACGAATGAGTCAGTATGAAAGAGGTAATGAAAGACCTATGAAAGGCTATTCAATTATTACTGGTGTGCTAAACGAGAAGATACATGTGGTTTGTTTTCCTAAAGTGAATAGGGAGGTTGAAGGACTGGATATGAGGAGTAAGCTAGCAAGAGAGTTAGTGGTGGCAATAGGGACAAGTGACATGACTGGGAACAAGCAAACATAAGACTGAATATCAGGAGGCTGTTGAGAAGGATAAAAGATAATAGCGTGATAGGAAAGGTGGTAACTATGTTGCCCAGGTATGAGTGATGAGATTAAGCAGATAGTAAAGATTGTAAATGATATGTTAGTAGAAATGTGTAAGGATAAAGTAGCATAGTTTTGTTAAAGTGTGGGATGAGTTTGAAGAACTGACCTCGATAATTATTATTATTACAGGACACTCCATGGAGCTCTTAGGCTCATTGAGGGAGGCCCTAAACATCATGCTAAGCACTACCAACATTTGCACAGTATTTATCATACTTTGCTTTGAACTCATTCAGTCATGGTATCCACAACAGAATCTAGAAACTTATTCCACTCATTCACCACTCTCTAAACAAAAAATCAAATTACAACTTCCTTGCTAACTACATTCTTGCTCAGTTTCCAAGGATGGTCCATAGTTCTCCTACTACCAGACCCATTCTGAAAAATTTTCTCTGTATTCATCTTGTAAAAATTCTTCAGTAATTTCTATGTCTCAATCATATCACCCCTTTTCTGCCTGTCAACCAATTTCTGTAATCCACAAATCTTCAACTTACTCTTGTAAGGTTCATTCCACAGACCTACTACCATCTTGGTCACTTGTCTCTAGATCCTCATCACCAAGAAACCAAGGTAACCAGATCAATTTGCAGTAGTCAAGATCTTATCAAAGCTCAATAAAGAGCAATAATGAACTGCTTGTCTCTGCTCATCAAAGTATTCTTCAGTAACCAAGTAATTCTGATAAGCTACTTTAGCCACTTTTGCTATGTGTCTCTAAACTTCAATTCCCTATCCACTACATTCATAAATCTCTGGCTTCGTCAATTTCCTGAAGTACAATTCCATCAATGTAGAGCTCCATAGTTCAGCCAGTATAGACGAAGTCCTTTGGTTTGGAAAGACTTCGGTTTGATTCCCATCCAAGACGTGAGGAACCTTTATCTGGTCTCTTTTGACTAAAGGTGAGTTACCCAGTCTCATACGGAGGTGTGTGTGGGGGGGGGGGGGGGTTCATCCAGAAACTCAGGTATTTCGTCCCCAAGAACAGGCAAACCACACATTTACAGACATAGGACACACCGGGAGGCACAGGCCAACCATCCCATCCTTGAGATGGTCACAGTTGTGAAGTCCACAGCTAAAGACCTCGATGATTCATGAAAGCTTAAGACAAGACAATTCATCAATGTGGTATACAGCTGGTAATCTTTTCACCACAGAATGAATTAACCTTACACTTTGCCACATTAAACTGACATCAATTCTCCTTTTACCAGACTGCCAGTTTATCCAAATCATCCAGCAAAATTTTAACATCTGTATTAACTATTGCTCTACCAAATTTTGCATCACTAGCAAGCAACTGAATAGTTCCTCTCAGATCCCTTTCTATCTATATCATTAATTCCCTTTTAATCGATGAGGTGGATAAGAGAGTGGTTGATGGAGAGATATTTGTACATTAATGTGCAAATTAAACAGCAGTGGCCCCAGAACAGAGCCTTGTGGCATGCCACTATTCACAGGCCTTCTTCTGGACTCTACTCCTAAATAAACTACTCTTTGGTTTCTCCATCAACCACCCTCTTATCCACCTCATCAAACCTATATCTATCCATCTGTGCTGCAATTTACTGATTAGAATTCCATGTGGTATCCTGTCAAAAGCTTTTGCAAAATCCAGCATTTTGCAGTGTCGCTGCAAAACCATTAACTTTATCCAGCTCATCTGTCACTGTATTACAAAACGTGAACAAGTTACTGAGGCATAATCTATCCTTCACAAAACCATGTTGCCCTCATAGAGAATCCTATTTCCATCTATCCATTACTTTATTGTGCTCTTGACCAATTTCTCCAGTACCTTGACAACAACTCCTGATATGCTAATTGGTCAGCAATTGGCTACATCAGTCTTGGAGCCTCATTTATGTAATGGAACTATTTTCTTCTCTTTCCACCCCTTGGGAATGGAAAGACTTTTAAATTAAACAATGTGGTCAAAGGCACCACATCAATTTCCTAGCACCTTCACATGAAACTCATGCAAGTATACCATCTAATCCCATAGCTGTATTCACATCAAGGTTCTGTAATATGCTATGCAACTCCACTTCGTTTACTTCAGTTCCCATATAAGTCTTTACATTTTTTGTTACTGGAATATCTCTACCTGGATAATATACTCTTGCAAAGTGTTCACTTAGTAGTTCTACCATTTCAGAGGTAACTGAATCAGTTACCTCTCTACCATTAAAATCATTCTGCAATGAACATTCTTCCTTTTACTCGCAAGATATCGAAAGAACTTTTTGGGATTACCTTTCACCTGAATGCTAATTTCCTGTTATATTATGTTTTTACTTTCTTATCATACCGGTTAACCTTCTGGCCTGTGCTTTGTACTGGTCATGTGCCAGCTGGTCACCTTTCTCCTTGAATTCCCTCCATGATTTTTTTTTCCAGCTCGAGCTTAATGATGATATTCATTGATTTAACTTCCACTTGATTTACACTAGATACACCATCTTCCATTACTTCCCTGAAACACTACCCCCCACTTACTAGATCTAGCACTCTCGAACTCCCTAATATATTCCATCACATGCTGTCACAAGTAATTATTCCTTAGTAACTGCATAAATTCCATTTCCTTCCTCCCATGTGTCTGCTCCTCCTTCCAATCTATGTTCCCCGATAGTTGAAATCCCCACAATAATTACCTACCCTCCACTCATTGAGCTTATTTGCCAGTGCATGCTATCCCCATTCATCTTTGCCATCCCCTGGTCAATAGAAGAATCCACCTGTATATTTTGTTTTGCTGGCCTCTATCTCACAGCAAATAGCCTCAAATTCACTATTTTCACTGGCCTGCAGTTGAACTTCCACTCTCTCTTTCTGGTTGCAGTTCATTGGTTACCATCAATAAAATCCCCATCCCCATTCTTTTCTCTCTATCCTCCCTGAACACACTACCCTTTACATTCTATCCCACAAACTATATCATCTTCTGTCAGCCATGTCTCACCAATGCCAATAACCTTTAGCCAGGATCAACTAACCAATGCCAAAAACTCTTCCCCCCTTCTTCCGAATGCTACTGGCATCAGTGTACATTAAGTGCAAAAGTCCCTTAGGCCCATTACTATTCTGAAGCTTCATACTTGCATCATGATGCAAAATTGAATCATGAGTTCTCATTTTGCATCATGAGAATATCAGCCCAACAGCCAAGACAACCCAATTTAGCCCGTAGGGGGGAAACCTTTAGGACTCTAGGAACATTAGTTACTCATTTCGGCCTCATTTGCTTATTTTATTAGTGCCTGCGCACACTTATCATAGCTTTATGTTCCCATGAAGATGGCAATGTATCATTGCCAAAATATAGGAAGTATTGATTAAAGTTTTCTTTTAATTAATATTTAGTATACAATGTAATTTCCTGAAATATTTAATAGTCACGTGTTACCAATGTATAGCATTATACGAGGTGGTATCAAAAAGTTTCGAGACTAGCTCTGTTTACGAGAAATTACTTTATTTATCTACGTTTACACACTATCACCTTCAAAATAGTCGCCTTTGCATATCAATATAATGCTCCCAGCATTCTTGCCACTTCTGGAATGTGTCCTGGAAGTCTTCTTTTCGAAGCATGTCAAGCACCTTCTGCGATTCGCGCTAGATCTCCGCAATGGTGTCAAAACTGTGACCTTTGAGCTGGATCTTCATCTTCGGGAAGAGGGGTGAAGTCTGCAGGAGCCAAATCTGGTGAGTAGGGTGGGTGTGGAAGTGAGATCATGTTGTTTCTGGTGAGAAACTCACGTGTGAGGAGAGCTCAGTGACAGGGTGCATTGTCGTCGTGGAGCATCCAGTTTTTCACACGTCACAGATCTGGTCGCTTTCACCAAATGTCCTCCCTCAGATGCCTTAAATCCTGGCAGTAGAACTCGCGATTGACGGTCTGGCCTCTGAGGACGAATTCTCGATGCACAATGCCGCGAATGTCGAAAAAGACTATGGGCATGCACTTGGTCGAGCTGCAGACTTGCCTCACCTTTTTCGGTCATGGAGATGATGAGCTCTTCCACTGTGAAGACTGTTGCTTCATCTCAGGATCGTACCCGTACACCCAAGTTTTGTCACCGGTAATGATCCTCGACATGAATTGCCCAGTTCCATGCAGAATTTCACGATTGCTCTTTGGTCTAACTTGCTGTCCACGATGAAATCGCAGATGTGGTAACGCGGGTGGTCAGAATAGCATCAGTTGCACAGCTCCCGATGTGCACAGGATGATGTCTTTTGGCACACTGACTTATGAATGTAGGTGCTCCCTGTGACTGCGTGTTCAGCCTTGTGCTGCCATCTGTTGGCGTGTCACAAACCTAGTCTCAAACTTTTTGATACCACCTCGTACAGGTCCACATGGATATGTGCATTGTATAATGGGATACTAAGGCAATTGATGTGGTCATTAGCCTCTATATACAAGTTGCCCAGTCGTGAAGTTACTTGACGTGACTTCACGTACACTTGGATAAAGGATGAAACCAAGAATACAATTTCTTGAGATCTTTAATTTATAGTATAACCAAGTGAAAACACTTTCAACACAAAAAGAGATATAAATTAAAGATGCTAAGAAATTATATTCTTGGTTTAATCCTATATCCAAGTGTAAGCAAAAAATTTTGCATGTGAAATATCTTAACAAATGGGCTACTCATATATAAAGGCTCATGCAGTGTTTCTCAACATTTTTTGGATCATGCCCCACCCCAACGTCTCAAAGATCTTGATGCCCCACCTCTAGCATAATAGTCAGCCAAGTTCTGAAAAAGTATAATATAAATATGTACATGTATATTTTCAAATTGCCCCCCCTGTGTGGCGTATGCCCCCCACGTAGAGAAACACTGGGCTAATGGCTTCACATCGGTTAATTCAGTATCCCATAATGCAAAACACATCCTTTCAGACTTATAATACTATGTATTAAGCTAAGAGCCACTACCCAGACCAGTTTCAACCTTTATTGAGGTCTAATCAGTGGAAACCAGACCCAGAAGAAACACCACAATTGAAGTACACTTAGGTCAAATATTTCCCACATAAAAGAAGTGATAAGGTGTATTACCATATTATTAAAATACTCTGATCATAGGCAGATATTGAAATTTTTTTCACTTGGTCGGAACCAGTCTAGATGTTGATGTTGAAAATAATTAGGATAAAGTGTTTGCCCTACAGTTCTCTAAACACAATTTTCATTACATATATTCAGTTCCTATCCTGAACTGAATATTTTTCTTGTTTTAGAATTCTGTAATGTCCACACTAGAGGCTCCATAGCTCAGTCGGTACAGACTTTGATCAAAAAGACCTAGGTTTGATTCCTGTCAGTGACATGAGGAACTTTTATCTGGTCTGTTTTGATGAAAGGCGAGTTAGCCAGTCTCAAAAAATAGAGGTAGGGGGTTTTTTCACCTGGAAAATCGGGTTTTTCGTCTCCCAGAACAGGCAAACCGACCCAGTGAACACACATTTACAGACATAGGACACACACACACACACACTGGGAGGCATAGGGCTAACCACCTTATCCTCAAGTTACAGTTGCAAAGTCCAAGGATACTTGGAAAGGTCGTGGATGCTTAAGTGCCTGTTAGGACCACTGATAGGATAGAATACCCACGCTATCACAAGAAACACTGTTTAGAAAAAAGACATCTTTCTGCTTGAGATAAAATGGTTTAGTCTTCATCCAATCCACTGACAGGAGACAGAGTTATGATAAACAACAGTCAAAAGTCATGTAAAACTTGCTGAGTTGCTGTTCGTCCTTACAACAAAACTTACATTGAAGGCCTTCTTCTAGATTATCTTCTGGTGGTCATGCACCACTCGAAAGAAATAAATACTTTCAGATAAATCAGTTGGCCTCTGAATGTGTTCCTATAACCCTCAAAATGGCTACCTTGACCATGTCTTACCCAGCTAAAACAAAAACAATATTTGAGGCCCTCTTCTAGATTATCTTGCAGTGGTCACACATCAACTGAAAGAAATAACTGCTTTCATATAATTCTGTTATATGGAATTATAATTCAGGTCCCTGAATAGATGCCTATAACTTATTTTCTCTTCAACTATGGCTACCTCATAACCACGTGTTACCTTGCTCTGAGTTTCTTCCTCACCTTACTCTGCTCTTTTTGCCTGCACATGTGGCAGCTTCAAATTGCCTTTATTGGTTGAAATCATGGTGCAGTACTTGAACTAAGTACATTTTCAAGTCCCTGCATTTGTCTTCACCACTATTATGCAACACTGCTGAAGATAGCAAAACATTATAACATAAACTGAAGTTACAAATTATTCTAACAACATTTTACAGAATGAATTACATAACAATAATTCCCTTTCTGGAGAGCAAGACAAGTGAATTTAATTACAACAATAAATTAAATCCTGCGACAATTCATTACATTATAGCAAACACAGAGAGAGAGAGAGAGAGAGAAATATTACATTTAATATAACTCCATTTCTTTTATTAAGACTGCTTAATACATAAGTAACCTAATAAAAAAATATAAATAAAATAAAAATGTGATATATCCGAATGAAATTCAGATACTCAACAAATATCTTTGTTCTTTCAATCATTAATCATTCTTTTGATAGTGCTTATTTTGGAATTTCTTTTACCATAGTAAAAATCTTCTGCAGACATTCTCAGTTTCACATCATTAAGATAACAGTGGTGCATAGAACAATCTCAGTATCTACTTTATTATTATCATTATACAGTTGAATTACTGCTTTTAGTTTTCTGACTTGCTTTAAATGCATAAGAAAATTCTCACTAGTAAAGAGTAACTTCATTCCTTACTGAACTATCAAATGATGAAAATATCAACTGCACCAAGACAATATGAAACCTGCCACAATCTCCTGAAAATTTAATCCTTATCTTCACTCTGTTGATATAACCAAGCTTGTATATATCAAAAAAAAAAAAATCTGAATTTGAAAAAGGAAAAAGCAAAAATTGTCCTGTGCCCACCTTAAAAACCTTTATGTTCTTTTCAGTTCAAGACATCACTTCTTTTGCTACACTCCTAAAACTTCATAAGTCTCAGATCCAACCAACCTTAGAATACGGTTCCCACATTGGGATGATGCACACAAAACCTTAAGAATTCTTGGTGATATACAGAGAAGGCAATCCATTTAATAGTTGACACCTCCTTCACAGACTCCCTTCAGTCATCTTCCCATTGGTACTCTGATACACAGTGCTCATCTGAATTGGTCGCTACCTCTACTTTCTTCTTAACCATGTAAGAATTATAGCAGCCACTGGTCAACACCCACACACTGCCCAACTGAATTAATGAATCCAACTGACTCACCTCTATTCCCTTTTGAACAGTTTCAAGTGAAAGTGAGATAGTTCTGAAGTATAAAATTTTTCTAGAAACTTTAGTTTTTTTAATCCTGAAAAATGGCAAAGTGGAAAAAAATATGTTTAATTAATTAACAGACAAAATACATCGTACTCATAAATTTAGTTGTTTAGGATATAATTGAATTACACCCAACAATAATCTTTTGTACAGATGTTCCAACTTTTTTTTTTTTTTTTTTTTTTTTTTTAATCAATTTACCGAAAATCTGGGAGATAGTCATTTCAAAATGAAATTAATACTCGTCAATCTCTCCCTATATCCAATAACAGATAGCAACAATTAGGACTTTAGTTTCTTTATGTCGTTCATTATAATTCTAAACTGTTTCCCCACTAGCAACTAACTGTTGCTGTTTACATACTGTAACCAAATATTTTATGCTCTAAAGATGCTAACTAGAAAACCAACAAAACATCAGCAACTAAATAAATAAATACAGTAGGTATCACAGTATTATCACAGCTACTCTATATAGCTGTGATAATAGAAACAAACAAAAAAATTAAAAGGAAGAAAAGATATAGATGGTTATTACTATGTTATACAGTGGAGTGGACCAACATATCAGAGCTTTTAGTGGCGTGACCATTTTAATAGACAATATATGGAAAAATACTATATCAGCAATCAACTAAAACCAAACCCCTTGAAAACCCATACTGGCCTTTTCCACCTTAACAATAAGGAAGCCAACAGAAAGCTACAGATTTCTTGGGAAGGCTCTAAAATAGAACATTCCTGGAACCAAATCTACCTCAGCGCGACTCTCGATCGCACCCCTCTCATATAAAACCCACATAGGAAAAAAAAACAAAGGCAAAAGTGAATGCAAGAAACAATATATTACAAAAGCTTACCTCCTCCAAATGGGGTGCAGACCCTAACACACTGAGTTCTGTCTTGACCCATTGCTATTCTTCTGCTGAATACACCTGCCCAGTATGGTCCAGATCCTGCCATGCTGAAAAACTTGATCCAGCATTGAATGAAAGCTGCTGCTTAATTACAGGATACCAACACCTGAAACCAACACCACTAAAAGACGTACATACTTTGGCTGGTATTATACCCCCTTCAATTCAAAGATCTGCATTCTCAGCTGATGAAAGAAGCAGACAAATGAATGATGAACACCGCCCACTATTCCGCCAGACCGCAGTGCCCCAATCTTCCTGGTCCCAATGATCTAGCTTCCTGGCAATTGTTGAACCATCTAAAAACCACCCAGAGACAAGACTTCAACAATGGCTTGCACTATATCCTGAAAATAATACTGGTATTCCAATAGCCGAACATCTTCCACGTGGTGCCCACTTGGAAAAGTGGGCACCACGTAGAAGATAATACTTGGAAAAGCCTCGACAGACTGTGAACGACAGGATGCTGCAAACAAAACCTCATCAAATGGGGCTACCTCACTGGACCTGACAACTGTGAGTGTGGAACAACCCAGTCATGGAATACCTTCTTGCTTGCCCCTTTCTTCCATCGCCTTGCACAAAAGAGGACCTTATATCTTGCACAGAAAGAGCAGTTGATTGTGCAAGATACTGGAGGAACATCTGACCATATTTATTGTATAAGTTATGTATAATTTCCTTTTTCACATTTAATTATTATTTCCATGTATAATTCACCTACCAAATCTAAGCTGATCTCATTATAATGTATCCTAATTTGTTGTGTATCATGTTGTACCACTTACTTACTTGGAAAGTGTTTGGATACGAAATAAATAAATATGGAAAAATAGAAAGCAAACATAGAATTTGGTACATGATCAAATTTTAACAGTTTAAATTAAAAACAAAAGCTACTTAAATATCATAGGAATATATACCCATGAAGAAGGTAGAAAAGAGGACTTTGAACAATTACTGCAGTGCTTCCCAAACTGTGGGCCGCGGCCCCCTTGGGGGGGGCGTAGGTTTTGTTGAGGGGGGCCGTGAAATAATGAAAACAAATTTAAAATGTTTTAAGACTAAGTAGATTTTTTTTTATTTTAAAAGAAATGTATTTAACTTTTATTATTTATTATTTCTTTTTTGTTATTTTTTATATTTTAATGGAAAAAGTCACACATTGGTGTTGGTTCACAAACTTTGCTTCCTGCGTATTTCGGCGTTCAATGAATATTAGTAAATATTGCTTATTCATATGTTTCATTTCAAAGCAGTGGTTAATTGTATTTACTTCCAATGCTCTCCAGGGAAGCTCCAAATCTTCCTGCCCCTTTCATCACATGTTCGCAATCAGGGACTGTTGATATTGACTTTATATACATATCAAAACTCGTTTTATATTATCACTCATCCAAGCTAGTTTGCTGTTACCAATAAAAGTTTCACATATACTTCACACATGAAAAAAAACTTAAACAAGTTCATGTGGGGAGATAGTAACTCGCTTGCGGTGGTAAACAACATGCCCTCCCTAATAGCCACTATACTGCAGAGGCAATAAAAACAAGTACTTTTATTATGCCAGTGAATAAGGTATGAGGAGTGTGTGTAATATATTTCTCAACAAACAGTGCAATTAGAGACAACTGGGATAAAAACACACTAATTAATGAATCACATGTCCCCCTCATACAGAAACAATGTTGTATAGACTGAAACAAAACCATATGGTGCATGGGAAAATACAGTATCTAACTAAAAACTATTGTTATTAATTAGATGTGTGTGAGTTCGATTTCCCAAGGCAGCAATAAAATTCAACCGAACGTGTTAAAATTCATAAAAGTGTTAAAACTAAGTAATATATATATATATATAATGAATGTTATGGCAGTTTCACATATGGAATTCGGTTGAAGAGAGTTAGCATTTCAACTCAATTGTCAGCTATGCTTTTATCTTTCGGTTGCGCGATATTTTGTTAATACCGCATCAATCATATGCACGTTTTAATAATCTGCCTTTGTTGTCTGTTTCGCGTTAGGCTTAATTACTGTAAAGGGAGAAAAGTCACAAAAGAGAAAAATATTCCTGGTCCCGGGATTCCCTTATTCAGGTAATATTCACTAATTTCATGTTATCAGTCTGTGGTGTGCCAGTATCGGTAAGTGGTGATATTATTTGATCTATTCTACGTTAAAAAATTTAACTCTGAGATGGATAAGTGGCTGATAAAAAAAATAAAAAAAATTCCCGCGAACAATCAGAAGAAGCAGAAACAGACTCAAAAAAAAAAAAAGCACAGTATTTCATATTTTACCAGAATAGCCTGCATCGTCTTCAGAACCAAATGGTAAGAGGCAAAAAATGTAATATATGCATTTGATTTTTGCAATATTCGCTGTGTATGTTTTGTATTGAATATAAATACAATAAATATTATAATAATATCTCTCTCTATTACGATTTTTTGAGGGGGGGGGGGGGGCATGAAATATTTTAATTTTTGCAAAGGGGGCCCCGACATCCAGTAGTTTGAGAAGCACTGTATTACTGCAAAAACAGCTAAACAAATGTAAAAAATAACTATATATTAATAGTGAAGGATATGAGAAAGGTCTGTGATGGCTTGAACTTGATTTCAGGGAAGAAGAGAAGGAGGAAAAGAAGTGCTTTGAAGGATGAAAGAGGAAAGATTTTGTTGGGAAAAAATGATAAGCTGGAAGAAGTATGTTACAGAACTTTATGGAAATAAAGATAATCTGGAATGTGATCAGATAGAAAATGATGATACCGCAGAAATTAAGGAATGGGAAACCGAAGCAGCCATTAAAAGAATAAAGGATAAGAAAGTTCCAGGAGTGGATGATATTCAAGGAGAGTTACTGAAGGCATTGGGAAAGAAAGGAATAAAACTTCTATCCATCATCTTTAATAGAAGTCTGGAGGAGGATAGAATATCTAATACCTAATGACTTCGTAAGATCTATTTTTATTCCTATTCCCAAGACTACAGGAACGATGGATTACAGCAAGTGCAGAACTATCAGTTTGATTAGCCACATTGCAAAAGTCCTAATCAACATAATATAGAAGAATGGAACAGATGATAGAGAGAGAATTAAATGAAGCACAGCTTGGTTTCAGGAGAAACAGGGGAACAAGGGAAGCTATCACAACGCTACAGATATTGGGGGAAAGAATGATCGAGTACAATAAAGATTTATATCTATGCTTTGTGGACTATGAAAAAGCTTTTGATAATGTTAATCACTCTGCTTTATTTGATATTTTGCATAAAATAGGAATAGATAAAAATATCATGAGAATTTTGTTCAGAATATACAAAACTCAAGAAGCCAGGGTCAGATTTGAAGGAGAGGATACTGAATGGATCCCAATAAGAAAGAGTGTGGGATGTCCTCACTCCTTTTTAATGTCTACAGTGAATGGATGATGAGGGAGGCCTTGGAAGATCTAAAGGATGAAATAAAGATAAACAGACATCTGATAAATAATATAAGATATACAGATGGCATTGTACTTATGAGCAAAAAGAGGAAGGCTGGCAAAAATTTTGAACAGACTGAACAGGATTGGAAATGAGAGATATAAAATGAAAATAAGCATTCAGAAGACAAAGTGATGAAGATTTCAAGGAAAGAAAATGATGGGATGGAAATCACTTTGAACGGACAAAGAATAGAAAATGTAAAAAGTTTTGAATACCTTGGGAGTTTGATAACAGAAGACAATAGATCTAATTATGAAATTAAGAACAGAATTAAAAAAGCAAAAGGTGCATTTTTCCAAATATACCACATATTAGGAAATAGAAATCTGAACAAACAGTTGAAAGTAAGAATCCTAAAGACAATGATCTGGAGCATGGGGACATATGGATGTGAGTCCTGGATGATCAATAAGGAGATGAGTGACCGACTGAATGCAAATGAAACGTAGTGCTTGAGAAAAATGGATCGTATCAGCTGGACTGAAAGAGTGAGCAATGAAAAAAATTCAGAAGATTCAAAAGGAAAAGAGACTATATGGCTAGTATCCAAAGAAAAAAAATAGGGTTTGCAGGACATTTGATGAAGAGGTTCTTCTGGAGAGAGCTTCCCAGAATAGTATTGCAGGGAATGGTGGAGGGAAGAAGAGGAAGACACTGACTGCAATGGAAAGACAACATCAAAGATTGGATGGGCAAGAGTCTTAAAGAAGCAAGAGATAGAGAGGCATGGAAGCAGATTGTTCATCAGCTGCAACCCTCTTGAAGAGGAAGCCACAGGATTAGATTTTAGATATTAATAGCAGGAGATCTTAATGCTAGAAATGGAAATAGTCCGATACCAAATGTCTTAGGAAAATATGGAGAAATTTGCATGAATAGCAATCGTCAAGAACTATTACTTCTATACTTTCCATAATTTTAAAATAACCAATACATTTTTTTTTTCAAAAAAATAATATAAATAAATAAATGTACTCGGAATGGCAGAGGAACAAGATCTATAATTATTATATCATTACTAATCAGAAACTAGTTCCACATCTAAGGGATGTACATATTTCAGAGGAAATGAAATTGTTTCAGATTATTACTTAGTAGTTTCTAAAATAGAAATACTAACAATGGAGAACGGAAGTAAATAAAGAAAAAAACAGAACAAGTATACAAAGTCTATTACAAGACTTTGTATACTTGTATACAAACTATCACAAGAAGAAAGTATTAAATCTATATCAATTACAATTAACAGATTACCTAAAAGAAGTCCTCACTGAAAATATAGAAGAAGAATGGAAAACTTTAATAAAGATAATCCATAAAGCAGTCTCTGAAGTACTTGGAAAGAAAATTAAATATTAAAAAGAAAAACACTAAAAATCTGGAATGCATATATAGAAAACGCAATAAAAGAAAAACAGATGGCATACTCCTTTAAAAGCATACAAAGGAAACAGAAGAAATATACAAAAACAAAAGAAATATAGCTAAAACCATAGTACAAAAAACTCACCATGATTCTTGGGACAGATTTATTAATAAATCTAGAATAAAACAGATTTATTAATAAATATTAATAAATCAACAAACAAAGAGATACAGCACAAATCAACATAATACAAGAGAAGCAATGGATGGAACATTTTAAGAATTTATGGTATGACCCAAATTTAAAAACAGAAAATAATAATGAAGAAATCAGTACTGATATAGAACAGAACCAATAAAATTGGAAGAACTAAAAGATGCATTAAAGGTATCGTTAAATAATATAAAATCAACCAGATTAGATGGCATAAAATTAATAATAACTGTTAGAGAAAATGTGAGGTTCCATCAAATTGGTTAGGGTTGTATTTATATTTAAGAAAGGAGAAAGAGATAATTGTGGAAATTACAGAGGAATAAGTTTATTAAATACAGGTTACAAAATTTACAGGAAAATTCTGAATAAAAGACTTAGAAATATTCCAAATAATCTAATCTCAGAAGAAAAATGATTTCAGACATGGAAGATCGTGTGCAGACAATATTTATATGTTAAAACAAATTATTAAAATACTCAATAATTTGTTTTATTGAGTACTCACTGATGATAATTTAGAGACATCTGGCCAGTATAGATTATGAAAAGAAACAAAAATTACAGTTAGGTAATAAATTGACAGAAGAGACTGAAATTAATCAAGGTGTTAAAATGGGATGTAGCTTATCTCCAACTTTATCCAATTTATATACTGATGAGTAAAATATGGAAAACAATAAAAACAAGGTATCCAGCTAACCAGAACTGTTGTCAATACAATATGCAGATGATCAGATTACATTACAAGTCAATGAAGATGATCTTCAAAAATCAGTTTATGAATTAAAACAAAATAAGCCAACAATACAAAATTTCACAAAATAAAAGTCACTGCATTTAAAGATCGAGATCATGTTAAATAATTATTTAATTATGAATTATTATTTATTAATTATTAATTATACATTAAATAATTATTTAATTTATATCTAAAAGGAAAAGATATAAATGAAAAAATTAATAAATTTCTTCAAATCTGTAGAACAATTAAAAGGACACTGAATAAAAAACAATACAAGAAACTCCAGTAAAATTTTATAAAATATTGACCACTCACCACTCTATTAGATTCGGGAACATCGATTGTCACAAAGAAAGATGAAAATAAAATACAAGCTGCAAAAATTAGATTTTTTGAGAGCATTTAAAGGATGCACAAAATTAGATCATATAAAAAAAAATGAAGACGATACAGAACCAGATAATTACAACATAAATGAAAAAAATCAAGGAACATGGACAGAAATGGAAATATATTGGCTACCAAAAGAGATGAAAAAATATAGACCAAAGGAAAAGAGAAAGAAAGGAAAACCAGTAAAGTCACAACAGGCAAATGCCTAACCTTGAAAAGAAGTAAGACTCCAATTAATACTTAGGATATGGTCTTAGAGTTTAAAGTGCTAAATGAAACAGTGCTAAATAGTCATTGTAATCATACACAAATAGGGTAAGGTGAAAATGGAAACAGGAATAGAACTTTTATTCAATATTCCCATGTTATTACTTCAAAGCTGCCTTTGTATCTGAATTTTCAATTTCTTCACTGATACAAAATCAGTATAAGTTACTACACTTTTGAAATGTATCAAACCAGCATCTGCTAACTGTAAATGTTTCTGACATTTGTCCTACTGCCTCTTGAACATGTAAAAAAATGTTTCTTGCCTTTTTCTGTTAATATTAATTGACTGAAGGGTATGTTATGTTGAATTTGATCACCCATCCAAATTATTATCAAAGACCTTCAGAGAGTCAAGTACTCATCGAGGGAGACTACAGATCATTATGTTGGAGGTTTAATGGATTTTTTACAACACTCAAAAAGAATTAAAATAGAATTTAATACTTCCTATATTTCGTCCTAGTCACTAGGACATCTACAGGGATTACAAAAACAATTAATGTAACATGCACACAAAAACTTACAATACTAAGCCCAACCACGTGGGTGACACTAAAGTCCTATCTAGGTGGAGTGCCCTCTAAGGGCGGTCGTAGGTGGCCTGGAATGTAAGGTGGGACCTCTGGTGATGAGTGTTTCCCAAATCTTCGGAAGCTTAATGCAACCGTATTTATTTAGATTTGGTTGGTTTCTGAGAGCTGCTGCTGCTTCTAAGAAAAGTCTCTCTTTCTTGAATTTGCTGTGGTGGAGCATGGTGGTTTTCTTCCATGATACTCTGTGGGTGGTGTCCAACACATGGTCAGCCAAGCCTGAATGGCCATAGTTGTGTTTAACGATGTACGACTTATGTTCCTCCAGGCGGATGGATACTGATCTGCCTGTCTGTCCAAACAACTAAACATCTCCTGTTAGGTCATTCCCATTCCATTATTAATGTAAAGACTGAACAACAATGGCACAAGGACTGATTCCTAGGAAATGCCACTGGTCACCTTAAAAATCTGTTAAATTAACACCTACCATATACCAGTTTCTAATACCTATCTTTCAGCTACTTATTTATCCAAGACAATAGTTTACATTCCAATTTTATGTTCTCCAGTTTATGCAACAGCCTTTCATAATACCCTATTAAATGCCTTAGCAATGTAACAATATCACAGTGTACCCATTTCTGTATGCGAGTTCTTACCAACTTCTTCACCACCGCTCCAAAGATACTGATAGGTTGGTAGTTAGGATTTTTTTTTTTTTTTTTAAACTACTTTGTACAGTGGAACTATCATACATTCCTTCCATTCCTGTAGGATCATTCATAAGCTGAAACTCAAGTAATACATACATGACAAGGGCCAAGCCATTCTGGTCGAACATTCCTTTTGTATGTGTGCAGATATCCCATCTGGCTACTGCTAAAGTAATATCCACATATATAACAGCTTCAACCTTATTCTTATACACTTCTATTTCTTAATCCAGTATAGTGGTAGCATTGTGCACCATGTTATATACACCTGATTGATAAATCTTAGCAGCACTTTTTTATATAAAATAATAGGTGGCAGTATTCATTCTTTGTCAGCAGGAAAAGTTCAAAATTAAAACCATACCACATCTGTATGTCACCTTTGCATACCGTCCCAAAAAAAAACACTGGATCTTAGTTGAAGTGAGCACTCGTTTGAACACTCATCTGTTTCTGACACAAGAGTATCACAAGGCACAAGAAAGCATCTGCATTCACTAATTATTTTTTCACATTCATTTTTTCTTTTACTTAATGAATAGCAATAATATTCACTAATTGTATTTCCACATTCATTTTTTCTTTTATTTGCAAAACAGTGACAAAATTCTTTTGGGTTATGTGCATTCAGCTATTAAATAATATATATTTAATAACTGAATGTCCATATTTCATTCTAATTGCATCACATTACTAAGGAAGTGTACGTTCAGTATTATCACTAAGCTAGAAAAAAGGAAATTATGTATCATTATTAGTATTAGAGCTTGAAGGTGGCAAGTTGAGCTCAGGGAATTAGTTTTACTGAGTGTTTTTGCAAAAGAGCACCATAATGAAACAATTTTCAGCAAGGCAGGGTCTTACTATACAATTTTTATTTTCTTATTAGTGCCTCGTGTTGTGAATTAAACCATGATAAAAAAAACTCAACATGTTGCATCCACTGTCCAGCTGAAACAGATAATCTTATCTCTCTTCACAAAACAAGGTAAATCTTAAGGCAGAAATCAGTCTTCATTCATTAAGCAGTCCAACATCAATGTGTAATCCCTCTTCACTAATTCCTGGCAGCATGTATCTAGGAAGAAGCTTTATCAGCATTTACCAGAAATTACATATCATCTTCACTAAAAATCGTGCCTAAGTAGCTGAAATGTTTTACTTGTTCCACAGGTTCTCCATTCACAATGCAGTTAATATTTTCACTGATTCTGCCTAATTTCATTGTCTTGTTATTACTAACCTTCATACCATGTCTATTACAACAGTTATTCAATTTAGTTAAGAAATCTTGCAGATTTATAGCATATTTATTTAGAAGTATAACATCTTCTGCATAAAGCAAAGAGCTGACATTAACATCTCCAATTTTGATATCAGGTTTAATACCACTTTCCTTCATAATGTGATCCATATAGATAATGAATAACAGAGGGAATAATGTACATCCTTGTCTGACACCAGATTTAACATTAAACCGTCTTCCTGTACTTCCTTCAATTCTAACTGTTGACATACAACTCTAATAAAGACTAACTATTGCTTGATATAATGCCCTGTTGACATCATATAACTGTAGAGTATTGAATAATAATTGAATTGAATCTCTCTTGACACCTTGTCATATGCCTTTTCCAGATCTACAAAACTTAAATACAGATCTTTGTTATATTCCCATGCTTTCTCAACATTTGTTGTAAAGTGAAGATCTGATCCTGACAGCCTCTATTTGGCCTGAATCCAGCTTGTTCTTCATCAAGCTTTTCTTCCACAATTCTTCTCAACTGTTTCTCAAGTATACTTACATAGATCTTGCCAGGAACACTCAGTAGGGAAATACTTCTGTAATTCTCACATGCAGTTTTATTTCCCTTTTTATATATGGGTACCATTAGAGCTCTATTCCAATCATCGGGTATTCGTCCCTCTGTCCAGGCTTTCTTAACTATGCAGTGCAGCCACTGTAAGACTTTTATACCACCATATGTCAGCATTTCTGGTCGAATATCATCTACTCCTGATGTCTTTCCACATTTCAAGCCTTTGATGGCTTTTTCTACTTCAAGTATGGATATATATTCCTGACTGCATACCTGTTAAGTGTTTTTTTTACCACTGTGCTGTTATCACTACTTGTTTCATTTAGCAGTTTTTCAAAGTAATTACTCCATACTTCAAGGACATCTTTTTCTCCAATTTTCATGTCACCTTTATCATCTCTAATTCCTTTTACAGTACTCTTTCCTCCATTTCTGAGCTTCTTCAACAACTTCCAGAATATCTTGCCACTTTCTTGATATTTTTCTTACCAGTCTTCCCATGACTTTTGTTTAGCTAGTTTTACACAGTGTTTAGCTTTCTTACATTTGTCCCTGCATTCTCTAAGAGCACAAGGTAACTTATTTGCCAGGAGCTTTTGATATGCTTTCTTCTTCTTCTTTTCCTTCATTGCCTCTTTAACTTCCTGTGTCCACCATGGAGTTCAGATTTTTCTATCAGTGCAGACAACTTCACCACATGCCTCTCTGGCAGAATCAATCAATGTTTTCTTCAGAGTTTGCCACTGAATCTCCAAAGCTTGATTCCTGTTCTCAAACACTGGTTTTTTTCTTGAATAATGTTCGTGTATTTTAGTCAACAGTTCACATCTGAGAGTGGTTCAACTTTTATTCACTTTAAAACTTTTTTACATGTTCTTCTTTTCAATATGAAATTCAATTTTATCCTACTCGAGACTAAATTGTGATCAATTCCAATTTCAAATCTTCTGTATACTCTGGTGTCCTGCACCAGGGAGAAAACATCACTATCGACAATAACATAGTCAATGAGACTTTTATTCCTTGCATCATCTCTCCATGTGAATTTGTGCACATTTTTATATTGGAACATGGTGTTAGTAATAACCAGTCCATGTCCTGAGCAGAAATCCAACAGGTATTTGTCATTATTATTAGCTTTGCTCTTTTCTCCAAATTTTCCCAAAATATTTTTGTATGTCTGATAATCATTTCCTACTCTGCTATTTAAATCCCCAAGGACCAATTTTTTCTTTTTTATTGTATCAGTTGCTTTCTCTAAAGCCTCAAAAAATTACTCCACTTCTAACTTTGTAGAACCTTCTGTGGGACTATAGGCACAAATAAGTCTCATTGTCCAGTTTCCCCATTCTGATATTTGCTCACATCACTCTACTTGAGACTGCCTGCCATTCAAGATTAGCCTCGTATTTTGTGTTGAATACTACGGCTACTCCTTTTCCTTGATTGTCACTTCCTGAATATAACATTTTGTATCTATTGCTCAGAAAGATCTTACCAGTTTTTGTCTTTTTTGTTTCAGTCACCCCTATTAATATATTCAGTCACATTTCATCTCATAATTATATATAAATAGTAGCAAAAAGAGAAAGAAAAGAAAAATATAGTAGGTTAAAATACAAATACAAAATGAGGTCAACAAATACAAAATTTAAATAAGAAAAATCTTACCATGATGCTCCTCATCCCAATATTTCTTGTGTATGTAGTAATTGTTTTGTTCATGGGATCAATAACTGATTCCTCTATAACCTGTACAGAACGTGTATGAATAAATCTCTCACCCCACTTTGGAATCCTATTGGTTTTAGTAAGAAGCCTTTTTGAGTATAATCTTCCATCTCTAACCTTTCTGAAAATTACATCTTCTGATAGGACATGTTTGCTAATAACAAAAACAGATAGTTTAACTCATCACCGATGATAAGCAGTCAGTAACTATGATTTACTCTTGGGTGTGCGTGCAGAAGACAATTAAAATCAAAACATGTTACAAACAATGAAAGTGACTAATGATATATATAACTTTGTTAACCATAAACTAAACTGTAATTTAAAAAAAAAAAAAAGATTCAGACTTCTATGCTATGTTTTTTATAAATTCGTACCTGCTAGAAAATATGTGCAAAAAAGTCATACAGTCGGATATGGTTACTGATTACAGATAAATTACACCTGAACACACAATACAATTCTTCCACTGCTCATGTGCTGTATATCAGTGTTTCCCAACCTGTGGTCTGCAGACCCACGCAGGTCCACAAGCAATTCAAAGGGGGAAGGGGGTCTGCGGGATAGTTTGTTTTCATTAAACTTTATCATCTTATCTTATCATGTTGCTCACACCTGGGATATTTGCAAGGTATATCTCTGGCTCTTGAGGCCCATGGTTTAAGACGTTCGCTGGCACACGCTACTCGGGCATAGTTTGTTACTGTACGCCAAGCATTTTCACTTCTTCAAGGTTAGTACAGGTAATCTCGTTGCCGGTGGTAAGCGTCATATGAGTATATTCGTAATTGGCTTGTGAGGCGCATATACCATCTACGAGTATACACACTTTCGCTGCTAGCTCCGCACGCCAAGCATTTTCACTTCTTCAAGGTCAGTACGGTAATCTCGTTGCCGGCAGTAAGCATCATACGAGTATATTCATAGTTGGCTTGTGATGCTCATATACCAACTATGAGTATACTCGTAGTTGGCAGCGAACATGTTAAGTAAAATTTAACACACGAATGTTGGTACCGTTACTTCTTCCCTTTGTAAAGCAGAGGATAATAACCAACCCATTGTAATTTAATTTAATTTAATAAATTATTATAAATTTAATTTAATTTAATAAATTATAATTTATAATATTATATTGGATTTGAGATTTATAATATAATTTATATTATAAATAAATTTTATAATATTATACAAGTGTGTTTTTTTCGGGGTTTAATATTCAGTTTTTCTGCTTTTGGTCAAATAATTGAGTTCACAATGAAACTTTTGATTTTCAATTTGTTCACGAACTTATTTAGATATTGATCAGTGGTTAAAGCGTGGATCGTTGAAACGCAAGACAGATGATAATCCGAGTGGATCTAGTGTTGTCGAAAATAGTACTAGTGCAGATACATTTCCTTCCTTCAAAAAATCACGCAAATATTGTCCATCCTATTTGCAAATGGGATTTTCTGTTCTCTTTGTTGCGAAGTGTTATCAAATGAATCTATGAAATCGTCCAAGTTGAGACGCCACCTTGAAACAAAACATGGCGAATTAGTTAATAAGCCAATAGAATATTTTCAAAATAAAAAACTGTAACTTTGTGGTTCACAGAATTTAGTTAAAGACATTGTGTGGAACAAAAAATGAAAAGGGTGTTCTTGCCTCTTACGAAGTCGCCCTTCTGATCGCTAGAAATGGACAATCCCATACAATTGGGGAAGATTTAATTTTATCTGCGACAAAACTGATAACAAAGACTTGTTTAGTAAAAAAACATGTCAACGAGGTGTCTCTAATACCGTTATCTGATAATACTGTGAAAAGAAGAATCGGCGAGATGACTCAAAATGTGAAAGATATTTTGCTTGAATGGTTACATCATAGCGAATATTTTGTGTTGCTGTTGGATGAAAGCTATGTATTTCAAATAATGCTAATTTGCTAGCTTTTGTGCGATATGAACACAAAAATAAAATTTGTGAAGACTTTTTGTTTTGTGAATCGTTACCTCTTCATACAACTGCTGAAGCCCTTTTCAAAGTTGTCAATGACTTCATAACTACAAATAAACTTCAATGGGAAAAATGAATAGGTATCAGCACAGATGGTGCTCAGGCAATGTCGGGAATACATAAAGGTTTGGACACATGTATCCAGAAAGTCCCACCTCTTGTAAAATGGACAATTGTTTATAACACCGCGAAGTACTAGCTACACGCCATATGCCCTCCAAAATGAAAACCGTTCTAGACGAGGCAGTAAAAATTGTCAATTTTATTAAAGCCCGTCCTCTTAACAGCCAGTTATTTTCTGCACTTTGTAATGAAATGGGAAGTGATCGTGAACACTTATTATTGCTCAGAAAGCTGATGGCTGTCCTGGGATAAGGTTCTGACATGGTTGTTTTGAGCTTCGTGACGATGTAAGGTTGTTCCTCAAACTCCAAATTTGAATTAACACACTATTTAAATGATTTCACATGGTTCTCATCTCTTGCTTACTTGGCAGACATTTTTAACATCTTGAATACGCTTAACTCGAGCCTTCAAGGTACATCTGTCACTGTGTATCTTGTCATGCACAGAAAACACAGTTTGTGGTGTTAAATTTGTGGTGCAACCGTATCGAGAAAGGAAAATATGATTCCTTTCACACTCTGAGTGATTTCATTCATTTCAGTGAACAACCCCTTTCTAGTGATATTGCTGAAAGTATGATGGAACATATGAGGTCATTGGCGTCTCAACTGTCTGTAGTTTCTGCTTTGTCCTGAAAAAAAAAACGACTGGATAAAAACTCTCTTTCTGGACTTATGAACTTCCTTCTGTTGAAGAACAACAACTTATTGAGCTGTCCTGTGATTTGACATTCAAAATGCTGTTTCCCTCGTTTCTGTTACTGGAGTTTTGGTTCCAAGCTAAGTCTGTTTACCCTGAAATTTCCAAAAGGCTGTAAGACATTTGTTACCATTTGCCACTACATACCTGTGCGAGACAACATTTTCTCATCTTGTATATGTGAAAAACAAATACAGGAAAAGAGTTAACGTGGAGCCAGATCTACGTCTGAAATCATCCAGTTCTGATCCTGACATGCAAAAGTTGACGTCTGAAAAACAGCACCAGCCATCACATTAGGTGTTAAATTCATATTAGGCCTAATTGATATGTTCATATTCTTCCAAATATTTCCATTTATAACAGTATTGCATTGTCATAAATGACAGATTTAGTGTTGTAAAATTGTATTTTATTACTTCATCTTTATGATATGTAAAATATAAAAAATTTGCATTTCGTTTTTGGAGGCCGCTGTGAATTAACGTTCATTATAGGGGGTCTGCGACATCAAAAAGGTTGGGAAACACTGCTGTATATAATTGTATTCATGCACAGAAGACAGGAGGTTTACAATCTTTCAGAAATCACATCAGGCTGACAACTTCTTGTTTATTGCAGGCTTAGTGGAAGGTAGAGAAATGATGAATGTCAGTTTACTGAAACTGACATCCAGGGGAGAAACTCAAGAAAAAACAAGGCAAAAACAGACCATCTGTGTGAGGGAATCAACATACCAAACTGCCCTCTTCCAGACATCGAAAATTTTTTAGAGTTTTTTTGATGCATTGCTTCAAACATAAATACACACACGTGCACACACACACACATCTACCATTCATATAACCTTAAAGTCTGGAATCATTCAAAGTTCTAGCCTAAAATCAACTGAATAAAATAGTGTGGAGTAATCGCTGAAGGAAAAAACATACGTGTTACAAGGGAATAGAGATAAATGGAAAGAGAGAAAAGAAAAAGATGGTATAAATGGGATATAAATAGTACAAATAGTACTCAAGCACTCATGAACAACCTGTTGGAGCAGTGAAATGAAATTCATTTCACTGCTAAAATCTATTTAAAATGATAGTTTGATTAGTTATGACTGGCAAACACTTCTTTATACAAGAAATATGCAAAATTGCAAAACACAATACTCTCTCAAGGTTATAGTCAGACATGCCATTAGGAGAGTTAACATCTGTGGTGCATTTCAAAGAGGAGCTGGTTAAGCAAGGTCCAGGATGTTGAGAGAATGACAATTATTAGGAATCATTAGGTTGGTGAATAATTTCTGTTTAACCATTACTGATAGAATATTTTAGTTTCTTTTTCAAGTTGGGTCTGCAAAGTTGGAAAAGAGAAACTAGTCAGAATTGTGAACATTGAAATCACCAAGTAGAATTTATCTCACTGTTAGAGTAATTAAAAGTACATGACTGAATTTCAGAGATTATTTGAAAAAATCCAGGTTTTTTCAAATAATTCCCCCACACATTACTTTACCCCCACTTTCCCAAACCCCTTCCTTTAACAGCTTAACAGCAGATGTATGCATATCGCCTAGATAAGGAGACAGCCAACAACATCCAAAAAACGTATGTCCAAATTTTCCTCCTATATTAGTTTTATAACACATCAGTAATGCCCTAAGATTTGAGTAAAGAGTCAATGACATTGTAAAAAAGGGATACTCCTAAACGAAAGTAGGCTATAGTAGCCATAAAAATAATAGTATAAATTCTATTTCCTTCCTGCAATGTGATCTTTCTTCCTTCCAGTCTATACCTCCATAGTTAAAGTCTCCCATAACAATCACTCAAACTACTCATTGTATTAATTTGGTGATGCACATCTTCCAGATCATCTGTGGAATCTTTCAGCCACCCTCCTGTCTATCTCATAGTTTTTGGCTGGAATTCATCCACTATCATTAGCAGTACCCCATCCTATTTTCCCAGAAAACACTAAACCATTCACATCCTAACCTTGCAACTACACCTGGTCGTCGACTTACAACCTATGTAACTTAAGACCGTCTGCACTTACGACCACAAAAAAAAAATAAATAATAATTAATGAATAAATTAATAATAAATCAGGCAGCTGCGCGTACGATAACTATGGGATACGACAGTTATCGTACGATAACCATCTCGCACATACACTCAGTCGCTTTCAAGCATCTGTTGCATGTGGTGTGTTAATTAAAATTCTACTGAAATACTACCCATAAAATGTCTAGTAAGCCATTGCACAGTGCAAGCGAAGGCTAGAAGTCTGTTTCAGAGTTTAAAATCACGCACCGGAGACAATTACACAGAAGATTTTCAGGCTAGTACTGGATAGTTTAAGCGTTTTAAAAAAAGATTTGCTTTGCATAATGTACGTGTCACAGGAGAAGCAGGAAGTGCAGATGAAGCCCAAAAATTCGTTGATAGTTTCGACTCTTTAATCAAAGAAGATTATCTACTGGAACAAATATTTAACATAAATGAAACCGCTTGCAATGGAAGTGCATGCCTAATCGTACGTACATACACCAAGAAGCAAAAAGGATGCCAGGATTCAAAGCGTTTAAGGATCAGTTGACTTTGTTGCTTGGTGGGAATGCCATAGGTTTTAAGCTGAAGCCTTTTCTCATTTATCGTTCAGAAAACCCTTGTGCATTTAAGCACATCAATAAGCACACACTGCCCATTTACTACCGTTCAAACCCTAAAGCTTGGATGACTCAAGCACTGTTCGAAGACTGGTTCATGAACTGCTTTATTCCCCAGGCTCATGAATATTGTGCAGAGAGAGGTGTCCCTTTCAAGATTTTATTGATTATGGACAATGCCCCTACACACACCCTTCTCATCTGGACAATCTTCAACATCATGTTAGAGTGGTTTTTATGCCACCTAACACAACTGCTCTCATTCAACCCATGGATTACAGTGCTATTTCAGCATTCAAGGCTCACTACCTCAGAACGACATTCGCACAAGCCATCGAAGCAATAGATTCTGATGCTGATTTATCTTTGCGAGACTTTTGGAAGCAGTACAAATTCTTCAGTGTATCAAGAATATTTCGACCGCATGGGAATGTGTAACAAAGAATTGTATGTCGGGAATTTGGAAAAGTGTCTAAAATGTTATGCAAATACATTTAAAGGATTTAAAAAAGGAGAGAAACTGGAAGTGATTACAGAAAAAATAGTTAGAAACTTGCAAAAAATCTTAAATTAGAATGTGAAATAGAAGACGTAGAGGAGTTGCTAGATTGTGAAATAAAAGAACTTTCGGATGAAGAGTTGATTGAATTGGAAGCACAGAGAGTGTGAGAAGAAAAAGCGAGAGAGTAAGAAGAGAAAGAAGAAGAGGAGACAGAAAGGAAATTCACTGCAAAGAGTTTATCAGATTCTTTTTTGCAACTGAATAAAGCTCTCGCCAGTTTCGAAGCAACGGATCCTAATGTCGAATGATTCACAAAGGTTGAATGTATCATTCAAGATACTGTGTGTTGTTATAGTGAGATATACGAAGAAAAAAATAAACAAACTGTTCAAACAAAGCTCAGCATGTTCCTCATCAAGAGAACATCTCCTACCTCAACCCAAGAACATGACCCTGACGATCCACAACCCAGCACAAGCAAAGATTAAAAATTGATTTTGTAAATTTCATTTGTATTAATTTTTACATTAATTTTAGATTGTATTTTTGTGTTTACAGTATGTACAATATTATTTTTCACATTATGTACAATATACATAATTGTAAATTTAAAAGATTATGAAAATAAATTATAAAGATGATAAAAAGATTAGAAAGGTTAAAGAATACTGTTAATAAATATGTGGCTGACATACGACCAGATCGACTTACGACCTGTCAGCCAGAATGGAAGTCGGTCGTAAGTTGGCGACTAAGCATATACCATCTGCTCTTAGCCAAGTCTCAGTAATGCCTATAACTTTTGGCAAGGTTGCACTAACCAATGCCAAAATCTCCTCCCTCTTGTTCCAGATACTTCTGGCATTAGTATATAGAAGCTACAGCATCCCTTTAAGCCTCTGCCCACCTTTACTTCTTGAACTATCTACCCTATTCATTATTTTTGCTTGAGAGACTAGATTCTGCACTTGGTTATTCTCATACTCACTTGACTCATGGGTGCCTTCACAAAATCTCACCTGCTTCCACATTAATTACTTAAGTTTTACTGAATTTGAGCTTCAGCATGCTCGGTGAACAAAGCTATCTCTAGACACCTAATACTTTAGATGCAGTCCATCAGCATTATATAAATCCTTCTGTCATAGACCACAGATCCACAAATCCTACATCATTCCTTCTGCATAACCTATTATTGATTCATTAGCTACAAACACCCTCCTCCCCAGTTTGCCTCTATCATAGCATGGCATGAGACTTGCAATCTTCACCTTCTCACTCTTCAATTTTGCCTTTTCTAACAACTCATTTATATCCTCCCTCATAGAATACTGCTTGTCTCTCAAATCATTTGTGCCTGTTAATAGAAATGAGATAATCTCAATCCTAGTCTGAGATGAGCTCTGTTCAACAATTATTTTTTTAAAAAATATATACACAAGGGTTCACTCCAATTGGTGCAATGACCTCTTTTTTACTATTGCTTTCAGAATCAAAAAAATCAATGACTCGAGACCAAAATACAAAATAAACACATTTAATAAAACACAAACACTTAATATATATATACACACTTCAACCAATATTACATATTGGTTGTAATATTGGTTGAAGGCCTTTTAAAATAAACTTAACACTTAAGATTAGACTAAACACTTTGTTTTCACATGACAAAATGTTCATAGCCAGTTTCTCTCTCTGTCAAGGCCCTTTTCCGAAGATATATGGCTTTATTCTTCATTTTCATAGGATCCTTTCTCATCACTCATGTAGCACACATTAATTCTTCCTGATTCAATTCTCTGTCTCCTTTTTAGTAGAAATAATAGATAGATCCAGCATCCTTAAGACAGATGAAACTTCCTAATCAGATTTTTCTCGAACGTTCCTTTAGAATGTAAACAGCAACTTCTTTTATTCACTAATGCTTATTGACACTCTTAGCTCTTCCACTTTAAAAACTCACAGTTCTATGATTCCCTTTTTGGAATCTACTACTAATCTTCCAATTAGCGTTTCCTTGAATATTCCTTTTAAAACATCTATGACAATATTTTCTTTTATTTATCAAGACTTATTCCACTTTGGAACTTCATAGTTCCACGATTCCTTTTTCAGAATATACTATTAATTTTCCTCTGACTATCATAAAAAAAAACTTAAGTTCCTCCGAATCTAAATATCTGCCGGCCTGTTTTCTAATTTCTTCTCGAACGCTCCCTTGTATACTCCTGTTACTTCGATACCGAACGCTCTCCTTTTCAGCTCAATCACACATCAAACTTCTCAGCAAGCATGTTTACTCCTTGAAAATGGCAAGCAAGAAACTAAATATAATGGCTGACATGTTGTCTCCATTAGCGACAAGAGAATGTCTTCATAAAACACAATTTAATATTTTAAACTACAATAAAAATTCTTTAAAGTAACAACTATTCAAATCCAGTAAATACATCAATTTTTTACTGCTTTACATATCACTTTGACAAAATAATTTGAATAACAGGCACATCGCAAGTGCCGACAATGCGTGTTATGAAACAAAAACTAATAAACATTCTAACATAAACAATACATAAAAATATTCAGAATTTTAAATTATGATTATTTTTACATGCCAATCAAGACAATCGTTTCCTTTGACTTGCCTTTTTTGCACCTGGATGGTATGGCTAATATTGTGAATTTTTTCCCCAGGGAAACACAATTTTGTCACACTCTCATTAAGTACTCCCCTGATCACTAAGTCGCCATATGCAATTTTCTCCTTAACTTATTTTTCTTGTTTGTTTGCTCGTTCTTTATTACTTTGCACCACCTGCTTCTTTCTCTTCTTGGCCCTGTTAATCTCTTGTTGCTTCTGAAATTTTTCAATTTTGTGTGCTGTCCTGTGAAGGATAACATTCAAGCACACTATTTCTATATTTATGTCCATTCCATTTTCTTCTATTTCCACCACTACACATTTAATATTGATTATGATGTTTTTCATCCTACTGTTGTTACTATCCATTATACTAACATTTGCTGAGTTCTGGTCACCCAATAGGCACTCAACTTTTGAAAAATTTAATGCACACTCTCTCTCTCTCTCTCTCTCTCTCTGGTTTCAATTTCCTTCTACATATGCTTTAATTTTCACAACAAATACATTTCCCACACATGCTGCACTACACAAAATCCCCCAAATTCAAATCACCTGACTTGGTTATAAAAATCAAGTGGATATTAAATTCAACATTATTTCAAAGCCGAATACAGAAACTGTAAAAGTTTCATATGAAATTTGATCAGAGAGCTTACGGGAATACACTCACCGGCATTTACGAGTTGCCCTAGCTGGACCTTATAGGAGACATGATCACTTTGCCCAAACATCCATATATTCGCCTCCTATTGGTCCATTTTGATGGACCAATAGGAGACTTCACTGGCCTGACAGCTGTTTCAAACTGGTTGGTTTTTGTCAGAGACCAGGCAGAAACCTTAATAGAGCAAAAACTCAATACTAAGGAACTCTAAGTGTTGAAAAGGTGTATTTTTTGTAAGCCAACTCTCAGTTGGTGCGTAAAGTATTTACTAAAATAAAGAGCCAAAAGACTTCATTTTGACAATGTAAAATTATATAAAACAAGTGGATATCGGGCAAAGCGATCATGTCTCCTATAAGGTCCAGCTAGGGCAACTCGTAAATGATGGCGAGTGTATTCCCATAAGCTCTCTGGACAAATTTTGTACAATACTTTTACAGTTTCTGTATTCGGCTTTGAAATAATGTTGGATTTAATATCTACTTGATTGTCTAAAATCCTCAAATATTTATCGGCCAATAAATAGAAGAAGAACTAATGCTGCTGTGTACGGGGGAGCCGACGTGCCTAACTCAAGCCCATATACAGTAGGCGAGAAGACAGCTATGTGGAATGCAAACTGCATGTATAATATTTCAATTATCAATATTAGAACATTGTACAAACCTGGCAAATTAAAACTGATAGAAAGAGCTCTAAGATAGCTTGAACAATTCTAACAATCAGAGGACACTGAAAGAAAAATAAATAATCTTGCTTTAGATACAGTTTCGGAGGCTTGGAAAAAGGTAAAGAAATTATTACAGAAACTGGGCTACCAGACAAGAGTAAATAAAGATTGGCTTATACCAGAGATTTTGGTCTTATGGGAGAGAAAAAGAATATAAAAAACTACAAAATACCTGGGCTACCAGACAATAGTAAATAAAGATTCGCTTACACCAGGGATTTTGGTCTTATGGGAGAGAAAAAGAATATCCAAAACTAACCTTTCAAAAGAAGATAATGAAGAAAATAGAATATTATACAAAAACTTGAAAAAAGAAATAGACAAAAAAATGCAGACTAGCAAAAATCACATATTTAGAAGAAAAATCAGGAAAGTGTAAAAAAGCATACAAAAAACATGACTCCAAGACCATTTATGAAATAGTTAACGAGATAACAAGAACATACTCACCCAACCATTGCAAACGATAACAAACAGCAGTGAAACAATAAAAGAAATATGAACTATCATTTTAAAGAAACATTCACAGCTGAAGAAAAATACAGATAAAGATGCCTTCAACAAAAAAGAAACTTCTGACACAAAAGACATCCTAAATGAAGAAATACAAAAAAATACAATATTCAAAAAGAACTTCTGGAAAAAAGGGGGAGAAAACATAATAAATTACCTAAGGAAACTGTTCAATAAAATACTAAAGGAAGGAAATTTACACAGAATGAAGAAAAGGTCAGATCATAGTCATCAACAAAAAAGGAGATGGCAGATCTTGCACTAATTATGGACCTATTACCCTTCTACGCCACTGCTATAAAATAACTATCAGGATTCTCCAAAACAGAGTTAAATATTCCAATGAAGAACAGATGGAAGAAGAACAAATGAGATTTAGAAATAGGAGAAGCACAATAGATGCAATTTCATATTAAACAGATTAGCAGATTTATTGAGAGACAAAAATAAACTCTACTGCTTTTATTGACTTTAAGCTGTTGACACTCAATAAACAGAAGCAAACTCATTAAAATTCTAGTCGACAAATACCTATTAAACTGTATCAAGAATTACTATTCAGAAACACAAGCAATGTGAAATACAAAATCATAGAAACAGATCAAATAGCAATTAAAAATGGAGTTAATGCAAGGCTGCCCATTGTCACCATATTTATTTAACCTGTACCTAAAAGCAGTAGTAGATGAAGGATTACAGATGTGTGAAGGCATAACTGTAAATGGAAGAAATATAACACATTTAAAGAATGCTGACGACATAGCTATCACTACAGACAACCAAGAAAAAGAAAAAAATTAGAAAATATCCTGACCAATCTGCATCAAACAAGTAATAAATATATGAAAATCAATTTCCGTAAAACAAAACTAATGGTAATAGGAAGAAAAAGGGAAGCAATCCAAATGAAAATCATCATCATCATCAAATTCCTGCCATGTACCCTCAAGGGGTGTACAGGATATGACAGTACTACATGAAAAAATTACATCATTACTAACTTCCTATCTACAATTTTCCTCCAAATCAGTCTGTTACTTGTCAAGACTCCAACATTATCAGATCTTATATTTCTATCGTCTAAGGCACTTTGTACCGTATCAATCCACCTATATCTTGGTCTTCCTCTGGGTCGTTTTCCTGCCAACCTGGCAGAGAACACTTGTTTTGCTAATCTTTCCTCTCCCATTCTATTTAAGTGACCATACCATCTGAGATTAGCTCTGCTAACGCATTCCTGGATGCTGACAATGTCAAGTTCTTTCCTAATATCCTCATTTTTAATACGATATTGCCATTGATGCCATCTGTTCACGCCTCTAATCTTTCTCGGGACTCTCATATCTGCGGTCTCTAGTCTTTGGTCAAGTGTTTTACTTCTGACCCAGCTCTCAGATCCATAAGTTAAAATTGGTTTGAACACACTCTTGTATACAGCTAATTTAGTGTTCCAACTAATTTCTTTCTTATTCCATATGAATTTATTCAATTGACTTCCCACGATACCAGCTTTGCTGATTCTGTTGTCTATTTCTACATTTAGTTTACCATCTTCAGTAAAAATTGTGCCTAAGTAGCTGAAATGTTTTACTTGTTCCACAGGTTCTCCATTCACAACACAGTTGACATTTTCAATGATTCTGCCTATTTTCATTGTCTTTGTCTTTTTATTGCTGACCTTCATACCATATCTATTACAACAGCTATTCAATTTAGTCAGAGAATCTTGCAGACTTGTAGCGGATTTATTTAGAAGTATAACATCATCCGCATAAAGCAAAGAGCTGACATTAACATCTCCAATTTTGATATCAGGTTTAATACCACATTCCTTCATAATGTGATCCATATAGATAATGAATAACAGAGGGGATAATGTACATCCTTGTCTCACACCAGATTTAACATTAAACCATCTTCCTGTACTTCCTTCAATTCTAACTGCTGACTCACAACTCAAATAAAGACTAAGTATTGCTTGATATAATGCCCCATTGACACCATATAACTGCAGTGTATTGAATAGATTCTCTCTTGGCACCTTGTCATATGCCTTTTCCAAATCGACAAAACTTAAATACAGATCTTTGTTATATTCCCATGCTTTCTCGACTATTTGTCGTAAAGTGAAGATCTGATCTTGACAGCCTCTATTTGGCCTGAATCCAGCTTGTTCTTCACCAAGCTTTTCTTCCACAATTCTTCTCAACCGTTTCTCAAGTATACTTGCATAGATCTTGCCAGGAACACTCAGTAGGGAAATACCTCTGTAATTCTCACATTCAGTTTTATTTCCCTTTTTATATATGGGTACTATGAGAGCTCTACTCCAATCATCGGGAATTCGTCCCTCTGTCCAGGCTTTCTGAACTATGCAGTGCAACCACTGTAAGACTCTTATACCACCATACTTCAGCATTTCTGGTCGAATATCATCTACTCCTGCTGCCTTTCCACATTTCAAGCCTTTGATGGCTTTTTCTACTTCAAGTATAGATATGTATTCCTGACTGCATGCCTGGTCAGTGTTTTTTATCACTGTGCTATCATCACTGCTTGTTTCATTTAGCAGTTTTTCAAAGTAATTACTCCATACTTCAAGGATATCTTTTTCTCCTGTTTTCATTTCACCTTTATCATCTCTAATTCCTTTTACAGCACTCTTTCCTCCATTCCTAAGCTTCTTCAACAACCTCCAGAATATTTTGCCACCTTCTTGATATTTATTTTCTATATTCTTGCCAAAGTCCTCCCATGACTTTTGTTTAGCTAGTTTTACACTGTTTAGCTTTCTTACATTTGTCTCTGTATTCTGTAAGAGTAAAAGCTGACTTATTTGCCAGGAACCTTTGATATGCTTTCTTCTTTTCCTTCACTGCCTCTTTAACTTCCTGTGTCCACCAGGGAGTTCTGATTTTTTTATCTTTGCACACAACTTACCACATGCCTCTCTGGCAGAATCAATGAATGTTTCCTTCAGAGTTTGCCACTGAATCTCCAAGGTTTGATTCCTGTTCTCAAACTCTTTCATTTTCTTTTCAATAATATTTCTGTATTTTAGTCTACAGTTTACATCTGAGAGCTGCTCAACTTTTATTCGCTTTAAAACTTTCTTACATGTTATTCTTTTCAATATGAAATTCAATTTTATCCTGCTCAAGACTAAATAGTGATCACTTCCAATTTCAAATCCTCTGTACACTCTGGTGTCCTGCACCAGGGAGAAAACATCACTATCAACAATAACATAGTCAATGAGACTTTTCTTATTCCTAGCCTCTTCTCTCCATGTGAATTTGTGCACATTTTTATGTTGGAACATGGTGTTAGTAATAACCAGTCCATGTCCTGAGCAGAAATCCAACAGATATTTGCCATTATTATTAGCTTTGCTCTTTTCTCCAAATTTTCCCAAAATATTTTTGTATGTCTCACAATCATTTCCTACTCTACTATTTAGATCCCCAACAAGGACCAACTTTTCCTTTTTCATTGTGTCAGTTGCTTTTTCTAAAGCCTCAAAAAATTCCTCCACTTCTACCTTAGTAGAACCTTCTGTGGGACCATAGGCACAAATAAGTCTCATTGTCCAGTTCCCCATTCTCATATTTGCCCACATTACTCTACTTGAGACTGACTGCCATTCAAGAAGATTAGCCTCGTATTTTGTGTTGAATACTATGGCTACTCCTTCTTTTCCTTGATTGTTATTGCCTGAATATAACATTTTGTATTTATTGCTCAGAAAGATCTCACCAGTTTTGGTCTTTTTTGTTTCAGTCACCCGTATTATGTCGATCTGGTACTTATCTAATTCCTCAGCTAGCTCCATTTCTTTGCCATTCAGGCTTCTTACGTTGATAGTACCGATCTTTAACTCTGGTGATGTTGAGTTGGGGTTTGTTTTCAGATTTGTTCCAGTAGCTGACTTTTCGCTGTTCGCCCTGGTTCCCTGGCGAAAACAACGGGGGCCTTGTTTAACCGGGCGACGCCCCAGCCGGCATGAAATTTTGTCATGTTGTACCATCATTTTTTATTTTGGTTTAACCAATAAGAATACAATTTGGTCGGCTGAATCCCAATTTGCCAGCCCATCCTCGTTCGTTCAGTATCAAAGTAGATACCCAACAGGGTGCACCACGAGAAGGTGAGGATTGGACATTAGGTCAGAAGCCCTGGTCGGTTCTCTGCATTCCTTTAAAGGCTATGTGGAGGTCTCCTCTCAGTTATACAGCTTTGACCCTTAAGCACCCCCCCAAATGAAAATATGAAACAATAATATAGAACAAGTAAAGCAATTCAATTACCTAGGATCAATACAGAAAACCTGGGTAATTATTATTAAGAACTATACTATCAAAAAATCAGGATAGGTGGCACTTTGAAATAAGTTGACATGAACACGTGCTCCTTATTTTTATAATTTTAATTTCACTAAGTGAAACTGAAGCAGCAATTCTCAAAATAATTGATATCATGCAGAACCTGTAAGTACTCTAAGTGCCCCATAACAGTTTTTTTTTTAAATTCATAAACATTGGACACATCCAAGCACCTGTTAATGCCTAAAGTAAAAAGCAAAATTGGTGGCAGTAAAGCCTTCCAAAGACAGTACACCAAGCATGTCCAATGCAACACAGCCATCTAGCATCAATAAATCCAACGATGCCATCAAGTGTTCATAGCTACAACAGATACCAAAAAAGCCTTCTATGCAATACTGTCACCAATAGTCTCATGCTCAGTGCATAAAAATTGACAAATTGTCATACAAACTTCTTGTGACTTGAACTAGCTCTGTGCTTTCTTTCAATGGAACAGTTTCTGAACTTAGAAAATCACACTGAAACCTCAAAGCGGTGCCTCATTACTATCGATCAAATCTTCTTCTTCCGCAACATCAAATTAATTGATGCCAAGCTAGAACACTTCCACGATCAGTACTTAGACAAAAAAAAACTACCATAAATACCAGCCGGCTCCTTAGCCTTATTGAGTCAACGGTGCACAACTTGATCAATACCGAAAACAAATAGTATAATGGCATTATCCTTGACTTCCACACTGAAGGAAGACATCACCAAACTAATGGCAAAATCAGTTTCGACTGCAGCAAAATCACTGATGCTACCACTTCAAACCTACAAACAAAAAAAGGATGGATCAACTTTCCTGCAATTGGGGAAACCAGTGACACAACGGCAACTGCATCGGAACTAATGGCAGCTGTGAACAACCTCCAAGTCAATTATCCCTAATCACGTATATGAGCCCAACCAGACTTTTACTTTACCCAGCATGAACAAGGCTGATGACTTCACAAACTACTAGAAGAGAAATGACAAGGCAGCAATGAAACATGGTACTTTGACTACAAAAGAAGAATTCTATTGCAGAAAGGGAGCAGTGTTAACACACAACATGAAAACCAAAACACAGAGAACTTGTATGATTCATTTGGTCAACAAACAGACTTCCAGATTCACTTTCCAAATATACATGGTCTCTGTTCCAACCTCAAAACCCTCAAATGCTTTTTTTTTTTCTAACAGAAACCTAAATTTCAAACTCTCTAAGCATTGCTCATCTGAACTTCCACAAATACATGTTCTTCAACTCCTTTCAGCTCAAGTGCAATGTTTGTGCATACATTTGCTCTGACATATCATGTCAGAAGGCATTCAACTCAGAATCTCCCAATCATGATCTACTTTGGCTGAAAATCTCTATGCCCCATTGTCAAATTCATATGCTGTCTGTATATTACTTTCCTAATGCCACTAACCACTTGGAACTCTTTGAAAGTCAATGTCCTTCAATCCAACAGAAAGGTTATCTTCCTCAGTAATTTCAATGTACACAACACCAACTGGCTTTCATTCTCCAACTGCACAGATCAAGCAGGTACAGATGCTAAGAAATTTGCCATCCCAAATGACCTTATGCAAATTGTTCATGTCCAATGAGGTTACCAGATACTCCCAACTCTAGACCTCTTCCTTATTAGTGGTCCCTTCAAATATATTGTGAAGATTGTATCTCTCTCTTAGGTAATTCTGACGATGACCTTGTGTTTATTGCTTTCCCACTGAGCAACATCCACACAGCCATTCTCAACCAAGAGTCATCTAGCATTATAAGAACACTAAGTGGGACAACTTCTGAAATTTCTATGCCTCATTCCCATGGTTATTGCTTTCAATTTTCATCCCCAAGCATATGCACTGAATATATCACTGAAGTAATCATTTCCAGAAATGAAGCACATATTTCCCATTCCAAGCTCAATTCCCATTGACTAAGTAAGTCATGTGTCTCCAAAAGATACATTAATGCTGTACATACAAAGAACCAAGCATGATGGAACTGGCTATCAATAAGATCTCCACCTTATCTAGCTGCTTACACTGAAACAGCTGCAAGAAAATCAGTGCATAAAAAAAAAAAAAAAACGGATTTCGAAAGAGCCAAAAGAAGGAAACTTGATCCAAAGCAGTTAAGGGGATAAAAATCCCTTATTGTTTTTCAGCCAGTAAGCGAAACTAAGATCGAAAACTACGATCTGTAACGTTTCATGCCGACGAACTGTCGGCGTATCCAAGTGTAAGTGACCACTTGGTAGTGCCACACCACGGCAACTCGTTGCAAAGGTGGAACAAGCTCCCTCACTGTTCTTGATATTTTCTCATAATGTAAAAACACACGGCTCTTAGGAGATGTAGTACTGTTTTACATTATGAGGAGAGGTCACTACCCAGACCGGTTTCAACCATTTTTGAGGTCTCATCACTGAGTAGCTAGACCTAGAATATCAGAGTTTAAGTGAAAAGAACTTACGTACTTTTGCTATACGATTTCCAGACAAAGCAGTTGCCCTCAACTTTGTCCAAAACTGCTCCCACCTCTCCTCTACTCAGATGGATATCTGTATCACTGCTCACAGAGAAAGCCAATCTCCTGCCATTATACTTTTCTTTAAATGCTCCATAGGTGAGTTTGGTAAATGTCCCCCAACCATATCAAACACCCAACACTCAATGCCTCCTCTGACCTTTCACCAGGAAATCATCAGCAACATCCAATCCAAATTAGATACCAAAAATTCCCTTGGCCTTAACAGCATTCCTCCAATTGTCCTGAAAATGTGCTGCTCCAGAGTTTACTTCCATTCTATGTTGCTCTTGATGCTCTCTTACTCCAGTGGCATCTACTGGATGTTAATCCAGTAATGACCTGGAAATTAGCCCATGTCTAACCTATTCCTTACCATCAAACTATCACTCAATCCCTCTCACCTCAGTCCTTTCCAAAGTAAGTGAGAGAACTATTAGCAGCAAACTTTCATGCTATCTTGAAAGTACTCAACTAATAATCAAATCCCAGTATAGATTCCACCAATCCTGTTCAATAGGGATCTGCTTACTTATGTCACACACCTCTGGATAAGCCCATGAAAAAGTTTAGTGAATCCCACGTGGTTGCACTAGATATATCCAAGGCTTTAAACTGAGTCTGGCCCAAGAGCCTATTAAGTGAGCTTCCATCATTTGGTCTGTCCCGTGACTTCTGCAACTGGGTTGCTAATTTTCTCACAGGATGCATGTTGCATGTGATGGTTCCCTATCTTCTAACTGTGCAACTAATACTGGAGTCCCACAAGGTTCTATCCTATAACCCACCCTGTTCTATGCATTAATGACCTGCTCCAATTGACCACCAATTCAATACAAAATTTTAGCTGATGACATTACATTCCTTCTCCTCACTTGACAATCTTGCACCAAACCACCACAAATCACAGGAGTGACAACCTCTGCAAGTCTAAATTCTGATCTCTAAACCATTCTTTGATGGGACCTGGATAATCTCAATTTCAAATCTGCAAAACACAGTTCTGCCTTATTTCCCATAAAAGAACCATATTATCCCAGCCTTAACTTTGACAATGCCCAAATCTCTAGGCAAGATGAGATCTCTCTCCTTGGGATTACCTTGACATCGAGACTCTCTTGATATACACACATTACAACCATTGCCTCCTTGGTATCCAAAAAAATTAGGATTCCTCTTTCATTCAAAGTATTACTTTAATCCTGTACAAATCAGAAATCTACCCATCTATCAAATACTGTTTACACACCTGGGAAGGTGCTCCTAGGAGCTCCCTAAAAGTACTTGATATGCAGTACAGAAGAGAGCAGTTAGACTGACCAGAGATTCTTCTCTTACCAACTCACTTCAGCCACTCTCACACAGGCATCTAGTACTTGCTGCATGCATCTTCTATAAATAATGTCAAGGTAAATGTTCATGAGAACTATCATGAATAATCCCTCCCCACTTAACAAATCCACTGAGACATGTGCAGCTACCACCCAACATCCCTTCACACTCAAACTCCATACTCATAGAACAAGTTTCTCTTTCTCCTCTTTTATTCCTACTGCTGCTATATTGTGGAACAGCCTACCCTCCCATGTGTTTTTAAAGAATACAATGCACAGGCCATCAAATGCATCCTTGTTTCCCAATTCTCTTCCCATATATTAACTATAGGTTGACCAACCAATCTCTTCTATGGACCCTACATGTTACTTATTCAGTACTCATATTTTATGAATAAATTATTTCTTCAGAGAACATTGTATTATTTTAGGATAACAATTTTCTAGAAAAATATATCTTTTGGAGTTCAGACATCCTCATTTTGCATAATTCTACACAGGAAAAAAAAAAAGAAATTAGTATCCTGTAAATAATGAAAAAATTATAAAACTGTGCTCACTTGGTGATGCACACAGATGGTATATGCAAGTTTTTTCTACTGAAACTATAACAATCTGATAAGTTGCATAAACAGATGTAGTGGGATGCATGTTAGAGCTATACATATAATAGATTACAACATGCACCTGTTCAATATCATGTGGCTAAACAGTTTATGTCTCTCAAGAGTTGATAACATCTTTAGTCTTACATGGTAATGACCTGCCTGCTCACTGATACCAGTGGCTTGTCATTTCTATGCAAGGCAAGATAAAGCAATAAACCACAGTTTCCCTAATTTTTAGCAGATGCATTAATAACTGCAGGATAAACAATGTGTAAGGTAACAAGCCTCACCAAAATTTCTCCCAAAATATTGCTACTGCCAGATACCTCATATACTGAAGATTTCAATGATTTCATACCTGTTTCCTTGTGATTGCTGCTGCAATATGCTAGCCTATGCATTACAGTGAATTTGGAATGCTGTCCATTAATAAAATTCATTTCTTTCAATCAGTAAAATAAAGTAGTAATAGTGCATTATTATTACATCTAAATTGTTCCAATTAATATCTGGATTGTATCTGGATAAGGGGAAAAGAAAACACAGATCAAATACATTAAATGATAAATTTTTACTCAATCTGTACTGATGGCATAGCATGTCATTGTGGAAACTTGATGTGCTAAAAGAAAAGTCTTATTAAAAACTGAATTGGTATAATTTCCAATATTCTTTACAAAAAAAAAAAAACTTCATAAACTGTACTAACCAAGAAAATGGATAAAAAATTAAAAAAAAATAATAAAGTCAGTCAGAGAAGTTGCAAATTCCACCCACATAAAAATGGCGTTACTTCTAAAACCATACCTGTATGGATTAGGATACCTAGCCCAAAAAGCTACGGCAACTTGTTCCCATGAGAAGTGAAAGGTATCATTTCGCTCATAAAATTTGACCATTTCGTAAATATTTCAAAGCAATTCTCCTGGTTGTTCCTGTACAAAAGAAAATACAACATAAATAAGAGGACAAGAATGAAACAATCAGTATTACAAGTAGCTCTAAAGAAAAAGTGACTTCTAAATAGCTTCAATAAACAACATCTCTTATTTTTTGCTAGTAGAATGAATCTTTCTTTTTTTCTTTCCAGTAAAGATGCTTTATATTATAGAGCACTTACAGTGAAGTCAATTATTCTCAGTATACAAAAAGTACAGACCAGAATAAAATGTCTGACAGATTTTCTATATTTTCAGCTTTTTCTAAACAGGTTCATGTACAACTTTCAGGGCATAAGTAATAATCTGTGATTCATTTCACAATTCATATGATCTCTGGAGTATGTGTGTATTTGGATGCATATTGGAAGTCAATAAATATGCATCCAACAAAAACCAATTTAAAAAAAAAAAAGAGAGAGAGAGAGAGAGATTAAAGTGTCATCACTACAGCCCTCTCTTAAGCCATCAGCATTCTTAACCATCTGCAGGATCAGCAACTACTATGGATTCTTCCAAGAAATCAATGACAAATTTCTTAGCCTACATCACCACACGCCAGAATACATCCCATGAAAAATTATGGAAAAATGTGTGCTATTGCTCTTGAAACACTGCAAACTGCCATCCAAATTTGATCTACCTCATACACTCCATAAATCGATTGACAAGATTCTCTCTGACTGATCACTGTGTCCTAAGGCTTCAAACCAATGCAGGAGTGCTCCAGGGATCTCACTCTGTCTCTGACAATAATCCTATTATAGTTTAGTAGCTGACAGTACTCAATTCTTTGAAGTTATTTGACAAACATTGCAGTATATAAACATCTTATGCTGCAAGATCTTTTATAACAAGAGTGAAACACAGATCTACAGAGAATTCACAAATAGGATGTGAATAGCCTAGTCACTTTCAATATCAAAACAGTCCTAATTTCTTTCTTGCAAAGAAAATTTTAACTCCCTTGATTGTGATAATATCCAGATCAGAGAGCATCAGCTCTTTTCTTGATATTTACTTCTAGCCCTTTCTGAAACAATCAGAAAGGGCTTATAGGATGCAAGAAGTATTTTACTTCTTGCATCTTACAAGTCTATAAAATACTTCTTGCATCCTACAAGCCTAAAAAAAAACAGATTCTCCTTTTCCTCATTTATATACCAATCTCTGGAACAGCTTTCCTCATGACACATTCCCAATAATTATAACCTCTAGATATTAAAGAATAATAGCCGTAGCCACCATAGCATAACTGGAAGAATAGCAGAACATTGTGCCCTTTGATTGGAAAAGATCTGGGTTTGATTCTCGTTGTGACAAGGGGAATCCTTATATGGGCTTTTTCAGTTGAAGGTGAGTTAGCCAATCTCATACGGTGGTAGCAGGTTTTTTTCTCCTGGAAACTCAGGTTTTTCATCCCGTGTACAGACAAATCGGCTTTCAGAACACACAACAAAAAATACTGTTTTGGCGATAAATGCCATTGATGGTAGTAGTGTCACAGTTGGAGAGTTAAGTAGTAGTGAAGAGGATGAGATGTATTTAGCGAAACAGAGTAGTGTGCCCTCCCACGATGAGTCCTTGGACTCCCTGAGGTGTCACATAATAATGGTAATATCAACAGATTATTTTCTTCCATCCCAGTGTACATGTAGCACAAATATGCCTACAGATTCTGTAACATCTTGTGTTATTTTAAAAATAATAAAAGTAACAAATTCAAAAGTTTTACTCCACTTTGTTGTCAAAACTGAAATTATAAAAACGTATAATTATATGGAAGAAAAAAAAAGACATAGGTGCATTGCCATCTCACCTTCAAGTGGTATGATCTGTTGTCATTAAAAAGGCTATGGTGACTGAATATTGTCAGTATAAGCATAACATCTTTAGTAGGAAGAAATACCAACTACCACTGTACTATCAGTACACCCTGCTGAGGAGTGGCCAACTTCACAAGTCAACTTCTGACTAGACTATTCAATATGACTGTGTTTGATTACAGCTTTAAATTTGGATATGAAAAAACACTGATGGGATTTTGTGAAAAAAAAAAAAAAAAGAAAACTGCTACAGTGTACTTGCTTGGGCTGTCAAAATGATATAGTCTGATACACAAAATACATAATATCAGAACAGAGGTCATCTCAAGTACCTGTACTCTACTATTTCTAAAACTGGATGCAGTGGACACTTCTGGCTCCCACTGTTCCAATGTCAGAAGTGGCAGTGGAGGCCAATGCATTCAACACATTGGAAGCATTCCACTGCTTCAAAAATAGTGATGGGATAAAAGTGGAAATTCTTACCTAAAAGAAATGACAGGAACTGATGAGATTCAGAAGTATAGTGCTCAATACACATACTTTGGATGTGAGGATGGCAAACATCTGTAAACTGCTACTTAAGAAAAATGCAGGTAATCCTCTTCATGGATGTAAGGCTCCTGATTACTGAATTTAAAACTGGGATTAAAGATCTGAATGTGGTTAGCTGCTATGATCCTACTAAGGGTTCAGAAGATGGAAAGAGTGTTTCTTTAACCAGCTAAAAGACACACTAGGCAGTTTTAATAAATAGTTATTTTAAGGGATTTGAATGGACCGTTCAGATAGTTACTTGTGCTCAATAACTGGAATCAGTGTCAAGGTTGGCACTAATTCCAATTACTGGGCGTAAGTAACTGGACTTTTTGGAATTTGTAACTGCAGTGACAATCACATGAAACTCCTCCAGTTATAAGTTTTAAAAGAGGTATACCGTGAGTAGACATATCGATACAAAATTAATAACGGAAAAAACTCACAAAGATTATTTGATAGTATAATTTTCGCCTGTGTGTCACAGGCATCTTCAGTACTAAGCTCAAATTAAACAATAACCGACAATTTCAGTTATTGTTTAATTTGAGCTTAATGTACTGAAGATGCCTGTGACACACAGGTGAAAATTATACTATTAAATAATCTTTGTAAGTGAGTTTTTTCCGTTATTAATTTTGTATCCTCCAGTTATGTAAGCTAACTGGACTGAACATGATTATGTTCTAATTAATTAACAGTAAATAGGCCCAGTTCTGTGGAACACTAGGACATACAGAAGTGCAGAGATAGGATCTGACTACTTCCTTGTTAACAATGCAATTAAAATGAAGCACTGAGTAGTGATGACATTCCCAGAATTTACCAGGATGAATTTCTCAGCTGTTACAAAAGAGCTTGCCTACAAGATTATGAAGTAGAAAGTGTGTACAATAGCTTCAAGAAGGATGCACAGGAAACCAGTCAATCTGCCTTAGAGATTACAGAGAAGCAAAAACAGAATTATTTGAGCAGTAAGGCAATACAGTTAACTGCTTAAAGAATCCAGGAAGAGCTGGGGCATCATGCAAATAGACTAAGGTAGTGTTTCTCAAATTCAGATATCTGCATACCCCTTCTTAAATTTTCATTATTACCAAGTATCCTCTTATCAAATTAATAATAAATAAATAATGATGTATATTTCATTGTAAATGTCTATATCAACATTTTCTTGTTGCTTACAGCTACTTGTATTTGCTATATTGCTCTCTTTTGTGCGTTTTATAAATCCAGTCTTTAACCAATGATCCATACTTAAGAATTTGAAAGCTAAAAAAAATTACCGTATTTAATCGAATATAATTCGCACTTGTTTTCCCCGAAAATTAAAGCTAAAAAATCATGGTGCAAGATATATGCAGGATTTTTGGAAACTAAAATTTTCAGAAAAAAACTGAAAATGGTGCGACTTACCAAGAAACTTCTATTCGCTATCACTACTTTTGGCATTGAGACCGTTTCCTTGTGTGCATTGTCAAAGTCATCTACTCAAATAGCTTCATCTTCTTTCCCATTATTTCAAGCAAAAGTTATCAGCAATTTACAAGACTTGAAAAACAATGAACAATCCTTCACAAATGACTAATGAGAAGTAAATGCAGAGGGCAAAACAGACAGCAATGGTAGGCCAGTAAAGATAGAGCAGCTATAAGAAGTGCACATGATTGGTGCAGTATTAACAAAAGATCGCACGAACCAAAGACAAGCCAACAGTTCAGTTGAAATGCTAATTCTCTTCAACCGAATTCCATAATATCTGAAATATGTTCACTATATATTTCTTAGTTTTAACACGTTCACGGCAGGGGTGGTGTCGAGGAAAACCATATGTTGCACCAGCAACATACGGTTTTGCTCGAGTCTATACAACAGTTTCTGTTGGAGGAGGAGATGTGATTCATTAGTTAGTACCGTTTTTATCCGAGTTATCTCTAATTGCACTATTTGTTGAGAAATATATTGCACAGACTGCAAACGTCTCTGCACCTTATTCAGTGATACAATAAAACTACTTGTTTTTCTTGCATGTTCAGTATAGTGACGCTGTTGGGGAGTGGTATCGCAGGAAGCAAGTTACTATCGCCAGGATGTGAACGTTGTGGCGATAATAACTCGCAATTTGAGTAGGAGAATTCATACATAATGTATAATTTATTGAGAAATATATATTTTTAAAACAATTCTTTTTTTTTGTAATAATTATTCCGTGCATTAATGATGCATAGCCAAAAATTGTCACGTACCCACCTGAAGACCTTTCGCGTACCTCCGTGGGTATGCGAACCACACTTTGAGAAACACTGGACTAAGAAAGAAAGAGAGAAATTAACAGGCAAGGAAAAATACAGTTAAAAAACTCCTGGTTTAAAACAAAAAAACATGACAGAGAATGCAGCTAGTGAGAATAATCACAAAGGACAATATGAAATTATTAAGATATGCAGGAAGAGCAAGAATGGAGTGAAATCATTAAGTGATAAAAATAGCAACACAAATGAAGGGCAAAATTTCATCATTGCAAGGTGTCACTCTTGTGATCCAGTTATCCTTGGAGAGCAGGCTAGTTCCACTTCCCAATTTGATATCAGTCCCATTACACCATCTGAGGTTAGACTGAATAAGAAAATTAAAACTTCAAAAGTCATCACATGATGCAATTACTGCAGAAATGCTTAAAGGAGATAGGGAGAGTATAGTGACTTGACTGAATGACATCCTGAGCATTTTCTATCAAAGTGAAATATAGTTCCCAGATACTTCACTAGAAGTATAATATTGCCCATTTTTAAGAAACAAAATTGCAGTGTGTGAGAATTATATAGCTTGTTGTCTATTCCACATAAGGTTCTCTGCATTATTACACTCAACAGGATAAAGGAATTAGTTAACAAGCAGCTTAAAAGTGGAAAGGAAAGAAGCTTCATAGACTAAATATTTTCACTGAGATAGATCGATGAGATAACATTTAGAATTTCATAAATCTATGATTGTGTTTTGTTGACATCAAAAAAGGCCTTTGATTCATAGTTGACAGGCAAAATTTATGAAGACTAGACATTATGGAATACCTGCCAAACTTATTAGCAATACAGATGTTTCATCTGTATTGCTAATAAGTTTGGCAGGTATTCCATAATGTCTTAGTCTTCACAAATTTTGCCTGTCAACTATGAATTCCATAATGTCAACCTCACTGCTAACAGTGAGGCTTATGTAAAAGCAGATAAAGCATATAGTGAATGGTTTAAAATAACAACTGGAGCAAGACAGAATTTGTCCTGTCACCTTTTCTATTTAATCTTGAAACTGATTTTGTAATGACAAGACTCTACATGGAAGTGTTTGGGATTTAAGTGGTCTAAGAATCTTAGAATATCTGATCTAAATTATACTAGCAATTTGGATTATTCACAATAATGTGGGAGAAATGAACTCCTTTAACGTTGCAATTAATAATGTTGGGAGACAACTGGGTTTGATTATCAGTACTGAAAAAACAAAAAAATGAAAACAGGTGATAAAGATGAGTCTTCTGTCTTTCTTAAAGAATGTAGCATAGAGCAGCATTTCTCAATCAGTGATATATGAAAGGTGACAGTACCTGCTTATTCTTCTTTTTTGTGGTACAGTACACTAATGCTTGGACGTCCCTCTCTTGCAGTAAGCGCTTTTGTCCACTATTGCATTTAGCTGATGTTTGTCCTGCCAACTGCCACAACCTTAAAGACTGTTCTTCAATTAACACGTGCAATTTCAGCTATTCTGAAATTCTAAATAAAAAAAAAAGAACATGATATCGCTAAATAGTAGATATCCTACACCTTAGGGCCGACCTTCAGAAAACAATGAGGGGTTCAGTAATAGTAAAACTATTATGCAAAACCTACAAGCTTTTTTTTCTTCTGTCTATATTTATATTGGACCTAAGATAATATTTCTTTCCAGACATTTCATTACAGCAGTTAGACTCAGCTGATCCTAATGATGGCATACTACTAGATACGGAAATGTTATCCTCTTATCCTCTAAATCTTGATTTATGTGTTTACCTCATCAATCATTGACTCCAACTATCATTACCACCTAGGGTGACCAACTCTCCCGTATTTCCAGGGAACTCCCGTATTTTAACTAATTTTTTTGGATCATCCTGGCTTCTGTATTGATCTTCAAATACTCCTGTATTTTTCATAATCAATCATTGTCGTTAATTTTTCAATGTATATTATAACCGCCAAATACAATTTGTCACTAATATCGATAGTTTGGAAAATTCCAATCGATATAATTCTGTTCCGGCCAACGAATATACATGGGTGTTCCAGCAAAGATGTTATATCGTTGCGTAGATCTTGTAACCTTTGGTACAATTTTAATAATCGAGACCCATTCGGAATAATCAAATCGTTGGTAGTGATTTTCGATATACACTTCCAGATTTTGTTTGTCTGTTTCCTATCTTGCATTCTTACCAGCCGTTGTGCCTGCATTCATTCTCAAAATATTTTCAGCATCCTTGAACATCGAGTGCCATAGTATATTTTCATGATGGATAGTGACGGTAAAACGGAAAGTAATAACGTAAAAAGGCAACCAAAAAGAAATGCAAATATTTGTGTATTTATCTGAAGAAATGGGAAGAACAGTACTCGTGGCTAAAACCCGTGCCATTCAACATTCACAAAACTAATTGTATATTATGTAAACATGAGTATCACTCATGGAGGTAACAATGACTGCAAACAACAAATGCCATTGTATATTTTCGTGATGGATAGGTGACGGTGAAACGGAAAGTAATAATGTAAAAATGCCACCAAAAAAAGAAATGCAAACATTTGTGTGTTTATTTGAAGGAATGGAAAGAACAGTACTCATGGATAAAACCCATGCTATCCAATGTTCACAAAGCTAATTGTCTATTATGTAAACATGACTTCAGCATCGCCCACAGGAGTAATAATGACTGCAAGCAACATTCTAGCACTGAAAGACATAAACGGAGAGAAAGATGTGAAGACTTTTGAATTTGAACTTCTTTTTCAGTAACACAAGTAAAGACTTAAATAACACTACAGGTGAGCTATATTTGTTCAAGCTACCAAATCCCTTGAAATTGCAGATCTTAGTATCATTGAATGCTCAGTATAATGCAATGTTTAGGTAGTAAAATTTAACAGGATAAAGGACAGTTTTCTTGGTAATGCCACTGAAAATATTTTAAACTGTATGACCCCAGCCCTACAAAAAAAATAAATAAATAAATAAAGATGATTTTGTTAGTTTTTACTGTTCATTGTACAAGTACACTTCAAAGAATTTTGATTTATCTGATGCAAATCCCATCCACTGTCTTGTGCCTCTAAATTTGGACAGTGAACATTCTTTCAGGCATTTGCAAGCCATTGTTCAACAATTTCATATTGATATTGTAAATGAAGACAATCTGTATGAAGAGTTTTGTAGTGCAGTAAGTGTTATGAATATCGTGAAATCAGGAAGTACTGAACAAAAGTGGGTGAATATATTTACTGAATTAAATAACAAGAAAATCAATGTTCCAAATCTTGGTAAAATTTTAGGCTTTGTGTTAAGTATTCCAGGCTCAAATACCCACACTGAGAGAATATTCTCAATGATGAACAATAAATGGACAGAGCAGAGAAATCAAAGTAGCTTAGAATTAATTAAATTAGAACTAATGGTATTGATCAATTTTGATTATGATTGTAAACAGTTTTTGCAGTTTGCACAAGGACACAAGAAAATCAAAGCTGCTGCAGCATCTGCTGATAAATATAAATAAGTTTAATCTAAGAAGTATGGATATTTTAATTGTATATAAGAATAAATGATGATGACTACCTAAAACTAAGACTTAAAGATTGGAATACAACTTAGAGTTTTCCTGTAGGGAAAATTAAGAATATAAATTAAGAATATAAATGAAGAAATTAAAGACAAAAAAAAAATCGTAGTTGTAGTAGGTAGTAACGACTTAATTGGCAATAAGTTCTCGTAGACAGGCTTAAACATTGGTTATGCATTTCTAAATCACTTAGGGAATTGAACAACGTAGATAAGAATATAAATTAAATTACACTTTAATAAATAATTCCGATATCTCGGCAACGTCACGTTGCTATTTTCAAAAGGAACTTACAAAAAAGGCACGTGCACGCAGGCACTACAACACAGTAACTGAGAATGAAGATATGAAGCTATCGTTCTCCTAGAAGTCCTGATGGTGCCCTCTAGCGGGCTAAGTAGGTGTTCTTGGCTGTTGGGCTGAAGGTCTGCTTATGTAAGCTTCCCAAATTTGGGGCAGTCGCATTCTGTGGCATGTATCCAGAGCATGGTCTGCAAGACCAGAATGGCTGTACTTGTGAAACTGGATGTAGTCCTTGTGTTCAGAAATTCTGATATTCGCTGTACTGCCTGTTTGGCCAGGTTGTAAACTGTTACGACAGTTTACAACTGCAAGGGACCTGGTATACACTAGGTAGGTCTAGGGGAAGTGGTTGGTCTTTGGTGGAGTGGATAAGGGATGCCAATTTTCTGTAAGGCCTATAACAGGAGGTGAGGTCATGTTTCTTTAAAATTTTGGTAATTTTTTCCGAGGTGCCTTGGATGTAGGGAATGGTGATGGATTTGGAGTAATATTTGTTGTGGAGGGGGGGGGCTGTGGTTTGTAGGCTTTAATATTTTTGGGGGGTTTTTTGGGGGTGGTAGCCATTGGCTGAGAAGGTGTTGAGGATGTGATTTAGTTCAGTGTTTAGGGCCATGTCGTTAGAACAGATTAGTTTAGCCCTGTTGTACTGTTGTATAGTGTTTTCACCACTCCATATTGTTGTGTGTGGGGGGGGGGAATTGTTGGTGAATGTATCTGCCTGTATGGGTGGGTTTTCTATAAACTGAGAAAACCAAGATTCCATCAGGCTGGCAGGTGACTAGTGTGTCTAGGAAAGGGAGGCTGTTGTTTTCCTCTTTTTCCAGGGTGAACTTGATTCTGGAGTGTTGGTTGTTTAAGTGTGTAAGGAAGGAGAGGAGTGTTTCAGAGCCATGTGGCCAAATAGCGAACACATCATCAACATAGCGAAGCCATATGGTTGGTTTCTATGGGGCAGAGGCTAAGGCTTTTTTCTTCTCTCCCCACCCTTGGCCAATTTCTCCATAAAGAAATTGGCTAAGGGTGGGGAGAGGGGTGAACCCATGGCTGTCCCCTCTATTTGTTTGTAGAATTTTCCCTGCCAAACGAAATAGCCCGAGTTCATTGTGAACTGAAATAGGGCCGAGATATCGGGAGAAAATTTAGCTTCAATTAGCTCTAAAGTTTCCTTGAGTGGGATATTTGTGAATAAGGAGGAGACGTCAAAGCTGACCATTATGTCAGTATGTTGGAGTGTAAGGTTTTCTATGCTGGCTTTGAAGTGGGCTGAGTTTTTTATGTGTGATGGTGTGTTGCCAGTATAGTGTGTGAGCTCTTTGGCCAAATGTTTAGCTAATTTGTATGTGGGGGAATCAATGCCATCACTATGGGATGTAATGGCACATTTTCTTTATGCATTTTTGGGAGTCCGTAAATACAGGGGGAGGGTATAGAGTTAAATGGCTTACGGCTTTAATCTGTTGGTAACTTCTACAGGCCAAGAAGTGACTTTTTTAAGGAGACTGTGAAGTTTTCTAATTTGTGAGTTGGTGGGATTGCATTTGATAGAGAGTAAGTAGCCCGATCTAATAGAAGAGCATTAAGCTTACCTTTCTAGTCCTTTATGGTTAAGTACTACAGTTGCATTTCCCTTATCCGCTTTGGTGATAACTAATTCTTTATTATTCCTCATTTCCTGTAGAGCTTTAAATTCTTTGTTGAATATGTTGGGTTTTGGTGGTCTTGCTTTGGAGAGGACACAAGCTAAATCCAGTCTTACACTGTTGGCGATTTGATGTGGAAGGTAGCGGACTCCCCTTTCGATCTGGATCATAATATCCTCACTAGGTAGTTTTTTGGGAGCAATGGCGAAGTTGTGGCCACGTGAAAGCACGTTGAGTGTTTCAGGCTTCAGGGTGACTGAAGAAAGGTTGATTATGGTGTTGGTAGCAAGTTTTGGATTGACAGTAGAATTCTTTTTTAATTTTTCAAATTTTTTCATCTATCGGCCTTGTATTTTTTCAAATTCTTTGTCCAGCTGTACACGAGATGTCATGTAAAATAGACCACAGTTCATAATTTAAAGTGCACGAAATCAATTCCCTAGATGATTTAGAAATGCACAACCAACGTATAAGCCTGTCTACGAGAATCGACATCATCCACGGAGATATGATTGCATGGAAGGCCCGCCAATATGGTAAAATACAGTTGAAGCTGTCTAGACAATTAAATCGTCTAACTTTCCTGAAACACTGCTGGGATAATAAGGTAATCCCGAACTGTGTAAAATTCAAGTATCGTTTTGTTTCGCAAAAAGCTCTCCGTATATATAAAAGTGCTAGCTACACGTTGCTTCGTGAACATCACAGCCACACGGCCTCTCTTAGCGGAAATTAACGAAGCTATTCGTGCCTTCGAAGAGGAACCTTCCTGCACTTTAAATCACATTATTCAAAGTTATCCTAGAATGAATTGCACTGGACCAGTTAAGATGAGCGCTATGCATTTTAAAACTTTCATATATCAATAAAATCTGGAATCGCACAGTCAAATCGATGTGAATTTTGTAGAGCTGGTTGCATAAGCCACACCACAGCTCACCCAACCTAAATAGGCATGCGAAGCCACTGAATCTTCACTTAGAAATTCTGATGAAGATTCCTTATTCTCTACTTCAAAAGAACAAACCTCAAGAATCAAGGAATCAGAGGAAAATGGATCAGAAACATCCTTAGTATTTCCCTTCAAATCATTTCCTGTATCATTTATGCACAAATTAAATAATAAGAGTCCAAGTCCATAGCTCAGCAAGTACAGATGAAGCCCTTTGATCAGAAAAACCTGGGATTGATTCCCATCCATGACGCGAGGAACCTTTATCAGGTCTTTTCTCACCACAAAGCATGAACTCTTTGTGCTTCTCAGATAAACGGCATACATCAAGCACAGCTATTATTATTATTATTGTTATTGTTCCGGGCAACTCCAAGGAGTCGACAGCCTCATCGAGGGAGGCCCTAACATCATGTCAAGAACAACTATTCGACATTCAAACAGTATCTATCATACCTTGCCTTGAACTCATTCACGGTCGTAGCACCCACAACAGACTCTGGAAGCTTATTCCACTCATTTACCACTATCCAAGTAAAGAACCTAGCTCTAACACCCTTGTCAACCACGCTCTTGCCCAGCTTCCATGCATGGCCCCTAGTCCTCCCACCACCAGTCATATTTTCAAAAATATCTTCTGGATCAATCTTATAAAAACCCTTCAGTAATTTGAATGTCTCAATCATATCACTCCTCCTTCGCCTATCGTCCAATTTCTGCAACCCACAAATCTTCAACCTATTGTCATAAGGTTCATTCCACAGACCTGCTATCATCTTGGTCACTCGTCTCTGGATCCTCTCCAATTCCTCCCCATCACAAAGAAACCCTGGTGCCCATAACTGGGCAGAGTAGTCCAGATGGGGTCTTATCAAGACTCGATACAAAGGAACAACAACTTGTTTGTCTCTGCATGTTAAAGTATTTTTCAAAAGCCAAGTGATTTGGTGCTGTTTTAGTCACTTTTGCAATGTGCCCCCTAAACTTCAATTCCCTATCCGCCAACACTCCCAAATCCCTGGCCTCATCAATCTCCTGGAGTACGGCTCCACCAATGCGATATACTGCTGCTATTCTTTTCACCCCAAAGTGCATAACCTTACACTTTGGCACATTAAATTGACATCCATTTTTCCTAGCCCAGTCCTCCAAACTATCCAAATCATCCTGTAAAATTTTGACATCCTGTGCAGTCATAATTGCTCTACCCAACTTTGCATCATCAGCAAACAAGTCAACACTTCCTCTCAAATCCTTTCCTATATCATTGATGAACAAATTAAAAAGAGGTGGTCCAAGAACAGAGCCCTGTGGCACTGCAATGGTCACAAGCCGTCTTTTAGACTCCACTCCTGAATAAACCACTCTCTGGTATCTCTCCTTCAACCACCCTCCTATCCAGCTCACCAACTGTATATCTATCCCCATCTGCTCCTGTTTACTGATTAGGGTTCTATGTGGTATCCTATCAAAAGCCTTGGCAAGGTCCAGTAGTATTACTGTAAACCCATTATCCCTATCCAGTTCAGCCGTCACTGTGTTATAAAACGTGAGCAAGTTACTGAGGCATGATCTACCCTTCACAAAACCATGTTGTCCCCCATACAATATCCCATTTTCATCTATCCAATCCTGTATTCTTTTCTTGACTAATTTCTCTAAGACCTTGACAATGATTCCTGATATGCTAATCGGTCGGTAATTTACAACAGCAGTATTGGAACCACCTTTATGCAGTGGAACTATTTTCCCCTCTTTCCACCCGCTCGGGACTAACCCAGACCCGAGACTCAAATTAAACAAAATGGTCAAGGGTTACTGATAATTCTTTAGCTGCTTCTCATACAACACGAGCTGGTATACCATCCAATCCCACAGATGTATTGACATTGACGTTATGCAATAGACTACTCACCTCCACTTCATTCACCACAATTCCCGTATAATCTACTGGTTTATTCGTTTCTGCAATGTCACCATCTGGATGATATATTCTTGCAAAGTGCTCACTCAGTAACTCAACTATCTCCACTGATTCAGTTACCTCCCTACCATCGGCATTCTTTAAAATCATTCTGCCATGTACATTTTTCCTTTTACTTGCTACATATCTAAAAAACTGTTTAGGATTCTCTTTAGCCTGTATGGCCAATGTTCTTTTGTAATCCTTTTTTGCTTTTCTTACCACACTTGTCAACCTTCTGGCCTGCACTTTATACCGTTCATGTGCCTGCTGGTCACCTTTCTCCTTAAATTCCCTCCATGGTTGTTTCTTTTTTTGCAGCTCAAGCTTAATGGTGTTATTCATCCATTTAACCCCTACTTGATTTATTATTTGGACTGTAGGTATACAGTCAGCCATTGCTTCATGCAAACACTTCTTAACTACCTCCCATGCACTATCGACTTCTAGTCCTTGCAGTTGTACATGCCATGACACTGAACCAATCAAACTCCTAAGCTTGTCATACTTTCCAGCCCGATAATTCCACATGTACCCTGTCTTAATTGAAAATTCTACACCTTTAGCCACCTCCCAAGTCAAGACCCTATGATCACTCTCACCAATTGGTGAGAATGTGGTCATATTTGTTACAGCCAAATCCTCAGATGTCAAGCACTCTCTGACCCCTAGTATTTCCGTTACATGCTGTCGCAGATAGTTATCCCTTAATAATCGCATAAAATCCAATTCCTTCCTCCCGTGTGTCCTCTCCTCACTCCAATCAATGCGACCATAGTTGAAATCTCCCATAATAATCACCCTCCTTCCACTCATTTCTTCTATTAGCTTGTGCATACTGTCACCACCATCTTTTTCCATCACCTGGTCTATAGCAGCACCCAATTGTATATTCAGTTCTGCTAGCCACAATCTCACACCAAATGGCCTCAAATGTGCTCTTTTCTCTATCCTGGAATTCTATTTCTATTCTCCTTGGCTGCAGCTCATCAGCTATCATCAATAACACTCCTCCCCCCATTTTATTCTCCCTGTCACTCCTGAACACACTATACCCCTCATATTCAATCCCACTAGCTATATCATCTACAGTCAGCCATGTTTCACTAATACCAATAACCTGTGGTCTGGAAGTGCCAACCAAGGCCAAAAACTCTTCCTTCTTGTTCCTAATACTCCTAGCATTAGTGTACATAAATTTAAGACCCCCCCCAATTAGCCCCAACCCTACCTTGATGCCTTATATTAACTATCCCACTCTGATTTGTTGTCCTTATTTGCTCAGGCATATTATATTCATTCTTACATTCAACTGCCTCCCTAAGGACTGTATATCTACCCCCCCCCTTAATAAATCTAGTTTCCCTGAATATGCATATCCACCACATTCAGCAACACTTTCTCAAGTCTCCTTACACCGTAACCATTCAAATGCAAGCCATCCATCTTATATAGATCCTTTCGCCCATCAAACTCACTCCACACGTCCACAAATACCACACCACTCGTCATACATAACCCACGCATAAAGTCATTTGCAATTATGGCCCTCCTTTTAAACATTTCACTGTCATACCGTGGCAAAAGACTAATCATTCTAACTCTCTCACTCTTTTCTTTTGCTACCTCAAACAATTCATTCAGGTCTTCTATCATTTCCATTTTGTCTCCTTTCAAATCATTCGTACCTGCTACAACAATCATTTCTTTCACCCTTTCCTTTTTCTCTCTAATAGACTCTGTTACATCCTTTATGGTCGCACCAGGTTGGTACGATTTTGTCAAATCATCTACATCACATCTCGTACTAACGAGTCTCCATACAGCACACTATCCTTCATTTTGTTCATGTTCACACTCATATGCCTATTTTTCCTGTCATACTTTTTATTGTTGGCTGTTTCATTCAGTCGACTTTTGCTCATACGCTCTAGCTGCTGTTTTGCCCTTTGTATCGCACCATTCAACAACGCGATCTCACTCATTGCATCTATCTCATCTTTTTTATTCTCAGTAAAACCATTAATACCATCATTCACACTTTCTACATTCACACTCTCACAATTCTCTGGTACAACCTCGCCGTTTCTTGTCATATCCCTATTTTCTTCATTCTGAAGTTTGACAAAAATATCACACTCACGATCCGAAATACTCTTAAATTTCTCATTCTCCCTATATTTTCTACACACACATTTAATCCTTTATTATTATCTAATCCGACCACACTCCGCAAAGCATACATTTCACAGCTAGTACACTGAATCAACTCTTTTATACTACCGTTCTTTGATAAAGATGGCGCACCATCATTACTGGCCGCCATTTTCCTTCGTACTGGAGCCATGCTTACTTGCAACGTATTTTATCAAATTATAAATTATAACACACCAAAAACACACAAAAAGAAGCAATAAGAGACGCAAAGCAAAGAAAAGTATGCAATATTAAATAAATTTATCAACGATAACTGAAAATAATGCTTATCTTATCCGTAACACTACATACAACGAACACTACACACTACGAATACCTCTAGCGGTGACAGCCCCAATAAAATATGTTATAAAGACACACAAAATACTCTAAAAACACGAAAATCGTTCTATAAAACCAATTTTCTAAGGAAAAACACACAAAAAACCCCAAAAATCACGAATTTTACAAGAGCACTAAATTACACCGACCACTCACCATATAACCTCAAACCCAAGCTATTGTTCATTTGACCTTTATGCTTTCCATATCTAAAACTATATCAATTGATAAATTATTCAAAGTTACCCTACAATGAATGAGTTGCACTGGACCAGTGAAGACGAGCGCTATGCATTTTAAAACTTTCATACATCAATAAAAACTGCAATCACACAGTCAAATCGATGTGAATTTTGTAGAGCTGGTTGCATAATCTACACCATAGTTGACCCAACCTAAATGGGGATGCGAAGCCACTGAATCTTCACTTAGAAATTCTGATGAAGATTCTTTATTCTCTACTTCAAAAGAACAAACCTCAAGAATCAAGGAATCAGATGGAAATGGATCAGAAACATCCTTAGTATTTCCCTTCAAATTATTTCTTGTATCATTTATGCACAAATTAAATAATAACAGTCCAAGTCCATAGCTCAGCCAGTATAGATGAAGCCCTTTTATCAGAAAAACCTGGGTTTGATTCCCATCCATGATGCGAGGAAACTTTATCTGGTCTTTTTTGACTAAAGGTGAGTTAGCTGGTCTCATATAGAGGTGGAGGGTTCCCCCCCCCCCTCCCAGAAACTCAGATTTGTCATCCCTCAAAATGTACATATTCCATTATTGTTTAATGGAATATATACAGCACTCGGAAAGGATTAAAACTAATTTTTAATGCTTCCAATATTTCATTTCAGTCACTGAGACATCTTCAGGAATCAAAAAAAAAAAAAAAACTAATGTAATACACACACACTGAAATACAACACAATACTAGGTGTTGTATTTGAGTGTGTAACCACATGGGTGACTAAAGTCTTATCTAGGCAGTGCACCGTCTATGGGTGTTTGTAGGTGGCCTAGGATGTCAGGTGGGATCTCTGATAATTAATATTTCCCATATTTTGGAAAGTTTTTTGCAACCTTATTTATTTAAATTCAGTTGATTTCTGAGTGCTGCTGCAGATTCTAAAAATAGTCTTTCTTTTTTGAATTTACCATGGTGGAGAATGGTGATTTTTCTCCAGAAGATCCTGTGGGTTGTATCCAAAACATGGTCTGCTAGGCCAGATTGACCCTAGTCGTGACTGCAGATATATGATTTGTGTTGTTCTTCCAAGCAGATGGTTGCTGACCTACCTGTCTGTTTGAAGTACGACAGCTTGTAGGAAAAGGGTACTTTATAAACTCCAGGCACTGAGAGAGGAGGGAGTTGATCTTTGGTAGAATGGATAACGGTAGCAAGTTTAAGGTGGAGCTTAAACGCTGTGTGGAGGTTGTACTTTTTTAATGACCTGGCTATTTTTTCTGATGTGTCATGGATGTAGGATATGGTGAAAGCATTTCTGAACTCCTGATGATTGGGGAATGGGAGTGGAACTAATTATTATTTTATTTAAATTCTGTAATCGCTGAAGCCATTGGAAAGGAAGGTGTTGTGTATGTGATTGAGTTCGGTTGAAAGGGCAATTCCATTGAAACAAGGATTGTGGGCTATCTTCATTAGTTTTAATAATGCCATATTGTTGAGAGGGAGTAGTGGTGGTGGTGGTGGGAGAGTTTCTTTTTCTTTTATATAGCTTTTCTATATACAGCGAAGGAAAAGCTACCTTTAGGAAGGCATGTTCCTAAGGTGTCTAAGAAGGGTAAACTATTGTTATTTTCCTTTTCCATTGTAAACTGGATTCTTGGATGTAGGCTATTGAGGTGACTGAGGAAGGAGTCTAATGTTGTGCCATGAGGCCAAATAGAGAACACATCATCTACATATCTTAGCCAGATAGAAGATTTGAGATGGGGCTGAGTCTATGACTAGTTTCAAATTTTTTTTGCATTAAGTCATCAAAAGCATTAAAAATCAGTTTTAATCCTATCTGAGTGCTGTATATATTCCATTAAGCTTCCAACATGATACACACACATAGTCCAAGTATAGAACACGGCATGCTGTGGGTCTCCTGCATTTTCCTGAATTCTGTTCCTCCGTGTACTGTTTTTTTAGTATCTGGCAATTAGCATTCCTCGTATCCTTATCACCAGTTTGTGGTAGCTTATCCTTTGCAAAATCCACTAGCATTATGTAGCTATTCCCTTTATCCAATTGTCATTCGATCATAAAATGTTAGTAAATTACTAACATGCATATTTGCATTGAGATTCTCAATATCCTGAGTATTTCCAATTAACTCCAACTTCTATTCTTGCATCATTTCCTTCACATCTGTCACAGTAATATCCTTATTTCAATGATTGATAGACCTTTGCAAAATGGTTACTAATTTAACTATTTTTTGTTTGCTTCTGTCAACCTGTTATATCAGCACTTGTTAAAAGTTATACTTCCTCTTATTTGCTACTTAGTAGGGGAACTCTGAGATTTGCTTTGGCCTGCACAGTTAATTTCTTCTTGTAATCTGATTTTTCCTTCTATACCATGATGATCACCTACTTGTTTGAGCCTTATATTGCTCATGAGCTTACTTGATTACCTTTCTCCTTATAAACCATTCACAACAATTTCACTCTCCCCCCCCCCATAGCTCCTACTTAATGATACTGCTCATCATATAACTCCTACCCGATTTCTCCTACTGATCTGAGATATACAGTTTGATGTTGCTTCCATTGCAGATCTTATGATATGCATTGTTCAAGCAACCCCCCCCCCCCCTCTTCAAACTTATAATCACCTGCTCTGTAGTTCCACATATATTTAACATATACTTAACTAAGTGACCATGCCATCTTCTAACACATTCCTGAATGCTAACAGGGTCACCTTCCTAATATCATAATTTTTAATGTGATACTGCTATTGATGCCATCTGTCCATTCTAATAATCTTTCTTAGAACTCTCATATCTGTGGTCTCCAGTCTTTGATCAAGTATTTTATTTCTAACCAGATCCCAGATCCATAGGTTAAAATTGGTTTGAATACTGTCTTGTATAACAGCCAGTTTAATGTTTTGACTAATTTCTCTCTTATTTCATATAAATTTATTCAGTTGACTTCCTACATCATCATCACTTTCCTGATGTGTATCCTAAAGTAGTGTTCAAACTATTATGACAGCACTAATGATTAACTTTACATCATCATTAATCTCTTATCAATAATTTTCCTTAGTCAGCACTCCAACATTGTTGTATCTAACATTTTGTTCTTCTAAGGCACTTCTGACTGAATCAATCCACCTGGATCTTAGTCTTCCTCTGGGCCTTTTTCCTGTTATTTTCACATGAAGCACCTGTTTTGCTAATTTTCCAATCCCATTCTATTTAATCACCTTAGATTAGCTGTGAACACACACACACATCCTTTAATGCAAACAATATCAAGTTCCTTACTAATGTCTTCATTCTTAATATGATTCTGCAACTGATGCCATCTGTTCACGCCCTTATTTTTTCTAAGAACTCTCATATCTGTGGTCTTTTTGATCAAGTGCTTTATTTCTAAACCAATTCTCATATCCATAACTTAAACCTGGTTTGAACACTGTCTTGTCTACTGCTAGTTTAGTGTTTTGGCTAATTTCTCTTATTCCATATAAATTTATTCAAATGACTCCCCCACCATATTATTCTGTTTGTCTATAGATTAGACATGCCATCTTCACTAAAAACTGTGCCTAAATAGCTGAAATATTTTATTTGTTTTATAGGCTATTTATTCCGAATGCAGCTGAAGTTTTCTATGTTCTGCCTATTTTCATAATTTTGGATTTCATATTGTTGATTTTCATCACAAATTTGTTACAGCTTTTATTCATTTAGTTAGAGAATCCCAGAGGCTTGCACTGGATGTCCTTAAGAGTACATCATCTGTATAAAGCAAAGCACTAACTTTGATATCTCCAATTCTAATACTAGGTTTAATCTCACTTTCTTTAAAAATGTAATGCATAAGAGTAGAGATAATGTGCATCCTTGTCTTACACCTGATTTTACATCAAACCATCTTCCTGTATTTCCTTCAATTCTAACTGCTAATTTACAACTTAAATCTGGACTATATATTGTCCTGAATAGTGTTCCATTTTCCCAATGTAACTGTAGTGTTTTGAAAAGAGTTTCCCTGCACACCATATCATATGCCTTTTCCAGCTCTACAAAACCTAAGTACAGATCCTTGTCATGCTCCCATGATTTCTCAACTATATGTTGTAAAGTGAAAATCTATTTCTGACAACTCTCTGTATGACTTGAATCCAGCTTGCTCTTCTCCTAGTTTCTCTTCCACTATTTTTCACAGCCTGTTTTAAAGTATGCTTGCATAAATCGTACCTGGAACACTTAGTAGAGAAATTCCTCTAGTTTTCACATTCAGTTTTATTCCCTTTTTTATGCACACGTAATATGAGAGCTCTACTGCAATCATCTGGAATTCAACCTTTTGACCATGTCCTCTGAATTATGAAGCAATGCCACTGCAATATATTTATGCTTCCATATTTGAGCATTTCTTGTCAAATATCAACTCCAGCTGCCTTTTCACATTTCAAGTTCTGATGGGTTTCCTATCTCAAGTATTGATACGTACTCCTGATTGCATTTCTCTACAGAATTTTCTACTACAAGTTGAAAGTTTATTTTTCACTTGGTTAGAATATAATAAATTTAGTTTAATCCTTTTTCCAAGTGTGAGCAAACAAAGTTTGCGCCTGAAAGTATCTTCAGGACTGGGGTAAGGTGGTGCAACACCAGGAGACTCCTTGCAAAGGTCGAGCAAGCTATTATCACTCCTATCTCAGTATCTCCCATAATGCAAAACACATCTCCTTGCGGATATGTCGAATGCTATGCATTAAGAGAAGGGCCACTACCCAGACTAGTTTCGACCTTTATTGAGGTCTCTTCAGTGGGAGCCAGGCCCAAGTGGAGATACCAGCCAGAAGCATTAGCAGGTCATCTCTACCTATAGGAGTTGTTTAGAGTTTGTCCTGAGTAATTTATTAAAAAGGTGGCACACCATTTGGCAACTCCTATAGGTAGAGATGACCTGCTAATTACTCCATCATCTCTAATTCCTTTTATAGCACTCTTTCCTCCATTTCTGAGCTAATTCAACAACCTCCAGAATATCTTGCCACCTTCTTAATATTTATTTTCTATGTTTTTACCAAAATCTTTTGTTTAGTTAGTTTTACAGTGTTTACCTTTCTTACATTTGTCTCTATATTCTCTAAGAGCACAAGCTGACTTATTTGTTAGGAACTTTTGATATGCTTTCTTCTTTTTCTTCACTGCCTTTTTAACTTCCTGCATCCACCATGGAGTTCTTATATTTCTAACCTTGCAGACAACCTCACCACATGCCTCTCTGGCTGAATCAATCAGTTTTCTTCAGGGCTTGCCACTAAATCTCCAAGGGTTGGTTCCTGTTCTCAAACTTTCATTTTTTCTTGAATACCGTTTCTGTATTTTATTCCACAGTTCATATCTGAGAGCTGCTCAACTTTATTCACTTTAAATAAATCTTTCTTATATGTTCTTCTTTTCAATATGAAATTCAATTTTATCCTGCTAAAGACTAAATGATTACTTGCAATTTCAAATCCTGTGTAGAAAACAGAGAAAAACCAGGGAGAAAACATCACTATCAACAATAACATAGTCAATGAGACTTTTCTTATTCCTTGCCTCTTCTCTCCATGTGAGAATTTGTGCACATTTTTATGCTGTAACATTGTGTTACAGTTCGCCCACCGATTAGAGGTCCCTCGATACTTCTGCGCATGTCAGAAAAAGGAGAATCCATTCCTGATAATAGGGTAATCGATCTATCTTCTGGGATGTGTTTGTTTATTATTACAGGTTGGAAAATTCAGCTTTTTTTTTATGAAAATTGTAGTTTTTAAAGTGTAACTAATTTGCTTGTATAACAGTTGGAAAAATGTATGTAGAGTATTAACAAAATTAAAAAACAGGTATAGTATAAAACAAAAATTTAACTAAGTTTATTTTTAAGAAAGTTTTCTATAAAATAAAAATAATTATAGAAAAGCAGAAATTTTTTCAAATGAACTTAGATATTCTAAACTTACAGTTGAGAGAACTGAGACACTTTAATGTCCTAAACTGATTGATTATTTATGACTTATTGTGACTCTTTTAACAAACCCATGCAAAAAAAGGTTGGAAAAAAAATACCATTATCAAATCCTTTTAATCTTCATAGTCATCTGAATCGGTGTCCGAATCGCCATCACTTTCACTTAAACTGATCACCAAAGGTTCGCATAATTCTTCGATAATTCTGTCTCTGTCCCAATATATATTTTCCAATGAAGTGACATGAAAGCAATATTTTCCCCACTTTTGTAATACTTTCAATCGCCTGTTCTGAAAGCTTAAAAGTTTCGACATGTCAATATCTCCAGTTATGTTGTGATGGCGAATGAAACTTTTCACTTCTGCCCAAACATACTCAATAGTATTAATATTGCAATGATATGGTGGTAGCCTCAAAACTAGAAATCCATGCTCTTTGAGCATTGTGTCGAATTTAAATAGTTTAGTTGTGGGCGAGTTTCTTTTGACCAATTTAAGCAATTCAATTTTTCACACATCTGGGGAATGAGAAATGTTATTTGCAGAGAGCCAATTCATAAGAACTTGCTTCTTATTAGACCAATTTGGAACTTTGTTTGATCGAATAGAGTGATATGAAGCGTTATCAATTATAACAACAGCATTTTTAGGAAGTTTTGGAATCAGTTTTTCTTCTGCCCACTTTTCGAAGATCGTAGAATTCATTTGCCTATGGTAATTGGCTTTGTATAGTAAGTTTGAATTCGGTAAAAAAAACATTTCTCCACACGCACACAAAATTATTATGCGCCACGAGGCATTTCCGGTTTGTAGCACTCCACATTCTTCTTTAGACTGCTGACATTTTCCATAATTTAAATTACTATCAGTCCAAGTTTCATCTAGATACACAATCGGTTTTTTTCCTTCCTGAAACGTCTTATTGCTCTCAAATACTGTGTTCTAGATAAAACAATGTCATTTCGCTCCATGATGTTTCCTTTTATTCTGGGACTTTTTAAAACAAAATCCGATTTTATGAAGTATTTTCCTTAAAGTTTCTCTTTTCCAAGGAAAATTAATTTTTTCTTTAACACAGGAATCAATTTCGGAACAGTTGGCACTCTTTTCTCGACCACGTAAAATTCGTGAATAGTTCTTCTTATAACATCTACATCAAAATCATTCAAAGCTAAGGTTTCAATGGTTTCTTTACTCTGCCGCTTTTTTTTTTTTAGGAGATTCAAATTTTGGCTTACCTTCACCTTTTGATTCCCTACAAATTCTTTTAACAGTCGACCCTGATACGCCCGCAATTGAACTTGCACGTTTTATTACTTGAGAAAGGGGAACAAGGAGACGATTCTTTTTCGCAGAATGTCAGCACATTATTCAATATTCTTTTGCAAGAGCTACTGAAACGTTTAACAACAGAACTTGTTGACTGTACTGGATCCATCATACAAATTAATAATAAAAAAATAATGCAAAAAAGTGACAACAAAAATCAAGCTAGTACTAGTACAGCGACAGACAGGAAAGTATGTGATTTCGCATATTGGCGACCAATTCGTACATCCTTCGTTTCTTTCTCCCCTTCAGCATGAATCGACTATTCTTGGCAAAATACCAAGGAGAGATCTACAAATGGTGGGCGAACTATAGTAATAACCAGTCCATGTTCTAAGCAGAAATCTAACAAGTATTTGCCATTATTATTAGCTTTGCTCTTTTCTCCAAATTTTACCAAAATATTTTTGCATGTCTGACAATCATTTCCTACTCTGCTATTTAGATCTCCAACAAGGACCAACTTTCCATTTTTCATTGTGTCAGTTGCTTTCGCTGAAGCCTCAAAAAATTTCTCCACCTCTACCTTAGTAGAAGCTTCTGTGGGACCATAGGCATAAATAAGTCTCATTGTTCAATTTGCCATTCTGATGTCAGAAGTTCTTTCCCACTTCATTAGACTATAATAAATTGTTTCATCATTTATCCAAGTGTAAGCAAATAAAGTTTGCCCCTGAAGATTTGATTAGTACGAGAAGGACAGCCTACACCTGAATGCATTTGGTATCAGGAGTCTTGAAAAATTAATAATGGTATAAGATCTAACATAGAGTCAGAGAAAAAAAGTTTAATGGGAGGAATTGTGAGAATATGAGTGTAGGAACAACAATGTTCTATAATTGTGCTAATGATGGGAATGGGTATTATCATGGAAATGATTATGAGGAAAGAACGATTTTGACTTTGTGTTCATCTGGTTCAGACCCATCAAATGTGCGCAAAGTTGTCTACGTGCATCAGAGAATAGAGATCTGCAAGTTATCCAACTATGTCATGCAGACTGTAGACAAGAGTATACAAAAGAACATGCAGGTAGATTTTTATATCTATCCATGAATGCTGGGAGTATCAGAAACAAAAGGGTAGAATTTGTTGCCTTGGTCAATATGTTTGGACATCAGAATGTAGGCATTAGTAAGATCTAGCTTTTCAGAATCAGACATAATAACTAGTATTGAGAAAGGGCACAGTATTTTTAGGAAGGATAGACAGGATAGAAGAGCAGATGATGCTAATGATATTGGATGAGTTGAATCCAGTTAGTTATGAGACCTATGATTGTAGTACTAGTAACAGTATTTCATATGGCAGTGAATTTGAAGCCATTTGGTGTGAGGTAGAGTAACAAGATCAATTACATAATGGGGTGTTGTTACAAACCTAGTGGATCAGTTACTAGTGATGAAGAAATGCATCACCAAATAGAGAAGATGGGCTCAAAAAGAGTAATCATAATGGGAGACTTTAATTATCCAAACACTGATTGGATAGCAGTAAAATCTCATGAGAAGAATGAAATGGAATTTATTGAACTATTGTGAGACAACTTCCTCAAATAGCATGTGACGGAAGGAACTGTAGGTCAAAGAGTGTCAGATTTGATTATGTCAGAGGGCATTTCAGTTAAAGACGTAACTATTCGCCTCCTGCTGGTGACAGTGAACATGCCAGGTACTCAACTCGGAAGTGACTAAGTGTATGAATGTTCCATTCAGAAAAGGTTAAGTGCTGAACTGCAAAGCAGGAAATTATGACCAACTGAAAAGTATACTGAGTTTAGCAGAATGGTATCGGTTGCTGGATGGAAAGAATATCAACAGTACATGAGAAGCATTAAAAAAATACTTAAATGATCAATATCAGAATGTGTCCCAAGAGTATGAAGAATAAATAGGGTAGGAGTCAAATGGATGTATAATCTTATTAAGCAAATTCATAAAAACAGATGATGTGGATGGAAGACCGTGTGCATAAGGATGATGTCCGTTATGAAAATTATAATCAGCAGGCTAGAATAATCACAACTACTGTACAGAAAGCTAAGCCTGAATATGAAAAGAAACTGGCTCTGCAAGCTAGACAACCCACAAGAATTGTATCGATACACTGCTAGTAAAAGAAGGAATGAATATGAAAGATTAACTCTTCTGAAATGCAGATGGTTTGAAGGCAACAAATGCAGAAGAGGTTGTTCGGCTAATGACTGCCCATTTTGCTAAAAGCTATCAACCTGTTATATGCAACACTACGTTCACTGATACCTCTTCACTGAATGAAGAAACTCAGGTGTATTAAGGTGAGTTGTTAGAGCTGTTGCACAAATTGAATAAGAATTCAGCAATACGGACTGATGGGATATCAGCATGGATGCTAAAAGAGTATTCAGCTGAACTGGCTATTCCTTTGACAAGGGTATATAATTTGAGTCTCAGAATAGGGAAGTTTCTACAGGAATGGAAAGAATGTATGGTAATCCCATTGCACAAGGGTGGTACAAAGACTGGTGTATCTCTAACTATCGATCAATCAGTATCTCAGTAGTGGTGGTGAAGATTTTGGAAAAATTGGGTAGAGCTTGCATTCAGAAACAGGTTGACAGTGAATCTCTACTTTGCAATGAAAAGTATGAGTTTACTAAGGGAAAGTCAAGTTTTAGCACTTTGCTCACATTTTATAATAATGTTACCACTGTACTAGACAAGGGTAATGGATACATCATCATACTTTTGGATTCTGCTAAGGCTGTTTGACAGAATACAGCTTGGAATACTTGCATAAATAGGTGAATACAGGTTTGGATTATAAAATATTAGCATAGATAAGAGGATGGCTGACTGACTGACAGAAATCAAAAAGAGGTGCACATGGGATGTGAGTTTGCAAGATTTAATGTAACTAGTGGTGTAACACAACAATCAGTTCTTGTTATGTCCGATGTTATTCAATCTGTACATTAATGATATTGGGAAGTATTTGACAGGCAACATACAGCCATTTGCTGTTGATGCAAAGATAGGTAAGGTAATCTGGAATGCAGCTGATATGCAGTATTTTCAAAACGATTTGAATAGGCTGGAATTGTGAGCATGGGAAAATGGATGTCAATTCAATGTCAGTAAATGCAAAGTTATGCACCTTTGCATGATTAGATAGATATCCAGTGTGTTATTAACTGGTGGGATTATGCCAGAAGAAACTGATTGGGGCTAGGAACCTGGGAGTGTCAGTAGATAGCAAGTTGAAGTTCAGGAACCATATAGCAAAGATTGCAAATACCACTCAAAAGATAATTTCAATGCTGAAATTAACTTTCACATGTAAAGATAAGGATGTCATTTTGCCTCTTTATGAGGCTTTCATAAGACCTCATTGGACTACTATGTGCAGGTCTGGTCTAGTCTCCTGGTTTCTGTTGTGAATTTGATACAGTGAAGAGAGATTGCAAAGAGTGATAAAAATGATATCAGGTTTGTGGAATACTGATTATGAAGACAGATTGAGAATTTGTAGACCGCAGACACTAGCAAACAGGAGAAAGAGGGGTGATATGATTGAGACTTACAAACTTCTGAAAGGATCTTACAGAATTTCAGCAGATGGAATTTTTCATTTTGCAGAAGGTGCAGAAAGGACAAGAGGCATCCTTGGAAGTTGAAAATGAATGCTGCTAAGGAGGTGGTGAGGGCTAGATTATTTTCTCACAAGGTGGTGCGATATTTTTACAATTTAGCTCCAGTCTCAAGCTGTACATCAAGCTGAGCATCCAGCTGCTGGACGTACAGCCTACTGTACTTGCAGAGGTAAATCATATATCATAATTTGTTGAATAAGATTTTTCATTTTTAATTTTATGAATGGTTAAAATAAAACCGTCAAAATTCTAAAAACTTCTAAATTATCTTACATAGCATCTTTCATGAATTGATCTGTTTCTTTTCAGTGATTCATCTTAGTTCAAATTGCAAGCAATGACATATATCCCATGTTGCTATTTATATTTGTAATTCTACGCATAATTATCCTCATATGTTACTGGAGGTTAGTGTATGTATATAACACAAAAAAAAAACTAACCTTTTCATTGATACTGATCTCGTTCATCTGGCTAAAGAAGTATCCTGAATTCTTCCTTCATTTTTACTGTAACAATATTACAGACTCAAAAAAGGAAAATAACATACACAAGCCATTTATGCATTCAGAAAAATTATTTAATAAACATTTCACAAGCTATAGTGCATAAAGCACACCAGTTGCAGTGATATATGTGGTTATTTAAAAATTACAGCTAAAGCAGCTAAGGCTATGAGGCTAGTGTATTATGTCCTTCACTTACATGTTTTGCAGGATGAAAAACCTGAGTTTCCAGAAGGAAAAACCTTTCCACCTCTGAGAAGATGAGTTATTTGGTCTCTGTATGAGACCAACTGTATAATGTAATGTCAAAGAATGTGAGAGCTTCTATGAAAATAGTTGCCTTTGGTAGCAGGAACTGCATAAGGTGTCATTTGGGCAGATGAAGGGGACAGCAGTTGTTGAGGTTGCCAGCTGAACTTCTGTCAAAAATAGTAAGTCAAGTTTGGATGATTGTTTTATATTTTTATTTTAACACACATATTTTATATTCAATGCACATATTTTATATTCTGTTAAGGCTGCAGATAGTAATATGAAAGTCCTAAGATGAACATTATCAGTTGGAACAAAGGAAATAGATGCTGTAAGAGGAAAAAAATGGTGAACTGATAAAAAATAGAGATGCAATAATCAAAAGAATTCAGGAATTTTATACTGAACTCTATGAAGACAAAGACCAGGACATCCAAGAATCATCTATGGATTACTCAAGTGAGGAAGAACATGATGCCCCTGAGATCTTACAAGGTGAAGTGGAAATGGCACTGCAGGAAATGAAGAATGGAAAGGCCCAAGGAGAAGATGGAATTATGGTAGACTTCTTAAAACTGGGAGGAAGCCCCATCATCAAACAGCTGACTAAACGCTTTAATAAATGCCTAAAACAGAGAAAAATTCCAAAAAATTGGAACAATTCACTTCTAATATTAATTTTTTAAAAGGGCAATAAGGAAGAAATTAAAAACTACAGACCTATAAGCCTACTCCCCACCATATATAAAGTTTTCACAAAAATTATAAATAATAGAATAAAATCTAAACTAGAGGGAATGCAATCCTGTGAACAAGCTGGATTTAGAAAGAATTACAATACTTTGGATCATAAGCTCATTGAAAAATCAATTGAATACAATAAACCCTTATGTCTGGCCTATATTGACTACGAAAAAGCATTTGATTCAGTTAAAATATCTGCAACACTAAAAGCAATTGAAACCAACGGAACTGAGAAACCATATATTGAAACACTAAAACATATTTACAATAATGCAACTTTACGTCGGAGATCCGTTCCTATGGACCGACGTAAGGCGATTTTTGATGCAAGTCGGAATTACCATAGCGTAAGTTACTTACCTAACCTAAAACACCCTAAAGTCATACATATATATCAAGAAACAGAACTAGGCCATAGGAAAATGAAAGGGAGAACATAATTACTGTATAGTACAGAACAAGAAGCCTTTCCATCTCAATCATGAGCCTATGTTTGAGTTTTTTTCGTAATCATAGTCGATTTCATGGGCGCCAATTCTCTCAAGTGTCCAAGGATGCGAACTTTATCGTTGATAATAGTCCTGACTGTGGTACGACTTAAGTTCAATGTGCGGCCAATGTTCGTTGGCGTTTCTCCCTTTTTTGCCCTTTTAATAATGTCTAATTTCACTTCTAATGTAATGGCTTTACTTTTCTTCGACACACTGCCATTGGAAGAGTCTGCCTTACGTTTGGGAGCCATATTGAAGGGTAAAAAGTCACAAAAAACATAAACACAAAAGTGAGAGAGCAGATGTAAACAAAGCATTCGGTACCCAAAGAGTGTATGCTGGGACCCAAGCAATGCCACCTCTCCCAAACAAACGCCGCGTAACAGCGTATTCTTCTGCTGCACTCGCAAACAAGTTCACCTGTGACATATGAATTTTACATCACACTGCTTCAAGTCGAAATTTATTTTTTAAATTATTTATGGGATTTCCGCTGTAAAGTCGAAACGACGCATGTCGAGGACCCCCTGTATATAAAAACACTGAAAAGTTCCCAATACAAAAAGGCATCTGGCAAGGTGACACCATATCTCCCAAATTATTAACAGCTGCACTAGAGGAAGTCTTTAGAAGCCTTGACTAGGAAACAAGGCTTCTAAAGGAATAAACATAAATGGAGAGAGGCTGCATCATCTGAAATTTGCAGATGATATTGTCCTAATAGCAGATAATCTTGAAGATCTGGAAGAAAGGCTAAATCAGCTAAATGAAGCCTCCAGAGTAATTGGATTAAAAATAAATAGAGAAAAAACAAAAATCATGATGAATAAATATATTAACCATAGAACTGTCAAAGTTGAAAACCATGAAATAGAACAAGTTATTTCATATGTATATTTGGGCCAATTGTTATCCTTTGAGGAGTGCCAAAGAAAAGAAATTGAACGAGGAATTCATGAATTCACCTTGGATGGATGGCTTATGAGAAAATGAGAGACATATTCAGAAGTGATATCCCTATGAGTCTAAAAAGAAAAGCTTTCGACCAGTGCATACTTCCTGTCCTAACATATGGAGGAGAAACATGACTTTAACAGAAGCCTTAAACAAAAAGCTGAGAACAACACTACATTGCATGGAAAGAAGTATGCTAAAAATAACATTAAGAGATAGGAAGACAAATACCTTGATAAGATCTCAAACAGGTGTCATGGATATTGTAAAATACATTAAACAGGCTAAGTGGAGATAGACTGGCCATATTGCCAGATGCAGTGACGGGAGATGGACTAGAAAAACAACAGAGTGGAGACCAATGGATGGAGCAAGACAAAGAGGAAGACCAAGAAGAAGGTGGAAGGATGAACCGAAACAAATTGCAAGAGTGAGATGGATGGGAGAGAGAGAGAGAAAACCGAGTGATCTGGAAAACCATGGTGGAGACCTTCATCCAGCAGTGGACAGAACCAAAATGTTGAAGAAGAAGAAGACTGCAGATGTTGATAAAGTAATAGAAACTTTTTTGTGAAAATCATTAATCTTAATGTTTTTTTTGTTTGAATTTTGTAGTTTGCTATATACTTTTTGTGAGAGATTTCTGATCTACAGCAGAGTAAAAGTGTTTCATTTCCTTCATTACACATAAGAAAGAAGGAATAAAAAATAGGAGCATGCAATGTGAGGTGAGACTTGTCTAACCTCCCATACTGAGAGTTTCCAGTCTACTCTTCATGAGTACTCCTTGACAGTTCCCCCCCCCCCCCGACTCAGACTTCCTCCAGACACAAACTGACAGAGTAAATGGCAGTAGGATTTTCCACTAGTTCATCAGGAAGTTCTCTGGATTCATTACTGTCAGGTCTGGTTCCAAGCTCTATATAGTGGCCCACCTGCAGAACTGTTCGCTGCTTGACTACTCTCAAATAGCAGGTCTGTTTCACTACAGAATGACTAGCATTCCCTTTTAGGGCATCACCCACACTGTGTGCAAGAATAGACAGAGGAGGAAGAAGCTGGAGACCTTGCTAAGGAGACCAAACACAGTAGCAAGATGCTTCAGGCTTCCATACGTGAAGAAGACTGTGTCTGAGAAAAAGTTACCACGTAGAAGTCCAGTTCGCATTTCCTTCAACTAGGAAAGGTATGCTTTTGCTGCAACAATATTTACTAGATACATCATAGTCTCATTTATGAAAAACAAGCTAGTGTAAGCAGGTAGGGTTGTCTTGACTATCAGAGGCTATATATTGCACATGAACAGCCCATGGATAGCTCAGCCAGAGAGGAGTAATTTCAGACCATTTCAGATCATTTTCCAATAAAAAAAGGTCTGGTTATATCAGGTGGAGATGTGCTTTAAGATGGAAAGTTACCGTACAATATGTATGCAAATGCAAACACATATCATATCAACAGGCTCTCATAATTTTTACGCAATACACACTCACAAAAAATCCAAACTGACATGCTTAAAATCTCCTAGTTTTGAACAACATATATACAACCCTGACAACAATGCACATCCTCAGATTGCATAGTAGGGGAGTAGGGGAGACAAGAGATCTGGGGTTGATGATTGATAGAAACCTGAAGTTTAGGGGACATACTGCAAAGGTGGTGAAGGTGACACAGAGGATTGCTGCTATTATGAGGACACTGACCTGCAGAGATAAGAGGGTTATCATTCCGTTGTATAAGTCTCTGATCAGACCACACTTGGACTATTGTTCTCAGATTTGGTCTCCAGGATTTGAAGGGGATAAATTAACTGTGGAAAGGATACAAAGACAGATGACAAAGATGGTTTCAGGACTGTACAAGGATAGTTATGAGGACTGGCTGAGAGAATGTGGACTGCAGAGTTTGGTGGATAGAAGAAGGAGAGGTGATATGATTGAGACTTTTAAACTGTTGAGAGGTGGTTACAGGGTTGACACTGGGGAGTTCTTTCGCTTGGTTGAACAGCGGGAAGGAGTGATGACAAGAGGCCATCCCTGGAAGTTACGAAAGGAAACTGTGAACAAGAGGGTAAGGAGTGGTTTCTTTGTGTGGAGGGTGGTTGAGCCGTGGAATGCATTGCCTGATGGAGTGGTGGGAGCGAGAACGGTCAGTGAGTTTAAAGCGTGGTATGATAGACTTTGTGTTTCTCAGGGGGGGGGGACCTCCCCCCAATGAGTCTTGACAGACTTTATGTCTTAGGAAGGACCTCTCTTGATGAGTCTTTTGACTCCTTGGAGGCCTGAATAATAATAATAATAATAATAATAATAATAATAATAATAATAGAGTACTTCACTACAGGACATTGATCTTTACAAAAAAATCAACATCAGATAATGGCAATTTTAAGGAAAAAAACTTAAAAAAGGAAAAATTTTAAGGAAAAGTCAACAGGAGATCCTAGTGCTTTTATATATATATGTGTGTGTAGAACGTATTTTACCTTGGGTATAATAAATGTTAAAGATACCGAGTTATTTTAAACCTGGTTTTACTCCATTTCCCAAGTATTTATAGCCTGGCTCCCACTGATGAGACATCAATAAAGGTCAAAACCGGTCTGGGTAGTGGCCCTTTGCCTTTAATACAAAGCATCATACATCTCCTCCAGGAGATGTGCTTTGCATTAAGGGTAAATATTAAGATTAGTGATCAGAGCTTAATCTACTTTTACCATGAGTTGCCTTGGTCATGCACTACGAGCAGGGTCAGCTATATTTATATATATATATATACATATATATATATAAATAAAGTAAATAAGTCGGATTGACAACAAAGAAAATGAAAAAATTACAAAATATCGCGATTTGCAAATCGAAGTTGAACGAATCTGGCAAAAGAAAACAAAAGTTGTTCCCATAATAATAGGTGTTTTAGGTGCCATCCCTAAAACATTGAAAAAACATCTAGAAGCACTTGAGTTAGATGGATTTTAAAAAATTGGGCAGCTGCAAAAGGCCACTTTGTTCGGCACAGCTTTCATTTTCAGAAAGTATTTCCACAACTCATAGGCCCTTGGGTAGGGCCCGAGTTAGTGGAATATAACCAGCATTTTCTTAAGACTGAGGAAGTAAATCAAGCTTTGATGAATATTATATATAAATATATTAAGTTACCAAGTAATTTAATAAGCTTGATTATTTAACTCCTAATCCCAAATATGCAAACAATTAAGTTTGCACCTGAAACATAGTTCAAGTCTAAAGATAGTAACAACACCCAACACCAGAGCAACTCATTGTAAAGGTGGGTAAAGCTCTGATCACTATTCTTAATATTTTCTCATAATGTAAAGCACATCTCACTAAAAGATGTATACCACAATACATTATGGATGGGGTCACTACCCAGACCAGTTTCAACCTTTTTTGAGGTCTCCTCAGTGAGTAGCTAGACCCTAAATACCAAGGTTTTAGTAATACAGAGCCTTATCAACTTTACCTATAGAAGTTGCTGCAAGGTGTTTTTATTTTTAATAAGAATCTCTGGAGGAGATTTAGGGTCTAGCTACTCACTGAGGAGACCTCAAAAAAGGTTGAAACCGGTCTGGGTAGTGACCCCATCCATAATGTATTGCAGTATACATCTTTTAGTGAGATGTGCTTTACATTATGGGAAAATACTAAGAATAGTGATCAGAGCTTTACCCACCTTTACAATGAGTTGCTCTGGTGTACCATCTTTAGACTTGAACTATTTGCAGGCACAAACTTAATTGTTTGCATACTTGGGATTAGGAGTTAAATAACCAAGCTTATTAAATTACTTGGTAACTCTAATATACAATATCCCCAAGTTAAAAAATTAATTACACATATATATATATATAAAATTATTATTATTGCTTTCCTGATCTCGACAGTCACAAGACTCATTGTGGGAGGTCAACATGCTACTTAAAATCATCCACAGTGCATCTTCACCATCCTCCAAGGCAATACATTCCACGATTCCACCACTTTCCATGCATAACACTTCTTACTCGTTTGCTCACCACATCCTTGAACAACTTCCAGAGTTGGCCCCTTATCCTTATGAAAAATCTCCTCAGTGACGATAATAACCCTTCAACAGCATCGATTATATCCCCTTTTTGCCTTCTATCCACCAAACTCTGCAGTCTGCATACTCATAATTATGAGCCTCAGTGTATGCTCATAATCAACATAGTCATATCAATTTTGTTATCCATCTCTGCACCCTCTCCATGGTTACTTCATTCCCTTCAATTCTCAGTGACTAGATCTGAGCGCAGAAATGAAGATGTGGTGTGATCAAAGCTTTACACAATGGGACCAGAACACTTATCTCTCGTGGCCAATGTTCTCAACATTGCCACAATTTTCTGAGATGCCTTCACAACTTTCACATGTCCTCAGAACTTCAATTCTCTATCCACAATCACCACAAGATCCCTTGCTTTTTCCAGAATAACTCCACCAAGCGAATATGAAGCATCCCATCTGTGGATCAGAAATTAAAACCTTACAATTAGTTGCATTAAACCCATTCGTTTGCCCACCCTTCCAGCTTATTCAAATCCTCTTGAATAACCAAAACATCAGCACTATTACTAAGAACCTTCCAAAGATTCACGTCATCTACAAACAACTGAATATCTCCCTGTAGTCCTATGACAATATCATAAGATTGAACAGCAATGGTCCAATGGCTGAACACTGTGGAACTCCACCTTTAACCTTCCTATGCCCTGATACTGCTCTCCCATATACAACTCTCTAATATCTATCAGAAAGCCAATCACCAATCCAATCCACTAACCTAATATCCAAACCTATATGTTGCAACTTAAAAATCAACTTAAATCAACTGTAAATACAATTGAAAATTAGATTTTCAAAAAAGAGTGTATGCCTTACATTCATCCACTGCTCTTGTTACTCTAATGTAAAAGGTAACCAGATTACTAAAACACTAACACTAAAACAAGAGCGTAAGGGACTAATTCTGTATACGAGTTCTTACCAATTTCTCCAAAATCTTAACTACAGAAAAAATACAAATAGGGCTATAGGTTGACACTTCCATTCTACCACCACCTTTAAGCAATGGTATCATATTACTCTTCTTCAGGAACTCTCCATTGCAAGACTCTCATTAAACAGCCAAGTTAATGGTACAGCCAGTTCCATAGCACATTCCCTTAAAACATGTGGTGAAATTACACCTAGTCTCCCTGTCTTACTGATATTTAGCATACTCAGTATTTGGAATTCATCCTCTTTATTCACTTTGAACAGTTCATCATTCATTATTCTTCAAGGAATAAAGCCTGTAGTACCAGGAAGGAACATTAACAGATAATTAAATAGCTCAACTATGTCATCCGCTTTGGTCACCCGATTCCAATCTCCACCCAGCAAGATAATCCATCATTATCATTTTTCCTCCTCCTTGCCACATAGCAAAAAAATCCTTGGGATTCTCCTTGGATTGCAGTGTCAATCTCCTCTCATATTCTAATTCTTCTCTCCTTACCACACTAGTCACTTTCCTAGCCATATTCCTCATGCTAATGTTCTCCAACTCTTTATGTCTTCCATAATCCTCTTTTCTTCTGCAATTCCCTTTTGTGATCCATTTCCCACGAAATTGCTTTATCTTCTTCACTCAAGTTAGAAAATCTGTCATTGCTGTCAACAGTTTTTTCTTAAGTATCTCCAATGCATTAATGACCACCTCTTGCTTGAAATTCTTTCATCCATTGTACTACTGCAAGCTGGTTTCTAAGTTTATGATAGTTGCCTGCCCCTTATAAATTCCAAATAACTTCTTTCTGTTTTGACATCTCTATCTACCTATTCATCCTCAAAGTTGGGACTAAATGGTCACTCTCACAAAGGTCAAATATGCATCTGTCACAACAGATCCCCTGTTGCTATAAAAAAATCCAAAACTCTTGATACTCGTGTTCCTCCCCCCTACATGCTCTCTAAGACCAATGAAGTGTCTCTCAAGAAATGCAAAAATTCAGTTCCCTTATTACTGCATGCTGTCTCCTCTGTCCATTTTATATCACTAGAGTTGAAGTCCCCCATAATAATTGCTCAACATGCCTTTGCCCAACTAATTTGCCTAAACATTTCCTGTTCATAACCATCTAAATCGTACTTACCGGGTGCGAAATTTAAGGATGTAAGTGAGAGCATTAGAGTGCAAAAACAGAGGGTGAAAGAAATAACAATTGTGGCTGGTACGAATGAATTGAAAGGTGATAAATTTTTTATGAGAGAGGACTTGAAAGTATTGTTAAAGGTAGCGAAAGAAAAGAGTGACAGAGTTAGAATGGTGAGTCTGTTACCGCGGTATGACAGAGAGGAGTTTAGAAGGAGGGCCATAATCGCAAATGATATTATGCGCAGGTTATGCGGACGGTGTGGTGTGGAATTTGTGGACGTGTGGAATGAGTTTGATGGGCGAAAGGACTTATACAAGATGGATGGCCTGCATTTGAATGGACTTGGTGTGCAGAGACTGGAAAAAGTGTTGCTGAATGAAGTGAAAATGGATGTGCAGAACCAGGGAAACTAGAACTACCAAGGAGGGGGGGAAGTGGATATCCAGACATCAGTGAGACAGTTGAGTGTAAAAATGTATATAATGTACCTGAGCCAGCAAAAAGGACAAAAACTGGGAATGGGATATTTAGAATAACGCATCAAGATAGGGGTGGGACAAAGGGAACACTGCAATTCATGTATACTAATGCCAGGAGTATTAGGAACAAGAAGGAAGAATTTTTGGCCTTGATTGGCTCTTCCTGGCCACAGGTTATTGGCATTAGTGAAACATGGCTGACGGAAGATGATATAGTTAGTGGGATAGAATGTGTAGGTTATAGTATGTTTAGGAGGGACAAAGAGAATAAAATTGGGGGAGGGGTGTTATTGATGATAGCTGATGAACTGCAGCCAAGGAGAATTGAAGTATTGCAGGATAGTGAAAGGAGCTCATTTGAGGCTATTTGGTGTGAGATTGATACTGGCAGAATAAAATATACAGTTGGGTGCTGCTATAGACCAGGTGATGGAATAGATGGTGGAGATGGTATGCATAAACAAATTGATGAAATGAGTGGAAGGAGGGTAATTATTATGGGGGATTTTAATTATGGTAACATTGATTGGAAGGAGGAGAGGACACATGTGAGGAAGGAAATGGATTTTATTCAATTATTAAGGGATAACTATCTGAAACAGCATGTAATTGAAAATACTAGGGGTGTGAGAGTGCTTGACCTGGTAATAGTATCTGAGAATTTGACTGTAATGAATATGACCATGTTGCCACCTATTGGTGAGAGTGATCATAAGGTCTTGACCTGGGAGGTGGCTAAAGGTGTGAAATTTGTGATTAAGACAGGGTATATGTGGAATTACCATGCTGGCAAGCTTAGGAGATTGCTTGGATCAGTGACATGGCATGTACAACTGCAAGGGCTGGACGTTGATAGAGCATGGGAAGTGATCAAAGAGCATTTACAGGAGGTTATGGCTGATTGTATACCTAAGGTCCGAATAGTGAAACAAGGAGGGGTTAAATGGATGAATAACACCATTAAGCTTGAGCTGCAAAAAAAGAAACAACTATGGAGGGAATTTAAAGAAAGGGGTGACCTGCAGGCACACGAACGGTATAAAGTACAGGCCAGAAGGGTAACGAGTGTGGTAAAAACAGCAAAAGCCGATTATGAAAGGAAACTAGCTATGCAAGCAAAAGAGAATCCCAAACAGTTCTTTCAATATATGCTGCAAGCAAGAAAAAACTGTACATGGCAAAATGATTTTAAGGAATGATGATGGTAAAGAGTTCACTGAACCAGTCGATATAGTGGAGTTACTGAGCGCGCACTTTGCAAAAGTATATCATCCAGGTGGTGACGTTGAAAAAATGAAGGAACCATTAGTTTATATGGGAATTGTGATGAATGAAGTGGAGGTGAATAGTCTATTACAGAACCTTAATGTGAATACATCTGTGGGATTGGATGGTATACCGGCACGGGTCTTGCATGAAGCGGCTAACGAATTATCAGTGCCCTTGACCATGTTGTTTAATCTGAGTCTCAGGTCTGGCTTAGTCCCGAAGGCGTGGAAAGAAGGGAAAATAGTTTCACTGCATAAAGGAGGATCCAAGACTATGGTTGCAAATTACCGACCGATCAGCATATCAGGAGTCGTTGTCAAGGTCTTGGAGAAAGTAGTCAAGGGAAAAATACAGGAATGGATTGATGAAAATGAGATACTGTACAGAGGACAGCATGGCTTTGTGAAGGGTAGATCATGCCTCAGTAACTTGCTCAAGTTTTATAAAAAGGTGACGGCTGAACTGGATAAGGGAAATGGGTTTACAGTGATACTGCTGGACCTGGCAAAGGTGTTTGACAGGATACCACATGGAATTCTAATCCGTAAACTACAACATATGGGAATGGATATAGGGTTGGTGAGATGGATAGCTGGGTAGTTGATGGAGAGATATCAAAGAGTAGTTTATTCAGGAGTAGAGTCCAAAAAACGGCCTGTGACTAGTGGTGTGCCACAGGGTTCTGTTCTTGGACCACTGCTGTTTAATCTGTTCATTAACGATATAGGGAAGGGTCTAAGTGGGACAGTTCATTTGTTCGTTGATGATGCAAAGTTGGGTAGGGCGATAGTGAATGCAGAAGATGTCAAAGTCTTGCAAGATGACTTAGATAGATTGGAGTTCTGGATTAAGGAGAATGGATGTCAATTTAATGTGACAAAATGTAAGGTTATGCATTTCGGAGTGAAAAGATTAGCAGCAGTATACCACATTGGTGGAACTGTACTCCAAGAGATTGATGAGGCCAGGGACTTGGGAGTGTTGGTGGATAGGGAGATGAAGTTTAGGGGGGCACATTGCAAAAGTAGCTAAATCAGCTCATCTACTCACTTGGTTGTTGAAAAATACCTTGACGAGCAGAGAAAAACAAGTTATTGTACCTCTGTACCGAGCCCTGATAAGACCTCATCTCGACTACTGTGCCCAGATTTGGTCACCTCGGTTCCTTCTTGATGGGGAGGAGGTTGAGAGGATCCAGAGGCGAGTGACTAAGATGATAGCAGGTCTTTGGAATGAACCATATGAGAACAGGTTGAAGATTTGTGGGTTGCAGAAACTAGTTGATAGGCGGAAAAGGGGAGACATGATTGAGACATTCAAATTGCTAAAAGGATTCTATAGGATTAATTCAGATGATATTTTTGAGATCAGGACTGGTGGTGGGAGAACTAGGGGACACCCATGGAAGCTGGGCAAGAGCGTGGTTAGCAGGGGTGTTAGAGCTGGGTTCTTTACTTTTAGAGTGGTAAATGAGTGGAATAAGCTGCCAGAGTCTGTTGTGGGTGCTATGACAGTGAGCGAGTTCAAGGCAAGGTATGATAGATACTGTGAGAATGTTGAACAGCTGCGTGAACATGATGTTTAGGGCCTCCCTCGATGAGTCTAAGGACTCCTGGAGTAGCCCGTGGTAATAATAATAATAATAATAATAATTTATATTCCCTGGTCTGTAGCAACATCCCACTAATATCTTGTCTTATAAACATCTCACACCATATACTCTCAAAGCCATTAGTGTTATTTTTACCAAGATTCTACACCCTGAGTGCACACAATTCATTTCTTATGAATAACACTCCACCACCATGTTTATCTTCCGTATTCTGCTGCTTCTTAAGTCATCATCCCAACTATTACTTCATCTCCTCCAAACTTTCTTCCCTCTTGACTGCCACAGCCACATACTATCATTCCACCAGGAAAACACTCCTCTGGCACTCTACTTTGCATACCCCAAATCATCGAATCTCCATACATTACACTCCAAACAGATTTATTCATCCTTCTCTCACTGGCATCCCTGACTCTTACAGCTTCCAATCTCTCCCCCCGCCCCCTCACCTCTCTATACCTTGCTTCCACACTCTTGTCTTTCTGCAATTTCCTCTCTTTCACTGTTTCTCCCATTCTCCTGCCTTCCTCTCTTCCTTGCTCTCTGATGCCTTGTTTCTATCCTCACTTGACCTTTTGCAATTTTCTCTCTCTCTCACACCTGCTGTCATTCTTCTCGCACTAGCCAACCTCTCCATCCTCCTAATATCTTCATTCACCTTTTCACCTTTCTCAATTCAGTCTTCATTCCTTCATCTACTTTCTCAGAAATTCTATTTCTCTCTCTCTCTCCATACATTCTGCTTTCAATTTATATTTGCATACACAATCATGGCCATCAGAAAAACATATTCATCTGCTAAACTGGCTAAGTGTAAATCCGTATATATATATGTCTAATATTCTCTCCATCATCCAACACACTACTAGCACCCACAAACTGAAAATCAACCATTCCTGTTCACTGCAGCTAAATCTCACGATCGAGACACTTATGTCTCCTAGTGCCTTCCCACTGCCTGCATTTCATTCACATATACACATTCCTGTCTTGAAACAACAGGATGAATACATACTGTGTGTGTAGCAAGCTACACAATCATCGACTAGGTTATAAATAAAGTAGTGTTTAGATGTTGGAGGGGAAGGAGCTAGATGTACTAAAACTGGCAGTCAGCATGTTTAATATAATCGACATGTGGAGACAATACTGAGACAGTAAAATCCAAACAAAATGTCATACAATCATACAAAAAAAAACATCATATATATATATATATATATATATATATATATGTGTATATAAAAGGTCTGTACGGTTAACCTAGTGGCTATGTGCTTCGCAACCATATGTTTAGGAAAGGTGTGTCCTGGGTTCGATTTCCATCGCAGACGTGGGGAGCTTAAGGATCTTTCTCAGACATAGCCAAGTTAGCTGGTCTTGGGCATGGACAGCAGGGTTTTTCTCCCCAATTTATCTGGGGTTTTTCCTCCCGCAAGCAGGCAAACCAGCCCCCTGAACACATGCAACTACAGCCATAGAATATACTGGGAGGCATAGGGCTAGTCACCTTATCCTCGGGACAGAGACGACTTATAAGGGCTTAAGATAGCCCTGTAACAGGCCAGTAGGCCTAACACGTAGATGGGAGAAGAAGTGCTCAAATTGAGTGATATATATAAAGGACTCTATTTCTTAGGCTAAATACTATATGTCAAATTGATGTATGAATACAGCAATATAAACTATCAAGACTAAAGATAAAGTTTAAGAATCAGATCATCATAAATTAGAATATTCTGACTGAGTGATATAATTAATTATTAATCTCATTTGGATTTTTTTTTGTAAAAATTTTATGTTAGCTATTATTTTTTTTAATTTAATTTTATATTTAATTTAATTTTTTTTTACCGCATCTCCAAATGTTTGTTGATATAAATTGAATACAAAGTGTTACCCAAAAGTTCAGGGAATTTGAACAGGAAGAGCATTCAGCACAAATGTCCAGACAAGTGGAAGAACAATGACTGTGTTCTCCACCATGAATCATTGTTTGACAGTTCCTGACTTCCAACAACATAACAGTCATTCCCCATCACCCCTATTTGCCTAACCTTCCCTTCAACTTTTTTTCTGTTCCCCAAGTTGAAATTCCATCTGAAAGGGCATTATTTTCACAAAATTAAGAAATTCCAGGCAAATTGCAGGAGATGCTCAACACATTCACACTTAAAGCTTTCCAGGGATGCATGGAATCACAGAAAAAACACTGAGATCACACCCAAGGGGGACTACTTCGAAGAAAAAGTTGTACGGGCCAAGATGAGGCAAATGGGGTGATGGGAAATGACTCATGTTTTTGAAAGCCTTTTTGTTTTTTTTTCATTTCTTTCTGGATTTATTTTCTTATTTCTAGTATTGCTAACTGGGTTGATTTTATTTGTTGTCTAGTCTTGTATAACCTCATAAATTCCATTTCTGTACATGTGATTCTTTTATATCCTGTCTCAGTGTCCAAGCTTCGCTTCCATAAAACAATGTTAGCAGTGCTAAAATAAGTTCTTAGTCTGCTTTGTGTGTGTATTTGGGGGAGGGGAAGAGAGAAACTGCTGACGGCCTACTAATATTCTTCTTACTTTAAAGAATTTAGTTTGTAAGTTATGTCAAACTTTCAGTATAATGTATTTTATAGCATCAATAATTGAACTGATTTCAGATATCAGCATTTCAGTCTATCTCTATTTCTTGATCATTCTAGTCTATAATTCATTATCTTCATGGATTTTTTTTTTTTTTTTTTTAACTAGTTCAATTGTCATCAACAGCTATTTGACTTCATATGAGTATGTTTCCTTTATATTCAGCTTCTTCAAGTATCAAACATTTGTAAAGAGTAAGGTGTCAAAAACAATTTTATTTTTTTGATGCGATTTCCACCACACGGAAAGTTTTTGAAAACCTTTCATGTCGTGGGAGTTACATTAAATGGGTGAGTTATGTTTATTCCTATTATTATTAATTTTATATTTTTTGTATTTTCTTATTATTTATTTCTTACAGTCTGGAAATCCTGCTCTAGAGACTAAACATGAAACTTTTTAAAGCCACTTCAGGCCTCAGATAAATGGGTTGGTGATCTCTCACCAGGTGATGAAATTCATCTCCCACCTCATTTACAAACATCCATGCCTACAGGATTTGAACTTGGAGCCTCTTGGTTGGAGAGCAGATATTTGGACCACTTTACTAACCAGGATGGTAAATTTTATCTCTATTCTTTCACAAACAATAAGGGTGGAAAGTGGCTTTTTTGGATAGCAGGTAGTTGGATCATGTAGCACACTACCTGATAGGTTGGTGGGAGTGTAAACAATGAAAAGGTTTAAGGAATAGTGTGATAGGCTGTGTTGTCTTAGACCTCTGCATGCTGACGCTTCACTCCATGAAGGTTTTGAATAATATTTCTTCTTTTTATTTCCTCATCTTTTTTTAAACCTCCCCACAAAAAATCTATCCCACCTGCTATACACTGCAAAATCTCACTTGTGTCTATGATATGAAGCTCCCTCACTAACTTGTATGTTTCTATCATACCACCTCACACTTTGAAGACCATATTCTGACATCCTAAACAGGAATACAGATTAGATGGTTTCATGAAGACAAACAGAGCAGAAAAGGAGGGATACTGATTACAGTAATATTGAAAGTTTATTTTTCACTTGGTTAGAGTATAATAAATTTAGTTTAATCCTTTATCCAAGTGTGAGCAAACAAAGTTTGCGCCTAAAAGTATCTTCAGGACTGGGGTAAGGTGGTACAACACCAGGGCAACTCGTTGCAAAGGTGTTTTGCATTATAGGCGATACTGAGACAGGAGTGTTGGTAGCTTGCTCTACCTTTGCAATGAGTTGCCCTGATGTTGTACCACCTTACCCCAGTCCTGAAGATACTTTCAGGCGCAAACTTTGTTTGCTCACACTTGGATAAAGGATTAAATTAAATTTATTATAGATTATAGTAATAGAAGTGATGTCTGATCAAGAAGGAAATGCAAGGGACAAATAGTGGCTCTGATTTTGAGGTAGAAGTGGACAAGCTGAGAGATGGCATCAAGAGGCAAAGAGAATGAACTTTTGGAGTATTTAAGAGAAAGCTATCTTGGCAACACACAAAGATCAAGGATCCATGTAGATCAAAGATCCTCTGGTTGATGAAAGTGACTATGAAATTATCACTTCATATGATCACCCAAAGCCATATGAGGGATTTTCTGAGAAATCGATATATATGTAAAAATTTAGAACCATAGTGGCATTTACCTTATCTGCTTTAGTAATTATTATTTTACTGTTGTTTTTCATTTCTTGCAGAGCTTTCAATTCTTCTTTTATAGGTTGCTTTTTGGTGATTTAGCTTGGATAAGAACACTGGCTACATCCAGTATAATATTGTAGGCAATATAGTTGGGAATGTTGCGGATACCATGTTCTACCTGAATCATCTCTTCAGGAGAAGAGATATTTTTCGGTGGTATCTGCTCCTGTAGAAGAGCAAAGCTAGTGTGACTGTATATGCAGAGAGAGAGCCTTCGGTGATGTAAATCGGTGTTTTAATTTGACACAGTTCGAGATCACATTATTATCCCAGCAGTGTTTTAGAAAAGCTAATTGATTTAGTTGTCTTGAAATCTTCAGCTTTTTTGCCGTATTGAAAGGCCTTGTGTGTAATGGAATCTCTGAGGATGATCGTAATTCTTGTAGATAGACTTATACGTTGATTATACATAGCTTTTAATTTTTCAGGAAATGACAACATATACTAAAATATTAATTAAAAACTTTAATCAATATCTTCCTATATTTCAGCAATGTTACACTGCCATCTTCAGAGATCACAAAACAATGATATGTGTATGCAGGCACTAAGCAAATGAGACTAACTGTATTTTGTAACTGTATAACTGTATTTTGTACTAGAGTCCAAAAGGTGCCCTTAGAAGGCTAAATTATTTTGTCTTGGCTGTTGGGCTGACGTTCTTAGAATGCATGCTTCCCAAATTAGGAGCCGTCTCATGCACTCAAATTTGTTAGGGTTTGGGAAGTTTTTCAGAGCTGAGGCTGATTGCAGGCATAATCTTTCATACATGTACTTGCTGCAGTATAATAAAGTGGCTTTTTTCCAGTGTATTCTGTGGCAGATGTCCAATAAATGGTCAGCAAGTCCTGAGTGGCTGTACTGGTGAAACCGGATGTAGTCTTTGTGTTCGGATATCCTGATATTGGCAGATCTGCCTGTTTGGCCGTAGTAGGACAGTTCGCATCCCGAACTGTGTAAAATTACAACATCAATTTACATCAATGAAGGCTCTCTCTGCATATACAGCCATACTAGCTTCACTCTACTATGGGAGCAGATTGCCGCCACCCATATTCTCTTGGCTGACACCAACAAGGCTATTCGTTCGCTAGAAGAAGAGCTTGCAGCCACACTGAATGTCAACATTTGGATGATCCTTTCTGATATCTCGAATGCTTCAGCAGAAAAAGAATTTAATAGAATATGATGTCAGCACATTAAAAAATTTGAAAGTTTAAAAAAGAGCTCACTCATCTTCCAAACCTCAACTACCACTCAACACAGTAATAAACCTGTCATCCCTTATCCTGAAGCGATTAGAGCACTCACACGTGGCCACAACTTCGCCATAGCACTGAAAAAGATCCCTTCTTAAAAAATAATGATACAGGTAGAATGTGGTATTCACAACAACTCTCTCTCAACCATATTGCCAACAATATCAGAATAGATGTAGCTAGTGTTCATACCCAAGCCACCAAAAAGAAACCTATCAAAAGAATTCAAAGCTCTGCAATTAATGAAAAACAACAGTAATATAATTACTAAAGCAGATAAGGGAAATGCCACTGTGGTTCTAAACCAAACTGACTACACAGGCAAGCTTGCCTCTTTATTTTTAGATTGGTCTACCTACCTCCCTATAGAATATGATCCCACCAACTCCCAAATCAGAACACTCCATAGGCTACTTCAGAATGTTAGCTCTTGGCCTGTGAAAGTGACTAACTGACTAAAACCTTTTAACTCTAGACTCCCTGCCCCCCCAAATATTTGGACTACCAAAAATCCATAATCAGAATGCACCATTACACCCCCCATAGTGGATGGCATAGATTCCCCCCCACACAAATTAACCAAACATTTAGTCATAGTGCTCACACACTATACTGGCAACACACCTTCACACACAAAAAACAGCCTACTTTAAAGCCAATATTGAAAAACCTCTCACTCCAACACATTGACATGGTCAGTTTTGATGTCTCCTTAGACCTCATCCAAGCTAGATTTCCTCCTGATATCTCAGCCTTATTTTCGTTCACCATGAATTTGGGCTATTTCATTTAGAAAGAAAAACAGATAAAGGGGACAGGCCATTGGTTCTCCACTCCTGGCTAACTTCTTTATGGAGACCTTTGAAGAAAAAGCTTTAAACTCGGCCCTACATAAACCCATTGTTTGGCTATGCTATGTGGATGAGGTGTTTGCTATTTGGCCACACGGCCTGGATACACTCCACAACTTCTCATCACACTTAAACAATCAACATTCCAGGATCCAGTTTACCTTGGAAAGGAAAACAACAAGTCTCCCTTTCCTAGACACTCTGATTACAAGCCAGATTCCTGGTTTTCTCTGTTTACAGAAAACTTACACATACAGATAGATACATTCACCAGCAGTAACACCACCTCCTTCCCAACAATATGGGATTTAAAAAAAAAAAAACTATATAAGAGGGCAAAATAAATCAGTTCAGATAACAATGCCCTAACTACTGAACCTAACTATATCCTTAACACCTTCTTAATTAATGGCTACAACTCCCAAAAAATCCAAAAAAATATTAAAACCAATTAATCACAACCCTCCCCTTCCCCATCATAAAGAGATTACTCTAAAGCTATCAGGGTGACTGATAAGAATCTCACAGTCCACACTAAAACATGGTATGAATATGAACGTAAATTTAAGGAGGCCTGTGAGATTCTTATCACCCTAATCTTAACAATAATGTGGTCTAAAAATCCCAAACATATGGAAGACACATATTCTACCCACTTAACCTTTCTCTCTAAGAGTTAATTTTAAACAGAACCATAGGTAATCAAGGATCCTAAATCTAATATAATAATTGTCATGTTAAATTAAGACATCATTTTCACTGTAACAAACTATCTATATGAAAGAATGTTTCTCTGATGTTGTCTTAAATAGAATATAGCTTTGATGTAGTTAATTTATTTTATTTCATTTATTTATTGTAATTTTATTTTATTTTCACTAGAGGTCAGGCCAGTAGAATAACCACTGATCAAATCATTCTCTCTTCAGCATATTATGTGAAATGTAATTTAGCTTGACTGTGTGTGTGTGTGTGTGTGTGTATATATATATATATATGTGTGTGTGTGTGTGTGTGCGCGCGCGCGTATATACTCCTTATTATGAAGGTTGAAACGTCAGAAAATTAAAATAATTATTTATAACATGGTTGTAGAGTCCATAATTTGTGTAAAATGAATGCTGATCACCATGTAACACTAAAGGAAAGGACAAACCTGAACAAATTTGGGTGCATGACACTGTCTCAAATTTGGAAAGCATGCATTCGAAGAACATCAGCCCAATGGCCAAGAAAACCCAATTTGGTCAACTTTCTTCAGTTTTATTTGCTTAGCATTAGTGTCAGTGTGCACATTAATTATTAACATTTCATCTCCATGGAGTCAGAGACTCATTGTGGGAGGTACACACTATTGCACATGCCGATCCAACCATGCTTTAAACTGATTCAATGTATCTACACCCACAACATACTCAGGCAATGCATTCCACCCACCAACCACTCTCCATAGAAAGCACCTACTCCTCACTCCTCTGCTCACACCCTTCTTATACAGTTTCCAGCAATAGCCTCTTGTTCTACCCCTCCTCTCCCATTCTACAAAAAATCTCTTCCATATTGACCTAATAACAATCCCTGACTAACTTATATGTCTCAATCATATCTGCTCCTCATCTTCATGCAACTTACATTCTCTCAATTTGTCCTCATACTCCACATTCCAAAGACCACTGACCACCTTTGTGAATCTTCTCTGGACCCTTTCCAACATATCCTCATCACCATGAAAACCAGGCAACCAAATCTGTGCACAATAATCCATATGAGGTCTGATCAAGGCCTTATACAATGGCATCATAACCTCTATATTTCTCCATGTCAGGGTCCTCCACATCACTGCCATTATGCGATTTAACGTCTTCACAACTTCTGCAACGTCGCCCATGAATTTCAGGTCCTTTTCCACCATGCTAGATCTCTCTCAGCTCCTCTATTTCCATTAAAGTTTCCCCACAAAGTGTATACTTTGAATCCCATCATTGCCTACAAAACCTTGCACTCTGCCACACTGAACTGAGAGTTCCACTTACCTGCCGATTTATGCAGTTTATTCAAGTCCTCTTGTAAGGTCATAACATCTGCGTGACTCTGCATTGCTCTGCCCAGTTTTGCATCATCTGCAAACAGCTGCATATTGCTAGTTAAATCCATCCCAAAATCATCAATATATAAATTGAACAACAATGGTCCCAAAACTGACACCTGCAGCACACTGGTAGCGACTTTTTCTCTCAGGACACTGCACCCCCATATACAACTTTCTGATATCTATCCAACAGCCAGTCACTGATCCAACTCAGAGGTCTGTTATCCAATCCATCTGTTTCAATTTATATAAGAGCTTGGCATGTGGCAGTCTATCAAAAGCCTTTGCAAAATCCAAGTACATCACCATATATGCATCTCCCCTATCCAAGGTATTTGTCACCTTGTTATTGTATATAAGTAAGTTAGTGAAACATGATCTCCCCTTAAAAAACCTATTCTGATAACCACAGAGAATACTGCTGTTACCAACTCATTTCTGCATCCTACTTTTCATCAATCTCTCTACTACCTTCACAACAACTCCAAATATGCAGATTGGCCTATAATTTGTAGCCACAGCCATATCACCACCATTATACAGTGGAACAATTTTACCCTCCTTCCACTCCCTTGGAACATGTGCTATTGCAAGACTTTTTAAACAGCAGTGAGAGCAATGTCACTGACATTGCTCTCACTGCTGAACTTTCTCACCTGCATCACACATTCCTAAGCAATGGCTATAATCCCCATACAATAGATAAAATACTAAATGCTACCCAGAAATCCCCTCCACCATCTACCACAGAAGACTACAACAAAACTATCACCATCCCATACATTAAAGGCACATCTGAAAAGATATCTAGGGTACTTAACAAACACTAACTGCGCACCATATTTAAACCTTATGTGAAATTGGCAACTCTCATCTGTTCACCTAAGGACAGATTCACTCCTTTATCACTTCCAGGAGTCTATGAAGTGCCCTGTTCTTGTCATCGAGCCTACTATGGACAGACAGGAAGAACTGTGGACATCCCCCCTCCTCAGTGAACTCAAAAAATATATCCGGCACTTTCGCTATGGCAAGTCGGGTCTGGCAGACCATGCTTTGGATACCCCAGCACACAGGATCAATTGGAAAAAAAACAAAAGCACAGTACAGCAGCTTCTACAAGTCAGAGAGGTTGTTCTTGGAATCAACAGAAGCCTTAAAACATACTTCAAATCTTAACAAGTGTGGCTGTATAAATCTACCAAAGATTTGGGAGACAGTCATCCTAAGACCAAATTAATATTTATTTATTTTTATTTTATTTTTTTCACAACCTTGGACTACCATTTTTTCAAACTTTAAAAGACTACTTTGGACTCCTATATTTTTTTCAAAACTTTGGACTATATTCCAAAAATATGTGAATTGTCAGTTATTGTTTCAAAATTCAAAAATTATTCAAAAATAATTCAAAAATTAGTGAATCCAACTACTTTGGTGGCGCTTTTTGGAATTGTCAGTTATTGTTTAATTTGAGCTTAATGTACTGAAGATGCCTGTGACACACAGGCGAAAATTATGCTATTAAATAATCTTTGTACGTGAGTTTTTTCCGTTATTAATTTTGTATCGACTAGCCCCACTGTTACACCGGATTGTGGTTGTCTCACACTTGTAGCAAACTTTGCGTGCTCTGAAGATGCTGGATATAACATCAGCGAAATATTTGCTTTTAAGTTAATAAATAATTATTTTCTTATCAATCTGCGTTTGCATCAATACCGTTTAAATCCAATTCAACATGTTCAACTCCTCGTTCCATGCTATAGTTCCAAGCTGTCTCTCTCCTAAGCTTGTCATAATCACCAGCCTTATAATTCCATATATGTATCCTTTCCTCACAAAAGTCTGCATATCACTAGCCACAACACAGGTGATTACTTCATGATCACTTTCACCAACTGCAGGAAAGTGTGAAACTTCTCTCACAATCACATCCTCTGATGAAATTATCAGATCTAGAACTCTTAAACCTAGTGTGCCCTCCAAACGTGCTGCCTGAGATAGTTATCTCAAGAAATTCATTTTCCTTATTCCCAAATGCTATCTCTTCATTCCAATCTATACTTGTTATAATTAAAATCACCCACATTAATTACCTTCATTTGGTTCACAAATCCAAGTTGTTTAAACATTTCTTTATCACTACCCTCCACATTCCCAGGCCTATAACAACATCAAACTAAATATGTCTTCCTCTCAACATCCACATTACCTAACTGCCTAATAACCATTACCACTATTTCCCTCTTTCATGTCTACCATATGTGGACTTAATTTCCCCCCCTCCGCCCTTCTTGCCCTTTCTATCCTCGCAAAAAATACTGTATCCTTCTATTTCTATTCCCGTTACAATAGTTACAATATCACCTTCATTCAACCATGTTTCACTTATACTAATGATTTTTGGGTGAACAAACTAAATCACTGAAACCAATTCATCCCCCTTATTTCTGATACTTCTGACATTTGCAAACAAACACAGCAGTTCATTTTTAGGTCTATAGGCAGTCCTATCCAAGCCATGTATTGGTTGCGATTTCCCCAATACACCTGCCCAATCACCTTTATCACCACTTACATTGGTGGCTGAAAAGTTCTTGGCCTCAACCATAAATGGCAACACTATCGAAAAGATTTCTTTTTTTGAAGTTGGTACATCTGTCATAAGCATCCACATGAAATTGCAAGTCATTCTATCAAGTAGTTTTTTAATACAGCTGTCAGAAGCCAAGGTGTTGTCTGTATCCCTTGAAATGGATATAATTGAGTATCATGTGGTTATAAAATTCTTTGTAATAGAAGACTTAATGCCAAAAGAAATTCATTCGAAGTTCATAAACGTTTACGGGCACTCTTCTCCTTCGTTTTTGAATTAATCAATGAGCTGCCGAGTTTAAACATGGCCATACCAGCCTTGAAGATGATCCATATGAAGGACATCCAAAAAGTGTAACAACATGAGAAATCATTGATCAAGTGCACGATATGATATTGGATGAATGGAGAGTCAAAGTGCATGAAATTGCTGAGACTATAGGCATTTCAAAAGAATGTGTAGGATACATTTTGCATGAAGAATTGCAAATGAAAAATTTGCAATTCTTCATGCAAAAAGCTGTACACAAGATGGGTGTTGAACAGATCAAAAATGTACTCACATGAAAATCTCTGAACAGTGCTTGGAGCATTTTAACAAGAATAAAACTGATTTTGTGTGTCGATTTATTACTATGGATAAGACTTGGATTCACCAGTATATACCAGAATCTAAACAGCAGTCAAAACAATGGACAGAAGTTAGTTGTTCAGCGCCAAAGAAGACAAGGTCATAGCATCAGTGTTTTGGGATGCTAAAGGCATTTTGGTTATTAATTATCTTGAAAAGGGTAAAACAATAACCAGGGAATATTATTCCGATCTTTTAACCAGACTAGACGAAAAAATTCATGAGAAAAGACCCGGTTTGCAGAACAAAAAAATCATCTTTAATCAGGACAATGCACCTGCCCACAAAGGTGCTATGGCAATGGGAAAATTAACGGATCTCCACCATGAATTGTTGGAACATCCACCCTATTCCCCAGATTTGGCTTCCTCTGACCTCTATCTCTTTCCAAAACTAAAACTCTTCCTCGCTGGTCAGTGTGTTTCTTCAAATCAAGAGGTGATTGCAGCTGTAGAGCGATATTTTGCAGATCTTACTGAGAGCCACTACAGGGATTGGATAATGGCGCTGGAGCATCGCTGGAATAAATGCATTAGTCTTAAGGGAGATTATGTTGAAAAATAAAAATAACTTTGAAATTATAAATTTGTTTTTTCATTGTTAGACCAAGAACATTTCAACCACTCAAGTATATCTGCTCAGTCTCAACTTCCCCACCCATATCGCAATATACTCCATCTTCATATTCATTCAATGCCACTTTCAGCAACCAATCTCCTTATCCTATGTCTCCCTGCCCACCCGAGCTCCTCCCCCAGTTTCCCTGTTTCTTTTGCATTCCTGTTCTCTTTTCATCTCACCTCTTTCTTCTGATCTCTTGCATGCATTACACACTGTACTTTCATCCAGCAACACATTCTCCAGTACTCACTCCAAAGCATTTAAATGCAACCCATCACCTGTATAATTTCATTCTTCCCTCAAACATATGCCATACATCCACAGACTTCACTCTCTTCTCATCACACAGCTCCAATAGCATACCATTCGTGATTTTGGCTCTACTTTGCAACTCATAATCGTCATACTTTGGCAACACACACACACACACTGACAACCTTTCCTACTACACTGTTATCTTTCACTCTTCTCATTAGTCTTCTGATATTCGTCCTCACATCCTTCTTATGTCCATTTAGATCATTTGTCCCTACAATCACAACTAACTCTCTTGCTCATTTCTTCCTCATGTCCAACACCTACTCATTAATTAATTAATAATTATCCTACTCATTCTCCCACCTGAATAGCAGACTTTATGGACTCTCAGTAACTAGCCCTCTAATTATGGAGCCTTCATATACTGCTATCCTGGAATATCACTCATCACCTTTTACTCTTTTTTCTTTCATTCTGTTCTCTTGCACACTTTCCTTAGTTTCCACTAGATGTCTAACATCACTCCACATGTTTCTCATTTCATTTTTCCTTTCCAATAACAGTTTCATTAAATCTTACATTCCAACAACTTCACTCTCTGTCACTCCTGCAATCTTGCTACCTCTTATTCTGCCGCACCTTACATCCATTTCCTCATTCATACTTTCTTTTACTTCCTTATCACTAACTTTCGCTTCTACATTCCTTGCATTCTTTCATTCCCTCAGTTTCTCTACCTTTCATTTCATTTCTGTTTTTCGTAACTTTTATAACTTTTTCCATAACCTGCGCTTCTACATCCTTGCATTCTTTCACTCCCTCAGTTTCTCTAGCTTTCATTTAATTTCCGTTTTTCATGTACACATCTATCTTTTCAGTCGGTTTTGCATTCCTTGCATCATAGTCCAACAATATATCACACTTCTGACAAATCTATACTTTCTCTCATTTCTTTTGAAACTGATTCGTAGTCATGAGTGCAATATGCAAACATATTGCACTCATGACTACGAATCAGTTTCAAAAAGTCTATGTCACAATGCCACTTGACTTTTGTGGCGCTTGCCTAATAGCACTGATCGATCCACGTGGTTGACCTCATGACCGCCATTATGTTATACTTAGAAAGGCAATTTAGACTAATAAATCTCGCTTACTTCACACCAAAAATCATGCAAATAAACTTCGTTAGCAAAAATAAATAATAAAATCTTAAAATTCATGAAACATTACCAATTATTATTCAAAATAGCACTTATCTTTTTGGAGCTCTTTCTGACACTACCTATATCTGATACACATCATTGTTTTGTGATCCTGAAGATGGCAATGTAACATTGCCGAAATATAGGAAGGTATTGATTAAAGTATTTAATTAATATTCTAGTACACATTGTCATTTACTGAAAAATTAAAAGCTATGTATAACCAATGTGTAAGTCTATCTACAAGAAGAAAAACTTTTTAGTTAGCATATTTTGGGCCCAAATAGGATGCGATTTATTATTATTATTTTTTTTTTTAGATTTTAAGTTGTGGTTAAGTTTAGAATACTGTAAATTTCTTTTAATGTATTTTGGTATTATTAAAGTTTTATTTATTTTTTTTTGTAAATACACGCATGAAGAACCAATTTACTTTATTATTGAAGTTAAGATTCTTTAAGAATGGGAGAATTATCAGAGCAGAATACGTATATTATCTAGGATCTTACTTGTGTGCTTAGATTTCAGTACAAAAATCTGATACTACTTGCAGCTAAATTTTACAATTGTTGTAACTGATAACAAGAAATTAATATATAAACAAAACACTAAACTTTCTACAAATGGAACAACCAACAAGATTTAAATAATCACTTAAAAATTTAACTACTTTTTACAATGCCACTTTGGTTCTCAAATAATCATTTACATAGAGAAGAATACAAATCGGCATTTATCACATTTCATACTTCCGGCATTCTGGGAATATGCTCCAATCACCACCAACAAATCTCCATGTAAAATTTTGATCTACTCTTCACAACACCTTTACACAACTTCCACAGATAACCTCTTCTTCTCCTCTCACATTCTATACTTTTTATAATGCACTTTGCATAAATCCAATAAAATCTCTAACTTTTAAATGCCTCTAGCATATCGCCTCTTTTCCACCTATCCACCAAGTTCTGCAATTTACATTCCTGTAACCTCTCTCCACAACCAACATTCCAAAGTCTCGATATTATCGTGGTCACTCATCTCTGGACCCTCACCAATGTTTCCTCATCACAATGAAAACTAGGTGACCAAATCTGAGCCCAATAGTCTGACCAATGCTTTATACAGTGTGTATAAAGTATCAATGTGTATATCAATGTACTCCTTATCATAGAAGTAACAGAAACAAATCATAAGCTTCAGTCAAGTGTCAACCATCACTCCTAGATACTGAATTTCATTCATTTCCTGAAGCACAGTTCTATCAATACAGTACAAAGTATTATTTCTCTGCACCACAAAGTGCAACACCTTGCAGTTATTCAAACTACCACCTCACTCATTTGTCTAAGCTAAGAGTTTAATTCCATTCAGGAAGATTTCATTACTCTTAGCTTAGACAAATTAGTGAGGTGGTAGTTTGAATAACTGCAAGGTGTTGTACTTTGCAGTGCAGAGAAATAATACTTTGTACTGTATTGATAGAACTGTGCTTCAGGAAATGAATGAAATTCAACATCTAGGAGTGTTGAATTAGTTAGAAGTGGTGGTGGGTAGTAGATAGCGTTGGTGTAGAATAGGTGCCCTCCCTCGATGAGTCTTTGTTGGACTCCTCAGAGGTGTCACAAAATAATATTTCGATTCTCATCAACTCCGCATCATCAGCAAACAACTGAATATTACTAACAAATACATTACAAATAAATTAAACAGCAGAGGCTCAAGAAGAGATCCATGGGGAACACCACTGGTTACCTTCATTTATTGAGACAATGTTCAATCATACACTTGCTGATATTGCACAGAGAGCCAATCTAACCAATGTATTTTCCATTCCCATGCACTACCTTGCACACTGGTACAAATGCTTGTAAGGTCCAAGAATATCACTGTATATGAAATATGAATCTCTCTTATCCAATACATTCATCATAAAATGCTTTTGTTTGTTTCATTGTTTGTGTTTTATGGCCAAGCAACAAAGATTGAGGCCAGTGAATCTATTATGCCTATAAACTCCATGTTCTTCTGACTGGTTTGCCTGCTTTGTGGGATTAAAAACATAGTTTCTAGGAGGAAAATCCATACTGAGTTATCACTTTCACTTGAAAAGCTCTGTTCAAGGTTCTTCACATCTTAGACAGGATTCCAATTCATAAAAGGCAAGATCTACCTTTTACAAACCCATGCTAACCTTTATAAAGAATCCTAATGTCCACTGACACCCAATCCTGTATTATATTCGCAACCAATCTCTTCAAAACCTTGACTACGACTGCAAATATACAGACATGAGTATAACTGGAAACTTATCTTAGAGCCATGCTGGAGTGGTGCTATTTTGCTTTCTTTCTACTTCTTAGGAACCTTACCCACTGCAGGACCTTCATTAAATTATCAAGTCAAGGGAAACATTATTGCACATTCCTTAAAAATGTGTGACAGTATGTGATCCATTCATAGCCTTATTTGCATGTAACCCAATCAACACCCCATACACCTCTGTTCCTCTAATTCTTCTAACACTTACTGCCCTTCTACATGTTGAACGGCATCATGTACACCAATATGATATAAAGTGATAATGAGCTCATTAAAAAACTCCACTATATCGCTTGAATTAGTCACTTAGCTATCAGTGACATCATCAAGCTCTACAGCCCAAATCAAGCCTTGTCCTCCTGGATTTATTGCCTGAAACCATGTCTAGCTAACACTTGATTTCTCCAGTTTGGAGAGTGCAACATTATGTTGCTATTGTGTCTGTCAATTTCCATTCATGGCCTGCCTACTGCAACATTTTGAACTTGATTAAGCTAGATATTGTAGATTTTGTTATAGATCTGATATATGGTTGTACCTGATCCTCCAAAGACCATTATCATTCATTAGGTGAAATATTTTTCTTTGAAAGCCTATATCAAATCCTCCACCCTCTCCACAAATATCCAGATTTCACATCCACAGGTAACAACCTATTTCACATCCCTCTCTCTCTCTCTCTAGGATCTCCTCATGTCTGAGGACTCATGACCCTTTCTGATGATGCTTCACCATTTCTTTCTTTCCTGTGCTTCTCTTATTGCTTGTTCTAGTTTAAGTCCGGTGATTCTTGATATTTCGTCAATCTATCTGCTGGGGGGGGGTCCCTTTTTCTTTTTCCACACGGTGTACCATTGATAATTATTTTTTCTGGGCAGTTGCCTTCCCTTCTGGATATATGTCCAAAATATTGCATGATTCTTTTGTCAATTGTTTGTCAGTCTTGTGTATGGATATTCAGTTCTTCTAGAATGCTTTTGTTTGTTCATTATTCTGTCCAAGAAAACATTCTCCTCCAGCACCAGAGCTCAAACATCTCAATTCTTCTTCTGTCATCTTTTGTCACTGTCCAAGAGTCAGAAGCATAGAAAAAGATTGAAAAAAACTAAGGTTTCTACAAGCTTAATTTTGTTCTTTTTGGAAACATACCTGTGTTTCCAGATCTTAGTTAAATCGGTCATCACATTCTTATCTTAGTACTATTCTTCTTATTTCTTTTTTACATCCATCTTTTTTTATTATTATTATTACTCCGAAGTAATTGAAATTGTCAACAATTTCAATTCCTTATCTATCACTTCTGCATTGTTTGAAATCATTATTTTGGTTTTATCTTGATTTATTTGTAAACCATGGCTTAAGCTTCACCATTTTAATTGATTTAGGAAGGATTTTAATTCTTGTTTGTTTGTGGCTATTATCACTGTATCATCTGCATATTGTAGGTTAGTGATTGTTTGGCCACCTATTATAATGCCTCCATCCCACTTTTCTAGAGATCTTTTCATTATAATTTTGCTGTAAAGGTTGAATAGTAATGGTAAGAGTATGAATCCTTGTCTTGATCCTTTTTCAAATTGGAATGCAAGGGACATTGAGTTTTGAATTCTTATTGTTGCTTGATTTCCTTCATATACGTTCTCTAGGACAGTTACTAGATGGTTTGATTGTTGAAAGTTTTTCCACTTGGTTATACTATAAATTAAAAATACCGAAATTATATACGTGGTTTAATCCTTTATCAAATTGTAAGCAAACAAAGTTTGTCCCTGAAGTATTTTCAGGATTGGGATAACTCGTGGTAAAGGTGGTATGACTTCACATCACTTGCCTTAGTATCCGGTATACCGGCATCACTTAGTATCACAGTATACCGGCACGGGTCTTGCGTGAAGCGGCTAAGGAATTATCAGTGCCCTTGACCATGTTGTTTAATCTGAGTCTCAGGTCTGGTTTAGTCCCGAAGGTGTGGAAAGAGGGGAAAATAGTTTCACTGCATAAAGGAGGATCCAAGACTACGGTTGCAAATTACCGACCGATCAGCATATCAGGAGTCGTTGTCAAGGTCTTGGAGAAAGTAGTCAAGGGAAAAATACAGGAATGGATTGATGAAAATGAGATACTGTACAGGGGGACAGCATGGCTTTGTGAAGGGTAGATCATGCTTCAGTAACTTACTCGAGTTTTATAACAAGGTGACGGCTGAACTGGATAAGGGAAATGGGTTTACAGTGATACTGCTGGACCTGGCAAAGGCGTTTGACAGGATACCACATGGAATACTAATCCGTAAACTACAACATATAGGAATAGATATAGGGTTGGTGAGATGGATAGGTGGTTGGTTGATGGAGAGATATCAAAGAGTAGTTTATTCAGGAGTAGAGTCCAAAAGACGGCCTGTGACTAGTGGTGTGCCGCAGGGTTCTGTTCTTGGACCACTGCTGTTTAATCTGTTCATTAACGATATAGGGAAGGGTCTAAGTGGAACAATTCATTTGTTCGCTGATGATGCAAAGTTGGGTGAAATGTGATGCAAAGATGATGCAATAGTGAATGCAGAAGATGTCAAAGTCTTCCAGGATGACTTAGATAGATTGGAGTTCTGGGCTAAGGAGAATGGATGTCAATTTAATGTGACAAAATGTAAGGTTATGCATTTTGGGGTGAAAAGATTAGCAGCAGTATACCACATTGGTGGAACTGTACTCCAGGAGATTGATGAGGCCAGGGACTTGGGAGTGTTGGTGGATAGGGAGATGAAGTTTAGGGGGCACGTTGCAAAGTAGCTAAATCAGCTCATCAACTTACTTGGTTGTTGAAAAATACCTTGACGAGCAGAGACAAGCAAGTTATTGTACCTCTGTACCGAGCCTTGATAAGACCTCATCTCGACTACTGTGCCCAGATTTGGTCACCTCGGTTCCTTCTTGATGGAGAGGAGGTGGAGAGGATCCAGAGGCGAGTGACTAGGATGATAACAGGTCTATGGAATGAACCATATGAGAACAGGTTGAAGATTTGTGGGTTGCAGAAACTAGTTGATAGGCGGAGGAGGGGAGATATGATTGAGACATTCAAATTGCTAAAGGGATTCTATAGGATTAATTCAGAGGATATTTTTGAGAACAGGACTGGTGGTGGTGGGAGAACTAGGGGACACCTATGGAAGCTGGGCGAGAGTGTGGTTAGCAGGGGTGTTAGAGCTGGGTTCTTTACTTTTAGAGTGGTAAATGAGTGGAATAAGCTGCCAGAGTCTGTTGTGGGTGCTATGACGGTTAACGAGTTCAAGGCAAGGTATGATAGATACTGTGAGAATGTAATCGCATAGTTGTGTGGACATGATGTTTAGGGCCTCCCTCGATGAGTCTAAGGACTCCTGGAGTCGCCCGAAATAATAATAATAATAATAATAATAATAATAATCCCATAATGCAAAGCACATCTCCTTGCATACATGTCCAAGGGTGGTCTGAACCTGACCAACTTGTGGTAAAGGTGGTATAACTTCACATCATTTGCCTTAGTATCCCATAATGCAAATGGATCTCCTTGCAGACACGTCCAAGGATAGTCTGAAAAGTTCTTGGCCTAACAACGAAAAAACGAATTATAATTTCAAAATTATTTTTATTCTTCAACATAATCTCCCTTAAGACTAATACATTTATTCCAGTGATGTTACAGCGCCATTATCCCATTCCTGTAGTGATTCTCAGTAAGATTTGCAAAATACCCCTCTACAGCTGCAATCACCTCTTGATTTGAAGAAAAGCACTGACCAGTGAGGAAGAGTTTTAGTTTTGGGAAGAGATAGAAGTCAGAGGGAGCCAAATCTGAGAAATAGGGTAGTGAATGTTCCAACAATTCATAGTGCAGATCCCTTAATTTTCCCATTGCCAAAACACCTTTGTGGGCAGGTGAAAGATGAAAGATTGAATTGTCATTTTCAATTAAAATGTAGTCAATTTGATTCTTACATCAATTCCCAGGCACTACCCATGCGTATAGTCTCCTCTTGTGCTGTTTGTACATAGTGTTAGCGATTGTTAATTCCTTTCAATGCAGAACTCAAATAGTTTTTCTCCTTATTTGTTTCTAATTCTCAGTCCATATTTTCCAGTGATACTATTTAAGTGATCATCATGTGCACTGAATCTCACCTTGGAATTGAGGTCTCCTAGAACTATTCGAATATCCTTTCTTGTTATTGGACCCACAGTTTTATTTAGGTCTTCGTAGAATTTCTCACTTACTTGATCTTCTGAGTTTGATGTAGGTTAATAAACTTGTATCAGCATTTCACATCCATGGGAAAAATAATCAATTTAATTTATATACTTGTACTTTAGTCTTCGACACTGACCATGAACTGCTTCCAGCAAAAATTAAACTAAAATTCAAGTATCGTAAGTCACGAGCTCCTGTCAACAAAGTGGACCTATCAAAACTGAAAGAGAAATCTATGCAAGATAACTACAGACACTAATAGGAAATGAGTTTAAAAGATTATCATATGACAATATAAAAAACACATGGAATCAAGGTAAAAAAATTGTTAAAAGTACTGCAAGAAACATACTTGGTACAACATCAAGACCAAATCATGAATGGATAACCCCTGAAATTCTAAATACTTTAAAAGAAAAAAGAGCAGCAAAGCATATATTAAATATAAAAAATACAGAAGAAAATAAACAACATTATAAGAATCTTAAAAACTAAACTGATAAAATGTGCATATCTGCCAAAAATAACTGGTTGGAGGAAAAAGCAAAACTGTGCAAAGAAGCTAATAAAAGAAATGATAATAAAATTATCAAAGAATTAACTAAGATCTATAAAGATAAACAATTAACAATGAAAGATAAAAACAACCTAGAAACTGGGTTAATACAAAATATTAAAATAATTTGGAAGGACTACTATCAAACATTATTTCAAAAGGAGGAAAGTATAACAGAAAAGATGATATATGAAAAGGCACCACCCATAACTCCATCAGAAATTATAAATTCAATAAACCAAATGAAACTTTCAAAAGCTATGGGTAAAGATGAAATATCTATAGAACTATGGTGGCAAGGAAGCTATTAATTTAATGAATTTAATTAATCAAATTCTCTTAATGAATTTAATTAATCAAATTCTTTATACTGGAGTAATTCCAACTTACTGGAAAACAGGAATTATTATACCAATTCACAAAAAAGGAGACAAAAGAATATGTAAAAATTATAGACCCATAACACTCTTAAGTCATAGTTATAAACTATTCATTCGAATTATACAAAAGAGAACACAGGTGTTTACAGAAAAAAATCACAGAGGAAAACCAAGCAAGATTCACGCCACATAGATCCACTATAGATCATATCTTCACTATTAATAATATAGCAGAAAAATATTGGGAATACAACCTGCATACAAACATATACTGCTGTTTTATAGATTTTAAGCAGGCCTTTGATTCAGTTAATAAAAACAAATTGATCACTATCCTAAAAAACGTAAAAATGGATTCTGATATTTTAACATTTATTAGAAATTATGACCTCCAGCGGACCCTGGATAGGTTTGTAGCTGTTTGTGTAGACGCTGGAATGAAGATCAGTCCAAAACTGAAACATTTGTGGTCTCAAGACAACCATCCCAGTGCACTCTACATGTAAGTGGAGTCTCAATGAGGCAGGTAGAGAAGTTTAAATACCTTGGGTCCATATTCACGAATGATGGAAAATGGGACGTAGAGCTAGATACTCGAATTGGCTTAGCAAGCTCAATATTGCAGGAGCTTGGCTATTCGGTAGTATTGAAGCGGGAGTTAAGCCAGAAAACAAAGCTGGCTGTCTTCAATACAGTCTATGTCCCCATCCACACTTATGGTCATGAGAGTTGGGTAATGACCGAAAGAATGAGGACACGAATCCAAGTGGCTGAAATGAGGTTCCTTCGAGAGGTTGTGGGGCTGACAAGACTCGACAGAGTCAGAAGCTCTGCAATTCAGGAAACCCTCAATACTCAACTGCTGCTTCTCTGTGTTGAGAGATCACAGTTACGTTGGTATGGGCACCTGGTCAGAATGCCACAAGATAGGCTCCCTCAGCAGGCCCTCTTTGCCAAGCCAGAGGGCGGGGGACCACATGGAAGGCCAAGGATTCGGATAGATTATATCCAAAACCTTGGGTGGACACGTTTGGGAATCCCACCAGAACACCTGAGCTTGGTGGCAGAGGATCGTGACCATTGGAAGTTCCTCTTGCAGCTGCTGCCCCCACAACCCAATTAGGAAAGGTGGGCCTTGAAGATGTATGTTAAAAATTATTATGGAGACACCAAAGTTTTGTTAAAATGAACAACATTAAAACCGAGGATTTCAGGGTCGAGAAAGGTGTAATGCAGGGATGCCTCTCTCTCTCACCTTAACTCTTTATCATCTTCCTAGAAGAAGTCTGTAAAATCATAGCTGATGAACCAAGTGTAAAAATCAATGGTACCAACATTAATTACATAAAATATGCGGATGATATCATTATTTTAGCAGATTCTAAACCACAGCTAAAAAAACCTATTAATATTTTAAATGACTCTTGTAAAACTTATGGTATGAAAATAAATCATCATAAAACAAAAATAATGAAGATATGTAGAGAAGAAGAAAATATTTCTATAAATCTTGAAAATCACCTGCTGGAACAAGTTAATAAATATGTTTATCTTGGAAGTCTTATATCTAGTAACCTCAACAATATGGAAAGTAAAACACAGGCTAAACGGTTGGACCAACATGAATAAACTAAACAAAATATGGAAAAATAAAAATATCCCAACAAGTTTAAAATTAAAATTATATAAAACAATTATTATCCCAATGGCTACTTATGCTTCAGAAGCCTGGAGATTAACTCAACAACCAATCAAGAAACTTCAAGCATATGAAATGAAATGTCTCAGAAAAATTAATAACACTCACTGGATGCAACACAAGACTAATGATCAAGTCAGAATAGATTTAAACTTCCAAGATAATATGATAGACACAATCATTAAACATCAACTGAGATTGCGATAAGTGGAGAAGCTTTCTTCTTAGTGGACTCAACCCGATATCAAGAGGATGAGATGATATGAGAGATGACTTTAATCTTCCAGTGGATATCTTTTGACAAACACGTGAGAGAGAGAGAATGAAAGTCCTAACAACAACCCCCCCCTTTATTCAATTCCACTTCTAATATCTTATTTTGGTTGGTTTGTAATAATCATTCCTAAACATTTAAATTGCTCCACTTTCTCTATTTCTAAGGTTCCCAGTTTTCACACTTGTACTGATTCTGCCTGACATTAATCCTTTTTTTTTCAGCACCTCTGCCTGCTTGGTACTCGCATCAAAAATTTTGATGTCTGAGAGGAACTGATCGCCACTGCTCATGCAACTCTCACTAATGGCTATAAGTAGCTAGCAGAGCGCACCAGCAGCCACACCCTGGGACCATGCCTCAGGTGGCATGCAAAAATAAGTGAGGGTATCAGCATTTTATGCTGTAGTGAAGGAGAGTGTCTCCTTGTTGCACTTGAAGACTGTAGTGGCAGAGTTAACAGATGATAAAAATTTAAATTGACAATAGTAACGAAGGTATGACAGCAAGCTGTGTGACAGTTCAGGCACACTCTGAAACAAAACAGATGTAGCTAGACACCATGGAAGAGGCAAGAATCTCACCACGTAACCATCCATAGTAAACCATGAAACAGAAAATTATGTCAGATTTAAGCAACAGAGACAAGGCTGGACCCTTTGCAACTTTTGTCTGTTGGAAACATTACAGAGAAGAAGAAAAAGAAACAGGAAAATGTAAGGCAGATACTATGAAAATAGCATATGAAGAAGATACCTTAAACCAGGGGTGTCAAGACGAGTTGTTTTGGGCCACACATAAAATACACTAATGCTGACGATAGCTGATGAGCAAAAAACGTAGAATATATAGTTAACATATTTAAGTAATTTAAACTTCATTAATTCATGAATTTTTTATTATAAAAGTAAAAGACAATACAGCAACATGAAATTAGTGAGATGTTTGACATTGTTTTTAAGACACTAATGCTTCGATGGAAGTAGCTGCAATTCTCAGTGAGTTCTCATAGTGCTCATCAGATATTTTGGTCCTAGTTTTATTCTTCGTGTGCTTCATCCTGCTCACAAATGTAGGTGCTTCCAAATAGCGATGACATGAATAAGGCATGATTGTGAAGCGAGGTTATTTTTCTCTGGGAATATATATCTTATAGAAATCCAGTAAAGAGACATGATCAAATTTTTCTTTAAGTTGAATGTCATATTGTAGCTCTAAGCATTCCATTTGAAAATTGGCAGGTAATGACTGAAAACGGATTCACAAATATACCAAAAGTTTGATGATTTTTCCGGAAATCTTGAAACCTGTTCTCAAATTCCTGTATCAAATCGAAAAGCAAGGCTGCATATTTTTCGTTGTTCACAGGACCGTGTTTAGCCAATGTGTCGAAATGCATAAAATTGTTTGCCTTAATTTGAGATTTCCATAGTTTCAGTTTCATTTCGAATGCTGTTATAGCTTGAAACATTGTATTGATCAGTTGGTTTCACCTTGAAGACGCATGTTTAATTCATTTAAATGAGCGGTAAGTCTACCAAAATTGCCAAATCTGTGAGCCAGTTTTCATCATCAAGTTCTGGCACAAATTTTGTTTTTGATTCCATAAACGACTTGATTTCATTTCGCAAATCATAAAATCTTTTCAACATTTTACCTCGACTTAACCATCTTACATCCGAAAAGTAAATGATGTCCCCATAGTCAGCATCCATAAATTTAAGGAATTCCTGGAATTGGCAATGATTCAATTCCTTGGCCCTTATGAAATTTACAGCCTTGATGACAATCTGCATGACATTATCCATCTTTAAAGCTTTTGTGCATAAATTTTCTTGGTGTACTATGCAGTGATATTTCATCATACGTAAATTTTGGGAGGCAATTGCATCATCTTCTATTAATTTTACAAGTCCATCTCTTTTACCTATCATCGCTGGGGCACATCAGTAGCTATACCAGATATGGATATGTTCACAATGGACAAAGAAAATCGCTTTAATGTAATTTTTACTGCTTCATATAAATCTCTTGATTTAGTTGTGTCATTTAATGGCACTGAAGAAGCCATTTCTTCAGTGATATTATATTTGTCATCAATACCTCTAATAAAAATTGCCAACTGAGCTATATTAGTAGCATCAGTACTTTCATCTATCACCAAAGCATAAAATATAAGATTAGCAGCTCTAACTCTCCAAACCTTTTTCAATAGATTTTCCTATTTCATCAATTCACCTGGCTATAGTCTGGTGAGACAAACTGATTTTAGAAAAATCACCTTTTTTTTTTTTTTTTTATCAGGGCAAATTATATCTGCCACGCTTTCCATGCATTGCTTAATAAACTCCAAATCGGCATATGGTTTTGATTTTTTTGCTATCAGGTTTGCAACCACATAACTAGCTTTTACAATAGAATCCATTTCAGTTGCTATTTTTTTTAAAAAAAAAAAAAAAAGCTTCATTGAGATGATAGACTTTTTTCAGTTCCACTATTTTGTCTTTATGACACATTCCTTGATATGCACTAAGTTTCGCAGCATGTGTTTTCATCTAATGCCTTTTCAAATTGTAGTCTTTGAAAACTGGCACAAATTCCCTACAAAATAAGCAGATTGCCTTAGTATTTGCCTCGACAAAAAAGTAGACATCTCTCCACTTTTCGTTGAACAATCTTCCTTCTTCTATAATTTTTCCTTTTTTTTTTTTGGTTTGGTTTTCTTTGGAGACGCTGTGGAAGCCATGATGGAATTTAAAAAAAAATAGATTGAAGATTAGAAAGCAAGGTTTAATAATCACCAAATTGCCAAATTTTTACTACTAAAATAATTACTGACCAAATCTCCACAAACACATGTAACGTCTGCACCTTTCTTCGGTGTCAACTCGACTATTTACAACTGCACATTGAAAGACACACCAGCGTACACATGGCGCACATAGATAGACATCTACTGCATGGTAAAAGTAGGAAGCAAGAGCGCTAGCGCACCATTTATTATGTCAAGAAGTAACTACTAGCATGGGCAGCAATTTTGAATAAATACAATTATTTGAGAATGATTTTATGAATCTCTCATTGCTAAAGAACGTGTTGAATTCAAAAATTCATCGCTTATAAATTAATAGCATGTTAAAATTGTATTTGTTATATCATTAATGGTATTTGAAGTCGCAATCTCATAAAGTTTGTAAGTTTACGATTTTTGTTGGGCCACGGGTTGGACAAGCCGGCCTTAAACCCTCTGGGAGAGTGTTGGAAAGTTTTTTTCGTTGGTTAGACTATAAATTATATATTTAGTTTAATCCTTTATCCAAATGTAAGCAAACAAAATTTGTGCCTGAAGTATCTTCAGGACTGGTGCAACTCGTGGCAAAGGTGGACTAACTTCCCATCACTTGCCTTAGTATCCCATAGTGCCAGTGGTTTTGAGGCAGTATGGCGTGGGATAGAGGTGAATGGAATCAAATACTTGGTGGGATGTTGTTATAGACCAGGTAATGTGGATGGTGGTGATAGTTAAATGTATAGTCAAATTAGACAAGCAAATAAGAAAAATGTGATCATTATGGGTGATTTTAATTATGGCAATACAGACTGTAATGATGAGATAGAAACTGGAAGTAAAGAAAATGAGTTTCTTGAGTTTTTGAGGAATAACTACCTCAGACAGTATGTAACAGAGGGCAGACAAGAATTAAGGGTCTTGGATTTGGTCATCTCATCAGAGGATGTAGTTATAAATGAGGTGTCAAATAATCCACCAATTGGTGAGTGACCATGAGGCGATTACCTGGGTGGTTTCCAGCAGTGAGAGGACCCCTGTGAGAAAAGGGTATATGTGGAACTACAAGGGGGGGGGGGGATTATGAAGAGCTCAGGAGACAGCTAGCTGGTGTAGTGTGGAATGAGGAGTTAGCTGTAAATCAATGCAGCTTGGGGGATTTTCAAAAACTATCTAGTAGATGCAATGTCTAAATGTATTCCAAGGGTAAGAAGGTTAAATAAGGTAGGTGCGAGATGGATGAATAAAGAGATTAAGCATGCGATACAGAGAAAAGGGGCATTGAGGAGGCAGCATAAGAGAAGTGGAAATAACCAATTTCATGAGGTCTACAAAGACAAGCAAGGAGGGTGACTTCGTTGGTGAGAGTAGCTAAAGAGAGGTATGAACAGCAGTTAGCTAATGAAGCCAAAAAGAATCCTACGGAGTTCTTTTGATATGTAGCCAGCAAAAGAAAGAATGATTATGGAAGGATGACATTGATTGGAGAAAATGGTATAAAGGCAGCTGTTGCAGAATGTGTGGTGGAGATACTTAATGAGCAGTTCATAAAGATCTTTCAATCTTGTGAATGTAACTTCATGGAGAGATTGAGAGCAGTTGATGATGATGAGGAGAGACTGACTGTAAGTGAGCAAGAGGTGTTTGGGGAGTTGAGTAAACTAGACGTAAATAAGGCTGTGGGACTTGATAATATATCACCGTGCATTCTGAAGGAATATGCCAGGGAGTTGACACCTGCCTTGACATATTATTTTAATATGAGTCTTGCACTTGGTCAAGTTCCTAAGGAGTGAAAGGAGGGCAAGATTGTGCCACTTGATAAAGGAGGTGATCGAACTCAAGCATCAAACTATAGGCCTCTCTGTGTGTCAGGTGTTGTGGTTAAGTTGCTGGAGAAGTTTGTGAGAACTAGGATCCAGAGTTGGGTTGACAACAATGGTATTATCTTTGATGGACAGCATGGATTTGCTAAAGGGAGGTCATGTTTTAGTAATCTACTTACTTATTACAATAAAGTGACTGCTTCCTTGGACAGAGAAGAAGAATACGCAGTAATATACTTGGATTTCGCAAAGACTTTTGATAGAGTACCTCATGATAAGTTGACACTCAAACTAGAGCAGATGGGGTTGGATATTAGATTAGTGCAATGGATTGGAGACTGGCTATTTGAGAGGTAACAACAAGTTGTGTATGGGGGGTGTGACATCCAGAAAAAGGAAAGTCACTAGTATAGTGCCTCAGGGATCTGTTTTAGGGCCTTTACTGTTTAACTTCTATATCAATGATATTGGCGAAGATTTGGATGCAGATTCAGTTGTTTGCAGATGATGCAAAGTTGAGATGAACCATAAAGAGTAATGAAGATGTTGTGGCCTTGCAAGAAGACTTGAATAAATTGAGTGATTGGGTACGAAAATGGGGATGCGAGTTCAATGTTGCAAAATGTAAGGTTTTAAAATTTGGAAAACAAAGATGGGATGCAGAATTTATGCTTGGTGAGAATATATTGTTGGAGCTAGAGGAAATAAGAGATCTCGGGGGTGATAGTGGATAAGGATCTAAAATTTAGGGGACACATCGCCAAAATTGTGAAGACAACACAAAGGCTTCTGGGAATGATGCGGAGGACACTGACGGGATATTCTTGTTCCGTTGTATAAGGCTTTGATTAGGCCACACATAGACTATTGTGCCCAGATTTGGTCACCGGATTTTCAGAATGATGAAGAGATGTTGGAAAGGGTCCAAAGGCGACTGACTAAGGTAGTTTCTGACCTCTGGAATGTTGAGCATGAGGAAAGATTGAGAAGATGTAATTTGCAGTCTGGTGGAGTGGAGGAAGAGGGGAGATATGATAGAGACCTACAAGTTGGTAAGGAGTTGTTATAAGATCAATGGTGGAGAAATTCTACAGAGAATAGTGGGAGATCAGGGGAGAACCAGAGGTCATCCCTGGAAACTGTATAAAGAGGGTGTGAGTAGGGGAGTGAGAGGCAGGTTTTTTTTGTGCAGAGTTGTGAATGATTGGAATGTCTTGCCTGAGAGTGTGGTGTCTGCATGGAGTTTGAGTGTGTTTAAGACATGGTATGATGAGATGTGTGTGTGTGTGTGTGTGTGTGTGATAAAAGGACCTCCCAGATGAGTCTTTGACTCCATGAGGTCTTGGGGTAATAATAATAAGTGGATAGTCCAGATGATGACCCTGATATGAAGGTCGAAGTGTCGAGTGATTACTATGGTCTATATTAAACTGATGTTTCACTATAACACAGTAGTTGTTTCCATAATTTTTAATAATGAATGCTGATCACCATGTAGCTATGATGGAAAGGAATGCCTTCTACTTTGAGAAGTGAAAGGGCATTATCAGATTTACTTTTTTTTTTTTTTTTTTTTTATATATATTATACTGACTTCCCATAATTTATGGGAAGTCAGTATAATATAAAATATGAAATAAAACAAAAATAAAATCAGTTCTCAACTTACAGCATATGCAACTTAGGATGGACATCCAATTATAACATGTTCACTGAATACCACCTCACTTCTGCAAACCATGGATCAGGGTGTATATTGTTGTCTTCAAGACATTATTTCAGAAATACTTCCTGCCAGTGAGGGTGAGAAAACTTTCATACTTTTGGAAAGAATATAATATCATGCAGATGCAGCATGGAATGAGATAATGAGATGATAGCAGAGCATATGAATGGTGTTTGGAAGAAGCTGATGAAAATATATTTTCCTTCATTAACAGGATTCAACAAAGACAAAGCCTTACAAGGTATTGATAACAAGATAGTGTGCTGCTAGCTTGAGAGTTGGAGGGTAACAATGAAATAGTAGACTGTCTGTTGCAAACTGCAGAAGAACCTCTCACATGAAGAACTTACAGAGATTGAAGTAAAAGTTACATGACAGACAGAGAATAAAAGAAGAACAGGAAGCTCGAGTCCGACAAAAAAGTTTACAGTGATAAAATCGGCAAAGGAATTAACATCATAAATAAAGCAGTTCAATTGTTTGAGCTGCCTCTTAGTTCCCTGCCTGTTAGTGAGTTGTTCAACATCCATGTAATTTGATGTGCTATTTTGGTTATCTTCACAATATGCCCTCTGAACAACCTGCTGTCCAAGTCCCAGGCATCATCAGTTTCCTGTAGTTCAGTTCCATCAATATAGTACACATCTTCTGCCTCCAAGTGGAGGCAGCACAGCTAGATTGATTCTCATAAAGTTCTCTGATGCAGCGAAACCTTGTTTCCCCTCCATTACATTTTGCCTCAGGTAATGATCTCTAAGCATCTATAAATTCCACATCTGTCCCTGCCTGTGACCATTCCTTCTCTCAATCTATGTCCCCATAATTACTCAACCTGTGGTCATAATGCTAATTTGACAGTGCATATCATCCATTCTCCCTTATACCCCCTGGATTAAAGCAGCAACCAATACATATTCAGTCCTGTTGGTCTCTTATCTTCCATCAGATAGCTTCAAATCAACTGCCCTCTAAATCCCTTTCCCCGTGATGTACTTTTACTCTTTATGGCTTTAATTTCTCTACTATTATTGGCAAAACCGCTCCCCGTCCTCTCTAAAGACATTACTTGTCATCCTCAGTCAACCACGTCTCACTAATGCCTAAAACTTTTTGGCCAAGTTGTTATTATTATCAACACCCGACCTCCATGGGGTTAGATACTCATCGTGGGTGGTACTCACTATTGCATACAATGCTCATCCAACCATGTCTTGAACTGATTCAATGTGTCCACATCCACAACACACTCAGGCAATGCATTCCACTCACCAACCACCCTCCATAAGAACCTGCTTCTCACTCCTTTGCTCACACCCTCCTTATACGGCCTCCAGCAATGGCCTCTTGTTCTACTTTCTTCTCCACGTCTACGAAAAATCTCTTCCATGTCTACCTGAAGACAACCCCTGACCAGTTTATATGTCTCGATCATATACCCCCCTCTTCCTCCTATTCACGAAGCTCTGCAACTAACGTTGTGCTAAACAATGCCAAATTTCTGCTGATACGTTTATGCCACATTAAGATTATACAACATTAATTACACATACTTTTCTAATATCTCAAACAATGTAAATAAAGCACTGCATAACACTTATATACTGCATTCCTACATACATTAAGAATGAACATTCCCAAGTAACGAACGACTCCACGATTCGCACAAAACAATAATAGCTGACTGCTAATCCGCAACAACGCCACCACACCTTATGAAGTTAACACCAACTCAATCTGATGAAAAATGACAGTGAAAAAGTAAAGTTCGTGGTCCGCTCCCTCCGCATTATCGAACTGAATTCACAAAACTGCCGTGATTTGTAATGTATCAATGTGAAGATTATGCATAACTAGTCTGACCATACGTACTGCTTTGAACGGGACAGTACCGTTTTTTTTTCCCATATTTCCCGGTCGTCACGTCGTTTTAATAAAAATGTCAATTTTGTCCGGTTTTTTTAGGCGCATTGTTCGATACTAAACATCGAAACTACATTCAAAGAAAATAAATAATAATAAAAAAAATACATGTTGGCAACACTTGCGCGTCGGTTCTGCTGCTGTCGGCTGTTTACCAATTGAGATTGAATGTTTTGCAGTAAAACTATACAAATACTTCAATATATACACAGTCAGAGTTGAAGAACTGAAAAACTTTTGATGTGATTTATACTGTACATATATTTATATATACTGTATATATTTCTTAGTTTTAACATGTTTACGAATTTTAACACGTTCGGTTGAATTTTATTGCTGCTTTTCAGCCAGAGAACTCACACATATCTAATTAATAACAATAGCTTTTAGTTTGATCCCGTGTTTGCCTGTGCAGCATATGGTTTCCTTTGAGTCGATACAGCATTCTATATGAGGGGACATATGATTCATTTATTAGCGTCGTTTTTATCCCAGTTGTCTCTAATTGCACAATAAATGTTCTTGGAATTGTTAAATTTCTTGAAATTCTTGAAAATGTTAATGATCTAACTGGTGTCATTCTCAGATAAGCTTACTAAAGAGCTTTGAGATGCAAGCTTGAGACATTACATCTCAACCGAAATCAACAGAAAGAAATAAAAAAATCCATTTATTACATTAAAGTGCTGTAATAATAATAATAATTATTATTATTATTATTATTATTATTATTTGTGACACCTCCAAGGAGTCCGAAGACTCATTGTGGGAGGGCACCTGCTATACAACTATCTCCATCACTACACCAAAGCTCTACCTACCAATCATGTCCATCAACGCCATCTACCGCCCACCGCAACTTGTATTTTTTGTCTATAAATTGCGTGTGTTCTGAAAGGACGATTTGTCCGTATGCATGATGAAAAACCCGAGTTTCCGTTTATAGTGCTTAAATACATTAAAAGCAAAAATTGGAAAAAAAATCAGATAATGTATTTTTATTCCCGTAAATATATAGAACAAGCGAGGCCGTTTAGCCCTATCTAACTTTTGGAGACTGAGTGGGCAGTTCAACCTCCACTGGTACCTAATCAGATATAACTGGCCCAAGGCTATCTATCACTAAATAAGCGGGGCGCAGTGAAGAAAGACGGTTCAACAAATGCCGCCATCTCGTGGTCCCCAACCCTAACACTCGTATTTAATGTCTGAAATAATGTGGATCTACGGTCTACGGTCGATTTTCTTCAGTTTACGGAACGAAAAACCCGAGTTTCCGGGAGAAAAAACCCGCTTGCCCGTGGTCGACTAACTCGTGAACCGGTCGAAAAAAGGCTTAGAAAAATTTCTTCTAAAGCCTGTGTAGCTCAGTGGAAGTGGCGCTTGGCTGCTTGAAGTTAGACCTAGGTAAACTGGAGGAACTTTTTCTAAGTCTATCTTCGACCGGTTCGTCGAAGATAGACTTTTCTTCAACCGGGTTTTTCCTCCCGGAAACTCGGGTTTTTCGTCCCGTAAACTCAAGAAAATCGACCGTAGTACCCACATTATTTCAGACAGTGACATATCTTGTTAGGGTTAGGTACCAAGAGATGGCAGCACTTGTTTTCCAGCTTCTTCATCGGTGGCTGCTATAATTAGTGATAGACATGGGTCAGCTCTCTCTGATTGGCTACCGGTGGAGATTGAACTACCCACTCAGTCTCCAAAAGCTAGATAGGGTATAAAGGCCTCGCCTACTCCCTATTAGGGAATAAAAGGCGTTTAGTTGATTTGATTTTGAAATTTCTTCTAGTCGCCGACTAGATTCGAATCCAAGAAATCTTCCTTCGTGTGGTCAAGTGCCGTGGTGTGCCAATGTCAAATCCACAGAACTACACAGGCTATTGCAAAAATTGTAAAATATATATAACTTATTGTTATTCTATAAATTCTGTTAAAAAAGGTAATCTTATTCAACTGTAATTATAAATTACCATCTATAGTAACTATTATTAATGCATTGTACAAAAAAAATTGTAGGAAATTCATTGTTAAAAAAAATTTGGAAAAAAAACTAGCACAGCATGTTTTGTAATGTATAATATATAATCATAATTTTAATAATAAAAATCATAATTTTTTAAAAAATATTATTATTATTATGTGTATGTAATTTTTATAATTTTTAAATATTGTGATTTCTATAATTTTATATGAAGTTATCTACTTGTTCTATTTGATCTCCGTTTATGGTGGCTGAGATGGTAGTTCCATTCCTCCCTATTTTCATCACTTTTGTTTTTTGTATATTTATTGTCATGTCATATGTTTAAGAGGTTTCGTTTAACTTGTTGATCAACTTTTGTAGTTCATTTGTGGTTCTTGCAAGAAGGATGAGATCATCTGCATATTTGATATTATTTATATTTAAAGCATTGACATTGATTCCAGGCTCATTGTCTATTGCCTTCTTTACAACTTCTTCTAGATATATGTTGAATAGGCATGGGGATAATGGGCATTCTTGCATTACTCCTTTTTGGATCTGTATGGGTTCTGTTGTGAGTGTGTCTTAGAGTAATATTTTATCAGAAACTGTATTATATATTTGTATATTGCTTTTTCTAGAAGAATTTTAAGGATTTCTCTGTTGAGGTTATCGAAAGCTTGTTTAACGTCCAGAAAACAACAATATAGTTCTTTATGGTCTTCCCATCTGAACACTGCTAGTTGGTGCAATGTGAAAATTTGGTCTATTGTTGATAGTTTCCTATGCCTATCATTTCTTCATAGGTGTTTTTTAATCTATTTTGTATAATTCATATGAATATTTTATAAGTGTGAGGGAATAAATTGATTGGTCTGTAATTTCTGCAGTCTCTTTGTCTCCTTTCTTCCATATTGGGATGATCTTTTCAGTTCTCCAGTCATCTGGGACCTCTCCTGTTTGTAGTATTTTATTGAATAGGGTTGTTAAATATTCTATTGATATGCTGCATCAATATGACCATAGTTCAGTAGGGATAGTATCATTTCCTGGTGTTTGATTATTTTTCATCTGTTTTATTGCGTATCTAACTTCTTCTTGTAAAAATTTCAGCTAAAATCAGCTAACGCCTTTTTATTCCCGTATACGAGAGTAGGCGAGGCATTTAGCTGTATCTAACTTTTGGAGACTGAGTGGGCAGTTCAATCTCCACTGGTGCTAATCAGAGATAGATGGCCCAAGGCTATCACTAGTTAAGCGATACAGAGTGAAGAGAGACGGCTCAAATGTGCCGCCATCTCGTGGTCCCTAACACAATATATTTAATGTCTGAAATAATGTGGGTTCTACGGTCGATTTTCTTGAGTTTACGGGACGAAAAACCCGAGTTTCCGGGAGGAAAAACCGCTTGCCCGTGCCAGGGATCAACTACCTCGAGAACAGGTCGACAAAAGGCTTAGAAAAATTTCCTCTAGTCTTCCTTGGTGGAAGACAGTCGTAAAATGATTTGACCAGATTTTCTTATATATTCAATATTCCCAGTTTCAGTCAGCTTGTTGTTTATCATTGTTACTGCTTTTGCTGAGAATTCCTTTGTAATTTCTCTTACAGTATCAAGAAAGACTTTTAGGTTGTTTTGTTGGTATGCTTCTTGGCATTTCTTAGCTTTCTCTTCTAACCATTTTTCATTGGCTTTTTTGAAATAGGTTATCAACTTTATTTTTTATTGCTCTGTACTTTTCTCTATTCTCTTCATTGTTTTGTTCGTTTACAAGTATTTATCTCTATTACATGTATTTTTCTCTATTCTCTTCATTGTTTTGTTCGTTTACAAGTATCTTGGCTTCTCTTTTCTTTTCTATGGTAGCTATGATGTCTTGAGTTATCTACTGTTTGTTTATTTTGGGTTTGGAACCTAGAGTGTCTTTTCAATTGAAAACATTGTTCCTTTTCCTTCTCGCCAGTATTTTCCACTGTTCTGGAACATGGAGGGTTTTAATTTCAAGCACATCTGTTCTACAAATCGACTTCTGCTTGAGCTATCTTTTAGTTTTGATAAGTTGATGTTTTCTTCTTTTCTGATATTATTTTTCCTGTTGAATTTTATCTTCACTTTGGCAGTTAACATTCCGTGGTCAGTGTCAAAATCAAAACTTGTTAATATTCTTACATTATTTACTGATCATTTCCATTGTTTGTTTATGATGATATAGTCTATGCAGTTCTTTATATTACCATATGGGGATGTCCATGTATATTTATTATTAGGGGGTTGATAGAACAATGTGTTTGTAATCATTAGATCGTTTGCTTTACAGAAGTGGAGTAATTTTTCTCCTCTGTCGTTAAGCTCTCCGTATCCAAATTTCCCAATCACATCTTTTTTGTCTGCTGTGAACTGTCCTATTTTAGCATTAAAATCTCCCATAACTATCATAAGTTATCTATTTTTGGGATTATCTATTTCATGTTGTAGTTCTTCATAGAAATTTTCTATTTCTTCCTCCGAATGGTTACTGTCTGGTGCATATATTTGGATTATTTTAATTGTTTGACCTTTTTCTTTTGTTTGAAATTTGGCTGTGATTATTTTAGAAGACACTGGTTTTATTTCATTTACTGAGTGTGTAAGTTTCTTTTCAATTAATAATGCAACTCCTTCTCTGTGTATGTTATCTTTTCTTCCTGAGAAGTACAGCCTTCTTTCTGGTAAATCCATGAATCCACCTCTGAATCAACGTGTCTCTGATAAACCTAAAATACTCCATTTCAGTATTTTTAAATTTTCCTGGACTAATTGCAATTTTCCGGGTCGGTATAGTGAGCTTATGTTGGGGATGGCTACACGTTTCACATCCTTGGCTGACCACATTCCTGATTTCTCACCTACTCTATGTCGTCTTCGAGTAGGCGCGTCGGTTGTTCCAAATGCAGTAGCACTGTCTCAGTTTGTATACTTTCTACTGCACATGAAAGTTACTGGCATAATAATGTAGCTAGCTTGCCATGCCTCTGCTACACCCTTTGGTCCATGGCTCTTTATTCTTTATTCAGAGCAACCCATTTGGGTTTAACCCATTCGCCACCCGAGGGACGCGCCTGGTAGGAGTGTTGTCTCCCCCCCCCCCAAGATCTTGGATTTCTGTTAGTTTGATCCAAAATCAAAACTAACAGAAACAATAGATGAACTCAAAACAATCGAACACAGAATATGGATAGGATGGACCACCATGGGAAAATTACAGAAAATCTGGAAAACAAACAAGATATCTAAGCATGCAAAATCAAATTATATGAAGCAATAATTATACCAATACTCATCTATTAAGAAGAAGCGTGGACAGTTAAAAAAGAGAGGGGAAAAAACTGCTGCATTTGAAATGAAATGCTTAAGGAAAATAAATAAAACAAGTTGGATAGAAAAGAAAACAAAGATCACAGTCAGACAAGAACTATTGTATAAAAAGACAATAACAGAAAAAATTAGACAACAACAACTGAAATGGTTTGGACACACTGTACGCATGGTCGCAAACAGACTCCCTAACGTCCTAATTAATACTTTTCAACTGAAAAAAGAAGACCCGGAAGACCAATTATCTGGCTGAAATTAATAAAGAACATCTCGGGATGTAGAACATATAAGGAACTTTTTCGAACAGCAAGGAATAGAGAAGCCTGAAGATCCTGCTCAAGAGAAGACTCAACCCATCTTAGACGGAAGAGAAAAATAGATAATTTTATAATATAATTATTATATGTATGCAAGACATAATAAAGTGTTTAAAAATGTTATTATTATTTATTACTATAATTATTTTAAGTTTTTAAGTTATTATTATTATCATCCTTAAGATCTGATAAAATTTGAGTCTTGACAGGTATGAGACTGATTTGGAGGAAAAGTGTAGATAGGAAGTTAGTAATGATGTAAATTTTTCTCGAAGTACTATCATATCCTGTACATCCCTTGAGGGTATATTCCAGGAATTTAATGATGATGCTGTTTATGATTATCATTATCCTAAGACGACATGGAGTCAATGAGTCATTTAGGAGGTTCTATATGTCATACACACAGCACTTCATGCCATGCCTTAAACACATTCATATTCTCTGCAAATACTACACTCTCAGGCAAGGCATTCCAATCATTCACAACTCTGCATGCACAAAAAAAAACTTCTCACTCCTTTGTTCACATTCTCCTTATACAGCTTACAGGGATGACCTCTTGTTCTCCCCTGATATCCCACCATTTTATGAAACACCTCTTGAACATTGCTCCTATTACAGCCCCTTACCAAATTCGACGTTTCTATCATATCACCAATCTTCCTCCTATCCACCAGACTCTGTAAAATGAATCTTCTCAAAAGCCAGAAAGAAAGCCAGTAGCACACGTCGATCACAGATAGTCTCTTCCACGTACTAAACAGGATCTAAAGTGCTTAGCTTTGGTGACAGAAGGAGAATTATTACTGATAATAGCTAAAGAAGATCAACCAACAAAATTAGAAGTTAAAGAGGATTTCAGGTCTGGGAGAGATAGTTTATTTGAAGCTACTTAGTGCAAATAGTGGCCAATAGAACAAACACATGCTGATGGATACTTCTATAGTTTAAGAAGTCCAAAGGAAGATATAAATACGTCGCATCTGCTTTTAAGCAAAAATGAGTTCAGTCCGAGCAATTATTAAGGGATATCACTTACGGTGACATAGAGGAAAGGGAGAAAAGTGTAACAGCCAGATCCAAGTAGAATTTATAAGTTTCCAGGGGATAATTACCCAATACAGCATATCTTGGAAGGGAACAAGAGTTTGAGAGAGGTGGATATTGTAATGGAATCAGAACTTGTATCCATAACCTAGTAACAACAATCAGAACTAGAGAGCAAACAGTCTTGTTCTGGGAGGCAATAAACATGTGAAATTCTCTGTCAAGAAAAGTTTTATATTGAACAATAAAACAGTCACTCGTGAAAGATTGAGTAGACATTTTGAAGCAGTGCAATGGCTTGAAGATCTACAAAGTAAATATGTCTCTAGAAAGCACTGAAAGATAGAAATAACATATTACAAACAAACTAGCATTTGAGAACTGGCGGTTAAAGATTGAAAAATCATGAAAAAACAAAACAAAAATAAGGCGTAATACTGATCTCATTCGACGTACAAGGAGTTTTCGATGCTGCATTGTAGTCAGCCATAATCAATCAAGAAATTTGAAATGTTCATAAATCTTACACGATCTTACAACAAAATTATTTTACAGACAGAAAAGCAACCAAGATATCAAAAACCACAGCTGTAACGAAAGAGGTCAATGAGGCTGCCCACTAGGCTCCTGCTGCAGACCAGTTTTCTGGTATATCCAGTACGACTAGCTATTAAGATTTCCTTTCACTACTGAAACAAAATTCATAGCTTTCGCCGATGATGCATTGATAATGATTCGGATCGAGACGCGACGGCTTACCACTAGAAGTAACGGCCAACGAAGAAGTGTGCACGAAAGAGGAGAGTTACATTCAATAGCAGAAAGTGTAAAGTGCTCCACATCTCACGTAAAAAATCAAAACAACATCTTAAGCTCTTCCTAAACGGAGAGGTTCTTGAGGTAGCCAGTGAGTTAACATACCTAGTAGCAGGGGCGAATTCTCCATGCTTGCAATAATTGCTGCGCAAGCTCATTAATTGAGAAAGAAGTAATATTTATTTGTTAGTAAATGCAGGACTTTATAAGCATTCCATTTAGGCTGTTATTGTTGTAGACAGAAGAGGTCTTAAGCTTCAGCAGCAATAATTGAGCTTTGTGTTGTGTAGCGTAGGCCGATGTTTGCTCCTCTAGTCAAAGCTACCTTGGCTTGCTCGGTTGTAGAAGCTTCCAAGTCCTCGTATCAACACTGCGATTTCATGCGCACGCATAGCCATTTAACATCGTCTCACTCTGTTGCTTAAATAGAGGCCATATGCAGTCAACATAGCTGAAGTCAGTGAGCTTTAGCCAGCCTTTACAAGTGTGCGTTTTGCTTGGGAAAATTAAGTTACAACCAACTTTTTATGACGATGTTATTGACCAGTTCATAAAGAAGAACCGTATGGTAGATTTTGCATTCAAGTAGCTAAATTGAAAAATATAGAATATCATTTCTAAAATAGATGTTGTATTTGTATGATTAAATGTACATAAATTTCTAAATATAAAATTTTAAATGGTCTGTAATTCATTATTCCACTAACCAGACTTCAATCAAACCTCTCAATCCCTGAATGATAACAAGAGCAAACGTGAATTTCAAGCCCAGTAATAACTGGCCAGTTATTACTCGTGGAGTAATAATAGGTGAAAGATTTACCTTCAACAAGCACATCTCATATGTTGCCGAAAAAAGTTTATAAATCGTAAACCTTCTATAAAAGTCGCAAGGATTAAAGTGAATTAGACCAACAAACGCTGAAAACAATGTAAACCGGAGCTATATTACCAATATTATCTTATGCCGCACCTCACTGGCAACATTCACTAAAATCAAAGAGAAATCGGCGAAAGCTAAATAGAGTTGAACGCTTTATAGCCATAGGTATAATTAAAGGATACAGGACTATATCTTTCCATGCATCTTGCGTTATTGCAGCTCTAACACCGATCTGCTTGAAAATACAAGAATTATCTCTAATAAACGAAGTAACTTCTGGAAGATATAACGAAAATTCCAACATTGATCCAAATTGATACGAACGTCCGCTTCATTACAGCAAGGGGCCTCACCCAGCAAAGAAAACAATTTATTGAGGAACGGGAAAACTCTAAAAGTGACGAATTCCATACATACACTGATGGAAGCAAATCAGGAGGGAATGTCGGTTATATGAAATGACTGCCTGTCATTGCATATAACAGGCAGTCCATTATACAAGAATTCTGCTCTACACTGCATCTTCTCTCTTCTAACAACTACAGAATAACTTGCTACAGTTCATTCACTTATATATCTCCAGGAATTAGAAGTCAACACCTCTCATCAAAGACAGCAACAATTTACTGTGAAAGTAGAAGCACTATAGTCGACACAAAAACCAGAACAATGATATAGCGTGAATAGAAATTACAAGAAAGCTGGTTTGGAATCTCACTCTATCAGGAGGAGAAATCAAGTTCTGCTGGGTGAATGAACATACTGGGGTAGCAGGAAATAAGAGAGCGGATCAGTTGGCTTAAGAAGCAGCTAGGAACCAACGGCTAGAAACAAGCTACCAAATGTATTAGAATTCCGCTGAAAAACACTTGCAGAAGAAAGAAGCCTAGACTTTGTGAGACAAAGTATGGAATACATAAAAAAAAACGGATCGACAACAAAAGAATTCTTTCCTTGCATCAGAAGCCGACTCCAGCTAAAAAAACACGCCATTCTTCAGGATTAACCACGCTACTAAAGGGACATGGAAAACTAAGATACTTCTTTCACAGATTTCATATCCTGGAATCACCATCATGTATTTGTAGTTCATACCTTCAACATACCGTTGGCCACATACCTTTCGACCTCCAGCTACTGGACACCATCCGGATGCCCCTAATGCCACACGTCATTACTTCTGGGGACAAGTGGCCAGTGTCAAAACAGAGACTTATCGAAAAATATTACTCAGAACTAATTAAATTTGCCATTAACATCACTACCAGTCGTTGTAAGGTAACATAAATTACTGGTATTGTATGGATTATGTAGTGTTAATATATGTATATATAAAATATAAATATAAATATGGATGTACAGGTTGGAATATTTACATATAGATCTAAAAATATAAATGTAAATATGAAGATTGATATATAATTGGAAATGTAAATATTAATCAGTAGTTGGAAGCTACATGTAATATATGCATTTTATGCAATGAAGTGTTAAATTGTGAATGAAACTATGTTGTGTAATTTATTTTTTTCATTCACATTTAACATTGCTTCTTATGTATTAATCATAATTTGTATAAATATTATTTATTGTTCCTTAATTCTTCTTCTTATTGTGCTATCTTCTATCGAAGGTCAGCGACCATCTTGGCGAACAAACTGCGATCTTGTGTTAATCTGAGCAGTTGTGCACTGCTCTTTCCTGTCCACGTCTTGATGTTGTCAAACCATGATATTCTTTTTCTTCCTCTAGTTCCTTTGCCATCAATTCTTCCTACCAAAATAGTTTGTAGAAGTTGGTATTTGCTGTTTCTCATGATGTGTCAAGATATGATGTTTTTCGTTTCTTGATTATTTGTAAAAGATGTTTAGCTTTGCCAATGGATTTTAAGACATCTTCATTGGTAATTTTTTCTGTCCATGATATCTTTATCATTCTTCTGTATAGCCACATCTCAAAGGCTTCGATTTTCTTGATGGTTGTCGCCTTCAATGTCCATGTTTCAACTCCATAGAGCAGAATAGACCACACGGAGCATTTCATCATTCGGCATCTGACTTCCATGTTTAGGTCTTTATTGCAGAATAGTGTTCTCATTTTCATGAAGGACTACCGTGCAACTTCAATTAAGAATTGAAGTTGCACGGCAACTTCAATTCTTAATTAAAGTTCCTTAATTAAGAATTACTATTTAAATATTTATTCTAACCTTAACCTACTATTAATTTATTAAATAATAATATGTGTAGAAATTTATGATAACTAAATATATATGTAAAGTAACGAAAAGTATATTATAAATAATTGTATACGTAATAAAAGAGCTGATTAAGTAGCTCAAATATTCTGTTTATTCTTATTTGTGAAAATTTAACGTTATGTAATCACTTATGTAAGAGTAGAGCGTTGTATTACATTAGCGAAATGTTTACGTTCATGCGTTGTCATGGAGACGCATGAAATAAACAAGCACGAGTCGAATACAGCGTGACCTTCGGACTGAAAGGGTTGGAAAAGAAATAAGAGAAGATTATTAATTAGAGAGAAGAGAGGAAGTTTTTGTGGAGCGGAAAGGAAGGTAGGATACAAGCAAAAGAAGTGGAAGAAAATTATAAGTTCTCTAGGGCAGAAATTCATGAGAATAGTGTTTAGAAGTGAGCCAAAACATAGTGAATCATATAATTAGCTGCAAGTGAAATCAGCTGTGGTTATAGAGGAAAATTGATGTCGTAATCGGATAAATAAAGAACTGGACATTCAATGAAAAATTCTGATTAGTTCCAGTTAGTCTAGGATTACGTCTTAATTCTGTGTTGCCCTGAGAAGAATTATAATGAATTTATCTAGTTGCAGGAAAGTAAACAAGGAAGGATATCAGTACCATATTGCTGTTGTTTAGAGTAATGAAGCGCGATTAACAATAGTTCAGTTAAAGCGTTGAAGAATTTTATTTAATGTGTTCCGCTAGCTCAAATAAGTTAATTCATAAGTGTGCTCGCAATAAATTGATGTATTGAAGATTGTATCTGGTAAGAGTAGTCATACATGTTTGTTTATTCTAACATTAACTATAGCGTATCTTCGAAGTACAAGGTCCGAAATAAGATTGCTTGGGAAATTGTCTACCTTGATTAGTGCTTCCTGTGAATTTAAACATTAAGTACAGCTGATAGATATTTGGAGACTGTTTAAATAAGAAGTTTCGTTTTTCTAACTTGAGTTAAGAAAGCTTGTGATTTTGAAGCTGTGAATTGTATGTGAAAGTTTAGAACATTGAATTGGCATGAGTGACCTAGCAAGATGTATTAAGTTAATTGTATTGTTTCATTTAAAAGTAGAATTCATGTATTTGCTATATTATATCGTATATTAAATGTTTTATTTTGTTAATCTAAATATTGTGTTTGCCTGAATTCCCTTTTATTGCACCGTTCATAAATATTCGAATCTTGCGAGAACCCCAAGTAGAGTAGTAAATAATTCGGCCTAACTAATGAGAAGACTGCTAACTTAATTAAGAATTGATCCTACTATTTTATATAGACTAATCTAGAAATAGGGTGGCGCAGTATAGTTATAAATTTCCCTACTTTTGGATCGGTGATCAATTCGCAATTAGTTATTTTATTTATAAGAGTGACTTGAACCAAGATGGCGGATTTAGAACACAACATGAAAATAGAACGTCACGACAAATGGCACAGTCGACAGGATGTGATTTAATCGATAGGAATTAGATTTAACAACTATAAGTTAAGAAATTGAATTCAGTTTTAGTAATAACAAGCATAGGAATGCTCCCTGAAAATTAAAAAAAAAATTGAGATAAATAAATCACAGTGAACTGGTTATAATCTGGAGTTAGGCAAAAATAAAAGTTTATTTTAAAGTAGAAAGATTATATTAATTGAATTAGTAATTTATTAATCACTATGGCTGTTACATCAAGCTCTGAAATGAATGATAGTGAATTTTTTCGTACAGTAAATCCACAACAAGTTTTTCCCCAATTTTCAGGTGAAGAATCAGATGATGTACTATTTTTCTTTACCTATGTTGAAAAACTTAGAGAAATAGCTAGTTGGACTGATTTTCAATTGCTAGTTTTGATTAGAAGTAAACTAATAGGTAAAGCAAAAACATTTTTATATTCTTCTCCAATTCTTCGGGAAACCTTTGAGTATTCTAAGTTTAAGGAAACTTTATTGTCCCAATTTTGTAAGCTTAGAAGTGTAGGTCCTAATTTATGGAAATTACAAAAAATTATTCAAAAGGATAAGGAGACTGTTACTGATTTCCACAATCGTTTATTAACATTGGCCAACAGTTTGAATGTTACTAGTGAGGATAAACCTCACTTGGATTGGGCTGTATTCCAACAATTCCGACAAGGTCTTAGGCAAGAACTGCGAGAAACAGCCTATAAGAAGAAAATTTCCACATTAGAGGAGTGTCTCAAAACTGTCAAGGAAAGAGAACAAATATTAGGAGACCTTTATCCCTCAACCAATGTAAGTCTTGTGAATGCTGTGAATAAGACTGACACTTCCTTCACCCAATCAGAAATAGAAAAGAGAAGTAAAGTTGAAAAAGGAAAAGCAAAGAATATTGGAGAAAATTCAAGTAGTGTAAACTGCATGACTGAAAATAAAGAGCAATTGGACAAGAAACTGATGACAGAAATAAAAACTTCTGTCATCTGCCAATATTAAGTAGTCTTGATGAAGTTATGAAGCAATTGTCGACTATTACCTTAAAATCTCAAGAAAATCAAAACCCCACTACAAATAAAATTGATGAGATGATCAAACATGAAGTTGAAAAACAGAGCCAACCTATTTTAGATAGTCTAGATAAGGTAATCCGAGGATTGGATGATGTTAGACAACAAATGTCTGTTATTCCTCAATCCAAGACAGACATAAAACAAAGAAATCCTGTTAAATGTTATAATTGCAACAAAGTTGGACATTATGCCAGGAACTGTTTCCATAACAAGGAAAACTACTATAACAACAGATGGAACTCAAAATTTGGATATATGACCCACAGGAGAAATAACAGAATTCAGAAATATCAAGCATCTAATGAGAGAATGATGAGAATTAGAGGTGATATCCTGGGCTCTAAATGTGACATTTTATTAGATACAGGATGCAATGCCTCTACCATCAGGATGGATTATTTCCTAACTTTAAAGAACAAACTGTGGAAGAGTACTGCCAAGCTGAAACAACCTGTAAGGATTACTTCTCTCTCAGACTCAAACTCTGTGGCATATGAGAAACTTCGAGCAAGGATATACCTACCAGAATTTGGACTGTACGTGTGGCAAGACTTACTTGTTGTCCCCACTACTTCCAATCTAAGTTCTCACATTATCTTGGGAACAAACTTCTTAACAAGATATCAGTTTTCTTGTGACTTTTCTAAGAAGGAAATATCCCTGATGAACAAGAGGAGATATACCAGAAGAAATGACATTCATGATTGCGATAAGACTAAGCATCAAACAAAACAGTTTAGATTGCCACCTGAATCAGGACCATCTACTAAAGAAAAGTCAGCTGTGAATCAATCATCTAAAAGAGATAGTGATGATAACTCACATGTGCACGTTCAGTCTGACACACCACTTGTCATGGATGAACAACAAGTGGTAGTGACAAAGCCTAAAGCAGAAATTACCACTAATAGTGAGATAACAGTTGAAGTCAATTTTGGTAAAATAACCAATCTATATAATGGAACAAATCACCAAGTAGTGAAACAGCTAAAACTTAATTCTGGTAATAGAAAACGTGAATTTAATTCGGAAGAGACAATCCCTTACTACAGACATAGAAGACACGCAGAAATTGATAATGATAGTGATAAGAGATTTAATGAGAATGTAAAAGAGAATAAATACATTAAACATAATAAGGAACCAAGTTTCAGTCAAACTAGGTACTACTTGAGGAATCGGAAAGGAAATATGTAATCCAGTCCTTCCGTGAAGGAGCCTAGTATAAAAAAAAAAAATAATTTTCTTATAACAAAATTTTTTTTTTAAAAGGAAGGGTGAGCCTATGTTAAATTGTGAATGAAACTATGTTGTGTAATTTATTTTTTTCATTCACATTTAACATTGCTTATTATGTATTAATCATAATTTGTATAAAGATTATTTATTGTTCCTTAATTAAGAATTACTATTTAAATATTTATTCTAAACTTAACCTACTATTAATTTATTAAATAATAATAATATGTGTAGAAATTTATGATAACTAAATATATATGTAAAGTAACGAAAAGTATATTATAAATAATTGTATACGTAATAAAAGAGCTGATTAAGTAGCTCAAATATTCTGTTTATTCTTATTTGTGAAAATTTAACGTTATGTAATCACTTATGTAAGAGTAGAGCGTTGTATTACATTAGCGAAATGTTTACGTTCATGCGTTGTCATGGAGACGCATGAAATAAACAAGCACGAGTCGAATACAGCGTGACCTTCGGACTGAAAGGGTTGGAAAAGAAATAAGAGAAGATTATTAATTAGAGAGAAGAGAGGAAGTTTTTGTGGAGCGGAAAGGAAGGTAGGATACAAGCAAAAGAAGTGGAAGAAAATTATAAGTTCTCTAGGGCAGAAATTCATGAGAATAGTGTTTAGAAGTGAGCCAAAACATAGTGAATCATATAATTAGCTGCAAGTGAAATCAGCTGTGGTTATAGAGGAAAATTGATGTCGTAATCGGATAAATAAAGAACTGGACATTCAATGAAAAATTCTGATTAGTTCCAGTTAGTCTAGGATTACGTCTTAATTCTGTGTTGCCCTGAGAAGAATTATAATGAATTTATCTAGTTGCAGGAAAGTAAACAAGGAAGGATATCAGTACCATATTGCTGTTGTTTAGAGTAATGAAGCGCGATTAACAATAGTTCAGTTAAAGCGTTGAAGAATTTTATTTAATGTGTTCCGCTAGCTCAAATAAGTTAATTCATAAGTGTGCTCGCAATAAATTGATGTATTGAAGATTGTATCTGGTAAGAGTAGTCATACATGTTTGTTTATTCTAACATTAACTATAGCGTATCTTCGAAGTTCAAGGTCCGAAATAAGATTGCTTGGAAAATTGTCTACCTTGATTAGTGCTTCCTGTGAATTTAAACATTAAGTACAGTTGATAGATATTTGGAGACTGTTTAAATAAGAAGTTTCGTTTTACTAACTTGAGTTAAGAAAGCTTGTGATTTTGAAGCTGTGAATTGTATGTGAAAGTTTAGAACATTGAATTGGCATGAGTGACCTAGCAAGATGTATTAAGTTAATTGTATTGTTTCATTTAAAAGTAGAATTCATGTATTTGCTATATTATATCGTATATTAAATGTTTTATTTTGTTAATCTAAATATTGTGTTTGCCTGAATTCCCTTTTATTGCACCGTTCATAAATATTCGAATCTTGCGAGAACCCCAAGTAGAGTAGTAAATAATTCGGCCTAACTAATGAGAAGACTGCTAACTTAATTAAGAATTGATCCTACTATTTTATATAGACTAATCTAGAAATAGGGTGGCGCAGTATAGTTATAAATTTCCCTACTTTTGGATCGGTGATCAATTCGCAATTAGTTATTTTATTTATAAGAGTGACTTGAACCAAGATGGCGGATTTAGAACACAACATGAAAATAGAACGTCATGACAGAAGCATGTAGGAATAAATTGCCTCCTGGTAGGATTGCTATTAGCAGGAAAACGCAAACACACACACACACACACACACATGCGCGCGCGCGATAATTTGGAATGTCATGATGCGTCACTCAACTAGAGAGCCTGAACTAATATATTCTGATTCATTAAGTTTGTAAGGTGTGTAGGGTGAGTGTTTCATGTTCGTAGTGTGCCCTTAGGGCTCTTTTCAGGCTGTTGTAGTTTGTAATGTCTCTCTATCCAAAAGGCAGTTTATTTAGCTTGTCTGGGATATAGAAGCTTCGTGTGGCCTTTCGTAGTGATCATATATATGTGATATAATTAATATCCGAACCGCATATAGCGATATACAGAATCCTGAGCATTAAAAATCTTAAACGCTACATAATGTTAGTAAGGAATTACTTCAACAACACCTGTCGTAACAACAGGGACACATATCGCATAACAAGACCCACAAAGAAACACTATATCCCTAGACCCTTCAACAATTCATATTGTTCTATTGTGAAATCCTCTGATACCCATGGTTCTCAACAACCTACCAAGAAATTTAAAACGCAGACAACTACAGAACATTAAAGCACGAACTGTGGAAACTATACCGACACGGTTATTATAGCATCATCATCATCATCATACGTATCAAGGATTTAGGCCTAGTATGGCCTGTTCCGGCCTAAGAAGTCATCGTTGAATCGTTTAAGAGGACGTCCTGGTTTTCTTTTTCCTAATGGCTTCTACTTTAAGGCTTGTTTTGGTAATCTTTCTGTTTTCATTCTTCGAACGTGTTCCATCCATCTATGTTTATATTGTTTACTTTTTTTCAATTACTGGTTATTATAGCATTAACACTTATATACACTTAACAAGTCACCAGCGTCCAACGTCTACATTCTATCCATAAACAGTACCAAACAACATAAATAGTGAAGGCTAATTCCACTCTCTTCATAAATGCTAACACCAGCTTCGTAATGAGTGGGATTAGCCTGCCTCATTCAACTAATCCTCAAAATAATACACTGCAAATTATTGTAATGTATATAACAATACGGTGTATAATAATAAATTATGATCCTGATATGAAAAACAAAATTATATGCATTTACAGTCAAAGAAAAAATATCAAAAAGAAATAAGTTACTCTAAACTGTGTGCAGAATTTTTTACAGAGCAGAAAATGTAATGTCTTAAATGTAAATACGTAAATACTCTGTATGACAATAGTGGGGAAAAATTATTAAAAAAGATAATATTCAAAGAAATTATATCTATTGTTATTGTATTTATGTAGTGTAAAAATACAAAAAAAATCTGTAATAAACATCATTGTTAATATTATAATAATCTTCTTCTTCTTCTTTCACTCTGCCTTATCCCATGTTAAACGGGGTCGGCGCACCAACCTTTAACCTTCCTCTTCCAAGTTCTCCGGTCCAGAGCATCCTTCGGACTCCATCCTTTCTCCCTAAGATCCTCTTTCATCTTATCCCTTCACCTGAGCTTTGGCCTGCATCTTTTCCTCCAACTCCATATACTCCACTCGTTTACCAACATACTCCTCACCCTTCCTCTCTACATGTCCGAACCACCTCAGCCTACTTTCTTGTATCTTCTTGCCAATTGGTCCCACCTTAACCGTCCCTCTGATGTAGTCATTCCTTATCCTGTCCTTCTTTGTCACACCACTCATCCATCTCAACATCCGCATCTCCGCCACCTTAATCTATCTTACTCTCCTGTGCTTTGGTTATAGGCCACGTCTCCGCACCATGGAACATTGCCGGCCTCACCACCATCTTATAGAGCTTTCCTTTCCTCTTACAACTCACTCTCTTGTCGCACATGACCCTGCTCATCTTCCTCCAGTTCATCCAACCGCATGTTATTCGGTGCTGTATTTCCTCATCCAGGTCACCATTCCTCTCGACAACCGACCTAAGGAGTCGTATGACGATATCCTCATTACTCCTCGTTGACATAAATTCAGTCTTCACCCTATTAATTCTCATGCCGCTCTTCTCCAATGCCATTCTCCACTCTTCCAGGGTATTTTCAAGCTTCTCTCGGGATGATTCGCATAGAATAATGTCATCGGCAAACAGCATGCTCCATGGTGCCTCCTTCTTGACATCCTCCACTAGTACATCCATGACCAGGTGAAAGAGGTAGGGGCTCAGAGGTGACCCATGGTGTAACCCTACGACAATAGGGAACCCTTCTGTCATGCCGACACTAGACCTGACCTGAGTTTCTGTTCCCTCATACATCTCCTTCACCAACCTCACGTACGTCTCCGACACCCCCCCCCTTCTTCCTCATACACCTCCATACCTCCTGCCTGGCCACTCTGTCGTATGCCTTTTCCAGGTCTATAAACACCATGTGCAGATCCACTTGCATCGCTCTATATTTCTCCATATCGCCTTAGCGCAAATAATGCATCCGTTGTCCCTCTCCCTGGCATAAATCCAAACTGCTCCTCACTAATTTTTGTTAATATTATAATAATATATGTTGTAATATAATATAACAACAATGTTGCCAGCTTGGTTGGCTGAGTGGTTAGCGTATCCACTCTCCAGACAGCAGGCTGCGGGTTCGAATCCCGCGTAGGCATTGATGTTTGTGATTGTCCTATCCCAATATGGATTTGGTCACCATGGGAGTAGCAGACCCAAAACATCCCTCAATGGGACAGGCCTTCACCCTGCAGTCGGTAGAAAAATAGGCTGCCAATATATTGTAAACAATAATGCCCGACTGCAACAAATAATTAAACTGTTCTGCCATTCGATCATGTAGACTGGTTATATACATTAACGAAAATCCATTTCGTTCGTCTTTGCAGGCGGACTCCTGTTTTCTGATATTCCATCTTGTGCGCTGCCCATTTCTTTAGTGATAATGAGATTTTCTATTTGTTTTTGTTTCATTTCTGCTTCCATTTATGTAATGCATGAGGCATCTTTATTGTGTTCAATAGGATTATCCCAGATTGCCTTCTGAAATTTGCGTGTTTCTTCTATTTCTGGTGAAATGATTGTTTGCATTTGTATTTCTCTGGAGAGACTGAAAGAATTGTTGGTGGTTCTGTCAAATTGCATATTTTGTACATATTGGTTTACTCTTGCTTCATATCTTTTAATTTTCTGTGCAGTTGCTATAATTCTTTGTTTTAGCTCTTCAGTACCTTCGGCCATCGTTTTGTTGGCCAAATAAACCACATTACCGGCCATTATGGATCAAATACGCATCCTCATACGCTTCGTATCCATAATATATTTCAATGGTAATACAATTTTAATAATTACTTCATATCCATGATAACCCGGACGTATATATACGTCTTGGCCGGTAGCGTGGTTAATTGTGGTAATCAGTTTGTTTTGATGTTATTATTTTTCAGCTGTCCTTCTTTAAAACTTTTTAAGTTGCTCAGATATCAGCTTGAAATTTGTTGACTTTTCATTCCTATTGGATTTTTCATGGAACAGACTGTTTCATCCTCGGCTTTTGCTCTTACAGTTTGCAACCAAGATTCACTGTAATGATATAGGCTGTGCTCTATAGGAGCTGATTTGTTTCCTTCATTCTGTCAGTTGTGATGTTTTTTTTTCACAGTATTTGCATCTAAGAGGAGCTGCTTTAGCTTAGATATATGTATAGCTTTTAATGGTGTGAGTTTTATATTGTAATTTATGGAGTTCATATGTTCCAATATACCTGACTTCATTTTACACTGCATTTCTGTCAAAACATTCTGAGGAATGTGGTTAGCTTGATGCTTACTGAATTGAATTTCAAAGTTAGATATAGCTACCTCCTGATGATTTGCTGTCAGTGGAGTTGTTGGTTTATTACATAACTCTTGCAGCTCAAGTTCAGTAAATATTTTGTTACAGAAAATGGAATTCTTTTGGTCCATAAGTCTTTGTTCGGTTATTGCAGATTCTGGGAATTTTTGTTTCCAAATTAAATGCATACGATTTCTAAAACCTTATTTCTCTGGTGTTGATCTGTAAAAACATTTCATAACTTCTCTGTTTTCTTCTGCAGTCTATATTTTACGTTTGGTGTCTTCCACTTGTTTTTCAGCTCCTAACCTGCTTGCCTAGCAAGCCAAGCAGGTTAGGAGAATCCCCAACATCTGACGTGGCCTTTGATGACAGCGTCGTTGATGTTCCGATATGGATCTCGTCATACTTTTCACCATTAAGATGTGGAATGGAACACTATTAGTCTGGCTCCACAGTGAGATCAATCTGACAAGGGTGGTCCTGCTGGCAGCTATGCTACCACCAAAATAGCTCTCAACATCACAGAAGCACGCAAGCCCCTTCCGCAACGACACGGTTGTGTTCGGGTGAATTATTATTATTATTATTATTATTATTATTATTATTATTATTATTATTGGGCGCTGTGTAGGCATCCGAACGGGCCCATGGTGATATCGCTGCTCACGATTTTTTATATAATAAATTTAGTTTAATCCTTTATCCAAGTGCGAGCAAACAAAGTTTGCACCTCAAAGTATCTTCAGGACTGGGACTGAAGTGCCCTGAATAAAGGTCGAAACTAGTCTGGGTTGTGGCCCTTCCCTTAATGCATAACATTAGACATATCCGCAAGGAGATGTGTTTTGCATTATGGGAGATACTGGGAAAAGAGTGTTGATAGCTTGCTCCACCTTTGAAAAGAGTGCCCTGGTGTTGTACCACCTTACCCCAGTCCTGAAGATACTTTCAGGTGCAAAGTTTGTTTGCTCACACTTGTATAAACGATTAAAGTAAATTTATTATACTCTAACCAAGTGAAAAATAAACCTTCAAGATTTTTTTATAGTATTAAATTGGTTCCAACTCTTGGTTTTAATTTTAAAGTGTTCCCAAGTACACTTTACTTGTCATTCCGAAGACAGTGATATATAAAATTCATCCAAATCGGCTAAGAAGAAACTAAAGTTTGAAGTGTTGAAAAGAGAACTGAGGACCGCGGCCAACAACGAGAGAAGAACAAAGGACGTCGCCATCTTTACGATCACGCCTCAGTTGCTAAAGGGAAGAAAGGTGAGTCATGAAATGTATCAAATGCCTGGAGGATTTATAGTCCGATCGAAATAGTATAACTTGTACGAAATGCAGTAGGATTCTACACTTAAAATGCGCTAATTTTTCAGAAACAACCTGGCAACATTATTTCTGAAAAATCCAATGCAACACGTGAGGAATGGAAATGCCTACTCTACAGGAAGAACGAAGAAATGCACCTAAAGCAGCCACCTACGATGCAGCCGATTACACCGTAGGAAAAATCTGACACCGAACTGAACAGACAAAAAAAATAAATAAATAAACGCAGGTGAGTCCTATAATTTCGACTCTATAAATGTACTAATAGAAAACGGTCTAGAGACTATAAAAGTCAGCTAAGATCTTGTGCAAGAACTCTTTAACAAAGAGAACGAACAAATATCCAAAAAATCTAGCGAATATGAAGATTTCGTCAAACATAATAATTTAGCAGTGAAGTGTTGCAAACGTAAATATATTAAAAGTAGCATTAACGCACTAAATGACAGGCAACTAAATTTGATGAAAGAGACATCCAAACTCCTTCAAGAAGTTCATTCTCTAAAATTATAATATGAGCGTTTAAATCAGCAACAACATAAAGCAGATTTTGTCATAAACGGTCTTCCTGAAACTGCACCTAAACCTTAGAGACTTAGTTATAAAAGTAGGCCATGTAATTGATATCCTGCTACAGCTTAACGACATTCAGACCATAAATCGGATTCCTAGGAAGAGCAAAAAAACAAGGCTTGCCATTGCTTGAACCAGTCATCGTTCTATTTACAAGCAACTCCATAAGAGGTAATCTCATAAAAGCATAAAAGCCAGCAGACATAAAAAGTCATTTGCCAAGTACTTGAACGCATTGCAAGACAATACACCCATCTTGCTATCCGGATATTTAACACCATTCAACCAGAATCTGTGGTTCCAAGCACGAAAGGCAAAAGAGAAAACATTTACCATTTTTTTGTGGATCAGAGATGCCAACGTATTCTGAAGGAAGTCACTAACTTCAAAGCCGATAAAAATTACAAGCTCAGAAGATAGAGAAAGTCTGCCAGAGTGAAAAATAAAGTCTCAGAATTAGTTCAAAAAGAAGACCACTGTAAAAATAAATGTGACCCATCAAGGCAGAGGCAATAACAGCAGAATAAATTGGCAATTTCACTTTGATCGGACCTTTCAGATCATTCATATATCCTCCCAAACCTACTTCCCACATAGCAATCAAATCAATATCTATCTATCTATCTGTCTATCTATCTATCTATTTTTTTCCTCTCCTCTGCTGAAGTGTGCAGACGTGTCCAAGGTTGCTCTTGCCTAAAGTTGTATTTTGTACGGTCGAATACGTCAATCAACTTCAAGATATATACCTACATAATCGTAAGCACCTAATCTATCGCGTTAAAAAATTAGTTTTCTAATTTTGTGAAGCTAGGAAAAGTTATTTTAAATTTTAAATTTTAAAATCTTCTTTGTTCGTGTGCTTATTGTTACAACGGTATGCCTTCGAGTACCGGGAAATTGTGATAGCTTGCGTTTCCCCTTATTCGCCCGAAGCAATGGCCAGTATAAACCACAGCATATCACAACCAGCAGCAGCCGGTCCACGCCCGAGCTCAGCAGGAATCGGTCAAAGGTCGCAGAATTCCGATGAAGGAAAAGACGCCAGCCACAGCTCCCGAGAAGGAAAAGACATCAGTCTCAGCCCCCCGGACAACAACGGAAAAAGGTCAGTACTCTCTGTCTCTTATGCCAACATTGTAGCTAATACCTCAGCGCGAATTAATACTACTGCAACAACCACCACCGCGCATACAAACGTTCAGCAAGCCAACCGCGTTTCCCGAGACAACGGAATTGTAATTTTCGCAATTGAATATACCCACTGGAAAAATATCTAGAAGCAGTAGTCCAATATGTCCCCCCCCCCAAAAAAAAATATAACTCACATTTCACGAGTTGACGGAACCGTACAAATGTACTTTAACAACGCATCTTGGTCTGAGACATTAATTGAAAAGGGAATAGACATCGGAGCATGCCACGTGAATGTCTCACCAATCGCAATTGTTCCCACAAAAGTAACAGTGTCAAATGTCCCACCGAAATAAGCCATCAAATGCTTCGCGGATTACTATCAAAATACGGCACAGTGACAGGTAAAATCCGAACGCTACGCGCCTTTACAACTAGGCCTGAATTCGCACACATCAAGAGCTTTAGAAGACAGGCTCTAATGCACTTTCGCGACAATACAATCGGCTCCATACCCAAAATAATCAACACAGAAATAGACGGAGTACCCTACACCTTTTATATTACTATTGCTGCTCAGTGCTTTTACTGCCACGAAGAAGGCCATGTAAGGAAATTATGCCCGTATATATCAAGAAATGAGAAACCGGTTAACAATACTACCAACCTTAGCAGATCAGAGAATCAGAAGCAGCAAGCAGCCAACTCCAAAAAAAAAAAAACAGAGCATCCCTAACAAACAACAAAGATCTCAAGGAAACAGCTCTCAGTCGAGTACCGGGGAGACAAAATCAAGTGGTAGCACTAATGAAACCCACTTTTACTCCACCAACATCGAGTAAAAGCAATCCTAGAGAAGAGGAAACAGAACACAGACAACTAACTAACTCTGAAAAAGATAAAAATAACGAAGAGGAGCAAGAAACAAAAACGGAAAAACAGCCAAAGACAAACCAGCGCAGCTGCAGCAGGGAACCTTTGCCTCCAAGCATTCTGGAACCCTCCCAACAGCCTGTAGAGGGGGATGAAGAGATCGAGCTTCTTGAGTCCTCAGATGATGAAGAGGAAACTAGACATGCAGGTCTTCCTCACACTGAATGCCCACTTACAAATGAGCAGTTTGAGAGCTTTCTTAAAAGGGTTCGAGGCTCTTCACAAAAACTGCTGACAGCCTATGACTACACCACTGACATAAGTGGCCTTATCACACAGCTGGAAGAATTAAGAACTATTCTGGCAGGAAAAAGAGGGAGAAAAACCACCAATCTCAGGAAAAGGATATACTACCTGATAAACGGGCTTGAATCCCAGCGGCAGCGTAACTATCCCTAAAGGAAGTGAAGATTACCGCACCAAATAAAACTAAACCATAAAATAATGAGCACCTAAGTAAACCTCTCACTAAACGCTAGAGGATTGCCACACCACTGCGAAACAGGCTGGTCCTGCAGCATATCCTTGCCCACCGGCCAGAAACAGTTATGCTGCAGGAAACTAACTTCCATTGCAACAGCAAAGCTTCATATCAACACTGGAAGAACTGGCTTTATACCATGCACCACTGTCCTGCCATACAACTTCATGGATCTGGAGTCAGCATTGGAATTCACCAAAACAGCGCTCTAAAAGTATAAATAATCGATACCTTTCCTCCTTGTGCATTATATGCACTCATTACAACTCAGACAGGGAAGAAAATATATATCATTAACATACACATCCCACAAAATGAACAGCTTGTAGTGCAGGTACTATAGTTTGTGCGAAACCACCTGAGCAAGATGAATGACCACATCATATTTGCAGGGGATTTCAACTGCAATCTGGATCCTGCAATGGACAGACAGCAATGCCAAGAACATCGACACGCACTAGCTCAGCTTCTCCAGGATGTAATAAATGACCTCGAGCTGACTGACACCTTCAGACACTTGCACCCACATTAGAAAGTGTTCTCCTGGAGAGCCAAAGATGGTCCTACCAGTGTCCTATACCAGGCACGGCTCGACAGATACTACACATCGATGCACACAATACCCTACATCAGGAGGGTCACATACCATCCATCTCATGCATCAGACCATGATTCCATCCTTATTAACATTTGCATTCTTGGACTTACCAGATTCAAAGGAGGAGCATACTGGATATTTAACAACAGCCTACTAAAGGATACAGAATATCTTAGAACCTCTAAAATCTATATCGAAACTCTCATCAGTGATATACCTACTTCACAATCAATTTCCGAGTGGTGGTCACTTTTTAAATCCAAAGTTAGAGTATTCACCCAAAAATATAGTCACCGAAGAAATTTGAATAAACATTCAGCCCTTAAAAATTTGCAACAACAACAGCAATTGCATCATCCAGAATCTGAGGAATACCAGTCCCTAGAAGCTACCATACGCTCACACCTAGAGCACTCTACAAGAGGAGCACTAATAAGAGCACGACGCAAACATATTAACTTCGCAGATGCCCCCACAAAGCATATTCACTTCTCACTAGAAAAACGCCAACAAGAGTGCACCACTATATCTGTTATTAAAATAGATCATGGAAACATCATAGAAAATCATGACGAAATCCTCTTATATACCTTGCAGTACTACAAAAATTTGTACCAAGCCAACCCAACATCTATGGAGGCCACGAATATAATTCTCTCCGATGTGAAAAGACTTACCAACAACAAGGAGTAACACAGAACTCCCCATCACGTTACACGATCTGAAAACTGCCTGCACCTCCTTACCTAAAGATAAATCTCCTGGCATAGACAGGCTCACCACTGAATTTTATCACTCCTTCTGGGAACAGCTTGGACCTATCCTGTACAGAGTTTTTGTCGAAGCAAATACCAATGGCTTTCCACTCAATATGACAACATCAGTTATTAAACTCATTCCAAAGAAAGGAGATGCGACAAAACTAGGAAACTGGAGACCCATCTCTATCACAAACACCGACTGGAAAATTATATCCAAAGCCATTGCCAACAAACCTAAACCCGCTCTGAGCGAAATAATAAATAGGCATCAGAGCTATTCCATCCCTGGAAGATCAATCCACGAAAACTAACACCTCATAAGGGATCTCATAAGCATAGCGAACAACAACAGTGAAACAATGGGTCTTGTAACACTAGACCAAGTAAAAGCTTTCGACCGCGTTGAACACCTTTACCTCTTCAACTGCTTGAAAGCATTTGGCTTTGGCTCAGGCATCATTCACTCTATTAAGATGTTGTATGCCAAAGCACAGTTTTGCTTAAAATTAAACAACAGGCTTACCATAACTGCACCATACAGCAGAGGTATTAAACAAGGCTGTCCACTCTCCGGTCCTCTTTACACAATTGCCATTGAATCCCTTTTTGTGTAGACTCAGCATTCTGCTCAGAACATGCCGCTATAAACTTCCCTATCAAACCATAACCCTGACAGCATATGCTGATGATGTTACAATCATAGCCCGCAAAGAAGAGGACTTCTATAACATACAAATGGCATACCAACAATATCAGGCAGCCTCAGGAGCGAAACTAAATACACATAAAACCGTAGGACTGTGGTGTGGCAAATGGAAAAACCGAACCGATTCCCCAATATCTGGTACCTACCTGGTCCACAGAGGAAAACAAATAACTGGGGATTTACCTAGGAAACGCACCCACTTATGTGGATAAGAACTGGGAAACACTAAACAAGCGTTTCAAGCAAGTTCAGGGAAAGTGGTCAGCAATACGAGCCTCTGCCTCCACAAGAGGGAGAACAATAATCGTTAACCAAATAGCCACCAGTGTCCTTTGGCATACACTAAAGATTCTTACGACACCAGTGCAATTCATCAAACAAATAAAGTCAACCATATATCGATTCATATGGAACAAAACAAACTGGCTTTCATACTTCAAGCTATGTACTTCTCTCAAAGATGGAGGACAAAATTTGGTCTCCATTGACAACAGGATAACAACATTCCGCGCTCGATTTCTCATTAATGCCCTACAACAGGAAATATCACACAAATGCACCACTGAATATATTTTCACTTCTGCCACTAGAGGTCTCTCTCTCTCCACCACCTTAAGAATGACAACAACTCAAGTGCCTGTAAATTTAACAATCTTCTACAAAGATGCCCTTCGACGATGGAAGAAGCTAAACTTCCAGCACACAGTGAAGACAGCATCCCTACCTGAAATCCTCATGGAATCCATCTTTCACAACACGTTGGTAAGAAGCACGATCACTCAGAAAGAATTTATCTTTCCTCCATGGAGCTGGCGAAACGTGAGGATCTTGGGTGACATTCTTTCTCCAAGTCTCATCTGGCGCTTTCCAAATTCGCTCGAAAACCTGGAATATGGGAATGAATCTGAGCAGATAGACAACGTAAAGGCCGCTTTTCAAGCCGCTATGCCTGATAGCATAACAGAATTGAGAGTTGGGAGGGGGTTAGTCCTCCCAACTCAGGAGATCTGGCGCCTATCTTTCTGATAAAAACCAATAACTCATGGGAGAAACTTACACCCAGCAACATCAACAAGATCTACAGCACTCTAACACAACAGTCGAACCAAAGTACTTTGTTAGAAAATCTTGCATCATCTGATCAAACACTATTTCAATGGTATCTACCATATCGTACAAGAGCCATGAAACCTGACGCAGATATTCAGTGGAGAATGTGGCACAATATATTACCCACTCCTACTATATTACGAAAATTTAACTCAAACGTCTCAGATAACTGCCTCTTCTGCTACCAATTAGGAACGGTCCGGCATATCTACTTGGAATGGCCAGCCAACACTAAATTAATCAGTTTGACTCGGGAAACGGCAGCTCTTACCTGTGGTAGTCTTCATACAGAAGAGGAATATTTCAATCTTGTCCATGTGGAGTCAAATAACCATTCATTCTGCAATTACCTTTTCATCACCGCGAAAGCGGTAATATACAACTTCTATCTTAGATATACAAGACCAGACAGCACAGCAACTTCACAGAGAGAGGCAACTGTCCAACTCACTGCAGCTTTCCAACAAAAGATGACAAGTCGGATCCTACACGAGTATCACCACCACAAGCAATACAACACCTTAGGTCTTTTCCACCAAGACTGGAATCCACGGAATCAACTCCTGGCTGAGCTGGCCGACTGCATTATAATCCACTTTCCAGCATAGAAGGGACACCTTCCCCCCACCCCCCAAAGAAAGGGGGAAGAAAGAAGGATTGTTGTGCTTAACAGTGCGAAAATTAATCAGCTGGCACTCTCATGTAAATAGATAATGTTGTGCAATAGTAACTTCTATGTTCTTCCATATTTATGTTCTTATACAGTATCATGTTAAAATAGCTCTTAATGGCTTTAATTTAATGTAAAAAAAATGTAATTAGCCTTATAAGTGACTTCGATGTAACATACCTCAACAAGAGTATGAGCATGTAACCTCTCTGTCTGACTGCAGAGAACCAAAAACCGGTTAATCCTGAATATAAGATTGTTATGTTTACAATAAAAAAAAATATATATCTATCTATCCCAGGAAGATCAATACATGATAACCTCCATTTAATAAGAGATGTCATCCACATCGCAAACAGCCAACATGAAGACCTAGCTCTCGTCAGCCTTGATCAGGAGAAGGCTTTCGACAGGGTAGAGCACGATTACCTTTATGAAGGTAATCGTGCTGTACTCATCTCCTCCTAAAGGCAATTGGGTATGGTCTTCTCATCATTGAAACAGTGCAATTGCTTTACAGAGATGCACACTTCTGCTTAAAAATCAACAACAGGCTCACTCGCACTTTGTCATACTCTCGAGGGATCAAGCAAGGATGTCCCCTCTCCGGTCAATTATATACACTGGCCATAGAACCCTTCTTAAAAAGAGTACACGACACCATCATCTCCAAACGAACCAGAATAATATAGACACATCAAAAAATTACCTTATCAGCATATGTCGATGACGTCACTGTAATAGTACGAAATGAAGAAGGATTGACAGTAACCGAAGAAGCACACAGACTAAATGAGAAGCCTCAGGGGCCAAATTAAATTCTGCCGAAACCACGGGCTTGTAGTCAGGCAGATGGAAGTCTAGAAATGACTCTCCGATCGAATGTACCTGGTCAAGCGAAGGACAAAGATACTTAGGTGTACACCTTTGCCACACCAAAATATATAACACACTGAACTGGACACAGCTGCACAATCGTTTCCAACAGGTGTTAGGTAAATGGAACAGCGTTCTTTCCATGTCTTGACTTAGAGGAAGAGTACTAATAGTTAACCAGATGGCTGCGAGTATCTTATGGCATACGCTCAAAGTACTCACACCTCCTGAAGAATTTCTCCACCACATTCAATAGGAAATTAAACGTTTCCTCTGGAACAAAACTCACTGGACAACATTGCCATTGGGATAGGATAGGATAAGTCCTCTAAGTCAAGACATGGAAAGAACGCTGTTCTTTCCATGTCTTGACTTAGAGGAAGAGTACTAATAGTTCCAATTGGGATAGGATAAGTCTGTGAAGGAGGTGTCAACTATTAAATGGATTGCCTTCTCTGTATATCACCAAGAATTCTTAAGGTTTTGTGTGCATCATCCCAATGTGGGATGATGCACACAAAACGACATGGAAAGAACGCTGTTCTTTCCATGTCAAGACATGGAAAGAACAGCGTTCTTTCCATGTCTTGACTTAGAGGAAGAGTACTAATAGTTAACCAGATGGCTGCGAGTATCTTATGGCATACGCTCAAAGTACTCACACCTCCTGAAGAATTTCTCCACCACATTCAATAGGAAATTAAACGTTTCCTCTGGAACAAAACTCACTGGACAACATACTCCAATCTCTGCAAGCCACTCAGCAAGGGAGGTCAAGGCCTGATTTCCCTTGAAAACAAGATTAGATCTTTCAGGATAATCCTCCTCCTAAAAACACTTCAATGCAATCACACTTATGTGACCACCTTCGATTACATCACGAAATCATCCACCAGAGGACTTACACTTTCCACAATCCTCAGAATGGCCAGTCCTGCACCATCTCCTCCTAAGCTACCTCTTTTTTTACAAAGACGCTCTACAGCAATGGAAAAACACAGGACTTCATCACACGCTCACAGGATCAACAGAATCAGCTGTACTTACAGAACCACTATTTGCGAACAGAAACATCACAAGTCTCACAACGGGCCAGCCTTTTCTTTTCCCTACATGGAACTGGGCAGGAATAAGAGTCATAGGAGACCTCCTAACCCACACCCTAAAGTGGAAAGCATTCACAAACCTACCAATGAAGAACCCGAAAACTGAAAAGCAATATCAACAGCTACAATCCCCCATTATAAAGGCCTATCCAGATATCGCTACACCTCAGGAAATCCGTATTCCTTCTAGAAACTTCCCGGGGCCAATATTTCATCTTGTACAATCAGAAGCCTCACTTCCAATTCTTCCCTCCAAATACAAGAAAATATACCACTTCCTCATGTCAGTGTCCCCATCCTCGCCTTTCTTATACTCAGCCTTAACACTGTCATCTACAAGGCTGCATATACCATACAGTTTTCAGTGGGACCTCCATATAAATCAAAATGTGCCAAACCAAATTCCGATATACAGTGGAGACTATGGCACAACATCTTGCCAACTCCTTCTAAGCTCTACAAATTTCAGCTAAGAGAAACGGATCTATGTCTATTCTGTGACGTTCCAGGTACCTTGGAACACACATATCTGACCTGTCCTGCAAACAAAATGATAATCACCTATGCCATGAATACTGCCTCGAGCACCTGTAACTACGCACAACACAACCAAGAAGTCTACCGGAATTAATCCACACAGAAGAAAACAGACACAGTACATGCAATTTCCTCTTCATCTGCGCTAAGGCCGTCATCTACAGCTTCTACCTAAAACAGATAAGAAATAACCAGCACCCATCCATCACTGAAACTGCACAAACCCTCATGTATATCCTCTGTCGGAAACTAAAAAGCAGGCTGATATTGGAACTTGAGCACTTCAAAGAAACAAGAACTGTCGCGAAATTCATAGAGGCGTGGAATCCGACTGGTACCCTCTTCTGGATTAATGACGACAATGTGCTTCATCTGAAAGATAACTCAGACTGAAACTGAACTGTAAATTTTTAATTCATTTGTTGCATTCTGTATTGTACTCCCGAAAGGAAAATGTTTTCTTTCTCTGAAGTATATATACTTAAAAACTTATAATATATAATATGTAAATAGTCCTTGTTACCTATCGTGTAATGTTTATTTTAACAAGTTAAATAAAAAAAAATATCTATCTATCTATATCTATCTATATATATATATATATAGATATATATATATAACCGATGTTATCTTCAGATAAGCTTATTAAAAAGCTTCTTGGATGCAAGCAGAAATATTACATCTCAACCAAGATCAGCAGACAGAAAAAAAAAATATTTATTACATTGAAGTCCTTTAGTTACAGCACTTAAATACATTAAATAGCAAAAATTGTAAAATACATACAACCTATTGTTATCCAATAAATGCTGTTAATAAATTCTGTTAATTAATTAATCCTTTGATGGAAACATGTCTTAGAATAATAATAATAAAATTATAAAAATATATAGGAATTAAAGAGAAAAAATATATATTTAAAAAGAAATCAGCTATCGCCTTTTTGTGCCCGTATATAGGGAGTAGGACCTGTCTAACTTGAGGAGACTGAGTTGGAAGTTCAATCTCCACTGGTAGCCAATCAGAAATAGCTGTCCCAAGGCTATCAATAATTAATCGGCACGCAGTAAGGCTTTCTCTTCAAATGTCAAATGGACCTTCGAAGAGAAAGCCTTAAACTCTGCCCCACAAAACCCATTATTTGGCTTCGGTACATGGACGATGTATTCGATATTTGGCCACATGGCTCAGATACACTCCACTCCTTCTTAACACACTTAAACAACTAACACCCCAGAGTCCAGTTCACCTTAGAAAAAGAGGAAAACAACACCCTCCCCTTCCTACACATTGCAATCACTCGCCAGCCTGATGGATCTTTGGCTTTCTCTGTTTATAGAAAACCTACCCATACAGGCAGATACATTCACCAGCAATCCCCCCACCCCTCACAACAATATGGGGTTATAAAAATACTGCCTAAATTCTAACTACTTTTCGTGAAAAAATAAGATCTACCAACAATTAACAGGCTTGGCAATGCGGAGCCCACTCTCATCTTCATGTGCTGACCTCTTTATGGAAGACAAATAAAATGGAAGATAATAAAATCCTGTCCCAAATTATACCCATACCTAAAATTTGGTTTAGATATGGGGACGATATCTTCTCCGCGTGGAACAACAACGAAGATGACCTATATGGTTTTCTCAAAAAGATCAATTCCGTCCATCATTCTATTAAATTTACTCTGGAACTTGAAAGAGAAAAACAACTGCCGTTTTTAGACATCTTAATCAAAAACAAATTGATGGCAGTATAAATCTATCGGTGTACAGAAAACCGACCAATACAGGTCGCTACCTACATTTCAACTCCTCTCACCACGTGTCACATAAACTCAGCATTGTACACATGCTAAAGAAGAGAGCGATTCGCATTACATCAGACAACAAGACCCTTCAAGATGACTTAAGATTAATTTCCAACAATCTGTACTTGAACGGCTATCCAAGAAGTCTAGTCAATAAAGTCATTTTCTCTGAATCACCACAAAAAGAACAAGAAGATATTCAATATATAAAAACTATTGCAATTCCGTTTGTAAGTGGCATCTCCTACAAGCTCGCCAGCCTCCTCAAACAACACAAAATAAGAGTAACATTTAAACCAATAGAATCTATTCGTAGACTACTAAGATCTCGAAAAGATAACCACCCTTCCTATAAATATGCTGTAGTTGATAATATTCCATGCTCATGTGGCTCTAGTTACATCGGACAGACTTCGAGAAGCCTTGAAATCAAGCAAAAAGATCACATTGGCTATGTCAAAAACAACAGACAGGACATTTCTGGCCTATCGTCCCATTTCTCTACAACTAACCTTGTCATCGAGTGGGACAAAAGTTGTTCCCCCTTACTTAGAGGAAGATTACCATTCAAGAATTTTCAAAGCAGCAGCAGCAGCAGCCACAGTCTCCCATTCTGTTGTCAACCCTAACAGAAATCAAGGCCTAATCCTCCCAGAGATTTGGAAAACCCTAATCAAATCTTTAAAAACAAAAGAAATGAACTTTAATACAAACTACAGAAAGTTGCTTAGCAACAGCTAGCTAATCTTGTACACGCGATACCTGTTTCACGCACGTTCGATACTATTTTATTTGTAATTATTTTAGTCAGTTTTTTACAGTTATTCCAGTCAGTTTTATAGCTACACATAATTGTGAGATTGTTTCAGCCTATATGTAAGTGCCCTGAAGACACAAACAGTTAAAGTATGGCAGTTAAAGTATGCCGAAACTAGCTGGTTAAGTTAATAAAATTAAATTGATCAACACTTGATCTGTAAACCAAAAATATTATTACTAATTCTCATGATCAAGAAAATAAACCTTTCATTACTAATACAATATTTTTAATGTCTGAAAATAGTGTGGGTTTAACGGCCGAATTTCCTGAACTTATGGGACGAAAACCTGAGTTTCGGGGAGAAAAAACCCGCTTGCCATTGCCATTAATCGAGTAACGCAGGAACCGGTTGAAAAAAGGCTTCGAAATAGTTCCTCTAGTCGGCAACTAGACTTGAATCCGGGTTCAGGTTCGCGCAGAGGACACAAGTGCCACTTCCACTGAGTTAGACAAGCCTTTTTGGTATATCATAGTTTATCAATTAATGTAGGATTCACGTCCCAAAAATTTCGCTAAAATTTGTCGTTAGTCCAATCTCCATTATTTTCATATTGAAAAGTTGGTAACCCTAGAATCATTGTAAATATGTAAAACATTGGTAAAATACATTGTTAGTATTATTATTTATGTATTGAAATAAGATATTTAATTAAAAATACTGTTTATTTATTGAATATTTGTAGTGAAAAAAATGTGATAAGGATAATAAACTTTGTTATTCTATATTCTTATTTTCGGCTTTGAAATAATGCTGGATTTAATATCCACTTGATTTTTATCATTTTTTCATCGCCGAACTGAAGCCTTTTGGCCCTTTACTTTAGTAAATAAATTTTGTCCAAAAAAAAAAAAAAAGGAAATGATTATTATCGTGTGACACCTCCAGGGTGTCCAAAGGGCACTTCGCTGAATACATCTCATGTATTGTGTTATTTTTGATCAGTGCTTATCATTATGTATAAAATGCAAGTATTCATAACTAATAAATTAAATTAATATTTTGATTTATTATATCGCTGTATCTTCTTTAGTTTAGTGACTTTTGAGGCGCAATCTGATTTGAAATAGAGTTTGAAAATATTGCTGTGTATGTGCATAAATTGTTCAATCGAATTCGTGATGTCAAGATGAATTTGAATGTTATTGTTTTTAGATCATGGCGACAAGTTGTGCACTTCAGATCAATAGTTAAGGCTGCGTTATCTGGTAATTTCCGATTATTCTACTATTTTTTAATTAAATATACACAATTTTTTTTTTGTGATGTTTTTACTCATCCTGTATATTGCAGAACAACAGTAATCAAACACGGATATTTGATCTGCTTCCGCCACAGCCAAGAAATTTATAATTTAGTTTGTAATTACAAAAGTATGGTTATAACGACCCTAAACCGAGATTTAAACTGAAATCGAATTCATCTAGAGAATGCGATGTCATTATTTCGACTGTTAGTATGTAATTTCGGCAAATCTTTCTGTCGTTTTTCACTTTCTCCCCCCCCCCCCTTTTTTTTTTTGGTTTCTCTGTTCATTTAAATGACACCAACTTCGTAGATACAGTGGTTGACATTATTGTTGCGCCCTGAGTTGTTATTATGTGACACCTCCAGGGAGTCCAAAGACTCATCGAGGGAGAGTGTACCAACAGCATCGAACGATTAATCCCTTCCAACTACTTAAACTTGCTTAACTTTTTTCGTGAGCCATTAGTAGCAGTGGCTCTACCAACCTTTGAGTTCACTATCTGGAATTTTTTTGGTTGCGAACTCTGAATTAAAGAGAACAGTTTAATTGATAGCCTTTTTTTTTTTTTATTTGCATTGTATGTAGAATGTGAGAAGAAGGTAAAGGATCTTAATTAAATTACATTTATTATTATTACTATTATTCCTTTTCTTCAATTTTATAAAATCCCTTTAATATCTTATAGCTTTCTATTATGTCCCCTCTTTTTTATTGTTAGCTAAACTTTGTAACCCACTCATCCACCTGATCTATCCTTGTAGGGAGCAGTTCATATATGGGTCACCATCTTATTCATTCATATCTGAATATTCTCTACTACTGACATCCAAGTGACCAAATTTGTGTGCGGTAGTCAAGATGCACCCCAATCATAGCCCTTATAAAGAGGGACAATAACCTCCCTATCTTTACTTGTCAGCACATTCAAGTAATCATTTGAGTTATTTTACCACCTTTTGCAATATGCCCTCTGATCTTCAACTCTATCCACCATTATCCCAAAGTCTATTAGCTTCATCAATTTCCTGCATTCCAGTACCATTTAATGTGATTCGTAGTATGCAACCCTTTCAACCTAAAGTGCATAATCTGTTCTTTGCCCACAGTGTCAATTTATTTGAATCATTCTGAAGGATATCTACATCACCTTTATCAACTATTACATTATATTATTATTATTATTATTCGTGACACCTCCAAGGAGTCTGAAGACTCATTGTGGGAGGACACCTACAACTGTCTCAACCACTACACTGAACCTCTACTACAATCATCTCCATCAACGCCATCTACCCAATCCTTTTCTTCCTTTCATCATATCATCAGCAAACAATTGAATGTACCCCTTTAAATCTTTTCCTTTATCATTGATATAGGGAAAGATTTAAAGTGACCCCAGTACAGAACTCTGAGGTGATCTAGTAGTCACATTCATTCTCCTCGATTTCAGCTCATATACTATTATCTTGTGTATATCTGTCAGCTCCCCCCCCCCCCCATCCATGCTTATATCAGTTCTCAATATGTTCCAACTTTTGTAAGAGCTTTCCATGTGGTATTTGGTCTAATGTTTTTTTTTTTTTCTTTCAAAGTCTAGCATTATCATGGTGTAGCCATTTTCTTTATCCCATTCTTCTGTCACTTTATTATAAAATGTGAATAATTATTAAGACAGGACCTTCGCTCGCTTTATAAAGCCATACTGCTTACTATAGAGTATCATATTCCTATCTACCCACTGTTGGATTTTATCTTTAACCAATGTTTACAATACTTTAATAACCACCATTGATGTAAAGGAACCCACCTTTATGTAAAGGAACTATCTTAACCTCTTTCCATTCTCTTGGAATTTTATCAGAGCTAAGACTTAAATTGAACAACTGCATCAGAGGCAGTGCCATCTCTCTTGCACACTCACTAGCTGTCATGCCATCCTGTCCTACTGCTGTATTCACATTGATATTTTTCAATATGCTGTGAACACCTTTTCATCTACCTTAATTTTGACATGCATCTTGGTCACATCAGCAATTGCACAATCTTCATTAGGGTGATATACTTTTGCAAAGTGATCACTCAGTAACTCAGCTATTTGTTTTGTGACTGGATACTACTGAAATTTGAACCTTTAAAACCATTGTGTACTAAAGGTTCAAACCTCAGTAGCATCTAGGAATTATTTGATAATCAAAAAAAGAATTTTTCATGCCAATTCAAACCTGAAATACACCAATTTACACCCAGTGGTCTTATACTAGGTAAAGAAAATCTTTTAGCATATTGTATGTGTTTGTATACACAGGTGTGTGAATTCCATTCACAAATGGTTATAACGTATAACAGTGCTACCTGTTCGATCAACTGGACTGATATCCACCAGAATATATGTAATTATAGACATACACTGACCTCATATCCTTGATTGCTTAAAACTTATTTTAGACAACCATTTAGAATGAATGGTATTATCTAAGTTACTTCGTTGTTTTTTTAAACACCCATAAAGCGCACTTAGCATGCATTTTTCTTGAAATTTGATTAGTCAGTATTGCACACACACAGGCATAGAGAAATTAGAGATTGCCCTCCTCATTTCCTTTCCAGTAATTCATCTACTATAATGTTTTGAAATAAATTTGATTTTCTTCCTTTTAGTGTGATGTGTATATTATTATGTGATGCCTCGAAGGACTCATTGCCGGAGGGCACGCTGATCCATTGCACACATCTTGCTATTTTCTTTACTGTCTAGTTCTCCAACTACACAATGGCACTCATAGTTTTAATATATATATATATATATATATATATATATATATGTTAAAAATACCAAGCTATTTTAAACCTGGTTTTACTGCATTTCCCATGTAAGCAAACAGACAAGTAAGTTAGGTTTGCACCTTCAAGTATTGCAAGTCTGGGTGATCCCACACGTAATGCAAGTCGAGGAAACTCGTGGTAAAGGAGGCTAAGCTCTGATCACTATTCTTAATATTTACCCTTAATGCAAACAAAGTACATCTCCTGGAGGAGATGTACTTTGTATAGTACTGAGTAATATCTCCTGGAGGAGATGTATGATGCCATGTATTAAAGGCAAGGGGCCACTACCCAGACTGGTTTCGACTTTTATTGAGGTCTCATCAGTGGGAGCCAGGCTAGAAATACCAAGATTTTAGTAATACAAAGCTTATAAGTATTTTACCAGAACAAGTTATTATAAGGTGTTTTGACCTTATGAAATAAAAATCTCAGGATGAGAGAGAGATGTAGAAATTATTTTTACCTTCGGTATAATATCCTTTACCACAAGTTGCCTTGACTTGCACTACATGCGGAGTCACCCAGACTTGCAATACTTGGAGGCGCAAACTTGACTTACTTATCTGTTTGCTTACTTGGGAAATGGAGTAAAATTAGGTTTAAAATAGCTTGGTATCTTTAACATTTATCATACCCAAGGTAAATATACTTTCTACATATATATATATATATATATATATATATATATATATATATATAATGAAATTATACACGGACATACATTTCTTGATTTAGTGTATATTAGCATACTTCAACCAAGTATTTCCTTACTAATTACTTATCAGCAATTTCCATCTAAATTGGTCTGCTGCTTGGCTTGTAAGGTCTCCAATCTGATCAGCTCCGTTTTTATTATTATTATTATTATTCCCCCCCCCCCCCCAAAAAAAAAAAAAACATCTTAACTGGATCAGTCCATTTTATCTTAGTTTTCTGTGTCTTGCAGTTTAACAAAATCCTCTTGGAGGAGAAAAAAAAATAAAAAAATGCTAGATATTTTCTAGAGCAAAATACTTCGGTGCGCATATGTTCATATCACATTTTGGATAGAAAAATAAAAAATAATTTATAGATGCAAAAATATATTTTATTAATCTTTCGCATGTTATGACTTTCAGAGAGTTAAATTTTGTTTATCAGCGAAGCCAGTTATGTCCTAAAAATTTAAATTTTTAGCTATTTGTTTTCATTTGATATAGTTGCAGGTGATGACAAAATGCTCTTGACAAGTTCCCATTCATTTGCCCATCTATCTAGCTTATTCAAATCCTCTTGCAGGTCTGCCGCATCTGTACTATTACTAATAATCCTTCCCAGCTTCGCATCATCCACAAACAACTGAATATCCCCTTGCAATCCACTGACAATGTCATTGATATAAAGGTTACAATATTGGTCCCAATACTGAGCACTATGGGACCTCACTTGTAACCCTTTGCTTCCTTGAAATTGTCCCACCATACACAACCTAATGCCTATCGGACAGCCAATCCTGAATCCAGTTGACCAATCTGATATCCAGTGCTGCAACTTAAATATCAGCTTATCATGTGGCACCCTGTCAAGTGCCTTCGCTGAGTCTAAGAAAATGGCAGTATGCCTTTTCCTCATGTAATGCTCTTGTAACTTTATCATAAAAGGCTAGCATATTGCTAAAACAATAGCGCCTCTTCACAAATCCATGTTGACTCTCACAGATAACATTACCCTCATCTGCTCAATGCTGTATACGGTCCTTCACTACTTTCTCTAAGATCTTACTAACTACTGATGACACACAAACTGGCCTATAATTAGACACTTCCAGTCTGCTACCGCCCTTATGCAATGGCACTATCTTACCTTCCTTCCATTCCATGGGCACCTTTCCTGCAGCCAGACTTTCATTGAAAAGCCAGGTCAAAGGCACTGTCAGTTCCCTAGCACATTCTGTCAAAATTTGTGGTGAAATACCATCCAGTCCCAGCTTTACTGACATCCAGAGTACTCAGTATTTGAAACATATTCTCCTCCTGTACCTCTAAACCTCGAACCTGCCCAATCCCTCTAGCATTAAAACTGACTCTTCCAGGATGAAATACTCCAATTAAGTGTTCATTGAACAATTTCACTATGTCCTCTGCATTAGTCGCTCTATTCCCATTTTTATCTCACAGTATCATTCTTCCATAGTCATTTTTCCTCCTACTGGCCACATAGCTAAAAAAATTTCCTAGGATTTTCTTTGGATCTTAGGGCCAATCTACTCTCATATTCCAGTTTTGTCTTCCTTACTATACTAGTCACTCTTCTGGCCTGTGTCTTATACTCTTCATGCATCTTCTCTTCACCTGTCTCCTTATATCTCTTCCATAGCTTCTTTTTCGCATGCAATTCCTGTTTGGTTTTCATCCACTTTACTCCAAATTGTGTCCTCTTGTTCACTCGTGGTATACAACTTACCATTGTGACTAACAAATATTCTTTCATAATTTCCCACGCACTAATGATATCCCGGCCTTCCAATTCCTCCCTCCATGAAACTTCCCCAAGTTGACGTCTTAGACTATTATAATCACCTGTCTTATAATTTCACATACCATCTCTTTGATACTCCTGCATGTGTATTCATTTTCCAAGTCAAAACCATATGGTCACTCTCTCCAACTGGTGGGAGAGATATCATCTCAGTTATCATCAACTCTTCTGATGCTATAACCAAATCCAAAACTCTTATATTCGTTTTTTCACTTCCCTTCGATTCTAATTAGTGCAGGTTTTTTTAGTCGAAAATTTTTTGAAGCTCACTTGAGATACACTTTTATAGCAAATGGCCTGTGGTCCAATTGAGTTTGAGACTCTTTCTGTAGAGTATGCATAGGAAGTGGTTAGAGATGGTTTGAGAGAAAGAGTATCAGACTTGCATACTTGCAGACTTGATTGTAGTTACAATAATGATATCTCTGATAAATGAATGAGTAGAGATATAAAGCAAGAGCTACAAAAAAAAAAAAAAAAAAAAAAACTGTGGACAGAATATAAAGAAAAAGCTGATCAGCATGCTCATGAATAGCACAAAGTGCTAGTGAGAAGGGCGACTAGTATGGTAATTAAGGCCAATTCAGATTATGAGAGGAAATTAGCTAGGCAGACTAAAGTTTATCCAAAAGAGTTTTTTCATTATGACTATGGAAGTATGACTCGAATCAATACTGATAGCAGGAAGGTCACAGAGGAGAAAATAACTAGTTGAGCTGTCGAGTAATCATTTTGCTAAGGTGTACCATTATTTCAGTTGCTGATGTGATAGATGAACAGGAGGTGTTCAGCTTATTGAAAAATATGAATGTGAACACAGCAGTTGGACTAAATGGCATGTCAGTCTGTGTACTATGTGAATGAGCAAGAGAATTGCTATTGCCTCTGATGAAGTTGTCCATCTGTCTCAGCTCTGGTAGGATTCTAGGGGGAGTGGAAAGATGGCAAAATAGTTCTATTGCATAAAGGTGGCTTAAAGACAAAGGTAGAAAACTTCAGAGCAATTAATATATCAAGAGTGGTTGTTAAAAGTATTGGAAAAGTTGGCCAAAGTAAAATCCAACAGTGGAATAAGGATGTGATACTCTATAGATACTACTATTAAGACCCCCTGTCTTAGTAATTTAATCACATTTTCACTTTATTATAAAATGGACTTTGCAGTTGACAGACAGACAGATACCAGTATACGATGGAGTGGAATTTAGGAGAATAAGGGTGACTAGTTGGAGTACTTCAGGGTTTTGTAATAGGGCCACTGCTCTTTAATCTGTATATTAGTGATATATGGAAAGATTTAAGAGGCGTAATCAGTTGGTTGCTGATGCAAAACTGGAGAGCAATGGTTGATAAAGTAGATATCCTTCAGGATAATTTAAATAAATTGGCATTGTGCACAAAGAATAATGATTGTCAATTTAATGTTGAAAAATGTAATGTCATGCACTTTGGGTTGAAAAGGTTGCATACAGTATATCATATTGATGGTACTGGATTGCAGGAAATCGTTGAGGCTAGGGAGTTCAGGATAATGGTGTATAGGTAAAATATCTCAAAAGATTACTTGGATGTTGAAAAACATGCTAACAAGCAAAGATAGGGAAGTTATTATCTCTCTTTATAAGGCCACATGTTTGGCCACATCTTGACTGCTGTGCACAGATTTTGTCACTTAGGTTTCTTGGGGACTAGAAGTACTAGAGGAGATTCATTGACAAGTGATTAAGCTGGTGACAGGTCTGTAGAATCATCCTTATGGTAGGTTAAAAGTTTGTGGGTTACAAAGTTTAATTGATAGGTGGAAAAGAGGTGCCACGATAGAAACTTTTAAGATATTAAAGGTTTTATAAAATTGAAGCAAAGGAAATTTTTTGGTATATTACAAATACACTACTTGGAAAGAAGCCAATGGTTACCCCCCATAGGAAAGGTGTATTGTTCCATGTGATGAGTCACGTGTTTGTAGCCAGTATGAATTGGAGGAATACGATGCTCCTAAGTCAGTGTAACTGTGTCTGGGTGAAAGGGCTGCAAGAAGGGAACTGACTAAGTTTGAAAGAGGCATTGTGATAGGATGCCATGTTGCAGGCCTATCTGTTTGGCAGATAGTTGATAAATTGGGTTATTCCAGGTGAACAATCAATAATACTATACTGAAATGGAAGCAGTGCAGGGAGTCAATTGCAAGTTCTACCTGCAGTGGCTGACTCACCACATTCACCAAATATGACTGTGGGGATGCTGTGAAGGATAATATGTAAAAACTATTATTCATTGGCCAAACACATTGAATGCAGTTTCAAGCATCGACTGGAACATGATCTGCATAAAAATATTTAGAACCAAGGCTCACAACATGGGTTTCCATGTTAGGACCTCAATATGTAAGCCCCACATTACCTGAACCAACATGTAATATTTTCTTCAGTGGTGCAGTGAATGTGTACAGTGGGATGTGGAAACTTAGAAAGCTTAGCAGATGCCTGATGAATGTCTCTTAGTAGAGTACGTAATCCCAGTTGTGAGATTCGGAGGTGGCAGTGTAATTATATTGTCCTGTTTTTCGTGATTTGGCTTCAGACCTTCATTTATCATAAATTTATCATTGAACTCCAAGAGGTATGTGAACATTCTGGACAATGCAATGCTTCCTACTTTGTAGCATTTCTATGGAATTAACCATCATCTCTTTCAGCAAGACAGTGTACTATGACAGTGTGTCATAAGTCTGCTGCTGTAACTGCATGGTTTGTGGATATGAATGTCACCACAATTGCCTGTCCTTCATAACCTTTATCTAAACCCTATTGAACACCTGTGGGATGAAGTAGAGCCTCAAGTGAGGTAAAAGGACATCTACCCCATAATAGTTGAGAACCTCATTACATGTAGGATGGTTGCAATCATAACAGCAAATGGAGGAGTTGCATCTTATTAAGGCGTGTGCCATAGCTGTTTACTCCTTACACTTTTAATGTCCATTGACTTCTTTCCAAGCAGCATAGTCAGAGAAGTAGGGCCATCTGGGGCGGGAAGTTATATTATAGTGTGGTTATTAAAGGTGTTCTAAATATTTTGCAGGGCAAGTGGTGAATGAGTGGAATGGATTGCCAAAATTGTTTCCCAATCTCCTGACAGTGAATCAGTTCAAGGAGAATTATGGTAGGTTTTGTGTATATAATAATTAGTTTGTGTCTTCCATGATCAGTTTCAGGACTCCATGGAGATACTATATAATAATAATAATAAAATACTGCATTAAAGCAATTACGTGTTCCTGAGCATGTGCCATCACTTTGCTGATTATTATATACAAAACCACATCAGAACATTGCCAGGTTCATAGGTAGCGAATTCAGTTAATATGTAACACAGTAGGAGAGTTTTAAAAATTTTGAGAACAGATTTTCAGGAACAGGACATGAAAAGCCTATACCTGAATTGCTCAGACAATGATGAACTAGTACTAATGAATTCTGCTAATGGAGAAAAATAAAGAGTGATAAGCAAACTTTTTTTTTGTATGCAACATGTGAGTGAAATTTTTTAAATTGCATTTCTATTTCACACAGAAATATGGCTGTTAAAGCATTCTTCTGTAAGCATTATTGTATATTTTTTAAAAGTTTTTACTTTTATTGTTTTGGTTTGCTGTTTATATTAATGCTGTTTATGCTGCAAGCTGAAAATAAAAACAAAGCTTCATCTTTGATCAAGATCAGACACAAAAAGTACCGTATTTACTCGAGTATAACTCTCCCTTGGGTATAACTCGTACCCCTAATTTTACTTTATGAAAAAAGAAATTAAAAAGTTTCACATATACCTCAGACACAAAAAAATGTTTAACCACATGTTCATCTAGGAGTGATAGTAACTCGCTCCCCAAAGTAAACAGCATGCCCTCCCCAACAGATACTATACTGCAGACGCAAGAAAAACAAGTACTTTTATTGTATCACTGAATAAGGTACAGAGACATTTGCACTCTCTGTAAATATATTTCTTAACAAATAGTACAGTTAGAGACAACTGAGATAAAAATGGCACTAACTAATGAATTGCATGTCCCCTCCCGCAGAAACTATGCTGTGTAGACTCAAGTAAAACCATATGTTGCACCGGCAAACACAGTATCTAACTAAAAACTATTATCCAATTTTTCAATTACGTGAAATAAATGTTTGATTGCATTTGAAATTTTCAATGTCATTAAGTCAGATCACAAAGGCTAACTTCAAATAAAATTCTACCACGAATTGAAACATGCCATACTGTATTTACTCAAATGTAACTCGCCTTCACGTATGCCTCACACCTCTGATTTTACTTTACGAAAACAGAAATTACAAAGTTTTGCATATAGTTCGCACACAAAAAAGTTTAAAACTTTAAGAAATAGATAGGAATGTTGTTATGGCACTTTCAGATATTTTGGAATTCAGTTGAAGAGAATCAGCATTTCAACAATTGTCTGCTTGCCTTTGTTGTTGAGTCCTGCAATCTTTTGTTAACACTGCACCAATCATATGCAAAGAGATGGAAGGAACCAGTAGAGGAAATGTAGGAGTGAGGGCATTGACCTCTTCTTGATCATGGATTGCATGGGGGGGATTAAGAGACCATCATTAAAACTTTTGTGAATGGAAAATTGCCAATCAGCCATACTGTGAGATATGGTTTGCAGAGCAGAGCATTCATAGTATGGCTGATTGGCAATTTTCCATTTATGAAGTAGATATTTACATCTTCCATAGCCCATCCTAATCCTGTTTTGGGAGGACCATTGTTTGTGTGACAGATCAAATCTCTCACACAAACCTGAAATCAATAGGAAGCTCAGAACAGAGATCTTCAATAAGTGATCATTTAGTAATGTTAAAATCATTCCAACGATTCCTTCATTTATCTTCAGGATTAAAGTTTTGAGTTTCCAATAATTATCCCTCAGATCAAAGGGAAGTATGTGATCTGAGTCGGTATTTAGTATATTTGAGATCAGTTGTAGAGGGTCAGATTTGAGTTTTTTTATATTTTTTCAACAATTGTTTTTCCAGCAGCATCTTATGGATGTGAGACTTGGAACCTAAAGAAGTCAGATAAGAAAAGGATAGCTACTTTTGAGATGTGGAGTGAAAGAAGGCTTTTGAGGATATATACTGAAAGGCATACAAATGAATGTGTGTTAGAAAAGATCAGTAGAACTTCTTTAAGGCTCCTTAAGGATATTGACAGAAGAAAGTTAAAATATTTTGGACACATTGAAAGGATGGAAGGAAGATTCCTCAGAACAGAAATAGAAGGTCAAGTTCCTGGAAAAAGAGGAAGGAATAGCCTATCATTAAGATGGATGGATGGCATGTGTGAAGTGACTGATCTTCAGAGAGTTGAAGCCTTGTGTGGCACATCACCAAGCATCGGAGCGACATATGGCATCTGTGGATGCCCAGTGAACATATGATATTTTTTAAAAGTTTCAGACTGTCTTCTAAGATCTTATGTGGTGATATTTGCCAGGACAAGAAGCCAGGGTTGATTTCAGAGTATCTGAGATTACATACGTAGGGTTTGGTTCAGTTCTGTATCTATTAACTTGTCATGACTACTTCTACTCCAGACCTGGGCACAATAGTCAACTGTTGAGAAGACCAAAGCCAGGGCAGACATCCTGTGTGGGGGGGGCTCTGCATCCCCAGCCAGTTCCAGTCAGTTAGAGATAATATTGTTTCTAGCTTCAATCTTATTTCCCAGTTGTCGTATATTGTAGGTGAGAGTTCTGTCTATTGTGACTCCTAGATATTTTGGGTAATCTTCTTGGTTTATGACTTTATTATAGAAATTAAGATTTACTGTGTGGTTAGCTTCAGAGTTGAGCAGGTGGAATGTAGAAAAGATAGTTTTTGCTGGACTAGGTCTTGGATATACCAGGAGTTGAAACATTTTTCCAGTTGTATTAGTCATTGTTCAAGGGATTTATTGACTTTGTCAAAACTAGGCTTATGACTAATACCTAGGTCATCAGCATACATGAACTTCTGGGAATCTCTGGAAGGTAAGTCTGAATTATAAATAAACATTTGAAGACAGGTGAAGACAAGACTGATTCCTGGGGGGAGGCCATGTTGGAGGAATTTTGTCCTGCTTTTTCTTGCAACAAGCTGCACATGGAATTTACGATTTGAAAGCATTGAGTTTTGAAGATTAATTATTATTATTTTTTTTTGCATTGGAGGATATTTGCTAATTAAATAAGTTTTTTATTTTTTATACTGTATCATAATCAGATGTAAGATCTATGAGGACACTCCTGTTTTCTGGTTTTCCTGGAATGCTTTTTCAATATCTGCTGTAATTGATGGGACCTGATTGCAACAATCTCATCCAGGTCTGAAACCTGCCTGTTCGGGAGGTAAAATACTTTCCAAGATTGGGGGGGGGGGAGAAATTCTTCTGAGGATTACTCTTTCAAAAAGTTTGTAAGAAGTTCAAAAAAGAGTAATAGGTTGGAAGTTCTTTGATTCATCATGCTGTTGCTTGGGTTTTAAAATGGCCAGGATTTTTGATTCTTTCCACTGTTTGGGAAGTTTACCAGATTGAATTATTGTGGAATAAAGTGCTGCAAGCCAGCTTTGTGCACATTCTCCCAGGTTTTTTAGGAACTTTGGTAGGATACCATTAGCACCAGGGGCATGGCTATTTTTAGCTAATTTTAATGCTGCTTCTATTTCTTTTGTTAATCTGATCAGCTAGGCAAGATGATTCTTGCCTTGCAGCTAATGTATTCTTCAGAGACTTATTTATTTCTCTTTGGAGTTTTTGCTGGGCTTTATTTTTGAGGTTTTCAGTGAACAGGAAGCTATACTATTTGCTGTGACCTGGCATTTTTGAGAAGTCGTCATAGAGGCTGCTCTCAGCTTTCTAAGAAGGTTCCAGCTTTTCTTCCTGGATGTTGTGAAATCTGAATTCTTCATAGTTTTGTTCCATCTTTGATTTCTTCTTGCATGTTCCTAACAACTGTTGCACTATTTGAGAATGTAGGCTTTCTTTAACCACGTTGCTGTCAATATGGATAAAATACATCACTCGTGTACACTTCATATCCATCATATATTTCAATATGATATCAATGGTATTACAATTTTAATATGCACTTCACATCCATGGTAACCTGGATGTATATACATTTTGGGTGGTTAATGGAATTAACAACACCAAATGAATTATTTTATAAAAAGATGTTTATTAATTGGCTTACATTGTACTGAATTTCAAATCAGCATCTTCACAGCACAAAGCATCATGTTATAGTTTATACGCAACAATGACTAAGTGAAACATTTACATTGTAACGGACAAAAGATCTAGAGATCTATTGGTACCCTCTAAGGTAAAAAAAAAAAATTATTACAGCTGTTTATGTTAAGATCTCTTAAGAACTGTTATCTTAAGATTGACTCCTACATAGCTGTAATACTTCTCATTATTATTATTATTACTACCACCCTAAGACTATGGAGTCAAAGCCCCATCTAGGAGGTCCCTTTGTCATACGTGCAGCTCATCATACCATGCTTTACACACTTTCAAATTCTCTGTAGATGCCACACTCAGGCAAGGCATTCCAATCAATCACAACTCTGCATTCAGGGATGCAGAGTTGTGATCAAACTTGCTTCTCAGGGATGACTTGTTCTCCCCTGATCTCCCACCATTTTATGAAAAACCTCTTCCGCATTGATACTATAACAATCCCTTACCAACTTGTATGTCTCTATCATATCACCCCTCTTCCTCCTATCCACGCGACTCTGTAAATTGCATGTTCTCAACCTTTCCTCATATTCAACATTCCAAGATTGGAAACTACATTAGTCAGTTGCTTTTGAACCCTTTCCAACATCTATTCATCCTTTTGAAAACCAGGTGGCCAAAATCTGTGCACAGTAGTGTTAAACTTTGATAAGTCTAGAATACTAAGATTCCACATCATCGTTTAACAGGCAAAGATCCTATAAGAAATTTAAATATATGCTTGTTTCTAAGTATGTGTGGTTGTGTTCTTTGTATAATATTGAATACACTAGTTTAAAAAGAAAAGAATTGTGAAATAACTCAAGGAGACATTGTTTACTTGTTAAAAGAAAAGAATATATAAAAAAAAATGCCAATCATATGTGTAAGTTAATAATATTGGTTTAGAGTTGATATTACCTTTAATGTAAAATAATTTACAAGAGAGAGACGACAAAGATAATCTGTGTGAACAAAAGCTGAAAGTTCGGGGGCAAGCAGACGGTTGCCTCCGGCAGTTGCGTGCTCATGGCATGTGAAGAAAACAAGCGGAGAGAGAACGGACGTTGTGAGATCAGACCCATGTGACGAAAATTCTACATGCCGAGTGAATGACCTAAGTTATGGTGATTGCCGGTAGGGAGGAGATATACAAGGGTTAGGAACCCCCCCCATGTCTTTTCTCTCTTTTCATTTCCCCTCGTTGGCCAGCTCTTGGTGCTGGATCTTCGTTGGCTGGACAGTTGCAGGAGCAACTCCATTCCTAAGACGACGTTTCTGTGGGGAAACCTAGTCACGGACTCCCGGGAGGAGGTCAAGAAAAGATCGCTTGAGCATACCAATGATCGGAGAATTCTAGGCCCTGAAACAGATTGAGGGTAGACTCCACTAATCTCATTTCTTATAGTGGATAGATCCTTATCCACTATAAGATAGAGATTAGTGGAGTCTTAAATGTGTGTAATGTGTATTGTTGTTTTTTATTGTTGGGGGTTCTGAATAATATAATTTGGTTTTATTTTCTTGGCAATCAATTGTAACCTTTTAAATTTCAATTTTAAATGATTGTATAGCACGTAATGAGATTTCAGTAGTGTAATTTGAGTTAATATTATTAGTGTGCTTTTGCTTATGTTTTTTTCTTTGTGGCATAATACAAATGGTTTGGTATGGGAATATTGTGATTGTCAGTAATATTCAGCCAAACATGATCTTAAAGATTGGATGGTAGATTCAATTTTGCAGTTATTATTGCATCCCAATTGACAGCTAAACTTATAAACCACATTAAATGCATGTGGTTTATAAGTGTAAATGATTTAAAGGTTCAATATGATATGTTGCTAGTTGAGTGAACCTGTCATGATGAGACTACTGACTCCATGGAGGTTACCATAATAATAATAATAATAGTACTCGGTGCTTTTTTTGGGACAGTACACAACAGTATGGCATATTGGCATCTTTATTAAGAGTGACACATTACACACACATGCAGTATCATTTTATTCAACTTTTACTGATAGCAAAGAATGTGTACCAGCACCTAATGTTTTCCATAAAAATAAAAAAACACATTGATTATACTGTTATAATAATAATAATCTGCTAACACTTTTTATTCTCAAAAGGTTGCAGGCACACAAATGTTTCGGTCCTAACTTTTCTAGATTGAGAGACAATCCCAGCTCATTGCCAGTCAAATATAACTGACCCAAACTATGAATGCTATTAAACAGCATTCAGTGAAGAGAATGCTGCAGACAAGTGCCTGAACACATTCCCCAACCTCAACACAATATGTTATTGTCTGACATAGTCTGGATTCGATGGTTGATTTCTTTGAGTTTCTGGGAGAAAAAAATCCATCCCAGAGACTTTTAATATCTGTTTCAAAATAGGTAAGCTGTCATGTTTATAGAAATTAAAGACAAAGACTATTATTATTAAGAGAGACCTCCAGGGATTCATTGAGGAAGGCCACATAATACACACACCAGGTATTTATTGCAGTGTCAAAACTTGCCAAAACAAGCATGTTTCGAATTTTTTCAACTTTTCAACTTTAATTTTGCTTGATGCAACTTGGAAATAACTGGTTTTAATAATTTTTACTTTCAATATTAGAAGAATAAACAAGCAAGTTATCCTGAAAACAAATGACTTGCTAAAAAATTATATTCATTAACGATTGAATGGACTAAGCAGTACCAACACATCTATTTGAAAGAAAACCTGTTCTGCAGGTTGCAGCTTTTACTAAAATGCAAGCATGATAAAAATATAGTAGGGACCCCCCCCCCCCCCGTATCCACAGTTTGAAAAAAGCACGTGAAATGGCCAGTTTGAAACATGCATACACGCAGGCTGAAAACTTGTCAAAACATGCTTGTTTTGCTAGGCATGTGGACTTAAACGTGCATGTTTGTTCATGTTTCATTTTACTTGAATTGCTGAAGAAAGCAGTCAACTGTCTGTCATTGCAATTAAAAATTCTGTTTAAATTCAAGGAAATAAATTGTGAAAAATGGCTTCAAAACCGAAGAGAAGATGTGAAGTGCTCGGTATTAGTGAAAAATCAAAGATTATCAATATGATTGAAGTAGAAAAAAAGTCAATATTAGTCAATGAAGTAGAAAAAAAATCAAGATAAGTGAAGTGTTGAAGAACAAAGAAAAAATTCGTGCCAGTCTTTCCATTGTGCCCAAATCTGCAAAAGTTATGGGTACAGTGCGTGATAAGGTATTACTCAAGGTAGAGAAAGCTTTGAATTTGTGGGTGGAAGACATGACAAGAAAAAGGATTCCTATTGAAGGTAACACATTACGACAAAAATCATTAATCCTATACGAAGACATGCGGCCGCAAGATGAAACAGAAGAAGAAGAAAAATTATTTACAGCAAGCAAGGGCTGGTTGCATAGATTCAAAACTAGGTTTAATCTAAAAAACATAAAAATTACAGCAGAATCTGCATCAGCTGATGAGAAAGCTGCTGCATTGTTCCCAGCAGAATTTAAAAAAATTATTGCAGAGAAAGGTTATCATCCTAAGCAAGTTTTTAATTGTGATGAAACCAGCCTCGTTTGGAAGAAAATGCCCCAACGGACCTACATCCATAAAACTGTGAAGCAAGCACGAGGCTTTAAAGCTTTAAGGACAGATTAACGATGGTACTTTCTGGCAATGCAGCTGGTCGTATAATTAAACCTGGCCTTGTTGAGCACAGAATCCATGTGTCCTTAAAAACAAAAGTTGTCTGCCTGTTTTTTGGCAATCAAATCTGAATGCGTGGGTCACAGCCATGTTATTTATGGAATAATTCCATCGATGTTTAATTCCAGAGGTGAAAAAATACTTGGAGAGGGAAGGATTACCATTTAAAGTTTTATTGATAATAGACAACGCTTAACAGATAATTGATAATAGGTGACTAGTGACTCAGGGGCACCCTGAGTCACTAGTCACCAAAGACAGAAATGTTCAAGTGGTCTTCTTCCCACCTAATATGACTTCATTGCTTCAGCCACTCGATCAAGGTGTCATTAGATGCTTCAAAGCCTCATATGCTTGGCAGGTTTTCGATATGATTCGTGCAATGGTTGAGGATTCTGTGCTGATGCTGGAGTCATGGAATGCTGGAAATCATTCATAATTGCAGATGCAAGTGTATTCATCAAGGGGAGAAATGAACGAATTGAAACCAGAAACGGTAACTGCATGCTGGAAGAATTTGTGGGGTGATGGCGTTCATAATTCCCAAGGTGCCCCTGATGCTAACTCACAGATAAGAACGATAATTAACACACCACGGAAAATAGGTGGAGAGGGATTTGACGATATGACAGAAGGAGAATTGAATGATTACATAGATGGACATCGTGAGGTGCTCACTAACGACGAGTTGAAAGATCTTGCCAAATCTAAAGAAGAAAATGAGGATGAAAGTGAACAAGAACCACCAGCGTGGACACTCGAAAAATTTGCCACGATGTTGCGAATGGTTCAAACATTAAAGGAACAGATAATGGATTATGATTCAATGATGGGGTGCAGCATAAAAATTATTCGCACAATAACAGAAGCTTTGGAACCTTTGCAGAACCTGTTTACTGAATTGAAGAGACAAAAACGGCAGCTTCCAATAACAATGTTTTTTTAAAAAGTCGACAGAGCTTCTACTATCAGTGATCCTCAGCCTTCCACATAATTTGCTCAGTTGGCAAGCAAGCAGCTGAACTGCCAAAGATTCAGAAGATGAATAAATATGTAGCTGAACACGAGGTGTTCTGATCTCAGTTGATTCCTCCTATTAAGAATAAAAATATTAAGATTTTATTAACAATTACATTTTTATTAGCATATTTTCTCATTTCGTTCTACATAATTATGTGGATTGTGGGACAAAGTTGCTCGCGTCCATGGTGATCCTAAAGCTATACGTATCCCCGGGTGGTGCCAAATGAGCAGCAGCGATAGGCAGCCAGTCCATCCTAAAGATCTCCTGGCCAGTTTCATGATGTCTACTGAATTTATTGAATATAGTGACTTCCAGAAACCAGAATTTAGAAACATTGGCCCTACACTATGTATTTGTCAATTAAATATTGAGTCTATTACCAAAGCCAAATGCGATTATTTATCGAAATTATTGTTAACCAACAATGTTGATGTGATTGCTGTCCAGGAAACACGTGCTGCTGATCCTAAACAGCTCCTTAAAAGAGGTCGCATTCCAGGTTACACTGCTATTGGTGCAACTTATCATGAAGTATATGGAATAGCAACATATGCGCAAAATCGTCTTAAAGACGTTTTTCTTCTATCTCAAAATATTGTAGAAAACATACAGTAGTGATAAAAGTTCAAGATATTACATTATGAATATTTATAAGCCACCTGGATCACCTTGGCCGGAAAAAATTATTCCTATTGCTGAACAGTGGAATTATGCTTGAAACAACGAATGTGGCAAAAAACTTGTTGATTGGATCGAACTAAATAATCTTCACTTAGTCTTTGATGCCAAAGACAAAGGCACTTTTAGGTCTGCGGCCTGGAAAAGAGACTATAACCGTGATGTATGTCTTGTGAGCAAAAATAATTCAGGTCACCCTATGCAAAATCTGAGAAGGGTCTTAACTGACTTTCCTCATAGTCAACCAGTATTAATTGACATTGGCATTTCCATTCCATTTGTGAGATTAAAGCCTCTCCCACACTGGAATTTTAAAAAGGCTGACTGGAATAAATACGCAAATGAACTTGATAAATGTATTCGGTGGATATCTCCAATAAGTAGTAATTTTCATCGATTTATAGGCGTAGTCCTGCTTGCTGCCAAGAAAAGTATTCCTAGAGGTATTAGACATAACTATATACATGTTTGGAGCGAAGAATGTGAATTACTTTATAATGAATATCAGATAAACAATGACTCAAAAACAGCAGACGAACTCCTAGAAAACTTGGATATATCCCGAAGGAAAAAATGGGTAAATACAGTTGAAGGTATAGACTTTACTCATTCCAGCCGTAAAGCTTGGAGCCTTCTTAGGAAACTAGGTGGTAGTGCTCCTTTGATTAAAGAACAACCAAGAATCACCCCAGATCGACTGGCTATACATATTGTTAATATATCACATATCCCAAACAATAAAAAGCAAACAAGATATATAAAGAGAAAATTAAAAGAATTTAGCAAGTCTTCACCTATAACTTCAAATTTTGCACACCCTTTTACGCAGCAAGAAGTTGAAGCAGCCTTAAAGGAATTAAGGCCTGGTAAGGTTCCTGGTTTTTGATAACACTCATCCAAAATTTTTGATTAATCTGAGAAAAAATGCAAGATTATGGTTAACAAAGTTCCATACTGACGTTCTTACAACTGGTAAACTTCCCACTATTTTTAAAAAAGCAAAAGTACTTTCAATTTTAAAGCCTAGTAAGCCTAATCATAAACCGGAAAGTTACTAACCTATTACTCTCCTCAGTTGTTGTTATAAACTCTTTGAAAGACTTATTTATAATAGAATAAGCTCCACAATTTTTAAAAATGTCCCAATAGAACAAACTGGCTTCAGACTAAATCGTGGGTGTTGTGACCAGGTTCTCTCTTTGGTAACTCACATAGAAGCTGGTTTTCAAAAAGGTTTAAAAACATCAGCAGTATTTATTGATTTGTCAACAGCCTTCGACACCATTTGGAGACAAGGCCTTCTATATAAATTATATAAAATCATCCCATGTAAAACAATAGTCCATATTATTAACAATATGCTAAGAGATAGAAGATTTATAGTGACTATAGGTAATAAAATTGGCAGCGAAAGGAAGTTAAATAATGAACTGCCACAGGGATCTGTTTTATCTCTGTTATTATTCAATCTGTATATATCTGATCTTCCCGTCACTTCGTCAAGGAAATTTTGTTATGCCGACGATATAGCAATAACTACACAGCATAAATGCATAAGTCGTACAGAAGAAATTCTAAATGCTGACAACTATTCTGGATGAATATTTTAAAAGATGGAAACTCTGTTTAAATAGGAGCAAAACGGTAATATCTTGTTTTCATCTAAATAATAATTTGGCAAATGTGAAACTAAAAATTTAATTGAACAACACTGTACTTCCATATAATACGTAGGCTGTTCAATAAGTAATAAGACTATATTTATACAGAAAACGGATTACCTTTAATCGTCATCATTTACATGGTCTTTTTCGAAGTAACTAATGTGAGACGCAATGCATTTGTCCCAACGTTGCATCCACTTCTTAAAAACACGTGAGAGTCCGTTTTTTGAGAGTTCTTTCAAAACCACCTCCACAGCTTTTACACATGCTTTGTTGCTTTCGAAATGGTGGCCTCTTAGTGGTTTCTTGAGCTGAGGAAACAGCCAGAAATCGCAAGGTGCGAGATCAGGACTGTATGGAGGGTGTGGTAGGATATCTGTGTTGTTCTTCTGCAAAACGTCCACTACACAACCAGCAATATGTGGCCTTGCATTATCATGGTGCAATAAGAAGCCATTCTTCAGCAATGGACACTTCCTTTTGACGTGCTTGATGATAATCGCTGCTGTGTTGATCATTGTCTCTGTGATGGACTTTGACGGTCTTCCCTCACGTTCAAGATCTTCCACATTTTGCCTTCCTTCCTCAAAAGTTTTATGCCAGCCAAAAATACTTGCCTTCGAATTGCTTCCTCGTGGAAAGCTTTGCGTATCATGTTAAAAGTGTCCGACGCCAATTTTTGCAAAGCACACAAAATTTAATCGCATAACGCTGTTCCAAGGACGCTTCCATTTCGAAGACTGGTCGCACCTCATAGGCGCGCCGATGAGCACTTGCATTTAGTCACGTGACACTCTGGCACATCAGCCCGTATACGCCATCTATCAACCTCTTGCTTCTGCCTGGTATCTCCAGCTCTGGGCCTGGCTCCCACTGAAGAGACCTCAATAAAGGTCGAAACTAGTCTGGGTAGATGGCCAATCCCTTTAATGCATAACAGTATACATATCCACATAGGAAATGTGTTTTGCATTATGGGAGATACTGGGTTAGAAGTGCCTGGTAGCTTGCTCCACCTTTGCCACGAGTTGCCTTGGTGTTGCACTACTTACTGGATAAGATAGTACAACACTATATTTAGTCCTGAAGATATTTTCAGGTGCAAACTTTGTTTGCTCTCACTGGGATAAAGGATTAAACTAAATCTATTATAGTCTAACCTAGTGATAAATAAATTTTCAACATCTTTCTCTAAATCCAGAGTAATTTTTAAAAAAGGTGATAAACCTTTTGGCAACTCCCATAGGCACAGATGACTTGCTACTGCTTCTGCCTGGTATCTCCAGCTCTGGGCCTGGCTCCCACTGAAGAGACCTCAATAAAGGTCGAAACTAGTCTGGGTAGATGGCCAATCCCTTTAATGCATAACAGTATACATATCCACATAGGAAATGTGTTTTGCATTATGGGAGATACTGGGTTAGAAGTGCCTGGTAGCTTGCTCCACCTTTGCCACGAGTTGCCTTGGTGTTGCACTACTTACTGGATAAGATAGTACAACACTATATTTAGTCCTGAAGATATTTTCAGGTGCAAACTTTGTTTGCTCTCACTGGGATAAAGGATTAAACTAAATCTATTATAGTCTAACCTAGTGATAAATAAATTTTCAACATCTTTCTCTAAATCCAGAGTAATTTTTAAAAAAGGTGATAAACCTTTTGGCAACTCCCATAGGCACAGATGACTTGCTACTGCTTCTGCCTGGTATCTCCAGCTCTGGGCCTGGCTCCCACTGAAGAGACCTCAATAAAGGTCGAAACTAGTCTGGGTAGATGGCCAATCCCTTTGATGCATAACAGTATACATATCCACATAGGAAATGTGTTTTGCATTATGGGAGATACTGGGTTAGAAGTGCCTGGTAGCTTGCTCCACCTTTGCCACGAGTTGCCTTGGTGTTGCACTACTTACTGGATAAGATAGTACAACACTATATTTAGTCCTGAAGATATTTTCAGGTGCAAACTTTGTTTGCTCTCACTGGGATAAAGGATTAAACTAAATCTATTATAGTCTAACCTAGTGATAAATAAATTTTCAACATCTTTCTCTAAATCCAGAGTAATTTTTAAAAAAGGTGATAAACCTTTTGGCAACTCCCATAGGCACAGATGACTTGCTACTGCTTCTGCCTGGTATCTCCAGCTCTGGGCCTGGCTCCCACTGAAGAGACCTCAATAAAGGTCGAAACTAGTCTGGGTAGATGGCCAATCCCTTTAATGCATAACAGTATACATATCCACATAGGAAAAGTGTTTTGCATTATGGGAGATACTGGGTTAGAAGTGCCTGGTAGCTTGCTCCACCTTTGCCACGAGTTGCCTTGGTGTTGCACTACTTACTGGATAAGATAGTACAACACTATATTTAGTCCTGAAGATATTTTCAGGTGCAAACTTTGTTTGCTCTCACTGGGATAAAGGATTAAACTAAATCTATTATAGTCTAACCTAGTGATAAATAAATTTTCAACATCAATATCAACCTCTTTTGTTAATACATACAACAACATTTCATTATTCCACAGAAATTAATATTGTGACGAGTGGTTTCGCCACAGTAAAATTAGTCTTATTACTTATTGAACAGCCCACGTACATTCCCAAAGTACTTGGGAGTCACGCTTGACCATTCTCTCACTTTCCGGCATCATCTTTCAAACTTGGCATATAAACTAAGGACACATAATAATATCCTACAGAGACTCTGTGGCACTACCTGGGGTTCTAGAGCCTCTACTCTTCGGACAACAGCCCTAGCTTTGGTATTCTCAAGTGCTGAATATTGTGCTCCTGTGTGGCTAAATAGCACTCACACAAGGATTATCAATTCTCATTTGAACAATACCTTAAGATTAATTACAGGCTCTATTAGATCGACCCCAACATATTGGTTACCTCTTTTACAGGCATTATTTCTACAGAACTACGTAGATTGAATTCTTTAGTCCGTGAATTCCAAAAAATTGCTGGTAATCCAAACCTACCTATTCATCAGGATCTACCAACTCTTAACGTCAATAGATTGAAATCTCGCCATCCATCACTACAAGCAGCAGAAGAACTAGTGCTAAATAATTTTAATCCTTTATCAAAGTGGGAAGAAACATGGAAGGAAAATACGAAAGAACATTTGCATAACATCTTTAAAGGTGATCAAATCATCACAGGATCAGATCTACCTCGCAAAACATGGACGGTACTAAATAGAATTTGGATAAATCATGGCCTATGTGGAGATACTGTCTATAAATGAATCAGACAAACACCTCCAGAATGTGACTGTGGTGCTCCATGACAGACTATGCAACATATCGTAACAGAATGCATCTTCCGTGCTTATCAGAATGACTGCAATGACTTTTTACAAGCAGCTCCTGAAGCTGTGACCTGGATTACAAACTTAGATCTGAATTTATATTGATATATATGTTTCTTTTCCTTATTATAACATATTAAGACTTTTACTTTTAACTCTTATTTTAATTTTCCAACTTCTTTGATTAGATCTATGTTTTTCTTCAAAGTTTTAACTTAAATTATTTTGATGCATTTTTGAAAATTATGGAGACAACTACCGTGTTTGAATAAAAACTTTAGTTTAATATAACTAAAATCTACATTTGATGTTTTGACCTTTATGTCAAGGTCATCTTCTGGAGCGTACAAATATACACAGGAAACAAGCTATACTACAATCAAACTGGTTCGTTAAAGACACTGACCAACCGCTACCACAATTGTTGGCCTGACCTCTGGTGAAATCAAACAATCAAACTGGTTCATTAAAGACACTGACCAACTGCTACCACAATTGTTGGCCTGACCTCTGGTGAAAAATTAAAAATAAAATAAAATAAAAATAAAAAATTATACATCAACGCTAGAGTCCTATTATTAGTGTTGTCTACTATATACATATATTAACATCATTCCAGCCAGTTGGTATGGAATGGTTTCTAATACTAGCTATGGATTGGCTAGAGTCCTGACTTATGCTGGATCTTTCATATTAGGTAGGCTGAATGTGTGCCATCCAGATCCTTGGAATTTTCATGCCATCTTTGTTATTGATATTTGGGTGGTTTATCAGGATTTCGCAGGATTCCTTAAATTTCCTTTCGTACCAGGTTTTTGTGCGGTGAAAGGAGCAGGTGCTTTTCCAGTTGATTTGGTGTAAGGTGTTGAGTGCATGGTCTGAGAGGGCTGCTTCACCATAATGGTTATATTTAATGTGTCTAATGTGTTCTTTCTTGCGTATAGGGATTGTCCGTCCTGTTTCACCACTGTATGGTAAGTTACAGGTGCAGCGGATGCAATATACTCCAGGATGTGCTAATGGAAGGAGAGGATCTTTAGAGGAGCTGAATATGGTTTTAAGTTTAGCGGGTGGTTTAAAGGTGGCATTGAGGTTATAATGTAGGATTCTGTTGATTTTTTCTGATAACCCTTTAATGTATGGGATGGCTATGGTTTTACTGTAATCTAGATTCGTTTTTGTTGTAGTTTTACAGAGTATTTTATTAACAGTATTTTTGTTATAGCTATTATTTATGAATGTGTCACTAATGATTTTTAGTTCTTGTTTCAGGGCTTGCTGGTTAGAGCAAATAGTTGTGGCTCTGTTTTTAAGGGTGTTAATGACTCCATATTTTTGTGATGGGTGGTAGTATGTATTTGCATGTATGTATTGGCCCGTGTGTGTCGGTTTTCGGTAGACCGTGAAGGATAGACTGCCTGAAGGAAGACGTGTAACTAGTGTGTCTAGGAACGGGAGCAAATTTTGGTTTTCGATTTCGATGGTAAATTGTATGCATTCGTGTTGTTTGTTCAGGTGGTAAAGGAATGCATTTAGCATTTGTTGCCCGTGTAGCCAGATCGCGAACACGTCGTCAACGTATCTGAGCCAGACTGTCGGTCGTAGCGTGGCAGAATCAAGAGCCCTTTGCTCAAAGATTTCCATGTAGAAGTTAACAATTGGGGGGGGGGGGGTGAAACGATGTTATACTTCTGAATAAATCCGCTACAAGTCTGCAAGACTTGTAGCGGATTTATTCAGAAGTATAACATCGTCTGCATAAAGCAAAGAGCTGACATTAACATCTCCAATTCTGATATCATGTTTAATACCACTTTCCTTCATAATGTGATCCATATAGATAATGAATAACAGAGGGAATAATATACATCCTTGTCTCACACCAGATTTAACATTAAAGCAATCTTCCTGTACATCCTTCAGTTCTAACTGCCGACTTACAACTCAAAGAAAGACTAAGTATTGCTTGATATAATGCTCCATTGACACCATATAACTGTAAAATTTTAATAAATATGTAAAAAATAGTAAAATTCTAATAAATATGTAATATTATTATTGAGGAGCGATGGAATGTATACCCAAATGTGGTAGATAGCATCCCTGGATAGTACAGGTGAAGTGGTGGTCTAGAAATTATCTCATTTAATAAAAACATTACTCTTTTTATTATTATTTATTTAGCGTATACATTATATATTAAACTACATAACATATTCACTAAAAAACTGGCCACACTTGTGATTAAGGTCAATTTGCTAATAATTTGCTGCTTTAATTTTGCTATATATGAAGTGGTATCAAAAAGTTTCGATACTAGGTTTGTAACATGCCAACAGATGTTACACGCATGTTGGCATGTGCATGCACAGTCACAGGGAGCACCTACCTTCATAAGTCAGTGTGCCAAAAGACATTGTCCTGTGTACATCGGGAGCTGTGCAACTGATGCTATTCTGACCACCTGCTTTACCATATCTGCGATTTCATCATGAACAGCAAGTTAGAACAAAGCAAACGTGAAATTCGAGTATCATTACCGGTGACGAAACTTTGGTGTATGGGCACGACCCTGAGACGAAGCAACAGTCTTCACAGTGGAAGAGTCTATCATCTCCATGACCGAAAAAGGCGAGGCAGGTCTGCAGCACGACCAAGTGCATGCTCATCGTCTTTTTCGACATTCGCAGCATTATGCATTGAGAATTCATCCTCAGGGGCCAGACTGTCAATAGCGAGTTCTATAGCCAGGTTTTAAGTCGTCTGAGGGAGGACATTTGGCAAAAGCGACTAGATCTTATATAATGCAAAATACTGGATGCTCCACGACGACAATGCACCCTGTCACTGAGTGCCCCTCATACGTGAGTTTCTCGCCAGAAACAACATGATCTCACTTCTGCATCCACCGTACTTGCCAAATTTGGCTCCTGCAGACTTTGCCCTCTTCCCAAATATGAAGATCCACATCAAAGATCACCGTTTGACACCATTGCGGAGATCCAGCACGAATCACAGAAGGTGCTTGACATGCTTCGAAAAGAAGACTTCCAAGACACATTTCAGAAGTGGCAAGAATGCTGGGAGCGCTGTATTGATGTGCAAGGGGACTATTTTGACGGTGATAGTGTGTAAACATAAATAAATAAAGTAATTTCTTGTAAACAGAGCTAGTCTTGAAACTTTTTGATACCACCTCGTATACGCATCTTACTAGTGGTTTGGTACTATCTGCCGTTTCAGGTATCCACAAAAGACAATTGAACCAAACCCCATGGATACAGGGGGCCTATTGTATTTCATAATTATTCTTGATTTATTTTTTTGGTCTTTTTGATGTAAAGTAATTGAAAATTGTTCATAATTTTGTGTTTTGTTTTTGATGAAATTTTCTTCTAGGCAATTGTCCATCAAGGTTTCTTTCATCAGTATCACATGAATTTTCACAGAATGGCTCTGTTGAAAATGATGAGGTATGAAATATTTGTAATAACTTAGTTCTATTGTAACTTTTTAGAATAAATTTACTTACAAAGATAATAAGCCAAAAGGCTATTTTCCTGGCGAATTTGTAATTTGAGCGGGAGATGGTAAAATGGGATTTACCATCTCCCGCTCAAATAAATTTACTTACATTTTTAACACGAGTCTTAGATTAGCCTAAGTTCCAAAAGGAGCAGAAAGATGATAAAATTTCCTGAAACATCTGAAAAGGCTTATGTGTCATCGTATATGTTGATTAATTTTAATAGTATATATGAGAACACAGACTGATAAGAAAATAACTATTTATTATTATCTTATTGCTGATATTTGGTTGGCATTCTATCCAGCATCTTTAGAGCATAGAAACAGTTTGTCGCAGTATGTGAGACAACAACAATCTGGTATAAGAATGGGACTAGTTTGAACAATTGTTACATACAACACAAAGACTATAGTCCTAATTAGGTGCCATCTACATTGAGAGAAAAAAAAAAAAGAGAGAGAGAAAGCAGGTATTAATTTGGTTTTGAGATGACTGTCTCCCAAATCTTTGGCAAATTTATACAGCCATACATGTTGAGGTTTGGAGTATGTTTCAAGGCTTCTGTTGATTCCAGAAACAATCTCTCTCTGAATTATAAAAGCTTCTGTGCAGCACTTTTGTTTTTTTCCAGTTGATGCTGTGTACAGGGGTATCCAAAGCATGGTCTGCTTGACCAGAGTTGCCATAGCGATAGTGCCGTATGTATTTTTCAGGTTCACTGAGGCAGATGTCCACAGTTCTTCCTGTGTCCATAATAAGCTCGACCACACAAACAAGGCACTTTGTAGATTCCTGGATGTGATAAAGGAGAGATTCTGTCCTTGGGTGAGTGGATGAGAGTTTTCAATTTGACATAAGGTTTAAATACGGTGTGTAGTTGACGTTTATTAAGCACTCTAGATATCTTTTCAGAAATGCCTTTAATGTGTGGGATGATGACAGCTTTATTGTAATCTTCTGTGGAAGACGATGGGGGGAGGGTTTCTGTGGAGTATTTAGTATTTTGTTTATTTTATGGGGATTATAGCCATTGGCTTAGAAGATGTGATGTAAGTGAGTGAGTTCAGCAGTGAGAGCATTGTCATTAGGTTAGTGTTTTTAGGATACCATACTGTTGAGATAGGTGATGATGTGATTGTTTGTGTAAATATCTCCATGTATGTGTTGGTTTCTATAAACCGAGAATGATAAGGAACCATCTGGAAGACGTGATTAGTTTATCCAGGAAGGGCAGACAGTCATTATCTTCCATTTCTATTGTAAAGTGGATATTTGGTTGTTGGTTGTTTAGATGCACTAAGAATGTATCCAATGTGTCTGGGCCATGTGGCCAAATAGCAAGTACATCATCAACATAACTTAGCCAAAGCTTTGGTTTGAGAGTGGCTGTATCGATAGTTAGCTTTTCTAAGTGTTCTCTGTAGAAGTTGGCTGAGGGGGGGGGGCATTAATATCTAATTGTATATTTTCCCTTTCCATGTAAAATAACCTGCATGCACTGTGAATTTAAGTAGTTCAAATATATCAGGGGAGAGTGAGACTTTAGTAAACCACGGGTTTCAATTAATGGTACATTTGTGAATAGCAAGGTGATATCAAAACTCACCATTATGTCTGAACTTTCTAGAGTATGGTTTTCTAAAATACTTTTTAGGGGAGGGAGAATTGTTTTTGAGACTGGCTAGTAGCTTAGTTAAATGTCTAGCAAATTTGTATGTGGGACTTTATACTATTCACAATAGGGCGTAAATGTGTACTGTAAGGCCACAGATGCGAGACCTTCGACACTTCTGTACGTCAGAAAAAGGAGAATCCATTCTGATAATAGGGTAATCACTCCATCTTGTGGGATGAGTTGTTTATTATTACACATCGGAAAATTAACTTTTCTTTTATGAACATTTTAATAAATGTTCCTAAAAGAAAAGGAAAATTTTGAGGAGTGTTGGTGACCAATTCATACATCCTTTATTTCTTTCTCCCTTTCAACATGAATTGACTATTCTTGGCAATCTGCCAGCACCGTTTCTATGAACTGTGGGCATACAATACCTTGTTTGTGAATTTTTGGTGCTACATATATCCTAGGTGTTCTAAGATGGAAGACTTTGAGTTCGTTAACTGTTTCTTTAGGCCTGACTTTTTTCAATAATTTGCACACCTTATTCTTTTGTGAATTGGTGGGATCCTGATCTGTAATTTGGTATGTTGACTGATCTTGTAGAAGTGTGTGTGCATTTTGCTTTCATGTTCTGTTTCTAATCCATCACTACAGTTGCATTCCCTTTTGTCTGCTTTGGTTATGATAATGTGGTTATTATTGTGTAGCTCTTTTAGAGCGATGATTTTTTTTATGTGGGATATTATTTTTGGTATGCTTAGAATGGATGTTGGGCACATCTAAACGAATGTTATTGGCTGTTGCTTGATGCAGATTGTATATTCTCAGTTCAATGGAAGCCATTATTTTGGCTTTTGGAACTTGCTTGGGGTAATAACAAAATTGTGTCCTCAACTTAATGCACTAGTGGCTTTTTTGGTTAATGTTAATGATGATAAATTCACAACGATGCGATCTTGTTGTAATTACATTCGTTCCGTAGCACTGTATTGTTGGAAAATTTCAAATTTTTTCTGGTGCAGATTTTTAACTTTGATGAATTTTTATATGTTTTTGTCTTTTTTTAGGCTATAATCCCCATAAGATAGCCAATTACTAAATGCTCCCTAGAAATCCCCCCCCTCCAAATGTCTACCACAGAAGACTATAATAAACATCAACTACGCACCGTATTTAAACCTTATGTGAAATTAGCATCTCTCATCCATTTACCCAAGGGCAGAATCTCCTCTGTCACATCCAGGAATCTACGAAGTGCCTGGTTTGTGTGATCGAGCTTACTATGGACAGACAGGAAGAACTGTGGACATCTGTTTCAGTGAACATGAAAAATACATGCAGCAACCCGAGTCTAGCAGACTGCTTTGGATACCCCTGCACACAGCATCGATTGGAAAAAAAACAAAAGTACTGCACAGAAGCTTCTACAAGTCAGAGAGGTTGTTCATGGAATCAACAGAAGCCTTAAAACATACTCCAAACCTCAACAAGTATGGATGTATAATTTGCAAAAGATTTGGGAGACAGTCATCTTAAGACCTAATTAATGCCTACTTTCTCTCTTTTTTTTTTTTTTTTTCTCAGCATAGATGGTGCTTAATTAGGACTTTAGTCTTTGTGTTGTATGTTACAATTGTTCAAGCTAGTCTCATTGCTATACCGAATTTTCGTTGCTTTGCATACTGTGGTGAACTGTTTTGGTGCTCTGAAGATGCTGGATAGAATACCAGCAAAATATCAGCAGTAAGTTAATAAATAGTTATTTTCTTTTCAGTCTGTGTTTTCAAATATACCGTTAAAATTAATCAACAAGATGATAAAATTATTCTGCTTCATAAAGTGGGTAACAAGATTAAGTCTTCGAATTATAGGCCAATCTGCTTGTTTGGAGTAGAGGTCAAGATGTTGGAAAAGCTAGTGAGGACAATGATTCAGAACTGGGTTGACAGCAATAGAATTCTCTTTAATGAACAGAATAGGTTTGCTAAAGGAAAATGATATTTTAGCTGTCTGCCTACTTATTATAACTTATAACAAGTAGGCATCACCTTATGAATTTCGCAAATTTTTAAGGTGATGAATGAACACAAGGGGGGGGTGCAGATTTTTTTATTGTTATTATTATTATTTGAGATCTCCAGGGAGTCCAAAGACTTGTAGAGGGAGTGCACCTGCTCTACAACCCTGTCTCCACCAACCGACCTCAAGTACACCAACTCCATCTACTGCCAACCACCACTAGTGTTTCCACAGACAATCATAAACATCCATGCCCACGGCAGGATTTGAACCCGCAGCCTTTTGGCTGGAGAGTGGATACAATAACCACTCGGCCAACCATCCTGGAAAGCCTTTCGATAGATTGCCACATGACAAACTAGTAGTTGAATTGGAACAGATGGAGCTGGATAGTAGATTAGTGCATTGGATTGAGTATTGGCTGTCTGCTCGGTATCAACAGGTTCTGTATGGGAAAATGATATTCCAGAAAAGGAAAATCACTAGTTGTGTACTCCAGGAAGGGCTGCCGAAAGGGGGTGATATCTGAGACTTTTGTCACAGGCCCGACGTATCACATAACTGTGTTTATAAAATATATACACGTTTACACAAGAATATTATTTAATTTGAAAAATATTTCAGTCTGAATATTACAGACCATCTTCAGTGGCTACATAGGAATAGTTTTAAAAAACAAGGTAGAATACGAACAATTGATCATTCACAAATAGAATGAGCCGCGTGATGTCATATTGCAAAGTATTAAAAGAGTAGACATTTTTTTAATCAGAGTCATGATTAAATTAAAGATATTAATTCAGAAATTCATGTAATAATCTTAAATAACATTAGACTAATGTAAAAAAAAAAATGAAAAAAAAATTGTGTTATCCTGATTAAACTTTCTCAAATTTTTGATACAGATATACAGTCATTACGATTCAAGTTAGGACGTTGAAGTAAGGCCTCCATACGTTCTTTAAATAAATGTTCAAATTTATACTGACATCTGTGTAGGAGGGGAGTCTTGGACCAAAGGATGTTGTCGCTTGTTTCTATTCCATGCTGAGTTAATACACATTTTCTGGTTTGCTGTGTTGAATAGATGATTGATGCTCTTGAATTCTTTTTTCTATAGTGTGTCCAATTTGTCCAAAGTAGGAAAGATTACAGTTACACGGAACTTGATACACACCAGGTAGAGACATAGTTGAGCATTTATCTTTAGAAGAAGGAAGATGGGTGGATAATTTGTTAATAGGTGTATAAGTGGCTGTTAAATCATATTTCTTCAGAATTCTTCAAATTGGTTCTGAAATCCCGGAAATGTAAGGAATTGGAACTCGACGTATTGCAACTTTGCTGTTTTGTGTTGGATTGTAAGAATTGAAAAGATGTTGTGTACTCTTTTCGGAGAAGCCATTTAGTTTCATGTGATGTTTGATAGTCGAAAGTTCTTTCTGTAATAAATGAGAAGTTGAACAATTAGTTTTGGCTTGTCGGATTAAACATTTTATGATTCCTGTTTTTTGACAAGGATGATGGGCAGATTCTTTGAGAATATAACGGACCATGATAGTTGGTTTTCTGTAAACTGTTGTTGTAAGAATACCTGAAGGTGAACGGATGAGGAGGACATCTAAAAATGATAATTTGTTGTCTTTTTCAATCTCCATGGTAAACTTTATACGAGGATGTAAGGAATTGATACTGCTTAAAAAGCAAGGTAAGGAATCTGTTATGAGGCCATACAGCAAACATGTCGTCTATATATCTAACCCTAAAAGGATGATTGAGGGAATATAGATGAGAACTAGAGGTTCCAAATAAAAGTTGGTTAGATCAAAAGAGAGTGGACTTCCCATGGCTGTTCCTTCCACTTAGTTGAAAAATTTGTTTTGAGGTAAGAAATATCCAGAGTGCATTACGAAATCAAATAACTTTAAAATGTCTTGTGGGAAGATGTCAGCAAGTAATTCTAAAGTCTCTTTGATAGGTATACATTTGTATATAAAGATTCTATATCAAAACTCTATATCAAACCCGGGGCAGAGCTGACTACCACCCGGTGCGTCCCCAGGTGGCGGATCGGGGAACAGCCTTTAGATGTGGAGGCTAGCTGCGATATAAGCAGAGCAATCTGGCGAATAAGCAGCCGTGGACCAACAGCGACTGAGCTATCAGGGTGTGGGAGGAGCAGAAGTGTCAACTCTGTTTCACTTAAAACCTCACAAAGCCCAGTGACAACTCGGTGACATGGCGAGTAGTGCCGCCATTAAATAAGCACCTGCTGGGGTCACTGCCCTTGACATTGGGAGCATTGTCAGTACTGACACAAGCTTGAAGCCAAATGATGACGGAAAAGCTTATGATCAGAGATTTGCAGATGGCAATATGATTATATTGTGTATGTCTGTAATACTGCAGAGCAGAAAGCAAACGGAGAAACTACTGCTGTACCTTATCTCCAGAACAACCACCATGGCGAGCAAACCCTTACAATTGGCCCCAAGTTCCCGGCGTCCATTAAATGGGACAGGGGGTGCGAAGAATCTCCAGGCTCAAAATGGTGTCCACTTTTAAAATTGCAACTTGGAATGTCAGAACTCTGTATGAAGCTGGCAAATTAAGAAATCCCACAAGAGAAATGAAGAGGCTGGGCATCCGGATTTTGGGAATTTGCGAGACAAGATGGCCAGGATCTGGAAAGTGTCAACAAGATAATACGACAATTATTACTCTGGGAATGATGAGAACAAACATCAACATGGTGTAGTTGTAATAGTAGATGAAGAAATCAATAAATTGGATTCCATTTTCTGAAAGGATAATGCTGTTACAACTTAAGGGATACCCCATTAACATAAATATCATCCAAGCTTATGCACCCACAGCTGACAAAAGTGAAGAAGATGTTGAAGAGTTTTATGAACACCTAAAAGAGATTAAAAACCTAACAAAGAAACATGATATAAACATAGTGATGGGTGACTTCAATGCAAAATTGGGAAGAGGGGGTGATGGAGAAATTGTTGGCGAACATGGCTTAGGCACCAGAAACGACAGAGGAGATCGTCTAGTCCAGTTCTGTCAGGAAGAAGATCTAACAATAGCAAATACCTGGTTTAAACTTTCACCCAGAAGACTGTACACTTGGAAATCGCCTCAAGATAACCAACATAACATTGTCAGAAATCAAATTGATTATATACCGATAAATAAAAGATTCCACAGTAGTATAAAGAGTGCAAAGACTTATCCTGGAGCAGATATCTCATCAGACCACAATCCTATAGTTGCAGAAGTACGTCTTAGATTAAAATCAGCTAAAAAATCACAAAAGAAGAAAAAGAAAATTGATGTAGAAAAACTGAAAGACTCGAACATAAATAAAAGTGCCAAGACACAGCTTAACCTGCGATTACAACAGATTAACATAGAAGAAAATAAAAGTGTGGAATCTCTTTGGAATAGCTTAAAGAATGAAATCGTAACAACAAGTATTGAAGAAGTAGGTTATGTGAATAACATAAAACAACAGGAATGGATGACAGATGAGATTCTTTCTCTTATTGATACAAGAAGAATGTACAAAAACAAAGACCTTGCCAGGTATGCAGAAACACATAACATCATCAAGAAAAAAATAAAAGAAGCCAAGGAAAATTGGATGAAAAATTTATGTACTGAAATTGAACTGCTTCAGAAAAAACATGATAATTTCAATCTGTATAAGAAAATCAACGAAATTTCTGGAAAACTGAGTTAAAAGCAAATAGTGTCTCTAAGAGACGAAAAGCACAGATTTGTGTAAAACATGTAACAGAACTTTTCAATGATACTAGACAGAAGCCTATAAATATAAAAGATAACATTCAAGGACCAGCAATCATGAAAAGCGAAATAGAGAATGCTATACGAACAAGTAAAACAGGAAAAGCCAGTGGACCAGATGGTGTGCAAACAGAATTTTTTAAATTAATAGAACCAGATAACATCAAACTTCTTGAAAAACTATTTAATAAAATATATGAAAGTGATGAATTTCCATCAGATTGGCTCAAATCTACATTTATCACTGTCCCAAAGAAACCCAAAGTGAATTCCTGTGGTGACTTCCGACTTATTAGTCTAATGAGCCAAACATTAAAAATATTTTTTAAAGTAATTCAGAATCGTATTTATAGAAAAAGTGAAGAAACCGTAAGTGAAACACAATTTGGCTTTCGGAATGGTTTTGGTACTAGAGAGGCCCTTTTCTGTACCCAAATATTGATACAAAAATGCATAGAAAAACAGAAATCTGTCTTATGTGTTTCATAGATTTTGAAAAAGCATTCGACAAAGTCAGACACACTAACTTAATAGAAGTCCTTCAACAAACAAGGCTAGACGAACAAGACATAAGACTAATAACAAATCTGTATTGGAATCAGTCAGCTACCGTTCAATTAGACAACATTACCACCAATGATATTAACATCAAAAGAGGAGTGAGACAAGGATGTGTGCTCAACATATCTTTAAAAAAGCATTGGAAGAATGTCCAGAGGGAATCACAATAAATGGAAACATTGCTAACAACCTACGATATGCAGATGACCCCGTGCTAATTGCAGATAACATTATGGATCTCCAAAAACTCATTGACAGAGTATACATAGAAAGCCAAAGAATGGGAATAAATATAAACATCAACAAGACAAAATACATGATCATCAGCAAACATCCAGCCTCATCAATGAAACTGACACTGAATGGGAAAAATATTGATCAAGTGTGAAGATATAAATATCCTGGTTGCTGGCTTAATGAACGGTGGGATCCAGAAATATAAAGACAAGGATTGAAGTTGCACGGCAGTCCTTCATGAAAATGAGAACACTATTCTGCAATAAAGACCTAAACATGGAAGTCAGATGCCGAATGCTGAAATGCTACATGTGGTCTATTCTGCTCTATGGAGTTGAAACATGGACATTGAAGGCGACAACCATCAAGAAAATCGAAGCCTTTGAGATGTGGCTATACAGAAGAATGCTAAAGATATCATGGACAGAAAAAATTACCAATGAAGATGTCTTAAAATCCATTGGCAAAGCTAAACATCTTGTACAAATCATCAAGAAACGAAAAACATCATATCTTGGTCACATCATGAGAAACAGCAAATACCAACTTCTACAAACTATTTTGATAGGAAGAATTGGTGGCAAAGGAACTAGAGAAAGAAAAAGAATATCATGGTTTGACAACATCAAGACGTGGACAGGAAAGAGCAGTGCACAACTGCTCAGATTAGCACAAGAGCGCAGTTTGTTCGCCAAGATGGTCGCTAGCCTTCGATAGAAGATAGCACAATAAGAAGAAGATATCAAAGCTAACCATAAGATCTGTAAGTTGTAATGCGATATGTTTCAATTTTTTTAAGAAATCCGAAGAGATGATTAGATGATCATTCTATTTGTGAATGATCAATTGTTCGTATTCCACCTTGTTTTTTAAAACTATTCCTATGTAGCCACTGAAGATGGTCTGTAATATTCAGACTGAAATATATGGGAAATTAAATAAAATTATTGTGTAAACGTGTATATATTTTATAATCCTAATGTCATAAGTATCTTTAAAGAATCAAATTTTATTCCTTCATGGGGAAAACTTCACCAAAAAACTGGTAAATTAGGTAAACTGTTAGTAACACAAGGTAAGTTGCGAGCGAGGATCATCTTTCTGAAAAAATGCTGCGACAACAAGATTATTCCCAATTTCGCTAAGATTAAAGAAACCATTAAATCTCCTGGAGCTCATAATATTTACCGAAACACCAGTTTATCTTTAATCCGTAATCAACTCGGAGAATCTAAACATGATCTTGCTATTAACATTCATCAAATTTCTGGCCTCCATACCTATACCTCCGCAAACTTAGAACCACATCTCTCAAACATAGTTCTGAATGTTGCTAAACGCTCTATACAACGTTCATATAAAAAACAGAATCTACATCGAAACCACAAATACGATGTTCTTGTTTCTAGACAAATCAAGCCATTCCAAGTTCCAGATAATTGGATCGTCAATGTATCCGGTCGCCCTTTAACTAGTAGTGAAACACATTCTCTCAAAAGGACATGAATTCTCTATAGTCCCTAAAAAGATTCCATATCTAGATTTCCTAGTTAACATCGAACGGAACCTCATTCATCTTTCAAGTGAAAAAGTTAATGCTCTCTGCCTAGAAGTTCTTCTTCGCTACTTAAAGCCAAGCTTTCTCCTTCGAACATATCTCCTTCTGAAAAGAGAGCGCTACATTACTTAAGAAGCAACAGTCACCTCATCATTACTAAATTTTGAAAAACTCTTCGTATTTCTTAAATAAATTGAAAAATATCGCATTACAACTACAGATCTTATGGTTAGCTTTGATATAGAATCTTTATATACAAATGTACCTCTCAAAGAGACTTTAGAATTACTTGCTGACATCTTCCCACAAGACGTTATAAAGTTATTTGATTTCTTAATGCACTCTAGATATTTCTTATGTCAAAACAAATTTTATAACCAAGTGGAAGGAACAGCCATGGGAAGTCCACTCTCTTCTGCTCTAGCCAACTTTTATTTGGAACATCTAGAAGTCCTGTTCTCATTTATATTCCCTCAATCATCCTTTTGGGTTAGATATATAGACGACATGTTTGCTGTATGGCCTCATAACAGACTTCTTATCTTCCTTTTTTAAGCAGTATCAGTTCCTTACATCCTCGTATAAAGTTTACCATGGAGATTGAAAAAGACAATGAGTTATCATTTTTAGACGTCCTCCTCATCCGTTCACCTTCAGGTATTCTTACAACAACAGTTTACAGAAAACCAACTTTCACTGGTCGTTATATTCTCAAAGAATCTGCCCATCATCCTTGTCAAAAAACAGGAATCATAAAATGTTTAATCTGACGAGCCAAAACTAATTGTTCAACTTCTCATTTATTACAGAAAGATCTTTCGACTATCAAACATCGCATGAAACTAAATGGCTTCTCTCGAAAAGAGTACACAACATCTTTTCGATTCTTACAATCCAACACAAAACAGCAAAGTTGCAATACGTCGAGTTTCAATTCCTTACATTTCCGGGATTTCAGAACCAATTTCAAGAATTCTGAAGAAATATGATTTAACAGCCACTTATATGCTTATTAACAAATTATCCACCCATCTTCCTTCTTCTAAAGATAAATGCTCAACTATGTCTCTACCTGGTGTGTATATCAAGTTCCGTGTAACTGTAATCTTTCCTACTTTGGACAAACTGGACGCTCTATAGAAAAAAGAATTCAAGAGCATTAATCATCCATTCAGCCCAACAAATCCAAGAAATCTGGATTAGCTCACCACGGAATGGAAACAAGCCATAACATCCTTTGGTCCAAGACTTGCCTGCTACACAGATGTCACTATAAATTTGAACGTTTATTTAAAGAAAGTGTGGATGCCTTACTTCAACGTCCTGACTTAAATCATAATGACTGTATATCTGTATCAAAAATTTGAGAAAGTTAAATGAGGATAACACATTAATTTTTTTTATTTTTATATTAGTCTAATGTTATTTAAGATTATTACATGAATTTCTGAATTAATATCTTTAATTTAATCATGATTCTGATAAAAAATGTCTATTCTTTTAATACTTAGCGATATGACATCACGTGGCTCGTTCTATTTGTGAATGATCAATTGTTCGTATTTCATCTTGTTTTTTAAAACTTAATATGTAGCCACTGAAGATGGTCTGTAATATTCAGACTGAAATATTTGGCAAATTAAATAATATTCTTGTGTAAACATGTATATATTTTATAATCCTAATACACAAGTATCTTTAAAGAATCATAACTTTGTTTATAAATTCATGGTTTTAATTCTTGTAATAATACAACAATGAGAAAGGATAATGGCATATCAAGAATGATACTGAGTTTTGTTTTAGACAGATGGCTACGCTCTTTAGCTCGCTGTGAGTGTCCGGAAGACATTGATTCTCTTGGCGCAGATTGCTGTAGTTATAGCGGGTGATGACGTCAATAGGCATTCATGCAAGGGTGTTGCAGTTGGCTGCGCTAATGCTAGCTGGTAATTGCATTCACAGTAATATTCCCTGCCAGAACGAAGCATTCTGGCAGGTGATTAAAGATTTCGCTAACAATGAATTGAGGAAGTGGATGAGGCAATAAAAATTTAAAAATTCTCTTTTTGTTTGATGTTTGTATTTTGTATGGTATGTAATGTATTGAATTTTGAATTTATTGTACACTTTTTTAAATAAATGTTTAATATATTGTATGACTTTTTTTTATTAAACAAAAGTGATGCACTTTTATATGTGGGGCCCAGACCACAGACTTGTCACGGGCCTGAAAATTTTTCTCGGCGGCCCCGACTGCAAGGGTCTGTTTTGGGACCATTGTTGTTTATTTTATATGTAAATGATATTAGAAATGGCTTAAATGGTCATATACAGTTGTTTTCAGATGATGCCAAATTGGTGAGAGTTATGAGAAGTAGAGCAGATGTTGTGGCTGTGCAAGATGACCTAAATAGACTGTGAATGGGTGAGTGTGTGTGTGTGTGTGGGGGGGTTGTTTAATGTTGCAAAGTCTAATGATTTAAAATTTGGGAACCAAAGATGGGATGCAGTGTATAGGATTGGCAGAAATATTTTAGACGAGATGAAAGATCTGGGAGTTATAGTGGATAGGGACTTTTAAATTTCATGGATATTTTGTTAAAATTGTGAGGATCACATAGCAGATTACGGGAATGTTGCAGACAACAGTGACGTGTAAAAGTAAGGATGTTTTAATTCTACTGTACAAGTTTTTGATATGTCTGCATATAGATTACTATGCACAGATTTGGTTCTCAGGTTTTCAAATGGATAATGAGATTTTGGAGAAGTTTCAGAAATGATTGACTTAGTTAGTTTCTGAAATGTGTAATATGAGGACAGATTGAGAGAATGCAAATTACAGAGTCTAGTGGATGGAAGGAAGAAGGGAGAGATGATTGGGATGTATAAGTTGGTAATGGTGATTACCAGATTAACATAGACGAGATTTTTTCATAGAATATCTGGAGATAGGGGAGAATGAGAGGTCATTCCTGGAAGCTATATAAGGTGGGTGTGAGCAAGTGAGTGAGGAGTAGATTTTTTGCACGGAGAGTGGTGGATGATTGGAATGCATTGCCTTAAATACAGTGAATGTATTTAAGTTGATATTAGTGAAGGTAGTTTTAATTTTATAATGAAGGCAGTTATTCATATACTTAGATTTACATTAAATTTTTTTTTTTTTTTCAGCCACAAGATATTCCTAATCCTTATGAGCAAGAAAAACAGCAGTGCATTCTTTGCAAATATAATATACCTGTGGATTATAAGGTAAATATTGAAATAGTTTTAAATCTTAATAAGAACTATCTTCTATATTCTTGGCAGCAACTCTGAGCATATTGTCTCCTCAGTAATCAAAATATATTAAATAAAATAAAATATATTTTAGATTTTTAATTTGGTACATTGATATAATACAATTTGTAAACTATTATTATTATTATCTGAGACCTTCAGGGAGTCAAGGACTCTTCGAGGAAGGCTGTAAATCGCCCAAACCAGCTATCATACCTTCCCTTAAATACATTCACACTAGATGCACTCACTACCCTTAAGGGCAAATTATTGCACCCACTCACTGCTCTCTGGGAGAAAAACCTAGCTCTTACCCTTTTCTTGACTGTAAATAAATTTAACTTCCATGGATGTCCCCGTGTTCTCTCTTCACCTTCCTATAGCACCCATTCAAAAGTCTATAGATCTCTATCATATCCCTCCTCCCCCCCTTTCTCCTTTAAACCAGAGTCTGCAATCCATATACTCACAATATGTCCTCATAATCTAAATCCCTTAATCTGGATATAATCTTTTGTAACTCTTCTTTGTACCTTTTCCACAGCTTCTTCATCCCTTTGGAACCTGTGCACAATAATCTAGGTATCCAGGTGTGGTCTTATCAAAGCCTTATAAAGAGGTAAAATGACATCCTTATCCTTACATGTCAAGGTTCGCTTCAGCATCGCAATTATCCCCTGAGTTGTATTTGCAACTTTTGTTGTGTGACCTTTGAACTTTAAATTCCTGTCCACCTCTTCAGTTTCTTGTAGCATAACCCTGCTAACATAATTTTCTGCTCCAACTCTAATCATGCCAAAGTGCAAACTTTACACTTACTAACATTAAATTGACAGCCATTTTCATTTGCTGAATATCAGTAGCATCCCTGATTGCCCTGTCTATCTTCGCATCATCAGCAAACAATTGCACAACTGATGTTAGATCTTGCCTGATGTCATTAATGTACAGATTGAACAATAATGGCCCAAGGACTGAATCCTGAGGTTACACCACTGGTCATCTTAAATCTGGCAGATTCACACCCACTGTATACCACTTTTTGATATCTGTCTGTCAGCCATCCCCCTGATCCAAGTCAAGAGTTTATATTCCAATCCCATATTCTCCAGTTTATGCAACAGCCTTTCATGTGGTATCCTATCAAATGCCTATGAAAAATTCAAGGTTATCATAGTGTATCCATTCCCTTTATCTAACTCGGCATTACATTATTATAAAATATGAGCACATTGCTAAAACATGACCTTCCTTTAGTAAATTCATTCTGTTCCTTATAGAGTATAGTATGTTTGTCACCCATTTCTGTATGCAAGTTCTTACCAACATCTCTAAAATCTTCATTACCACACCAGAGATACTGGTGGGTTGGTAGTTTAGACACATCAGTTTTTGCACCACTCTTGTACAATGGAACTATCATACATTCCTGTGGTATCATTCCTGAGCGAAGACTCAAGTTATACCAAATCGGCTATGTGAAAGGCATAGCCGATTCAGCTGAACATTTCTTTAGCAAACAAGCTGATATTCCATCTTTCCCTATAGACAAATTCTCATCCAGGTTATGCAACAGCTCATCAACCTCATTTTCATGAACCTCTTACTCTTCATCCAATGTAACAGTAGCATATGCACCATGTTACATGCACCTGGTTGATATATCTTGCCAAGTGACCCCTCGTTAACATTAACTGAACAATCTCATTTGCTTCTGACACTCAAGTACCATCTGCATTCAGTAAAGTTATTCTTCCATATTTCTTCTTTCTTTTACTTGACGATAAAATTCTTTTGGATTGCCTTTAGCTTGCATGGCCAATTTCTTTTCACCTACTCTGATTTAGCTTTCCTCACAATACTTGTTACTTTTCTCGCCTGATCTTTATATATTTCATAACTCCCCTCTCTCCCTCTCTCTCTCTCTTATTTTCACAATATTCTTTCCATATCATCTTCTTCTTGTGGATTTCATGCTTAATAAGGTTGGACATCCATTTCACTCCCAACCTATTTATTCTTTGACCACTAAGGATACATTCAGATACCACCTCATTTAAGCACTTTTTCAAAATTCCCATGCATTGCTGACATTTTTCCCATTCAGTAACTGATACCATGGGAGTGTAAAATCTGTTGTGGTAAAAAACAGAAATATTTTTCACATATATCGATTTTACACGGGCCATAAAATACTTATAATTAAGAGTGTATATAACCTAATATAATGTAATAATTTTGTAATATAATGTAAGAATAACTGATTGTAGACCCACAAACCATTGTAACTAAAAAGCTGAGACAGGATTAGGCTAGTAAACTGAAGGTCAATAACAGTCTCAAAAGTCACCGGATTATGCGTTTTGCTGCCAAAAACCTAACGTAAGCATGGGTGATAAGGGCGTTTCCAGTAAATCCGGGAAATTTTTTTTGGGTGACAGCCAATGATATAAAAGGTGGAGATTGAGGGGTGAAAAAAGCTCTCTTATTTTTTGTTCTTGCGGCAAGCTTTTCGATGAGTCACGGTCCAGCAAGTAGTAGTTCTGGAGGTCATGGGGAGTTCGCTGGCAGTATTACGAGATATCCTTCGTGAAATTCTTCGAAGAATGTACCGATCCACGTGTGTGCTGATTTGTAGCAGCCGACTAAGTTCCTAACATCGATGAAAAAATGCACTAAAGTTACAAGTAAGGATTTGCAAGAAGACAGCCGCCAGATAGTGCCCGATCACAGCCATTACTCAAGAAAAAGAAAGAAGCCAGTGGAATTCACCCTTAACCCTTTTGGATTCAGGACTGTATAATGAAGCAGTAAGCTTGTAAGTAGATTGTGTGTACAGACGATAGATGTTGATTCTGTTTAACTATAATGGTATAATGTGTTTGAAGAGGTCAGAAAGCCGAGCATCAGTTTGAATGTGTAATATAGAATATTGTAATCTTGAATAGTGCTTGTGTTATATAATGCATATTATACTTAGAACGTGTGTGATATAATTTTGCCTTTTATTATTTGTAATGAGAGTAAGATTATGTGTGCTAAAATCCTTCTACATGTCTGATAAGTTGTGTAAATAATTTATTTTCTAATGCTTTAAGTGAATTGTTTTAATGAATGTGATGAGAATCAGGTATGTGATATGTCCTATTTCTTTTATAAATCAATTGTCTTAGTTAGAATAAACATGTTTCGTTTTGTTAATAATCTCCTGATCTTTGTTAGCCAATGCAGTCTCATAAAAATGAACCAACCCTGCATGACCTGAGTAAAGTAACAGCCACGACTGAGTAATTTGGAGTTGCTTGAGATAAAATTGATTTAAGAGTTATTATACAGTGGTATCTCGCTAATCCAAACCTCTTTAGTCCGAATCCTCCAGTAATCCGAACTGCGGTTTGAAAGAAAAAAAAAAGTTTTATTTATTACATATTATTATTTTATGTACAATTATTTTTATTTAATAATTATTATTTTAACTGTTATTATTTATTTTATTATTATTACAGCACAGTACAGTATTTTTTGCATACTGTCAATTGTACGATTATACTGTAACCTATTTTGATTTATTGTGTGTTCACGTTTGCTTTTTTATACTGTACAGTACATACTGTATTGTCGGTGTGTATCACTGCTGTCCTTAATGAACTGATTTAGTCACCACTATTGCACGGTGTTTGCTTATATTTACATTCCTTCAACAACATTAGTGACTTAGCCTAAAGCCTGGTTGTATATAACCCTCAGTTTTTCTGTGGTTATTGAAATGAAACGTTGTCTGAGTTGTCGTTTATTGTTTTGTATTTTCATAAGTTTTCAGTGAATGATTATCACTTGTTTTAGTAAGTGATTTTATTTTTCAGATAAATTTTAAAAGTGACAGTTTTATTGTTTATTAACTTCATTTTTTATTTTACTGTTTTTAACACTAAAATTTATTTCGTTAAAATGGCTACCGGGTCGAAGCCTAACAAAAGAAAACATGTAACATTATCCTTCTCAGATAAGTGTAAAATAAGCGTCTAGAAAAGGGTGAAGCGTACAACTTGCTACTGAATACAATGCAGGCAAATCTACAATCAGTGATAAAAAACAAAGATAGGATTTTAACTTATGTTTCAACCACAGAAGAAGGACCAAGCTAGAGACAAACTCTGAAAACAAGTGATTTTTCTTTACTTGATTCTGCTGTTTACATGTGGTTTCTTCAAGAAAGAAGTCATCATGCTCCCATCTCCCTAGACATTTTAAAGCAGAAAGCTAAGCATTTACATTCACAAATTTATCCGGATCAGAAATTCAAAGCAAGTGATGGTTGGCTAGAAAAATTTAAGACACGTTACCAGTGGCACATTCAGGATTTATCTTGGAGGGGGCCGAGCGCTCATGATTTAACCTTTGGGAGGGGAGGGGGGGCCGAGTTGAGCAGACGACTTGCAAATACACACTACGCATCGCATATGACCTATGACTGAGCATCTGCAGTGATTGCTAATTCATAAGTAGTATAGAAATAGAAGACACGACACAACATAAATTAAAAAAATGAATTTTAATTAGGAAAAGATTTTTGGAAAATTTTCTAGTGTTTTTTCCTTTTCTTTGGGGGGTGTGCCCGAGCCCCTTGCAACCCCCCCCCCTGGTGTGCTACTGCAAGCCACGGTATTCAGTATCTATCAATATCGGGAAAAAACTGTCTAGGACAAGAAAACAAAAATTGGTGAATCAACTATATGAGCAATTTTAAGCAAAGCTGCAGAATACAAAGAGAAAGGTAAGGCTGCTTTAAGTTCATCATGCAAGCACTCAAAATCAAAGTATTGTAATCCCATTGGAAGAAAAACTTGAAATAATAAAGAAAAACGAACAAGACAAGTCCAGAGCAAAGATAGGACAAGAAAACAAAAATTGGTGAATCAAGTATATGAGCAATTTTAAGTAAAGATGCAGAATACAAAGAGAAAGGTAAGGCTGCTTTAAGTTCATCATGCAAGCACTCGAAATCAAAGTATTATAATGATTGAATTAGAGATATTTCTTTCTATGCGGATCGAAGATTGTAAAAACGGATCCTGCTAAGCTCTGAACTTATCAAATCAAAAGCATTAAGTCTCTTTGTAATCTTGAAAGAAAGGGCTATCAATGATGGAAAAGAAGGATTCTATGACAGTGCTCGGTGGTTTGAGCGTTTCAAAAAGAGAAATAGCCTACATAATGTTCTAATTATTACAGGTGAAGCTGTGAGTGCAGATAGGGAGGCGGCCACAAATTATCCAGAGATTTTGAAGAAAATTGTGTAAGAAGGGGACTATTGTGACCAACAAATTAACGTCAATGAAACCAGCCTATTTTGGAAGTGTGAATACCTTCCAAGACTTTTCTGGCCAAATCAAAGAAATCTCAGCCTAGTTATAAAATTGCAAAGTCGAATGAAATTATTGCTAGCAATATGTGAGCCATTTGGAAGCACATTCTTCCACATTGTGGAAATGATTTTAGAGGCTTTTCAAATGAATCTAAGTTAATTAAATCTCATTCTGAGATGTTAAGTGATTCCGACAGGCTAAATTTAGACGCACAGCGGGAAATCCTGAAGAATATGAAGAAAATATAATCACTGACAAGCCCAAAGAGAATTCACAGACAAATTAAAAATATTTTTCGTGTAACCAAAGTTTTTTAGCAGCTATGCTTATGCCCGCCAAACTACTTTAACTCAATTCTTTGTTAAGAAGCAAAATAATAAATTTATATTCTAAATATGTTTTGTTGTCTTTCAGCTTCATGGTTTTCCTTTAACTAGGCCCTGAAACGTACCCCAATTCTTTTATAAAAAGATTAAGGGTCAAAAAAGAAATTTGAGGAACGAACGAATTATACTTTTTCCCATAGGTTATTATATTCGATTAGTGCATTTTCGATTAATGCACCTGTTTTAAAGAACTCATTAGACACATTAATCGAGGGATTGCTGTATTTGTCTTAAAGTGAAAATCTGATCCCGATAACTTTTGTTTGGCATGAACCCAGCTTGTTCTTATCCAAGCTTCTCCTTCACAATTTTTCTTAGCCTAGTTTTCTTATGCACGTTTCTCAAGAATACGTGCATAAATCTTGCCAGTGTAAAAATATGTATTTTTATGGTTGTTTTACTCAATTTTTATTTATACTTTATTCTAAATGTCTATTCAATATTTATCCGTTACTTGTTCAATTATACTTATTAAATTAAATTCCTGTCGTAACGCTGAGCTCTTAATACGTTGCTTGATTTAGATTCTTATTTTTAATCCTATTATTCAACTTTAATCTCCCCTTTGTCTCAAGTCCGCAAATAGTATTCTTCACGTGCACAAAACCTTTAGAACCAAGAAATTGCCTCTGGCTGGAGCCAATCTCCTTGTCTGAACTACTGGCGGTTTTCTAAATTGAATTCCGAAAATTTATTTGTTTTTCGACTGCAGCATCAAAATTCGTAGATAGGAGTTGAATATCCTTCCAAAGAAAAACACTCAGCGAAGCATGGAAAATTTCTCTCTCACTTATAACTACATCTAGCAACGAAAATTTTAAAAACTTACAGTTGTGGCTACTTAACACTCAAGGTCACACAGATTCGATTTTTATGAGCAGTGCATTGGTATGCAGGAACCAGGGCAAATTATTTGACAAACAAAACAATTTATTCATGCAAATTGAATATACAAAAGGGTAAAACTAAACACACAATTATTTCAGGCTCTATACTTCTTCAGCAGTTATGTTATGAATTATAAACAATCCTCTTGAATTAACAACTCTTTCTTACGCAACGTGACTATGGTACTACTTTAGCTATCACTTAGTTGCACACAGAGCAATTTTTCACATGCTAAACAAAGGGCAGGCTTAGCTAATAATCAATGTTAAGCATCTTAAACATCACCTTAAATTTAAGCTATTCTATCTCACACATCTGAACAAGTAAATTCAATGATTAGCTAAATGCCTTCAGTCCTCAAGTGTCATTAACATAATAGAACTTTAGAGAAATCGCCATCACAAATTCAGTCTCTGGTAAGAACAATGTATTAAACTTTACTTTGTATCTAGTCATCTAGTCCACATTAATGGATCCTTGAAATCACTTTCCTCTGTTACTTTCCAATCTTGGCTATGCACATGGGTACCTATTTCCGAGATTGATTAGGTCACTTCTTACATCTCTGAGATTGTCTGGAAACTTGGCGGCTTGAAATCTGGAACTGATTAAAAAAAAACTCTGAGTTATCTCGCACTTCGGGTGTCTGTTGGCTGGAACATGGGTCTCCGACCCTGAATCAGCATAACTTTCTTGAACATCGATACGACCTCTTCATCATATGGTCATCTACCAGAAGATGATTGACTCCTACTACGGCTCACGAAAAACCCACTGACGACTACGAACCACCTTCTGACAGCGAATACCAGGACTCTGTGTCTGACTCCAACCCTGTGACCTTTTTTTTGGCCGATGTCTTGCCTCCTTTTATCTTGCTCATTTGACCTTGGGTCCTACTACAATTTTATTCCTTTGGGTGTTTCCTGGGTCTGCAACCGTCACGTTTTTCGTCGTTGTGTTAAGGCAGGAAAACCCCATACATACTTGACCTATGCTATAGTGATTGCCTTAGGTCATAAGTTAATCCGTCTGGAATGTTTCTATGTCTGGAACTTTCCTTTGTCACAATTTAATTTACACTTAACTTTCTTTGTTCTTTACAGGATTTTGGATGTTATAATATTTAACAATTCACTTAAATTTACTTCCATATTGCAAACATGAAAAAATTGCTGATTAATCACAAGTATTTTGTATGGATTTTCGTTTTCCAGTAAAATCGGTACAGGTATCCCTTGATTAATGCGGTTAATTAATACCTCGGTGTTACTGCATATATCAAAATTGCATTAATCAAATCTAATAATCAATGATAAAAATTAAACTTCGTCCATGATCGATTACCATATAAAACGAATTATTAATACAGTAAATTTTTAATTCTCGTGGAAAGGCTTAGACGTTGATTATGCATTTTTTTACTAAATAATTTAAGGAAATTACGTCAACTAGGATATACATTAAAATAAATTTTAATATACTTCAATATTTCAGCAACGTCACGTTGCCATTTTCGAGAAACTTAAGAACAAGACACGTGCACGCAGGCACAACAAACGGTAAGTGAGGACGAAGCAGGAAGCTATTATTTCTCCTAAAGTCCTGATGGTGCCCCGTAGTGGGCAATGTTGTTATTCTTGGGAGATTGGGCTGAAGGTCTTCTGATGTAGGTTTCCCAAATTTGTTGAGGTTTGGATTGTTTCATAGGGCTGAAGTTGATTCCATGAAAAGCCTTTCATATTTGTATTTACTACGGCGTATTATCATAGTTAAACCTCAACAAATTTGGCTGCATGAGACTGCCTCAAATTTGGGAAACCTACATCAGAAGACCTTCAGCCCAATCACCCAAGAATAACGACATGGCCCACTAGGGGGCACCATCAGGACTTTAGGAGAAATAATAGCTTCCTGCTTCTTCCTCACTTACTGTTTGTTGTGCCTGCGTGCATGTGTCTTGTTCTTAAGTTTCTTGAAAATGGCAACGTGACATTGCCTAAATACTAGGATATATATTAAACTTTATTTTAATGTATATCCTAGTTGACGTTGTAATTTCCTTAAATTATTTAGTAAAAAATAAAAAAAAAATGGTAATCTTTTAGGAATGATAAAAAATGAATGCAAAGTAAATGTTTAATAAATACTTGTACCTACATTATTTACTGCAATTTTTTTTATCAAAAGAAGTTATCAAGAGTCGTTTGAATGGTTTTAGTTTTTTTCTTATCGGCATAAATTCTACTAACAAGCAAAATTACTCTCCAGACCTCTGCAAACAAGTAATATAACAAAGAAAAAACACTGCAAATATAATACATGACAGTACAAATTAAGTGGATATTGAATCCAACATTATTTCATAGCCGAATATAGAAACTACAAGAGTTTCGTGCTGAATATATAGAAACGAAAAGCTTCGGCAGATGCAAGCATAAGCAACCTTATAGGCAACTCGTAGTAAAGGTGGAGTAAGCTCCAGATCACTTTCCTTAGTATTTTCCATAATGTAAAGCACATCTCCTAGAGGACATGTATGATAAATAAGCCTTTGGCTCTCTATTTCAGTAATACATGATGGTTTATTTATTTTCATTTACAATCTAGAAATTATTGAACAAAGAATAAAAAAAAACAACTAAACCATACTATACTGACATTGGAGGTTGCAGTATCTCTTAGTTACAATTTACTGTCAAATATCACAAACATTTATATAACGTGTTAAACCAAACTGACAGCAAAAAACAGTGTGGAATATCACTCGTAACATGAATGCACAGCTACTAATGACCTCCAAGCTATACACTGAATTGTGTGAGAATATTTATATTAAACATTTTGCATGTATCTGTCAGATCAGCTGCAAGCTCCGCAGGGTTAAAGGCACGTATATCAAGGGATTGCCGCAATTAATTTTGCCGCGTTAATCAAATCCCATGTTAAGCAAAACTGCGTTAAGCAAGGGATACTTGTATATAAGGAATTATTTATCAAAAATCCTTCTGTGCAAGATTTTATACCAGGAACACTCAGTAGAGAAATTCCAATGTAATTATCACATTCAGTTTTATCCCCCCCCCTTTTTTTTTTTATAGATGGTGCTATGGGTTTTCTACTGCAATCATCTGGAATTTGACTCTCTGATCGGCCTTCTGAGTTATGTAGTGTAGCCACTGTAAAACTTTTATACCTCCATATATTTCAGCATTTCTGGTCGAAAATCATCTACTCCAGCTGTCTTTCCACATTTCAGGTTTGCAATGGATTTTCTACTTCAAGTACAGATATATGTTCCAGATGGCATTCCTGTTAGTGTTTTCTACCACCATGCTGTCACTGGTTGTTTCATTTAGCAATCTTTCAAAATAATTCCTCCATTCATCAAGAATATCTTTATCTTCAGTTTTCATGGCCTCTTTATTATCTCTGATTCCTTTTGCAGTATTCTTTCCTCCATTGCTGAGCATTTTCAATAGCCTCCAGAATTTTTTTTACCACCTTCCTGATATTTATTTTCAGTGTTCTTACTAAAGTATTCTTTGGTCAGTCTATCAAAGTGAGAGCTTAGTGGTCCAGGGTGGATTTCCTCCCAGTGATCCACCCTGGACCATTAAGCTCTCACTTTGATAGACTGACCAAAGAATACTTTAGTAAGAACACTGAAAATAAATATCAGGAAGGTGGTAAAAAAAATTCTGGAGGCTATTGAAAATGCTCAGAAATGGAGGAAAGAGTACTGTAAAAGGTGATGAATGCAGTGAATTGACCAGGACTTATGACCTGATGTCCTATCCTCACCTCATGGTGCACTCTGTTGAATATCTACCTGGATACCCAAGTTTGACATACCATCATTTTGAGTTATGGTTGAAGACAATAAGGATACAATCTGGTTGGCTAAATCCCAAACTGAACGTTTGGGATTTAGCCAAGAAGCATCCCACAAAAGGAAGATTTCAAAGATGCAATTACACCGCCATACATCAAGAATGTTATGGCCAAATTGGCCAAATTACTATACAAGCATTAAAGTAGCTTTTCTACTGCTAGAAAAAATATCAAGATTTCTACATTTCCCAAAACCTCCACATCACCCATTAAAAAAAACCAGGTGTCTATAAATTTACTGTTCCAAATGTCCAAGCTGCTTGAATGTTTTCAGTGGTGTCGTTTTGCTTTCCTTTCATCGGAAAATGAGGTCAGGGGGAAGAGAAAGAAGCTACAGGGTGCTAAATCAGGTGAATATGGCGAGTGATCCAACACAGAAACTTGGTTTTTGCTCAAAAACTGTCTCACAATGTTCAAACGATGAGATGGTATTAAAATAAATAACTTTTATTATTAAAAGACCAGAAGATAAATGATAAAATATACAAAGAGCCAACAAGTTTCACTAGCCACTGTCTAGCATTTTCAAGGCTGAACTGGTGTGAAAACAAATGCATTGAATCACTAAAGTGTATGTTTGAAATGTAACTCAATGCATTTGTTTTCACACCAGTTCAGCCTTGAAAATGCTAGACAGTGGCTAGTGAAACTTGTTGGCTCTTTGTATATTTTATCATTTATCTTCTGGTCTTTTAATAATAAAAGTTATTTATTTTAATACATCAGACCAAATATGTACAATTTAAGATGAGATGGTGTATCATCGTGCAAAAGTGACCAGCTGCCTACATCATGATATTCATACCATACACAACAAATTCTCGCTATCAATCGCTTCAAAACTTTGAGATAAAACTCACCATTGACCGTTTGGCCAGGAGGAACGAATTCTTTGTGGATAATGCCCTTGGAATTGTAGAAACAAGTCAGCATTATCTTTACTTTTGACTTCTCAAGAGACTTTTATTTGGATACCGCTCTTCTGATGGTTTCTACTCAGCATTTTGTTTTTGGGCTCATATTCAAAACGCCACGTTTCATCACCAGTAACGAAGTTTCAAGGAAGTTTGAGTCCTTACGAGCAGTTTTAATGAGATCCTTGTGGTGTTTAATTCGATACATTTTTTGATCGTTGATCAACTTGTGGGGAACAAATCGCAAATTCAATTTACGAAGGCCCAAATACTCGGTGAAAATGTTGTGCACAGTTGATTTTGGAATTCCCCAATTCATCTTTAATCAATCTCGTGGATGATTTGGGGTTTTCTTTAATGAAATCACACACTTTTGGGATGTTAACTTCGCTCAGTCCAGTTTTTGGATGGCCCGGCTTTTCGTCGTCCTGAAGTGTCTCATGACCACTTTGAAATCGCTTAAACCACTCGTAAACTTGAGTACGGGATAAGCATTCATCACCATATGCTTTTCGAAGCATTTGATGCGTTTCAGTAAAACATTTACCAAGTTTAACACAAAAGTCAATTGCAGCTCTCTGTTTGAAACTCATTTTCCGACCATTCATCAAAACACACTGTCACTCTTAGCACTATAACTTGGCTTCTAATGAAACAAATGTCATAAACAGTTGTCACAACACTGATGAAGGTTGCCACTTTCGACTACAAAAAGATACAATAGATGGTGCCATTAGTTTCTTCTATTTTCGAAAAGTTTGGTTTCTTTTTGGACAGAGGGTGTATATAGAGTACCAAAAATACATAAGAAAGATACTCCTTTAAGACCAATAGTGGATGGAAGAGACTCTCCAGCCTCAAATCTGGCAAAACACCTCACTAACATGATTTTATCACACATAGGAAAAACAACATCATTCATTAAGAAGTGTACATTTCATTGAGAAGGTAAAGGATATATATACATAGAACTTTTAGACATCTTGGCTAGTTTGGATGTAGTCAGTCTTTTTACAAATGTTCCCAGAAATGAAACAGTGAATCTCCTTGAAGATATTTTTCCACCGGACATTGTAGAACTATATAAACATTGCATAAAAGAATCAAGACAAATTTTAGGAACAAAAAGAAGGACTGGCAATGTGCTTTCTCTTCTCCCCAGCTTTAACAAACCTATATAAGGAAAATTTTGAAAATAATGCATTAAACAACTATCATAAAAAACGAAAATTTGGCTTCGTTATGTAGATGATATTTTCATCATATGGCCAGGAACAACAGAGGAACTCGCTGCTTTTAAAGATTATTTTAATAATCTTCACAAGAACATAAAATTCACTTTGGAACAGGAAGAACATAAAAAAACTACCTTTCCTTGATATCCTAATAGAAAGCAATGAAAAAGAAAACAGATTATCTTTCTCCATTTATAGAAAATACACCAACACAGGAAGATTTCTTAATGCTGCCGCACACCACCACCCCATGCAAAAAATAGATTTAATAAAAACTTTGAGGGATATTGCTTACAATATTTCCAGCACAGAAGAAAAGCGGAATGAAGAATTACATTATTGAACACAGATCCTCAAAAAAAAATGATGGTCTTGAACCTAAGACAATCAAGAAAATCCTCAGCACACCTCCTACAAGCATCTCACAAAAGCAAGATTTCAAGTACGCAATTACGCTTCCATACATCAAGAATGTTACGGACAAATTGGCTAAATTACTATACAAGCATAACATTAAAGTAGTTTTTCTGCCACTAATAAAAATATCAAGATTTCTACTTCACCCATTAAAAAAACCAGTTGTCTATAAAATACTGTTCCTGTAGCATCTGCTTTATGCAGATGATGCTATACTCCTAAACTCATGTAGAGGAAGTCTCCAGGATTCTGTAACTAAATTGAATAACAACTGTAACAAATATGGCATCAAAATCAGCAATAAAAAGACCAAAACTCAATAGGCAGGAGCATATTAAACTTCAGCTGCATTCTGAATGGCGATCCTATAGAACAAGTAAAATATTTTTGCAACTTAGACAGTTTTTAGTGAAGATGGCAGGTTATATCTGGAAATGGACAACAGAATAAGCAAAGCTAGTATGGCAGGTAGCCAGCTGAATAAATTTATATGGAATAAGAGAAAAATTAGCCAAAACACCAAACTAGCAGTATACAAGACAGTGTTCAAACCAGTTTTATGGATCTGAGAGTTGGATTAGAAAGAAAGTACTTGATCAAAGACTGGAGACCACAGATATGAGGGTTTGTGAGAAAAATCACAGGAGTGAACTGATTGCATCAATGGCAGAATCTTATTAAAAATGAAGATATTAGAAAGTAACTTGACATTATTAGCATTCAAGAATGTGTCAACAGAGCTAATCTAAAATTGTACAGCCACATAAATAGAATGGGTAAGGAAATATTAGCAAAACAGGTGTTTGATGCCAAGATGGCAGGAAAGAGACCCAGAGGAAGACCAAGGTCTAGGTGGATTGATTCGGTTAGAAGTACCTTAAAAGCACAAAATGTTAGATATGACAATATTGGAGTTCTCTGAAGTAATAGACTGATTTGGAGGAAAATTGTTGATAGGTGATTAATAATAAGGTAAACTTAATCATTAACTTGACTTAATCAGGAGTAACCTGAACACCCCTGAGGGGTACATATCAAAGATTGATGATGATGAATATCATCCAGAATTCTTAGGGAAGTGTTGGATGCTCTGCCCCAAATGTGAGAACAATGCTCCAGTCTTGGTTGGATCTTAGACTGATAATGTGTTAGGAGTTGAGAGGAAGAGAAGTATTGTTTAAAATGAAAAAGAATGATAAGCTTTTTGGAGGCTGAGGAAGCTACATATGCAATATGCTTGTTTCAAGGTAACCTAGATGTGACAGTCAACCCAAGAAGAGAAACCTGATCTTGAAAGGAAACTGGAACATCATCATTTCTTACAGGTAATAAGGCAGGCTTGAGTTTTTTCGGCATTGAAATTCACTCAGTTGTCTTCATGCCATTTGAGAATGTTGATGAGATCTGTGTTTAAGTCATTGGTTTTGAAAGATCTTCAGGCATCTAACATCCAAGTACTATACAGTTTCTTAAAATAATTAAGAGGAATGAAGAGTACAGTCATCAGCAAAGCTGTGAATAGGATTTGAAGTAATTGAGAGAGAGAGAGAGAGGGTTCGTTAATTTGAAGGAGGAAGAGCACAGAACCCTGGGCACTCCAGCATTGATGGAGAAATCTGATGAGAGGAACCCATCCACCTCGAGACCCAATGAACGACCAGTGAGGAACTGGCAACCACTCACATGGTGCAGGAGGGAGGCCATTAGATGGTAGCTTGTTCAGGAGGCCCAGGTATCAGACATGATCAAATGCCTTTGAAAATTCAAGAGCAGTAACATGAGTTTCTTCAAATCCTTCCATGACCTGTGTCCAAAGGTGGGTAAGATTAGTTAGGAGGTCAACTCTAGAAAGAGCATGGCAGAGTTCATATTGGTGATGGCTAAATAACGTCAAGATTAATAATGGTTTTCCTGATTCCCTTTTGATGAAAGTTCAGAGGAGGCATGCAGTGGGCAGTTTGTGGTAGTGCGAGAGGTGATTTACCATGGTTGTCCAAGCAAGAGGTGGAGAAAAAAACTGATGCCAAGAGGTCTTTTTCTTGGGTGAGGTTACTGTGGTTATTATCAGGATTAAAGAGAAGTGGGAATAGGGAGGGCAGAAATTACGCCCAACAGCTTTAGCTAAGGACTAGACTGGCTTGACTGCCAGTTGAACAGGAGGCAAGTTTATTGCATTTCATTCTTATGAAGTCTGCATTGAATCGTTGATAACTTGTTTTACACTTATTTTGGGCTCTTGTGTAAGCTGAAATGAGAAGCTGGATTTTTAAGCATTTTTATCATGGTCTGCTCAGGCAAACTTTTTTTGAGAATCAGCACTTGGATACAGAATGGGGGCTTGCATTGGGAGTGGAAAATGAAGGCTCTCATTGTAGTGAGGGTTATTTCATTTGTTAATTCAGTACAGATATTTAGATCATGAGAGTGAGAGAAAACAATCTGACTGTGGAAAGAGGCATAAAAATTTCAAGGCGACTTGAATTGTAGTTAGAATTGTCGAGTGGAGAGCAGATATCCATGGTATATTTGGAGGGAGAGCTAGTTAAGAAAAAGGCCAGACTGTTGGAAGAATGATGAGGATTGTCTGGTATTCTGGTTGGTAGATTAGCTATTTGTGTTAGGTCGTGACTGTTGGCAGGCCTCTGACATTGAAGAAATCAGCTTCCTTTCCAGTTTTATCTCTGAAGTTGCAGTAGGGGCCAGTTTTTGTTATGGGCGTTGAAATGCTGTAGGAGGACAATCTCAATTTCGGTAATTAGTTTGTAAGAAATCAATTTTTGGTGATATGTAGTCAAAAAGGACAGCATGATAGAGTTTGGGAAGTAGTAAAGGCAGCAAATGAAGGCTGTAAAGTGACATATCAAAAAAGCAGGGATTCCAAGTTGGATAGCCTTTAACAAGGGATATTAGATTTTACAAAACCATGTGTTCCTCCCTTTTTTTTGCAGAATGCATCATGCAAGATGTTTTCAGAGAGTTGAGGTGGGCTGTGGGCATGGAGGATGCCAATTAAGGTTCTGTTAGGAAAAAGAAGATCAAGTTTTTATGTCTCTAAATTGACGGTGTGTATCACTGATGTTTGTATTAATGCCCTTGAATGTTGGTGAAATGGATAAAGACAGTTGAACTCTTTGACTTTCTCATGCACTCAGACTGTTTCACCTGCAGAAACCAATTATGCAAACAGAGTGAAGCAGTTAAGAACCACTGTGGGAAGCCCCTTGTCACCCGCATGTGCCAATTTCTACTTAGAACATCTTGATGGATCACTCTCTTCAATACAACCCTTCCTTTGGATGATATGTTTATGATATATGGATGATATGTTTGCCAATTTGCCAGACTCAGAAGCATCTCTGCCTGCCTTTCTATCTAAAATCAATAAAACCCACATATCAATTTCTCCTTGCAAAAAAAGAAAAGAATATAAAATTGGTCTTGCTGGATGTCCTCCTTTCTTGCACCACTTCTGGAATACTTTTTATATCTGTTCACTGTAAACCTACTTTTACATGCCACTACACAAAGATTCAGCACATCATCCATCTGAAAAACCTCTCTTCTCTTCTTTTCCCTTGTAAGTAGTTTTCTTAAATCCATTTTGACATTTTAATATTTTACAATATATTTTCTGTTTTTCATTCATTATTCTACTAAATATTTTGTAGAATATGCTCAATAAACTAATGTCTCTGTAATTATTAGGCTTTCTTTTTTTCTCCTTTTTTTAAAAAATATTGGTAATAGTATACTTGTACAGGTAACCCTCGTATAACGCGGATGTTAGGTTCCATAGAAATGGCGCGTTATATAAATCGCGTTATGTGCGACTTAGATCACATAGAAAAAGTAGGATTAGATTTCGAAATCATTTTTTTTTAAATTATATAAACAACAGTGACATATCCAACAAAAACAACATTTTTATTTAATTCAGTTAATTCATGTAAGTTAAGAAAACATAAACTATGAGACAAATACTTAGTATAAAAATTACAAATTGTACATAAATTTCATTGCACATAATGCATAAATGTTTTAGACAATAAAATAAAGCGAATATTTTAATCATCATCACTGTCTTCAGAAATAACATTTCGTAGATGTTCTTTAAGTGGCTAGAGGTCGTCACCACTTGAAATCTCTTGGACATCATTTGTATAATTCTCATTGCATACTTCGGCTGGTTTAGTCATCAAGAAGTCAGTAATAAGACTTTGCTTTCCACTATGCTGCAATTTTTTATTACGTTTATAATGTGGCGCTAAACAGATATCCAATTGTCTCGTGAATTGTGTGTGTCGTTTATTATACGACGTAACTTAACATCCACTGGAGGTACGAAATTTTGTTCCAGAACGACTTTAGGCCATATTTTTTTCCAGCAAGCATTCAGCGTAGAGGGTTGTAATTCCTTAATGGACAGAGAAATAATTTTCACACAATTCAATATTGAAAACTCTTTCCACTCTTGGGGCAGTGTCATGTTTGGATTAGATTCCATTTTTTCCAAAATTAATTAGAATGGTCGCCGAATATAATATGACTTAAATGTTGATATTATTAATTGGCCAAGTGGTTGAATAAGTGAAGTAGTATTAGGCGAAAAAAAAGTTATTTTAATATTCGGATGGCCTAAATTTGTTGGGTGGCTTGGTGCGTTATCTAAAATTAGCAGAATTTTGAAGTCCATGTTCTTTTTCTTTGTGTAACTTTCTACATCGGGTACAAAACACCTGAAAAACCAATTTTCAAACATTCTAGCTGTAACCCATGTCTTTTTCATTGGCCCCCACCAATGAATAGGTAGGGTGGACTTGTCGAGTCCTTTCATCACACGTGCATATCGGTTAATAAATATTGGTTTTGTCATGTAATTACCTGATGCATTACTACAAATAGTAGAGTAATTCTATCTTTCGAAACTTTGAATCCAGGAGCTGATCTATCATTTTTCGAAATACAGGTGTGTTTTGGCATTTTTTTTCCAATATAACCCAGCTTCATCTGCATTGAACACCTGATTACTGTAACCACCTTCGTTAATGATTTTTAAACGTTCTGCTGGGCATTTCTAGGCTGCTTCAACGTCTGCTGATGCGGATTCTTCCTGGATTTTAAGATTATACAAAGAAAGCTTTTTTTTTAAAGTTGTCGAACTAACCCTTACTGGCACAAAATCCATGCTGAGAGATTTCTTCTGAAGAATCTTGATCATGTTCTTTTAAATGTTTTATAAATTTTGAGAGCTTTTTGCTTAATAAGGTGTCCATCCAAAGGAATTTTCTTTTGAGTGTAGTCATCATCATCATCAAATTCCTGCCATGTACCCTCAAGGGGTGTACAGGATATGACAGTACTACATGAAAAAATTACATCATTACTAACTTCCTATCTACAATTTTCCTCCAAATCAGTCTGTTACTTGTCAAGACTCCAACATTATCAGATCTTATATTTCTATTGTCTAAGGCACTTTGTACCGTATCAATCCACCTATATCTTGGTCTTCCTCTGGGTCGTTTTCCTGCCAACCTGGCAGAGAACACTTGTTTTGCTAATCTTTCCTCTCCCATTCTATTTAAGTGACCATACCATCTGAGATTAGCTCTGCTAATGCATTCCTGGATGCTGACAATGTCAAGTTCTTTCCTAATATCCTCATTTTTAATATGATATTGCCATTGATGCCATCTGTTCACGCCTCTAATCTTTCTGCGGTCTCTAGTCTTTGGTCAAGTGTTTTACTTCTGACCCAGCTCTCAGATCCATAAGTTAAAATTGGTTTGAACACAGTCTTGTATACAGCTAATTTAGTGTTCCGACTAATTTCTTTCTTATTCCATATGAATTTATTCAATTGACTTCCCACCATACCAGCTTTGCTGATTCTGTTGGGGTGCTTAAGGGTCAAAGCTGTATAACTGAGAGGAGACCTCCACATAGCCTTTAAAGGAATGCGGAGAACCGACCAGGGCTTCTGACCTAATGTCCAATCCTCACCTTCACGTGGTGCACCCTGTTGGGTATCTACTTTGATACTGAACGAACGAGGATGGGCTGGCAATTTGGGATTTAGCCGACCAAATTGTATTCTTATTGGTTAAACCAAAATAAAAAAAAATTGAGTGTAGTCTTCTATCCAAATCATAAGAGATTTCTCCATTTTTTCTATTAGAATATCGCGAATATGAGCAATGAGCTTTGCACTTACCATTGATCCACCAATAACACTTTCTCGGATTTTATGTTCATATTGTTTGATTGTTCAAATTGTTGATTCATTTAAATTCAGAGTCCTTGCAACAACTCCTGGTTTTTCTCCAATTTTCAACCAATCCAAGATTTTCATTTTTTCTTCAAGAGAAATGAATTTCCTCTTCAATGTTGGTTTTACACCTTTCGTTGCAGTTTTAGTGGCCATTACAATAAAAATAAACTTTTACATAAAAAAAAGCATTACATATGTATGTAACTCACTAGAAAATAAACTGCTCAGCTTGAGAATAACACACTTATGATTTTGAATGCGCTTTCCTGGCAGAAAACGAAGACAATGTTCAACAATAAACACTTTATATGGTAAACCCTAGATAGCGAACTTATGGCACTCGTGCCAGAGGTGGCAGATCTGAGAATTTTGCTGGCACATCAGTGATTTACAGGTGATATCCTTTTATATGCTTATAAAGTATTCAACATTTTTTTTTTCTAATTATTACAATACATACAAGCTGAATTTTGTTTTATACAAGAGAGCAGCTATAAAGATTTGCATATGATTGGCGCAGCATTAACAAAAGATATAGGCAACCAACAAGTGTTGAGTTGAAATGCTAATTCTCCCCAACCAAATTCCATAACATCTGAAACCATAACAACATTCACTATTAGTTTTAACACATTCACGACAGGGTGTCATTTATCGTTCCGACAGAACTTCTCATTATTGACTGGCTCAACTCACACAAATGTTTCAACCTTTAGTTGAATTTTATGGCTGCTTGTTTGCGTTTGAGGTGGCAGGCGAACTCGCACATTCATTATATGACATGTTGCAATTCTTGGTAGAATTTTAATTTAAGTTAGCGTTTGTGATCTGTCATAATAACTTCGTGAATTTTAAATGCAATAAAACAAATACTTAATGACTTATAGGGATTATATTGATGAAGTGCATATAATAAACATCTATGTTATACCAACTAATTTCACCAACTAAGGCTGTTGACATCTTGGGTACATAACTGATGGAAGCACTTCCTGGAGGTCTTGCTGATCTGTTGTAAGGAGAGAGGCACGGTTCTTCAGAATGTGTACAATACCAAATTTCTGAGAAATGTGGTGGCAGGAAGTGAAATGTAAATAATGTCCCGTATTAGTAGGTTTGCGGTAAACTGAGAGGTTGATACTACCATTCGGAAGCTTTTAAAGTGCCCAGAAATGATAATTGGTTATCGTTTTCAAGTTCTAGAGTGAATTTGTTGAAAGTTTATTTTTCACTTGGTTAGAATATACTAAATTTAGTTTAATCCTTTATCCAAGTGTGAGCAAACAAAGTTTGCGCCTGAAAGTATCTTCAGGACTGAGCTAAGGTGGTACACACCAGGGCAACTCGTTGCAAAGGTGGAGCAAGCTACCAATACTCCTGTCTCAGTATCTCCCATAATGCAAAACACATCTCTTTGCGGATATGTCTAATGTTATGCATTAAGGGAAGGGCCACTACCCAGACTAGTTTCGACCTTTATTGAGGTCTCTTCAGTGGGAGCCAGGCCCAAGCTGAGATACCAGGCAGAAGCATTCGCAGGTCATCTCTACCTATAGAAGTTGCCAAATGGTGTGCCACCCATTTTTTAATAAATTACTCTGGATTTAGAGAAAGATGTTGAAAGTTTATTTTTCACTTGGTTAGAATATAATAAATTTAGTTTAATCCTTTATCCTTATGGATAAAGGATTAAACTAAATTTATTATAGAGTGAATTTGATTGTGTGGTGTAGAGAGTTGATTTTGTTAAGAAAGTCGAACAGGTCCTTTTTTGTGTCCTTTTTCCAAACAATAAAGATATCGTCCACGTATCTCCACCATACTGTGGGTTTAGGGTCTGTTTGAGATAAGATTTTACTTTCAAAATCCTCCATAAAGAGATCAGCACAAGATGGAGAGAGAGAGAGAGAGAGAGAGGGGGGCTACCCATTGCAAGGCCAGTCAATTGCTGATATATGGTTTTATTCCATAAGAAAAAGTTTGGTGATAAACAATGACGGAACAGAGAAGTTAATGTCTTGTGGGAGCAAACTTCCTAAAATGTTGATGACTTCCTCCACAGGGATGTTAGTGAATAGAGATGTAGCATCCAGGCTGGCGAGTAGATCCGCATTGGAGATAGAGATGTTGTCCAGTTTCTTCTTAAATGTAAAAAGGCCAAACAATTAAGTCACCTCACTTTTTTGAAAAGATGTCGAGACAACAAGATTATTCCAAAGTTTCTATTTTTAAAAGAACAATTCCATTCAAGACGAGTGAAACATATTTATTTTAAAATATCTTTGGCACTTCTACGTGAACGGATACAGCATACCAGATTTCTTTTAAGCCAAATAGATTTAGAATGTCATCAGATTTTTGACGATATCTCTAGTACTTTGGACCAAGATATATGGTTGCATTTGGACAGAATGGTCACTATTAGCTATGATAAAGCCTTTACAACAAGCAAATGAAACCAAATCAAAAAATTTAACGATCTTTATTCAAAATGTTTTACCAGACAGCAAAGTTACCTTTCATTTTTCGGATCACATATTAACAAAACCAGAAATCAATATACTTAAAAAAGGTTTCAATTTTGCGATAACACTTGATCATGTCCCTAAAGTGGATATCATTTGTAATATAGAAAAGGCAGTCTCGTCATTACCGGAACCCATAGCTAATGATATTAGATTAAATAGTAGTATCATCTTCTCATCTTCCAGAACTCTTAACAAAAACATCACTACTCTGGAAAAAGGAACATTGTATAGTTTGAAGAAAAAGAAAGACATTATCATATTGAAGGCAGATAAGGGAAATTCAACAGTGATTTTAAACACCAGTGATTATGAAGATAAGATTAACAGCTTACTGTTGGATACATCAACCTACCGTGTCCTAGTCACAGATCCAACACTAAAGAATCACGACACCAACGATTTAATACGTCACATGGTGAACTGGTCTATAGATTTAAAATGAAGATTGAAATCCATGCATCCACTAACACCAAGACTATATGGTGCTCCTAAGGTACACAAAAATGGAATATCACTATGCCTGATTGTAGATGGAATCAATTCGCCAACTTATCTGTTATCTAAACACCTGGCAGGCCTCCTCAAACCACACATCCATAATTTGGATACTTATATACGAAATTCGCAACATTTCGTTGAGAAACTGAACAACATCTCTATCTCCAATACGGATCTGCTCGCCAGCCTGGATGTTACATCTCTATTCACTAACATCCCTGTGGAGGAAGTCATCAACATTTTAGGAAGTTTGCTCCTACAAGACATTACTTCTCTGTTCCGTCATTGTTTATCATCAAACTTTTTCTTATGGAATAAAACCATATATCAGCAATTGATTGGCCTTGCAATGGGTACCCCCCCCTCCATCTTGTGCTGATCTCTTTATGGAGGATTTTGAAAATAAAATCTTATCTCAAACAGACCCTAAACCCACAGTATGGAGATACGTGGACGATATCTTTATTGTTTGGAACCACACAAAAAAGAACCTGTTCGACTTTCTTAACAAAATCAACTCTCTACACCACACAATCAGATTCACTCTGGAACTTGAAAAAGATAACCAATTATCATTTCTGGACACTTTAATTAAGACGCTTCCGAATGGTGGTATCAACCTCTCAGTTTACCGCAAACCTACCAATATGGGACGTTATTTACATTTCACTTCTTGCCACCACATTTCTCAGAAACTTAGTATTGTACACATGCGGAAGAACTGTGCCTCTCTCCTCACAGCAGATCAACAAGACCTGCAGGGAAGATGTTGAAAGTTTATTTTCCACTTGGTTAGACTATAATAAATTTAACTATTACCAGTAATGGCAGTAATTCCTAAGCTACTGCTACATTAGGAGCAAAGTTATTTTCAACTATTGAAAGTTTATTTTTCACTTGGTTAGAATATAATAAATTTAGTTTAATCCTTTATCCAAGTGTGAGCAAAGTTTGTGCCTGAAAGTATCTTCAGGACTGGAGTAAGGTGGTACAACACCGGGCAACTCGTTGCAAAGGTGGAGCAAGCTAACATGACTCCTATCTCAGTATCTCCCACTGGTGTTGTACCACCTTACCCCAGTCCCGAAGATACTTTCAGGCGCAAAGTTTGTTTGCTCACACTTGGATAAAGGATTAAACTAAATTTATTAAACCTCCAGGAAGAACTATCCCTGATATCTACCAACCTTAGCACGAATGGATTTCCTCGAATACTCGTCCACAAGATACTTTTCTCTGAACCACGACAAAGACAACAAGATGATGTACGTTATATTTCTACCATCGTCATTCCATACTTGGGACAGTTTCCCATAAGATTTATAAGTTTCCCAATCCTTAGACCACATAAAATAAGAGTGGCCTTTAAACCTACAGAAACGATTAGACATTTCTTAAGATCTCCAAAAGATAGCCATCGTTTCTCCAAATATGTGGAGTTTATAACATACCCTGCTCGTGCGGCTTGAATTACATCGGCCAAACTTTAAGTACCTTGAAATTAGGCAAAAGGAACAAATAGGTGACGTCAATAATAACAGAGAAGAAAAATCGGGGTTAGCTTTTCATTTCTCAAGAACAACCCATACCATAGAGTGGGATAGAAGCACAATTCCTTACATAGAGGAGGGCTTCCGCTTCCGAATTTTTAAAGAGGCCACAACAGTTGTCCGCTGTATACAAAACCTTAACAGGAACCAAGGACTAATCTTACCTGTGATCTGGAAGACCCTTATTAGATCTCTCAACTCGCCAGAACTGAATTACAGTGCCAACTATAGAAAACGTTCCTAAATAACAAGTGATATCATGCACGCTCTATGCATGTATCGTACGTGCTCTGTTCCTTGTTTAATATAATTGGAATCGGTTGATTATAGTTTGTAATAAGTGTTTGTTTAAAACTTACTCTTATCACCTCCCTTATGAATTGGAACAATTTTACCCTCTTATAATATGAAAAAGCTGATATGATAAGCACACAGCAGTGATAACATTTCAGTGATATATATTTCATTATTATTATTATTTGTGACACCTCCAAGGAGTCCAAAGACTCATCACGGGAGGACACATTTTTTCTTAAGGGATTATTAAAAACTTTTAATGAAATATATAAAACTGGATAAATACCATCGGAGGAGGGCACATTATTCATCATCATGCATATCAAGGATTTAGGCCTAGCTTGGCGTGTTCCAGCCTTAAAAGTCATCGTTGAATCGTTTAAGAGGACGTCCTGGTTTTCTTTTTCCTAATGGCTTGTACTTTAAGGTTTGTTTTGGTAATCTTTCTGTTTTCATTCTTTGAACATGTTCCATCCATTTATATTTTAAAAATTTTTCTATTACTGATTCTTTGTTTAATTCTTTCATAATTTCTTCGTTTCTTTTGTGATCAAATAGAGTATACTTTGTAGTTTTTCTCATAAACTTCATTTCTGCTGT